>NW_004524577.1:26272876-26306687 GCF_000260255.1 Octodon degus | reverse complement strand
GCGCGCGGGCGGCTGTGAACTTGGCGGCGGGCTCTTCCGGCCCCGCCGCAGCCATGTAGTCCCTGGCGGGGCTCCCTGCAGCTCGGGCTCGGAGCGGCGCGCGGCTTCTCCGCAGGCGCCCAGGGCGCCCCGCCGCCCCCGGCAGCGCTTTGGCCCGGAGAGGCGATGGGCGAGAAAGTTTCGGAGGCGCCGGAGCCGGTGCCCCGCGGCTGTAGCGGCCACGGCGCCCGGACTCCCGCCGCGGCGGCGGGCCCCGCGTCCTCGCTGGGCGCTTCTTCGGCCGAGTCCTCGTCGGGGTCGGAAACTCTGTCGGAGGAAGGCGAGCTCGGTGGCTTCTCCCGCGAGTCGCAGCAGCCGCAGCCGCCGGGCGGCGCCCTGGGTGCCCGGCCGCCCGCCGCGTGGGCTCCCGCGCGCGTCTTGCTGGAGCTCGGGATCCCCGCGCTGCCGCTGCCGCTGCCGCTGCCGCCCCCGGGAGGAGCCGCGCCGCCCGCGCCCCGGGGCAGCAGCGTGTCCCAGGAGGAGCAGGACGAGGAGGTGTGCCCGCCGTCCCCCCTTCGCCCTCCCCGGCGACCCCCGCTCTCCTTCCTGTGCGCGCGCGGTGGGCAGGGGAGGGAGCCCAGGCGCTCTGCGCTGAGCCCACGCGGGCAGTCAGTTAGGAGCTTCCCTTGGTCGGGGTCCCCCGGCTCTCAGCTACCCCCCCCCCCCGTAGCCTGCGTGCGTCCGTGTGTGTTCGCGCCGTGTCTCCCTGTGGTTTTAAAATGTCAAAGCAGCAAAGTCCTTAACGTCTGTCTGCGTGGGCCGATCGCTGAATGGATGCGGTCTGGACGACTGTCTTGTCCCCGCAACTAGAATGGGATTAACTGAAGTGGGCTTGGCTAACTACCGAAGCGCTTGAACAGAGAGAAGAGATCGTGCGTTGGGCGTCAGGCGCCGGTGGGAGCCCTGTCTGTCTGGGTGGTCTTGCTAGGTCGAAGCCGCTGGAGTCCTCCCGAGGTGGGGACTCTCCGCGCTGGGCCAGTGCGCTTGCGGCTCCTTTTCCGACCTGTCTTCATGGGGTCCAGATGAGTGAGTGCTATAGGCAAACCCAGCAAGGGATGACCTGCTTCCTTCTGAGGACTTTGCCATTTCTAGTTCTCTGGAATGATGTTCCTGGTGAACTTGTGGGTCTCTTTCTGATGCCTTGAGCTTTTGAGTTCCTGGTTGTTTTCTGTATCCCTGACTGTCTGTCTCTGTGTCTGTATCTCTGTCTCTTTCTCCATGTGACTATCGTTCTCTGTCGCTGAGGGCCAGTGAAGGAAATCTAAGATTCTTTCTGTCTTCCAGTCTTTCAGCTTGTTTGCTTTGGGTGTTTCTTGGTAGGAAGAAGTGATCTTGATCAGGCAAGGCCATAAATAAAACATCACCTTAACAGAGCCTGGTTGTGAAATTAATTCCTCAGTGCCAGAGTGACATTTTTCTCACCTCTTTGTCCCTAGAAGAAGCAAGCTGAGGCCAGTGGTAGCTCCTGGGGTCTCCAGGCTGGAATCTGGCACAGAGTGATTGGAGTTGAGTCCTAGCCTGGCAGAGATGCCCTTAGCTGAGAGTTGGCCAAGCCTCTGGCAGCAATCGTGACCGGTTACCCAGTGCCATTCCCACACTTCCTCAGTGACTTGCTAGGATCCCAGACAGGTATCTGGAGCCTTGCTTTCTGGAATTGTCTCTGTAAGAGTTGTAAAAGTTGTAAGACATTGGGTATGTGTTATTCCTCTGAGATCAGAAGAACCACAAAGTAAATTTCATTTTTTCACGTTAATACTCCAGTTTCTGACGGGGAATTTTGGATGGATCCAAAGTGCCCGACTGAGACTAGTGACAGGATGCCAGGAGTCTATTGAGTGCCACACCCACCCCAGAGCTCTGTCCTTGCAGAGAGGTGACCAAATCTTGTCTGATAGCAGCATTCTTCACAGGTTACATCTCCCTTTGAAGGTACCAGGTGTGTGCCAGGTGCTCGCCCTCTGACTTCTGTCTAAACTTGGGGAGATGAGTGCGAAGCTGGAAGTGTGCTTTAATTTAATGATTTATCTATCAGGTTCTAATTTAGCACTGCACTGGGTAGTGAAGATGGTACAGTTGTTTAGCCTGTGTTTTCTGTAGCTAGAAGGGTGTGCCATTGTCAATGACAGGGCCTGACAGATGGGGGCGGGGCGTCGGGTGCATCTTACTTTTGATCCCTATTTGGTAGCTGATTTATTGCCTAACCTCAGGGTGACAGTGTTTTACTTTGTCACAAGTAGATCTAATGATAGCTTATTTCCCAGGCAAGGCAGTGAGGACTGGTTGATTGAAACCCATTTTGGAAAGCAGAATGACTAAATAACATTGGTCCCTCTTTGTGAAATCTCAGAATGACTGTAAACAGATAGAGTATTGCAATTTATTGTGTAACTTAACCCGAGGTAGTGGGTGATGAAGATTGTCCAGGAGTGCAATCTTGACTTGCCCGGAGAACTTTAAAGCAAAACTAAAGCTATGTAGTTTTTCTTTCTCTTTTCAGTACTAGAAAAGTGATAGTCTTGGTAAGGGGAACGGCACTGCAGTCTATATTTTCTGTTCTTACATGAGAGATGATATGGGGCATTGGCTCTTAAGCTTTTGTGGAAGTGGGGCCTCTGAGAATTTAAAGAAAACTCTCTTCCTCTCTCATTAGAAAGTGCATTCAATTACAGTTGCCATTCTGGAAGGTTCAGGAATGCCAGCTTATAAGCACTCACTTTAGTGGAATACCAGGGTTTCATTTTTAGCTCAATCACCTTGACTAAGTGTGGGATTATGGGTCTTTTAAATTTGGTAAACCTCAGTTTTCTCACCTCTTAAATGGGGATAATGGTGCTAAAGCTGTTAGACATTTTTATACATGCTGTTTGATTCTAACCTAGCCCCAAGCATACTGCACTGACTGGCAAATAAGAATTTGTGATAAAATGTGAAATTGTGGGAGATTGAAGTACAAGGTTGAGTTGGTCTGTTTTATTAACGTGAAGAGATGCTGAGGCTGTATCTGTTTAGTAGTATAAGCCGGGCAGCAGTTTTCATTTGTCTCAGGTTGCATAGTGGTGAGGCCACTGAGTGGAGTGTTAGGTGTACTACGGCAAGGCCCCGGGTGTAGAGCATTAAGAGGTTTAAGTGCAACTCATAAAATGGAAAGAAGTTCATTTTGATCTTAAAATTGTTATGTCTAGTTTGAGAGGTTCAGTTTTTTTTCCAAAGCATTTTTTTCTAAGTGTTTTTTACAGCAACTTACTGCATCTAATTTTAAAAAGTGGTGCAGCTCAAGTTCCCAGTGTAGTTTTGCAGTGCCAGTTTTTGGACAATCTTATTAAAGCTGTTTTGAGTGCATCTAGCAGCATCATGGGGTTTGATCTATTTTATATTTTATCTTAATGTCAATATTTATACAAACTTACGAAGTCTCATGCACTTAAATCAACCGCATAAGCTTTTGGCATCTTAAAAACAATAGCTTAACATAGAAGTGGTAGTAGTTTTTTACATTTTTATTTTATTTTTTATGGTGCTAGGAATCCAACTCAGAGCCTCACTCTCCCAGGCAAGCACTGTACCACTGAGCTTGGGATCCAACCATTTTTGGACTTAGTATTAAAGGCATAACAGAGACATTCAGTGGCTTGTTTCTTCTGCTGCTTGCCCAGTCCTATGTTAAATGGGCTCTGTTTTGTTCAGGGGTAGTACACTGTGTTTCTGATAGTTAAAGGCATTGAATTGGAGGACAAGTTCCTGACATTTCCAAGATTTCCACTGAAGCATTTTTTGCCTTATCCCTTTCTTTCTCAAGACACCTATGACAACTTACGTAAATTGCTCAGATGCAGATTGGTAATTGTAGATCAGTAACTTTGAAAGCAGTAATTTTGTCCTTATATCTCTAGTACAGGGTGTGTCTAACATAGTTGCAGCTCGATAAATATATGTTGAATAAATTATATGAAGTGACATCTCTGGAAATATTTGCATATTTAGCTGATAGGTGACTATGTGTTCATTTATTGTGTCTGTTATAAATTGTGGTGCTAAAACCTCTTGACTTCATCAACAAAAACCACGTGGATGACACCAGAAAATGTCAGGGACGTTTTTTTCCTAATTAAATTTGAACAAAGTCAAATCACTAAAGATCCCCCTAGTGTGTTTTTGAAGGGACTGCTGTATTAGCTCTTTGCAAGTCTGCTTTTTGTTCTGTGTGGTAGAATGTGAAACTTGTGGCAGTTGTTCAAAAGTCAGAAGAGGGCTTAGTAGTTTAAGGCTTTCCAACTTGGTGTGCGCAACCCATTTGTGCTTTGCTTTGCTCAGGGACTCTTTATTGGTGTAAGCAGTTTCCCTTGTTAACAGTAGGGCCAATAATGGGATGTCCTTAAGGTGTTGCATTAAAGGTACTTGGGTAGGAGGACTGCTTTTAATATCACACTGAAATGTTTGTGTTTGGGGCTCCTCTTGTGGAGTGGATAAGCTGCTGGTTCTCACATGTTAAGAGAATAGCAAAAAGCTACCATGAATTTAGCCAAGCTTTGCATGGGATTTATATTTTATTAATCACAGCTGCTATATAATCTAAAAAGAGAAGTGCATAAATCTTAGCATATTTATTATTTAGTCTGCTTTTTGATGCACTACTTCAGTGAGAGCTATGAGATGGGATAATCAGTCAGTGTATCAATATATATTGAGTGTGTATCTCTTGAGGCAGTGTCCTGGACACAGATGGGTGGGGTGGAATAGAGCTGCTTGTCTCCAGGTGGTCACTAAGCACACGATTACTAATTAATCAGTTTGGAGGTGGCATGGGGAGAAGCCTTGAGGGAGTGAGTACCTGGGTTGTATATATCCGTGAGCATGATAGCTAGGATGGCCTCACTGAGGTCTAAGCTGGAGACAAGGATGAACAGAATTAGGGCAGAGGAGGGAAGGGCTGGAGGGTGAGGCAGGACCCTGAAGCCCAAGGGTGTGAGGTTGGTCTGTGGTTCTGAGAGAAAGTCGAGGAGAACAGGCTTCAGGCTTCAGGCTTCAGGTTTCTCTCTCTGGAGAGAGAAGCCAATGTTGAGTCTCACAACACCTGTTGGGCTTCATTGTGAGGGTGTTGGGAGCCACTGAAGGGCTTGAAGCTAGGAACTCTGACATAGGACCCAGCCTTTAAATGCTTCTGAGGTGCTGGCCAGATAGTTTAGCAGATTAAAGTGCCTGCTTAGGCAGACACAGGGTCTGGGGGTTTGATTACTGGTGCGCCGTGCTGGCCCTGCCCCTAGGTTGCACTCAATTGGTGATTGAGACTGGGTGTGGTGGCACACGCCTGTAATCCCAGCATTTGGGAGGCTAAAAAGCAGGAAGGATCACTTGGAGTCCGATCTGTGTAGGGAGACCCTATAGACCCTGTACTAAATACATTTTGAAAAAAATACTTCTGATATCCTTAGAAGATACCATCTTGGTTAAGTACTGTGGATGGGAGATGGGCATGCCTGGTAGTTCAGGTACTCTGGATAAATATATGTGAACCATAATGGGAAAATAATTTAGATCTATCCCCAAGAACATTTTCTTTTTTAATTTTTATTTTAGGACGAGGTCTACAGGGTCTCACTACATAGATCGGACTCCTAGTAATTCGCCTGTGTTCAGCCTCCCAAGAGCTGGGATTACAAGTTCTGGCCACCATACCCAGTGTCATCACTGTCTCAGCATGCCTTGGGGGTGGGGCTGGCCAGGCATGTAGGGAATTGAACCCCAGCTGCTGCGTCTGTCTAAGCAGGTTCTTTAATCTGCTGAGCTATTTGGCCCACTCTCCCTAAGAACATCTTAATGTGAACATCAATGCTACTTTTCGATGTGACATTGATAGCCTAGAATTTTCTCAGAGGAAACCTTTGTAGACAGGAGTGGAGAATGAGAACAAGGCCTCGCAGGTGGTTCTTTCCACAGTAAGTTGGGCACTGTGCTTACCCATCCATGGTGAGCACAAGGGGATGTGGTCTGAGATTGTGCCTCTGGTGACACATGGTATTTGTGTACTATGACACACTACCAGAGACTGGCTGATTTGCTCACATTTACCTACAAAGGGAAGGCTCAGCTTTTGTTCTTTTCATCTCTGGCCTGGGTGTTCCAGCAAATGCCAAATATATTTCAGAGCAGGTGACAAAGGTTAACCTTCTCAGACTCAGGGGATGTAATGCACACATCCAGTTCGTTTCTATGTTGGAGTTGGAAGGGAGGGCCTGGGTGTGGGGTATATAGATGTTAAACTGGAAAAGGACCCTTGTAGGATGTGTCTTACAGCATGAAGCTTCCATTACCAGGTGGCCTGGCCATAGAGCTGGGTGGAAGGAAGCCTGTACACATTTGTAGGTGGGTCCTACAAGGGACGATTGCTTTAGATGAAGATACTCTCTGATGTTTCTAATCACATTTGTATATTCTGTGGTGTCAGTGGGAAAGGGCTGTGTTCCTTTGTCCCTTCAGAGCCAGCTGCCACAGCTCCTGTGCTTTGGGGTTAGGGCCTATAGCATCGAAGGATGTGGAGTTCTGATTCTGGCTTAGCTGTTTAAAGGCAGGATGTCTTTGGCTACATTACTAACACTGAGATGGTTTTCTCCTCTGTGCAGTGGGCAACCTGGTATCTGTTGCAGAGGATTATCATGAAAAACGAGAATGGGTGTTTTTTGTAGAGTCTCACATGATGCTTGGTACAGAGTGAGCATGCTTAATAATGTTTGCTGTTATTACGGAGAAGCTGGGTATATGGAATGTTAGTACCATCACTACCATAGCCAAGAGGAAGTGGAGGCCCAGAAGTCCCTTTCTAGAGGACTGTACTCCCAGCACCCTTTACTGATGGTCCTGTCTCTTTTGTTCTTGAGTAGTTGGATCTGTACTGTAGTTATCACTTCTATATTTGTGAGCAGAATTTTTTATGAGATACAAAAATCAGTTTTATGTTGTTTGATTCATTAGCACTTTGATTAGGATAGCATCTCTCTTTTGCTCATGGACTCTGCTCTTAGTGATCATTTATGAAATAATACTCTGAAAGACTACGAACAGTAAATTACTAGGGATTTGACTAGAAGACACTGTATCGGCCTCTGACAAGGCTGATGAGGTGACTATGTACTTCATTTAAACTTCCTAGGTAAAGATTTGGGGACTAAGAAGGGAATAAGAAGAAAATCAGGTGGTTATCTAGAGGTAAGCTTTGGACTATTTGGGTGAGGCACCTGGTCTAGGGGCTACCCCCACTTCTTGAAAGGGAGATCTGTAGAAATCGAATGGAATGTTGAAGAAAACCAAGTGCTAATGTGTAGAATTACCCCACACTAATTCTGTTTTTATCTTTAGGAAAGCTTAACCATTTCAGTTTATAATAATACCTGAGCTTTTTTGATATAGCTCAAATACTGGAGTAGCATCTGCAGTTCATTTCTTTTTTTCAAAGTTTTATTGATAAACAGATAGCAATGAGACAGTTTCAAATCCAATCAGAAGTACAGTTTCAACAAATAATACACTGCATATATTCTTCTTAGTGGTTAATTGCTGTACATCATTTCTTTTTTGAAGTAACCTGGGTTTTCACCCTGAACTTGTTCAGATGGACATATCCACCACTTTGAATCATTTTGTTCAAAGGCTCTGGCTCTCTCTCATGTGCCCTGTATTTTGTCTGTCTTCCTCTCCGCTCTTGTTTAAGCTAAAGCATAACATAAGACTCGATCCAACAACTCTGGGTGCTTGTCGGTTTCCTTTTCTCTGCTCTCTCCTCACCTGGCTCAGAATTCCTGGGAGGTCAGCATCAGCAGTCACCTGTGCTTCCAGGAAGAAAACTATGCCCTAAAAGCAAAAGGCAGGTCCAGTACTGTGCTCAGCAGGATGTTTATGTACACTGAGGTTACAGCTAGGCGGATAAACTTGTGTGAAATTCCTGGTGGCCTCTCCAGCTTCCCTGCTCATTTAATGATCTGAATACATAACTAGACACTTGTCTGCAAGACAGTTATAAATTTATACCCTAGCCCTGTTCTCTCTCGCTAGCCCATCAATTTTTCTCTCAGACACAGTCGATATAATTTTGATTAGGGTACTTACTTCCACTGAACCTTCCAACCCAAATGCTTTGGAACAATATTGGAGGTGGGGAGGCGGTAGGAAGGTGGGCCGGACAAGGAGATACTGACAAATCTGGCTTCGTTTCTTAACTAATTTCATAGGCTGTCATGTGGAAAATGAAATTTTCATTTTAATGTTCTGGACTTTGTAATTTTGTAGTGTTTTGGGTGGAAAGCAAGTTCCTAAGTTATACCCAATTTCTTCTGGCGAGATGAGTGGTTATTAACAAACTCCTACCAAATGTGGGTTTTGGGGCCTCTGCCTTGCAATTTGATCAGCTACTACTCTAATCAGTTATGTCACTTCTTTATGTGCCTTTCTGTTTGTCTAAAAATCCCATTTTATTTCACACTTCCTGGCCTATGATTTGTCTCTCAAGGCATTTCTTTATACAGAGATGGGTACACCTTCTCCTATACCAGAAAGGACCCTTTATCTCTTTAGCGGTGGGGAGAGAGTTGCACTGGGTTAGAATTGGGTTTAAAATCTTGTGTTGTTGAAACATGTTCACAAAAGCCCAACTTTAAAATTGTGTCACATGACAATCCTAGCTATTTAAAAATGCACCTTAAGGCAGCGATCCTAGCCAGCGGGGTGATATTGAGGTATTGAAATGCGATGCATCCTAGTTGGGATGAAATCCTTTCTATATATAAAGGTTAAATAATGAATTTTACAACTATAGTCTTTATAAATTGGCTTATAGAAATATGTCTCACCTCTGCACACACAGCACTGACTCACAAAATTAGATTTTTTCACTCACCTAGTTTTTTTTTTTTTTGGCTGGAATGGCTTCAATGAAATAATCTGAGCCCTCACCCAGGTTTCTTACATTAAGAGGATATTCTGTCAGAGGTAGTCATGAAGAGGAGGGGAAAATCGCTCCAGATAAAACATCAGCCTCCGGTGCTGGATTTTAAGAAGTACGGTAGTAAGATTTTAATTCTGGGAGAATGTCGCACACCTCAAATAAGTTGATTATATGGGAGAACTGAGGAGAGATTGATCTTCCTGTCCTTGGGACTCTCCGGACTAGTTAGTTGGATCCCTGTGTTGGGTTGGAGCAGGCTCAGTTTAATACCTGAGTGTGTGTATGAGCCTGAGGAGAATGAGATCGAGAGGAACATTACTTGTAAGAAAAGATTGTCTTCTCCTTGTCCTATATCATGGTATTTTGAACTATGTATCGGTTGTTTGAAAATTTACTGTAGTAAATTTTATTTAGTGCACCATTTTGTAGCCTTGGAAATTCCCTATTTGCTCGGTGGTCCTTGGCCAAATTACCCTAATTTCTTTGTTGGTTGGGGAGGAGGACAGTCCCCAGAGTGCCTTTCCATGGCACCCTAAGTGTACCATCCTCATCTTTGAGGCTTTTTAGGATTAACTTTGATTCGTGTGGGTGGGTTCTGGCCATGATGAAAATTTCCCTCTTTAGAGGACAGGAGATAAAATAGCATTACAGTTTTGAACACACTTGATCTTCATCAAAGTCCACATCATTTTGTTTAAGATTTCCACTTTTGAAATTTAAGCCATTTATACCTGAAGAAACTTAGTTCACATGTCTAAGGAACCCGAAGCCAAGAGTTTTAAAAAATTATGCATTTAAGACTATTTGGAAAGAGTTTCTCTGGTGGGATGGCAATATGACAGTTTCATAGCCTGCTATAATCATACTGTTGTATATTCCTTTAAAATTATTTCTGAATCATCACTTTCTGTATATTAGATTATCTGTCACTCCTAGTTATGGTTCCTTGTTTCTTTCTTCTCCCCTTCCTATTTATTGCTTGGTCATCAGAATTTAAAAAAAAAAAGAATATGACCAAAAAGTGAAAAGCCACTTTTGCTAAAAGATTGTAAGTAAAACCTTTGTTAAGCAGTATTTGGGACAAAGGCCTTTTTTGGTTACTGAATTTTATCATTCATTAAAGATGAACTTGAAAGCTGTCTTTGTTCTTCCCTCATTGCTTCCTTTTTCCCCTCTGTAGTGTTATGCTGTGTTTTCCTTATTCTGTGCTGAGTGCACCAATTATTATTTTTTATGGTTGGACACTGTGTCGTGGTTTAGGATGCTCAACCTGCGCATTAGTCATTTTTGAGAACTACTGTGAGTATAAAAACTATATGTGACATTAATAAAAGTATACATCATGATTTTAACTTTAAAAGTTGGAAATAACAGCATCAGTTGTGTTTTCTGAAAGTTGTACTGCCCTATCTTTGTTCTTGTGTGATGCCAGGTCTTGTGTTTATTATTTGTAGAGACCTTACGGTTTGCACAGCCTTCCTCATACTGTTCAATTGTTCCCTTTTCTATCTTACGTACATTTCTCTTTGTAGCATAGGCAAGGGTTTATTGCTTCTCCCTCTAGATTGAGAGAATGGGAGTGATACCATATGAACTCAGACCCCTTCAACAGGGAGAGTGCATGGTGTGTAATGGATACTGATACTACCTTGTGTACAGTTGTAGTTGGGGCATAGTAAATGGCAAGACTCCATTTGAATATTTTACATTCATTTACTTGTTTAGTTTCCCAAAAGTCTTTCTGCAGTTCTATTGAGAATTAAATTGCTAAGTGACATGCAGATTGTCACACAGTGTGGAGGTGGTGCCCAGAGGGAAGAGACTGGGGAAGAGCTGGGAGGAGGAGACCGCTGCAGAGCAGTGGAGGGCCGAGCCTTGGCCCGTGTGACATGTGGTGCGTGCTGAGTGAATGAATGGTTGTTGGGAATGAATGCTTGCATGAATATGATGCCACTTGGCAGTGCGCCCCAGTTTCTCAACAGTGGACAGGTGTGGGTACGAAATGTTGGGGTCTTTTCAGAAAAGATGATGGAGATTTAAACATACAGAAAAAATATGGTTTACTTATATGTTTCAATTGCATTCATCCTTTAGAATGATTAGGCATCTTTCTGTTGTTCATTCCTAATGAACGGGAGGGGTCTGGCTCACACCTCCTGGGCTCTGGAGAGTGAATGTTAATTCTGTGTTTCTTCCATGCTGAGGTACCCTGCTGTTGTGTTCTCACCCACTCAGCCCTTCAAGTTCTCATGCTTTGGTGTGCTTTTTTAGTTCCTTTCCTTTCCTTTTCTTTTTTTTTTTTTTCACAGTACCAGGGATTGAACTCCGGACCCTCCGCTTGCCAGTCAAGCGCTTATTCCACTGAGCTATCTCCCCGGACCCTCGGTGTGGTTTTTGAAATCATGAAAGTCTTTAAATCATCCCTTTGAGCCTGAAGCTTCAGTTTTTGAATAAGGCTTGTAGTAGAGACAGTTTGGCCAGTAAGGGGGTGGGGTGGGACTGGGGGATGGGGAAGGGGGTACAGAACATGAGCCCCTTTTTGGTGCAGGGTGATTGTAGGGCCTATATGTTAGGATTCTAACCTCTGGATGATGCAGTGGTATGGCTATAGAGTAATTTTCAAAATGCATTTAGCACCAGAACTTATTGTTCAGGGGAACATTAAGGGATAGTTTTTAACAATAGTTCCTAGATGCTCGGATGGCAGAATTGGATCTTTCTCCCTCAGGATCCTTAGATCAGGGGCAGAATCTAGAAGCTCCAAGCAGAAATATCTCTGCATGGAGTTTGCTTATTGCCTGGTGTTCTCCATGGACTACATGTCACAAGCCATTGACAATTTCTAATTAGTAAAAGTCAGTTTTTTTTTTTTTTTTTTATTTAAAAGACTTGTGTGATCTCTATTCTCCCAGGCAGCCAGCGCCTTCCCACTGTTCTGGACTTTAGCTGCCCAGCTTTTGAAATGAACTAAAGTTTGTTTGCAAAGTTAAATCAGAATCTGTCAGATGTTACTTTTTAACAAAGTGCTGACATTTTTATCTTTTTAAAAAGAGACTGGCAGCTCTGGCCCAAGCTGTATGTCAGTTGTTTGGAAGTTGGAGAGTATATTTCCACTGGGAAATGCTTTAAAGAGAGGTCTATTTTCCAACTCAGCCTACGAAGCCTGATTAACCCCCTTCATCGTCATTAACAGGATGATAAAGTCCTAGAGATTAGATGGTGGAGCTAGACGTGGTAGACAGTAGAATTCTGGATCTACCATGTCAGAGGCTGCTTTCTATCTGGTTTTTCTCAGGCCAAGTGAGTCACTGGGCCAGTGTAGGGACCTGTGCTCCTGCCGCTTGGTGTGGCCCTGCCTTTGGCTTTTGTTTGTGACATGGATTTTAGGTGTGTTCTGGTCAGGTGCTGGCTTCTCTCTAGTGTTGGAGGTCACACAACAGCTTCTGGGGTGGTGACAGTGGCCATAGGTAGCAGGAAACATCTGTATACCTGGGTGCGTGGAGCCCTATCCTCCCAGGTGTTCAGAGTTGGGAAACAGGTGAGGCAGGAGCAGGAGCCACATACTCAGCCTCTGCACCAGGTGGCTCGGAGGTGCCACCTGGAGACCTGGTGTTGGCCATTCCTCCTCATCTCAGCACCTTTATGAAAGCCTGGGACTTAACCCCACATGTGCCAACCCAGAGCCAAATGTCTCCTGCCTCTTCTCAGGTCACTTCTAAGTAGGGGTAGGCTAGTGAAGGCTGTGAGTTCAACAGAGATGGTGCTCACTTTGGAAAATCCATCTAACATGCCTTGTTAAACCAAGTACTATTAATGAGAATGACTAAAATGAAAGGCCCTTGTTCCAACATTTTTTCTTTGTATAATGCACTTTCTTCATACAACATACGTTTTAATTTGCACTGTCTCCCCTACCAGCAGACTTTACATTTTCTTATGGTATTTCTTTTAGTTTTAGTTGAACTCAGATAATGTGATAGCTCCTGTAGATGAGCCTTTAAGTAATGGTCATGTGTCCTTATTCCAGAAAAGACATTACCCTAAACTGTGTAGGTTTTTTTGGGGATTGAGGGTGGGTTCTCTTTGTGTTTGGAACCCAGAGCTACAGAGCTTGGGTGAAGGGTGGCTGTGTCCTTCCAGCCTGAGGGTGTTTATATTTCTTTTGCTTTGATCTCCTCAATCCTCTGTCCTCTGTCTCTATCCTCCTCTTGTTGAAGATGAACTGTGGAATTGGTGCAATTTATACTTTTAAAGTGTTGGCAAATGCACCATCCAGGTAGTCTGGTAATGGGGAGGGAGTTGTTTGAGTAGAGCTCTTTTAGAGATCCTCTGTGGTAATTAAGAGGAAAAAGATTTTCTTAAATGATAAGTGTAGGTTTACCAACTGACTTCATGGTGACAGTTGCAAGCCCTGCTGAGAGATGGGATGGGGGGAAGCGCCCTTTGAGTTTCTCAAAGAGCCATAATCAGAAAGGCACCTTGGTGAATGAGTACGATTTCATTACCTGTTACCTAAAATTTATTTTGACATTTAAAGACATCTAAGCATGTACATTTATTACCACTTTTTTTGTAGGCATGTATGGAAAGTAGTGGATTGTGTAATAATTGCCACTAAGATGTTTAAGCTTCAATTTTCAGAGGTGGTGTTCAGAATTTTCTTTTTAAACTTACAGTAGGGGTTAATGATTCTTAATGCACTCCTGTGCATCTTGAGTGATCAGGATAATTTAGATTTGGGGTGGGTGGCTTTAGGTGCGGTATAGTTTCAAATAGCTGCTCTCATTTAGGCCACACTAGAAAATGAGGTCTGGTGCACATGGCATTTTGTGTGCGTGCCTCTTCAGTTGACTTACCGCTGGCAGCCATAGCTCTGGTGTTACGTATGGGGTGGTCAGTGGGTCAAGGCTTCTGGGCTTCATCGTTCTTTTTCGTGGAGCTCGTTTTTCTTTGCTTCCTGTTGGCTTATATGTTTGTAGGGCAGAAAGGAAGGAAATACTAGAATGTTGGCTAGGTGAATAGAGTTCTGCAGAGTAGGTATGTAATGATTACACTGTTTCCTAACAGGTGCCCAAAAAGAGCCTCATATGGGAGGTGAGCGACAGGGCCTCCTTGCACCCTGCTACAGGGAACCATTTCTGCTGGGGAAGTAGAGAGCTGGTGGGAAAGCTTGGGTAGTTTTGCTGTGTCAACTCAGAAGGTACTGAAACTTGCTTTTTGTGATCTTTGGAAAGCTCTGTAGGAGCCACGGGTGCAAGGGGAAGGAAAATCCAAAAGAAACGAGAAGATAACACTAGTGCTCAAAGCAGCCCACAGGTAGGCGCAGAATGACTTGATGTGAATGTCACACACAGTATGCCATCAGCCTGTGAAGTGTGATTTGTGCTGGAGGTGGGCCGGACAGGGCAACCCCAGAGGAGCCTGGTGGGGCTGTATGTCCATGCCTGTGACCTTGAAGATTTTAAGCACTGGAAAAAGGAAGAGGCTATACCAGGTAATCTATTTGACATATTAGAAGTGTCTGACAGATTGTAAGTCTTAGGAAACTACTCTGCTTTTCTCTATAAAAATATTTATTTAGAAAAAATAGCAATTGACAGCTTTGTTTTTCCATATATTTATAGAGAACTCTCCATGACTAATTTAAAAGTATTGCTGCAGAATATGCTCTTAGGACTATAACATTTTCTCTAGTAACTATCTTATTTATGGCTTCATAACTTTCTAATCAAGAGTATTGCATTGTACTTTTGCCTAAGATTCATATTCCCCTAGGTAATTAAGCAGTGCTTATAACTAATACTTTTTTAGTCATTGTCTTAAAGATGTCTCCAGTTTTGTTTATTGTGGGGCCAGAGTTCAGGGAGGAATTATGTTGGTAAGAATTTAGCAGGAAACTCATTTTTTTTAAAAAAATATCTCTCCGGGACTGTGTTTTCTCTTTTGCTTTGTAAACATGTTTTGGTTATTCAATACTTGGAATTTACCCAGCTTAGAGCAATGATGTTTTTGATCTAGTTGGAATTTCAGAAATACACCTTAATGATTTTTACCCCACTCCTTAAAGTGTACTTGGAGAAACTTCTAGGGGAAAGTCTCACCCTATGTGTGTGAGGTTTGGTGTCCTGGTGATTGTGGCAGTCTCTGACCCTGGAGCTTTGTAGACCTCTGATCATGGAGTCTTTGTTGAAATTCCTGGGGGCACAGACTTCCTGTGATTCTATAGAGCCATTCCTCCAGGCCTCAAAACAGTCAGGTTACTGTTTCTCTGTGTTTGGATGGGGAAGCAAAGTGACCCTTTAGAAGCTAAATCCTTCAAACCTCTCCTGACTTCTTGTGCCCCTTTCACTATTGTATAAGCTTGTGGAAAATTCCCCCCTCAAAGAGTGAATAAGTGCAGTTCTGGTTTTACTGGCACATGGTGGCATGTGACATGGTGGCTGCTTCCTGAAGGTATATGAAATTAAAGAGCAAGGGGACCACCTGTAAGGATGAGTGTGTAAGGCCAGAGGAAACTTGGAGGAAACAGTGCTCTTTAGTGTATGGAGGTCCAGGTGGGATAATTCATATGGTCCTGCTTTTAGAACAGAGCTTAATACTTGTCCTGTCAGTTCTTCCCTGACCTGGTACATCGTATCCTTGAGTCTTTTCTTAAGAAAAATCATCAGAAAGTGAGGTTGTGAGGCCCTGTGTGAGGGGCTGGTGGATTCCACTACTACTTCAAAGATTCTTTGTCCTGGTTGTTTTTATTAGACCCACAGTGTGTACTCTGGACTTTGGAAATTTGTAGCTACGATGATGCTGTTAATCTTACCTGAAATCTAAATCTCCTCACATAAAACTTGCAGGTAATCTGGGTGAAACATGAAATGGTAGAACAGAAGCTATTCCTGTAAGACTTAGACTTCTGACATATGATGGCAAGTTTAAAGTAGTATTCTGGGTCCCAAGGATTCTTTAGCTGTTGATGAGGGCAATGAGATCCCAATCTTGGATTAAGTTTTTTAAAAGATTGTATTGAAAGTTACCTGTGTTACAGAAAAGAAGACCCCTCCAGTTTGGGGGACTCGCATCTTCCCATTGTTTGGAGAGTAAGTTCACTTCTATTGTTTGAACTGGCAGAGCTGTTTTGTATGGAGTAAATCAGGGTGCATCCCTGCTGCTGAGATGGGTTGGGGGAGTGTGGACTGTGTGGTATGCACCAAGGCCACCTCATGCTGAGTGTGGTGGCGGGGTACCTCTCCTGGAGCTAAGCTTATTTGCATCTTCTCTGATGCTTTGGGGGGCACATGTAGCGGAATAATGTTTTCAGTACTGTTAAGTTTCTGATTTTCCCTTTGCCTTTTCTCCTCTCTGGTATTTCAAGCAAGAAATAGGAACTTTGTAATTGTTTGCTGTGGGGATATTTGCCTGGCAGAAAACTGAAGCAGTTTGAAGTTCAAATTCTTTTCAAAGCTTTGTGGAACATCTAAGCTGTGGTGAGGGGATGCTTGGAGTCCTGGGGTGCAGGGTGGTCTCTTCCAGAGAGCAGGAAGACTGAAAGCAGATTTCTGTGGACCAGAGTGAGTGTTGGGATATTGAAATTGTACACCATGAACCTATTAGCAGCAAGTTAAGAGAAGCGTGGAGGAAACTGGCCACTGAGTGAGCCTGGAGGGTTGGATTTTAGGCAGTTGGGCTTTCTGCTGTGGCACATTCTGGTGGCCAGGTGCAGGGTGTGGAAGCACAGAGACATGCTGGATGTCTGGGACTTGGTTGACTGAGGATGTCAGCTGTAAGCACAACCCAAGCTAAGGTCCTTCCCTCTGAATGCTGTCCCAGGAGCAACGTTGGGAGGTCAATTTCCTGTCCTTGGTCTTGGAATCAGAATTAAGTACAGAGTGATGTTATGGTACACTTGACTTTGTGACTTGAAGTTTTACAGCCCCTGTACCCATAATCAAAAATTGGGGCTCCTGAGAATGCCCAGATGAGATGTTGTAGACTTAAAATCTTGGTCCTATTTCCCTTTGTAACTTTATTCAGAAATTGAGTATTAAAATCCAGAGGAGTTGAAGAGGACACAGACAGCTAAGTCAGCTTTATAATCCAGTGTGTCTGTCTTCGTGCCCTTTTGCCTGCCCTCAGCAAGGTACTGACTTGTCCTGGGCGTTACCCACTGATCTACTAAAGCTCTTTTCTTAGGTTGGGTTGTAGTGTCTCCTCCCCTTGACAGGTTTAGAGTCTCCCAGCAGCAGACCTCTTGTCTTTTTCATCTCCATAGGCACAGCAGTTGTTTCTCAGTGTGCAATGAATCTTTGTTGAATAAATAAAAGCACAGAGAAAAGTTTGCTCTGCAGCCCAAAGGAAGAGTGGCAACTCTAAAATGAGCCAGAAAGCTGGAAGTGAGGAGAATGACAAGGGTCCCCTTGCTGTGGGTCACAGATCATGGGAAGGTGTAGTGTGTAGATTTTTCGCATTTAGTCTGTGTCTCCTATCAAGGTGAGTAATCAGAGTATGATTGAAAGGAGAGATGCTGTTTAAAAAATTTAAGTATTACATATTGAGGGGCCATGTAAGTGAGCTTCTTGAGGTCTGGCCTTCTGGCTGGCCAGCAGGGTCACCCAGTACAGAGGTGCCTAGAATCAGACCAGCTCAGGCTGGTGGGGCTTGTGGGGCAGACAGACATCTCCATTCTCATTCCGTGTTGCTTTCCAGTGGCCTCCCGAGAGTGCTGCAGACAGTGGAGCCCAAGCATGGCATCCTTGGAGAGGAGGCTTTTTTCCTGGATTCTGCAGGGACCCCCTGGAGTCTGGGGTTTATCTTCTCAGGCTCCCCGTGTGTGGCTGGCAAGGCTTTGGTGTGAAGGGGCAGCTTGGGAGCGGGCATGGGTGTGTGCACACCCTCCTTGGAACTGATGCATGTTTAAAAATGTTTGCAAAACTGAATTCTGAACAAGAAGACTAAGACTTCTCATGTAAATAGTTGGTAAACGTTGCCCTTTCTTTCCTCTTGCTAATTAATTTCCTTGACAGCATTGCTTGCTGGCAGCTCTTCTCCACAATTGGTTGCTGAATTGCAGTGCTCAATTATCTGTGTAATAACACACTATAAAAACATAAAGCCTGAAAAAATGGATCTAACCAAAGTGGCTGAAATTTGAAAATACATACTTCACATGTCCACATCTGGACTGCAAGGAGAATAGAAGTCAGTCATTAATGATATAATTGAATTTCTTCCCTGAAAGGTAAAGGAACACATTAAAGTTGAATCTGAGACCTAGCTTCAGATAGAGCCAGTAGTATCTCATGAAAATATTTGAATATCTGATGCTGTCAAACATAACCAGTTCTTTGTGGCTATTTGGCTTCTAATATTATTGACAATGCCTCTTTACATAGGCCTTACTAAAGGCATGGTGCACGTACTTTTGGTACATTTTAGCATTTACATTAAAAAAAAGCATTTACATCTGTCCTTGAACTTGGGAGGAAGGTGGGAAATCCTGCCATTTCCCAGTTAGGGAAGTGAAGCTGAGATGAGATGAGATAACTTGCTCATAGTTTGTATGATTTTGATATAGGGGAATGAAACTCCCAGCCTGAAAGGCACCTGGGACGAGTTTTGTTCTCTAAAACTGAAGAATGAATTTTAGGAACAGCGGAGGTTAAGAGCAGAATATTTATTGGGGGAAAGAAAGCTTCTGTCCGAGAGAGGGACAGAAGGGGGACCAGAGCAGGTTACCTAGGAAGCTGTCTCTTCCAGGGATTTTTATACAGTAAAACCATGTGGTGAGGCAGGTCTAAGGTGGAGAATATGGGAACTCTCTAGGTGAGCATGAGGTGGGACAAAACTGTGGTCAACCATTAAGGTTACAAGCACCATTGCTCGGGTAAAATTGATTAAATCCAGGACCGATTGTGGAAGCATGTCACGTAGCAAGCAGGCATGAATATAGAATAGGAGTTTATCCGGCAGCTAGCGATTAGATTAGTGACTTTCTAGCTTCTTCAAGGTGATGATCAATCCTGCATGCTTATCTTTAGAGAGGTAAGCATTTGTTCGATCTTTGGTCTTCAGGTTTGGCCCACGGTGGGAGCATCCGTCTCTCTTACGGTTGCAAGGTATCTTGTGTTCCATGCTGTCTCCTCCTAGAGCCTAGCCCTGTCTGACTGCTATAATATTTCTATGTAATTCAGCTACCTACAACAATGTCAGTACCAGTACCCATTCCCATGGTGGACCAATAAAAGCAGACAGGGGCTACTTTTGTTTTCTTTTTTTACAAGTTTGCTCACGAACGGATTTACCAATTTATTGATGACTGCCTTAAAAATAAGGTAAGAAACTGTGTGAAACACAGTTTCTAAGCCCTACCTCGTTCACAGAATTGTGAGGGGAGATAAAGCCATGGCTTCTGTGAGCCTCAAAGCTTCGGGGTGTCTGACCAGGCATCAGAGATGGAGCTCATTGGCTGGGGCTCTCTATGCCCTTTGCCTGCAGGCTCAGCACTCTTTCACACTGCTGCCTGCAGGGAGCTTACCTGAAGCCTGCATGGGTAACAGTAACATCTTATTACAGAGCTAAAAAAGTTTCTTGTGTTACCTGAGGCCCAACAGAGGTTTAAAAGATGAATGAGATGATTTTTTTTTTTTTTTTTTTTTTTGTGGAACTGGGGATTGAACTCAGGCCCTTGCGCTTGTCAGGGAAGCACTTATTCCACTGAGCCATCTCTCCAGCCTGGAGGTGAAGCTTTTGATGTTTACCTTGCTAAATATTGCCTGGACCCTCAAATAACAAGGCAGCCATTAAAAGTGTCATTAGCAGGAGTAATGTTGTACCATTTGTTTCATTTACTATGAGAATTGCTAGTACATATTTTAGAAAAAGGGAGGGATTTTTTTCTCTCCCTTTTTTTTGTACTTTTGCAAAACTGATGGCATTTTGGGGATGTGAAGAGAGCAAACAGAAAAAGAATCTCACCTCCCTTCCTTTCAGGATGTTAGTGTCTTGCTGTATTTTTTAAGCTAGCAAAAGGATGTTTTCCAGTACAATTACCATTTATAAACAGGGTATCTGTTTCGTGGCAGTGCTCTAAATGCTAGTGTGTCACCCCCAAGTGAGAGCTCTAATCCTTGTGGAGGATGATGGGGTAGCAAAAACCATGGCAAGAAATGAGCAGGTGAAAAAAAACTTGTGTAATGGATTTTTGGTCATCCTGTGTTATTTGAGAATGACTCTTGCAGGGTGTCTGCAGCAGCTGGTTTTGCATCTGGGACCGAGTGCAGCTCCTGTTGCTAAGCCTTCCAGTCCTAGCACAACAGGTGCTTGCTGGGTGCCGAGTTACGCGTATGGCCCCCTCGAGGCAGGGACTTGGTGAGTGTGAGCCCGGGGTGTGGGTATTTCACTTCCCTGGAGCTGTCCGGTCTTATTAGCCTTTCCTTGGGCATGATTTTCCTTCCTGAAAATTCATAAAAATTCATAATGTAATATCAATTCATGCAGGATCCTGTAGAATTTTGTCGAGCTGCTTATACCCCTTTCTCCTAATAGACAGATCATTTTCCTCATGTACATGGAAGCAGCTGTGTGCTTGTGAGTCTATACAGGAGGCTCATATATATATGCCAAAGGAGGTTTGCTGAGGGGAATGAAACAAACTAATTTTCCCCCCAGTGATTCTGTGTAACTAAGATATTTCTATGCATAGTCTCAGAAGACTCCATTCTGAGGAGTATTTGAAATTTCATCAACCTTGTGTATTTTTCACTAGATACCTGTTCAGCAAGCCTGCTTTTTTTTAAACCACAGTGATATTTTGTTTACTTGTATATATTGAAATAAAAAATTAGGCTATCTAATTTTAAATATGTTTAGCAAAATCACCTTTTGTGTTGTTAGGAACAACAGAGTTTTAAATTTTTCTGTCCACACTTCAAGCCTAAGGTTAGCCTCCAATATTATACCAGAATTTTAATGCTTTAAATATAGGTCTTAAATTGAGTGAAAGATTTGGTTCTTTTTTCTTGCTTGTGATAGAGTGAGCAGAGGAGCAATATTATTATTATTTTGAGATTGATTTATTTATTTGGTACAGGATCTCACTATGCACTTTGGACTCATAGTGATCATCCTGTCTCAGCCTCCCCAGCACTGGGATTATAGGCATGCGCCACCACACCTGTTTTTAGTGGCCGGCTCAGCATGGGGCTGGCATGGCATGTGGTTGAACCCAGGTCCTTATGCTTGCCAGGCAGGTACTTAGACCACTGAGCTATCTCCCTACCTGGGACAATGTTATTAAAAATAATGTTACCTTCTAATCATAGTATCATTGTAGGGTGGTACAGGCATAATCCAGCACCCAATGAGCCCCAGTTTTGTTTTGGGCTTGAAGGGTCAGAAACAGGAACCCTGGAGTATTTTTGGGGACAAATCATGCCTCATTATGTTTAATCATGGAAGATAAGACCTTAATACATGCAGAGGGTAGATGCCTGTCTTTTCTAGTACCTTTACAAAACAAAGCTATTATTGTGTGTAGAGCTGAATGGAGAGAATAGGTGGAACTCTGTAGTACTACTTTCTTCCACATGAAAATATGTGGAGTTACACTTGTGAGTTAATACATTGTAAAAGCCCAGTATGGCGTTGGACTGTGGACAAAGTTACATAGCACTTTGGTTTTATGATTGCGAATGGAGAAGTTATCATTGTGTGAAATTAGTATGGGCAGATCATCTGTAATACTTGCTGTTATGGCAATCAACCCGAACTGATGGCCTTTTAAAAAACAACTCAGCGTGACCTTTAGTAAAGCAAACCAATGTTTAG
The DNA here is from genome assembly GCF_000260255.1 of Octodon degus. Lineage (NCBI taxonomy): Eukaryota > Metazoa > Chordata > Mammalia > Rodentia > Octodontidae > Octodon > Octodon degus. Next base: position 26,284,900 of record NW_004524577.1, on the reverse strand, counting down.
CATATCTGATAGTAGAGAAGAATTTAGCCCTGCAAGTGCTTGTCCCCTGGGTGGGGTGATAATTATCTGTGAATTGTGACTTAGCCTTTTTGTACATTTTTTTCAGAAACGATTTACTCGAACTTTGTTTCCTTCCATCTTTTATTCCTGCCCCTTATTTTTTTCTCCATCCTCATACATGGGCAGTTCTATTCTTGTGGGCCCCATTTCTTTTTCTTACATCTCACCAGAAGTGGTAACTCATTTTGTTAGAATGGTAGTGATCTCAGAAGTGGAGAATTATGACTTCAGTTGGGGCTTAATCAGCCTGAGCAGGTGCGTTCCAAGTAAGAGAGATACTGTTTTAATACAAATGTCTCCCCTAATCCAGAAGAAGGGAGACATATATAGGAAATGACATAGTAGTTAAGTCAGAATTGTTTCTAAATAGATTGTTTTTTTTCCTTCCCTGAATTCTCTAGGCACCAGCAGCAATGTCTTGTTAATAAATTGAAGAGAGAAACAAGGAAGGAGGAGTTGAGGCTGGCTGTCTTAATTTTTTGCTATGAGTTCAGAAATGCATAAGAAAAATGAAACCCAAGATTTACAGGCAGTCTCTGTAGTACAGTGCTCACTTTCAGGGGGAATTTGATCCTGGGAACTTCAAGTAAGTTTAACTTCAAATAATATGCCCAAGGCCCTTCTTAAAGCTACTTAAGTGGCACATGCCTCAACAGGGTGACTTTATAGTGAGGTTCCAGAATTGTTTCTATTCTCCTTTGTCTTTTTTTTTTTTTTTTTTTTCCCGGAATGGGGCTTGAACGCAGGCCCTTGCACTTGCCAGGTAAGGGCTTATTCTACTGAGCTATCTCCCCTGGCCCTTTGTCTTAAAGTATGCTAATTTGAGACTGGAGGAACTGACTGATACGTCTAAGAACCAGGAATTATAGAGAAAACAGGGCTCTCAGGAGAGTAAAATCTTCCTGCTAGGTATACTTCTACTTTGTACTTTAGTTAATTTAGCTAAAATTTAGAGGAGTACAATATGCTGACCCAAGAAAGGCATTTCCTGAAGTCTACTTATTTAGTTCCTAAGTGCTCCTTCTATAATTATTTGTTTGTCCTTTTAATATATTAAGTATTTTCTTGCAAATTTTATAATGCAAATGGTTTGAAAAAAAATCACTAGTGGATTCTAGACCTTCTAGTTCAACTATACTAATATATCATTCATTCATTCTTCATCTACTCAACAAATACTGAGCACCAGGCAATGGAAATACAGATGTGAACAAAACAAGTGAGTATCTTATATTGCCTCAGGAAGAAGAAAGCTTCTGTGCTAAGACAGTGGGTTTGAGTAGCAGTTTGCAAACTTGGTCTATAAAGGGCAGATAGTAAATACCATAGGCCAGCAATGGCAAGTAGAGCTTTCAGTGACAACGAGTAGCTGGCTGTGCACGTGCGCAGGTTCTCCACCACTTCTTGCCTTTGTGGGACAGAAGGTGTCTGCTGCAGATTTCAGCCCTGCCATCGTGATGTCAAAGGAGCTCTGCCCAGTATATGCAGCAGTGGGTTTCACTGCATTCCAAAAATACTTTATTGACAGAATCAGGTGGTGGGTTAGATTAGGAAAGCAGTCCATAGTTTTCAGACCCCTGTGTTGATAAAGCCAAAAAAATAAAGAAAATGAAAAGGAATATGGAGTGTTGGAGCCTGGGGTTGAGAGATTTTGTAGTTTTAGGGTGACTTACACCCTATACTTAAAAATGAACTGTATGAAAGAGAAATTAAAATCCCATTTATATTAGCAATAAAAAGAATAAATACTTAGGAATTAAAGAAGTAAAAGTGCTGTATAGTAAACATGATGAAGGAAATTTAAAATACTCAAATACAAAGATATCTCCTGTTCATGGATTGAAAGAAATTTGTATTGTTAAGATATCCTTGTTACTGAAAGCAATCAATACATTTACTGAAAATCTTAACGGCATTGTTTACAAAAGTAGGAGAAAATCCTAAAATTTATATGCGGAAAAAGTAGTCTTAAATAACAAAGCTGGAGACAGGAATGATGGCATATGCCTGTAATCCCAGCAATCGGGAGGCTGAGGTAGAAAGATCTCTGTGAGAACTTACTCTGTAAAGTGAGTTCAAGGCCAGCCTGGACTCCATAATGAAACTCAGCCTCAAAAATACAAAAACACAGTGGTATGGTCCTGGCATAGAAAAATACTCACATAGCGCAGTGGATCAGAACAGAGGAACAGGAAATCCATTATGACCAGTGACTCTCCCAAGAGTGCAGTGAGCACAGTTGGGAAAGGACATTTGGCCCCTGCAACAGTAGTAGTCAAATGGCATATCCACATATTGTGTGCATACCTGCCTCACACCATACACACCAGTCACTTCAGAATATATCAAAGACTTAAGCCTAGAAACTATAAAACTAGTATAGTTCATCATTGATTTTTGTGTGGGCAGTATGTTTTTTGATATCCTACCAATAGCACAGACAGCAAAAGCAGAGATATACAATGGGATTGTATCAAACTAAAAAGTTTCTGTACAGTAAAGAAAGCAACCAAGAAAATATGAAGAGAATTATTGGGGGCTTATTGTACAAGCAGAGACCTACTGAGTGCAGAGAGGGCATTACATAGATTTCTGTATTTTCTTTTCTGTCTCCCAGAGCTCACTGTGACCTTTGGTCCTATTGTGGCTCCTCTCCTTCACATGCACGTGCTTTATCTCCTTAGCAAGCCACATGCTAGAAGGTAAAATTTAGATGGAAACAGATGAGAAGCTGGCCAAATCTCAGAATGAGAAGAAAGCCCCAGAGTCATCAGTGTCTTTCTGTGGTCATTAAGTCATTACAAGGGCATTTTCCAACAAAAGTATCCATTTATACATATGATATTCTTTTCATGTAACACCCTAAGTGCTGGCCTGTCATCCAAAGCAGGGCTATAACGTTTGTGGAGGACAGTCTGGATAGTGAGACTGCTGCAAGCTAGCTGCCCAGTGGGAGCGTAACACCAGGCTGGGGATGTGCCCAGTGGTGGAGTGCCTACCTAAGTGGACAGAGCCCTGGGTTCTAGCCTGCCTCCTCCGCCACTGGCATCTGAAATACATGGGAACAAATACACTCACTGACAAATATAGTAGCCTCATTTGAAAAAGAAAACAAAAGAAGAAAAAGGACAAATGACCCAGAGAATTCTCAAGAGAAGAAATCCAAATGGCTAACAGGTGTAGGTGCTCAGTATCTCTAATTATCACGAGGGTGTGACTCAAATAGTCAAAAGATCACAAGTGTTAACAAATATGTGCACAAGAGGGGATGCTTGTACACTTTTGGTAGAAATGTAGATTAGTATGGCCATTATGGCAAATAGTTTGGCTGTTAAAAAAGATCTACCACGTGGGCAGGCAGTCCTGTGTGTGTGTGTGTGCATGTGCATGGACACGTGAACATGCACACACACACATGTACATGTGTCTCCCCAGGCAAACTGATGTCAGAATCATGAGAGAGCTGTACTACCATGCTCATTGTAGCATTCTTAGGAGCCATGTTTTCTCTCCATGTGAATCTCCTTAGGCACATGCTACATCATTGATCACTTTCCTCTTTGGCCCTATAATCTCCTTGATCAGAAAATTTGGGACACTACCGAGTTACATGACGTTATAGTACAAATTCTTATATGTCCTGAGTCTTAATTGACCTGGGAAGGCTAGGGCCAAAATGTTGGCTTTCCTTGCAGTCTTCCTTTTTCTCTAATTTTGGTCTGCAAACTTAGGTTGTTAACTCTCCAGAAGACAAGCTTATTGTTATTACCATACAACCTAGGCTGTTAAGCTTAACCTCACTATCTGTCTGAATATCAAACATCTTAGGCATAACATGGAAAAAGCTACAACTCTTGTTGCATAGGTCCTGCTTTACCTTGGTCTTAACCATCCAGCAGAAAAGTATAAAAAAGAAATATAAGAAGTAAAGCTATGCTGTTATGTTGAGCTATAGGGGACCTCAGGTCAGCAATTTCTGACATTGCCAGTGAAGTGGAAGACCCAATACTATTATGGACTACTGGACTCTTTTAGAATATTTTGCTGAGTTTACACACCTATAATATTCAAATAACAGAACTTAACAAAAAAGGGGATACAGATGAATGTCCATTTTGTATCTGTGTATTCGAAGTGGTTAGGATAAATATATAGTTACATTCTCCTAATGAATAGTGATTTGTTGTAATGGTGTTTGTAAATAGGATATCATGTCCGCATCTTGTACAGCAATGAACCACTGGGAAGAATGCATGCAATGTGTTAATTATTGAAACTGTCCTACCAATTTGATTTGAAACTGTCTCATTGCTATTTGTTCCTCAATAAAATTATGGGAAAAAAAGAAAAAAATGAAGAAAATCCTCCTATGGCAACGTAGATGCAGCTGGAAGACCTTTCCCTTCTACTTTCCTTTCCCGTCCCCTTCTTTCTTTCCCTCCCTCCCTCCCTCCCTCTCTCCCCTTCCACTTCCCATTCCTTCCTTTCTGTCCTTCTTTGTTCATCCACCTGTCTTTCCTTCCTCCTCCTCCCCTCTCTTTCTCTCGCTCTGTCTTGCTCTGTCTCTCTGTCTCACTCTCTCTCTTTGAATAGGGCCTCCACATATACTTTACACTGGCCTTGGACTCATGAGGTAGCCTCTCCTGGACTTGAACACCTGGTAGTCTTACTGCCTCAGCTTCCCATGTCCAGGATTACAGGCATGTATCACCATACCCTACTTTTTTCCTTTCTATTGTTTTTCAAAGGTTGGCTGCAGAGCTATGAGATGAAGAGAGTTTTTTCCAATAGATCACAAGTAGAGGAAACAATTTTTGGCCTTTAATTTAGAAAATTACAGATTAAAGTATGTGCAGTTATTCATCTAAGATGGTCAGATTGAATTTTATCCTCTAAATCCCACAGGGAACTTCTACTTGTGCTAAGAGGATAAAACTAATAGGTCAAAAAATTTGAGAGAGGGAAAATTATAGGTAGAGAAGGAAAAAAAAGTCATGGTGAGACTAGCATACAAGAATGCTTGAGAGTAGGTTCCTCTCTAACTGCTGGGAGGAGGCCAAAGCTGGATTCCAAGTGTCAGAGCCTTCCAGCAGGATGGGCAGATACGAAAACATGACTTTTATGTGAGCCACTTTTCTGAAGGCAGAAGCAAGCCAGTTACTCAGGAGCAGCAGAGCATTTTTTTTTTTTTTTTTCCACCAAGGACTGAGAACTTTCCCACATGATTGGAAATTTTGAGTGATGAAGGTACAGTATCCCTAATGACAGGCACTCTGGAACAGCACTTGGCATTGAGGGATTGTGCTTAAGTGCAATTGTGTTGAGGACACTAACAGTGCTGTCATTCTGGGGGAGAGAACCTGCCCAACAGGTAATTGACACTGTCCTTGAGAGAGCATCTCCATGCGTTCTGACAGTTGAACAAGGGATGCCGGCCAAGGCCTCCTTTTGGAAGCTTTGGGGTTGCATGGATGACCAACACCAGAGAACAGGGGCTGGACTTCTTTCTAACTTGATTCCCTTTGGCTAAATAAAACCATACTTGACAAAAACCTGTTCTCCCTGCTCCTAGATTCCTGGAGCAGGCCTGCTGTAAATTTGACATGGATGGCTCCACTGAAAACTAAGGGGGTAGGGCTTAGAGAGGACACGTTTCCTGCATGATCCTGCCTGCTGCTCCTGCAGAGTTGGCTCTGTGCTAACCCGGAAGCAGTCTGACTCACCCCCTGACTGTGGCCAGGCCTCACCTTCTGGCCTGGAGGTGGCACACCTTTCTCCAGAGCCAGCGGTCTGCCTCTGTTTCCGTTTTAGCAAATTACTTGGATTGTTTCATATTTAAAACTGACCTGTTCCTACCTGAACCCCTATTTCCATGAAAGAAATGAAAATAAATCTTTCATTATGTTTATGGCATCTGCCTGTCTCCCAGTTCTTTTGGTACAACTCGATATTTAGGGGAACTCTTGGAGGTAGTGCCAGACTACAGGGAACTGTCAGCTCATTGCCTGTGGCTGCTGGAAGCTGTGTGAGAATGACTGCGAAAGTGTGGATTCATAACTCTAAAACAGCTTGTTAAAATGGTAGTGCCAGGTGTGGTGGCACACCCTAGCAATGCCAGCACTTGGGAGGCTGAGGCAGGAGGGTCCCCATGAGTTTGAGGCCCATATGGACTACATAATGAGTTCAAGGCCACCCTGAAGTATGCAGCGAGATCCTGTCTCAAAAAAAGTTAGTGTTTAATAGTTTTGATCAAATACAAATGTTTATATTTGATGAGTAGTTACTGTTATGCACATTTGAATAAGAATGTATATATATATTTTTTTTGAATGTATATTTTGAAGCTTTGAAATACTTAAGTTATTTCAAAGTAATAAGGATAGAGTGATGGGCTTTTGAGTGGGGTAGAGCATTTAACACCCCTTTTTAAAATAAAACAACTTTAACTTAAAATGTGAATGCCACAGAATTTATAAAGTTAAAAGTAAGGGCCAATACTGATAGAGTTCTATAACTGTACGCACAATCAAAGTTAGGTCCTTTTTGTTATCCTCAGTCAACACTGTCATCTCCCAACCCTTCCCCCACACATCTAGATCACTCTATGTGCTCTCTACCTTCATAGATTGTCCTATTCTTGGAATCTTTTTGACCAAGACTAGATCGTACCTATAACAACAATAAAAATAATAAACAACATATCCAAAAAAAGTAAATCCTGCAAAGTGAGTTATCATAGTTTCTCTTTTCTCTCTCCTTTGCTATTACATTTTTCATGTAAGGGAAACTCCGTGATGCATACAAGCTGTGTGTCTGACTCACTTCACTTAACCTTGTAGTCTCGCGTCTCTTTTCCTGCCAGTGCCTCAAATTTATCTTTCTTCATGGTAGAGTAGCAACTTCCATTTTAAACTTCTTAAGTCTGATATGAGTTGATAAGGAAGTATCGTATTAGGCAATCTCAGCTCTGGCTGAATGTTAAAATCATTTAGGATCTTGGTGAAAGGAATCCATGCGGCGCTGTGGCTCGGCCAGTTAAGTCTGCTTTCTGAGCGTGGGCCCCGGGCGTTGCCTTTGGTTCCAGGTGGTTCTGCCATGCGACTGGGCTGAGAACCGCTCCACGGGAGGCCAGCGGAACGCAGCAGGCCACGCCATCACTCTGGCTGTGAGGAGCGGATGAAGCTGTGAAAATCTGCTCTCGGTTTTCCAGCGTAGTCACGCGACATCTCCATTCTGTCTTCTTCATGTATGTGCTCATGACAAGGACAACTACTTACAACACAGTGATTTGGATACTATGAAGCTGGCTTGAGGACTGTCGTGTCTAGACTGAAGTGTGCATAATTCAGGTTTTCCAGTCACTGTCCTCATGAGCACCATAAGCAAAGATCTAACGGGAGTTTAATATAAGTGATATTTACAAGCACTTTAGAGTGCATATTGAAATTTAAACTGTTTGTGTATTAATAACATGTCATTTTTTCCCAAAGACTTAATTGGAATCTACCTGGCACATTTCATTAACTAGTTTTTATTACTATTTGTATACTTAAACTTGTGCTACTGGGAGCTACTTTAAAAGGTTATGCCTGTAGCTCAGTTTTCTCATATAAAACTCAGAGTTTATCCCAGTGGAGAACATCACAACTGGAAACACACACACACACACACACACACACACACACACACACCCCAGAATAACAGCTTCTGTAGAGCAATATCTTTGAGTCTGTGCTGTGTTATAGATTTGTAGATAATTAAACTTTCATACCAGTGTGGGCTGGCATTGCAGCTGTGGGTGGCTGGCCAGGAAAGCGTTGCACTGCGGAACAGCTGGGGCGGCGGTCTTTACCTGAGGGCTCATGGGCTGCTGTGCTTTGGATCCTATAATACCTTTAGAGATTTTCCCAGATTTTTCTCTTTGTTTCTTCTAATCTGCTGTTAATTTAGACACTAAAGGGTTAAGAATCATAATTAGAAGTACGGCTCAAAACAGAATAGGTTGTCAGTAAGGGCCTAAGGACCTTGTCTCCAAGTAACAACATCTATGAATTGCAGTAAGTGGTCTATTATTTGCTTACTTCTGGCCCTTTTACTATGTTCTAGAAAGATGAGCTTGATGGTTATTTTTATTTTATTTTGTAGAAAAAGGTGAAACAAAATTTCATGACAAAAATAATAGAATAATAATAGTTAATACAGGACGTTATTTTTAATCGCTTCTTTACTTATTTGGTATAGGGTTTCACTACAGAGCTTGGACTCTCAGTGATCCTCCTGTCTCAGCCTCCCTAGTGCTGGGATTACAGGTGTGTGCCACCATGCCTGGTTTTGGTGGCCTGCATGGCTTGCACCTGGGGAGTTCTGGGGATGGCACAGCATGCAGTACCGGGGATCAAGCCCAGGTCCTTGTGCTTCACAGGCAAAGCTTAGATTTCTGAGCTGTCTCTCCCAGGCCTGCATATTATTTTTAAAGCAATTGCTTGGGTGCAAGATATAAGCATAAAAATTTGTCCAATTAATATTAGCACAAACCTTTCTTTTCAATGACATGAGACACTAGTAGTATAACTGACTTGCGTTTTTTCCCTTTTCGCTGCTGTCCTTTCTCCTTTTGTCCATTCTAGTTCCTGTTGCCTTTTCAACAGTTTTCTTCCAGTTCCATGATATCGGTTGTACATTTTAGACCTTATTTACTTTTTCAGTTTCTCATACCAGGGGACAATATGTTTGTACATGTGAGCTTGATTTATTTCATGAGTATGTTCTCGAGTTGCATCCATTTACCTAAAAAAGTCTCAAGTTTATCCTTCTTAATGGTTGAATAATACTACATTGTATAAAGATATCACATCTTGGGCCAGCCAGATAGCTCAGCGGACTAAAGCACCTGCTTAGGCAGAGCACAGTGGCTGGGGTTTGATCCCCAGCTTGCCATGCTAGCCCCGCTCCTGGTGTACACTGAGACTGTGATTGAGACTGAGTGTGGTGGCATGCACATGTAATCTCAGCACTTGGGAGGCTGAAAACAGGTGACTCACCACGAATCCAATCTATGTAGTGAGACCCTGTAGACACTGTACTAAATACATAAATGAACAAACACAAATACATATTTTTTTAATCCATTCCTCAGTTGATGGGCATTTGGTTTCCATGACAGCTGTGACAAAGTACGCTGCTATACACATGGGTGTACATATGTCACTGTGGTATGCTTTTAATTATTCTAGGAAGGTATCCGTAAGGGCAGTAGTGAGGTGGAATGAGATCTCTAACTCTATTTTTTTGAGCAGTCATCACGCTGATTTGCACAGTAGTTGTACTAGTCACCAATAGTGGAGAAGGGCTCCTTTCTCCCCCAGCCCTGCTATCATTAGTTACTGGTTGACTTCTTGATGATAGCCATTCTTTCTAGGGTGAGATGGAATCTCAGTGTTGTTTTAATTTGCGTTTCTTGGATAACCAATGATGTTGAACATTTTTGCTTATATTTATTTGCCATTTGTATTTCTTTATTTGAAAAGTGTATAGTCATCTCAGATGCCCCTTTTTAGATTGGGTCTTTGAATTTGAGGGGTTTGATTTTTTTCAATTCCTTATATATTCTGATCAATATCAGTAATCTAAGGGACAGTTGGCTAAAATATTTTCAGACTCTCTGGGTTGTCTTTTCACTTTGTTGTTTCTTTTTTTTCTATCCAAAAAGCTTTCTAATAAGATTAGATCCCATCAATGGTAACTTTTAAATAGTGAGAAGTTACTCTCAGTGAGAGAGGGCCTTAAGTGAAGATCATTCTATAATTTGGTTTCCATATTCTGTATATACTTGTATAGCCAAATCTGAATCTCATCTTTCAGTCTTGCTGAGGAGGTGAGGCACGTTAGGCATGGAAGGAAGGAGCCACCATTTGCAGAGGTGCCGCAGTGAGCTGTTGGGAAGTGGAGACAGATTCATTTCATGCCCCTGTGTGTTGGCTAAGTGTCCTAGGCCCTTTTTGTGAACAATAAACTCCCCAATAACACATCCCCAGAGCATGTATGTTGGGAAAGGGAGATTTTGGTGAGTGTTGGGCATTATGGAATTGGACTAAGGGGAAAAGTTTGCCCTATATGTAACTCCCAAACAACAAGCTTTTTATTTTACACAATTTAATTTTTGAATCCTTCATTGTAGTGGAGATTTTATTGTATTCATTTAGTCCTTAAGAAAAAACCCTGTGAGGTAAGGATTATTACCTCCCCATTTTATGGATGAGGAAACCCAATCAAAGACAATGTAAGAAATTCCTGGAGAGTCAGTTAATGTTGGCAGAGCCAAGGTTTAAACTGAACCTATGCAGTTTGATTTATGAGCCCAGATTCTGAAAAGCTATTGCTGCTGTCTTGGGTGATATGTGAGTTTATCCTTTCTGTGGCTTGATTCTGAGTTGTCATTGTAGATAGTGATTTACTGAAGCTTTCTGTGCATGTAGTTTTCTTCTTAAAATATTTTTTGTGAAAGATCTGCATAATGTAGGTTTCATGGTTTGGATTGTAACCATCTAAAATCCATATTTTGATGCCCTGAACCCCAGTAGCTCAGAATGTGATCTTATGTGGAGATGGAATCATTGCTGTTGCCATTGTTCAAGTGAGGTTGTACTGATGCCAGGCGGGACCCTAAAGTGGGGTGACTGGTATTCTTATAAAAAGGGGAACTTTGGACCCAGCCATGCACACAGGGCAAATCTGGTGAGAAGATGGGAGCTTTTGCCACAAGCCAAAGATTACCTGAAGCAATGATAGATACTGAACACTCAGTGTCAGGACTGTGGACCCACCTGACTCAGGTTCTCTGACTCAGGTTTCCTGAACTGAGTGGTTTCAGTTCATGGGGATTGATAACTTTATGGATAAATTGTTGTAGGCAGAAAATCCTTATGTCAGAGAGGAATCCTAAACTGACTTCTGTCCATTACCAGTCAAAGAGACTGAGAGACTACAGCAGAGGTGCCTATAATTTTCTTCGTGAAGTCCCCCTCCTATAGGTAATCAGTCCTTCTCCTTGTCTTGCAAAGGCTAGATAGCTTTGTTTACCAGGTGACTTTGCCCTATAGGCAGCTGGGCCAGGCTATGACTTGGCCTCTGGAAGAACAGTTGCATCAGCTGTTTAGAGTACAGATGCTTTTCAGCCAGGTGTGGGGATACATCCTGTAATCCCAGATGTAGGAAGGGTGAGGCAAGAGAATTGCTGGATGAGTGAGGCCAGCCTTGAGGGTAGTGAGTTCATGGTCAGCCTGAACTACATAGCAAGACCCTGTCTCAGAAACAAAAACAATAAGAGTATAGCTGCTTCCCATATTTGAAATTATGGTAAATTGAAAATACATGTAACCCACCTAGCTAATGGAATGTCATGGCCCAGCAATGCAGAATACTGTAGAGTGGTGGTTTTCCCTGTCGTCACATGGCTGATAGAGCTGCCCAGCATCCAGAGAGAATTGTATCACACATCACTAGCCCAGGAAAAAGGCCACATTCAAAATATGAAGTCTATGTTCTATACTTGTAAGTTAAAAACTCTTAAATCATTACTAGGTTGTCTGTATTTGGGGCTGAAGTACTGTCAGAGCTGTAGAGCTGAGATGAGAGGCCTTCAGAAGTAGGGAGCAAGACCTCTAAGTGGGGTCAGCCTTGGAGAGTCTGTGGCAAGCAGGTGAATGAACAGAGAAGCTGGAGTTGACAGCAAGGAGAGAAAACAGAAGTGGGGGAAGAAAAGACAGGATCCAGAGTGCAGGCGGCCTTTAGAGCTGATGTCTTGACTCTTGGTGGTGTGCAGTTTGTGGTTTGCCTCTCTCCTGGCACCCAGTTTGGACAGAGGGAAATGCCTCTATTTACTTTTGCTACATTCCTCCTAAGAGGTTTACACAAGTTTAAATTTTGTAACCAAATGAACCCTACTACAACAGGGAAATGCTGTGC
>NW_004524577.1:26270126-26271901 GCF_000260255.1 Octodon degus | reverse complement strand
CCTGGTCCTTGCATCTGCTAAGCAGATGCTTTAATCCACTGAGCTATCTGACTGGCCTTTACAGAATTGTTTAATCCAACAATAGCTACCATTTTTATCCAGAGAATATACATAATTTTTGGTTGTCTCATATGAAATTTGTATATTTTAAGAACCTATAGACCATGTGCCCATAAACATGGAGCTGGAGGCAGACCAGGCCAGAGCATGCTACAAATCAAGAGGAGGAAAGGAGGACCTGCTTGGAGTATTCACAAAGGCCTGGCATGGGAGCAACATGGTGGCTGGCACTATCCCAGTGGACAAATCATTTTTGTATAAATAACGCGAACCTGAAGAGCATCTTCAAAATAAACACTGTGGGGAGATTCTGTGAGGAGAGGAAGGGGGATGTAGTTTCCATACGAGTTTTATTCCTCGGGGCCAATCTTTGTCTGATTGGATATATTCTACAGTTAAGATTCTGGATTCTTGTCCTACCTCTCACACAGAATCACCTTGGAGTCAACATGATAGCAGATACCCTGACTTCCTTTACTGCGGGATGACTTAGCTCTCTGTTCCCGACCAGTTGGGATTTTCATACTGTACCTTTGGCTGTGTGTGACAGCTGCCTTATTTTTAAGTCTTAAATGTGGACTAGGCTCACCTTCAGGAACAGACAGGCTTGTGGCATAGTTTTGCTGCTATCAATAGTTCTACTTATTAACACCTTCCAAAGAAGGATTCTGAAAATAAGGTAGAATTGTCTCCTTAGTGCTTCCACTTATTCTTGTTAAGTAGCTCTACTGGGGTGGTAGAAATCAAGGGAGTACTTTCAAAATACCAGTCCAAAGCCAAAAAATATTCGGACATTGATATATGGAAGGATTTCTTACAATTTAGGTATAGTTGAAAAGTCTACTATGAAGTGTTTTGGGAAGAGGAAAGGAAGGAAGGAAAAAGAAAAAAATAGATGAGAAAAAGTGGAAACAATGTTTTTGTTAATGAGCAGAAGAGGGGTGAAAGCAAGGGGAGAGGATTAGAGACAAAAAAGCATGATTATTATGTAAAAGTACAAATTCTTAAATTCTTTGTGATGAGTGGGATCATTATATATTTCTAAAATGTACCAATAGTGTTAATTTGAAAATCTAATTCACACAGACACACACACACACACGTGAAATAGTTCTGCCTAGACATATAAGTCTCTTATAGATTTTTTTCTGTTAAGCATTTATACTTTGTTTTTGGTAATCTATTCAGATTTCTTGAATCTAAATGACCACCTGCCTCTGTAAAAGGGATGGTTTAGGAGGTGATGTGGTCTTTATTCGGTGGTTTATAGTCACTTAACTTCCTAGGGGTACTGGTACCTCAGTTTGAGAAGCGCAATTCCGGGCCCTTGGTTTTCTGCTTGTCATAGCGTCAGGGAAGACTTCTGTTATTTTCTGGAGAAAATTTGGCCATGCCTGCAGCTCTTTCTTCAGCTGGCTTATTCACAAAGGGGAGATACCTTCTTTTTATGTATTATTTGCTTGGCACCATTAGCACCAACTCGGGTGAGATATAAAACTTTCCGATTTAAATTTGACTAGCAGCTGAATTACAAGTATTGTATCCTTTATGGAGTGTACAGCTGGAGTTCATGGCCTTTCAATTATTATCTAACACTGGATTTGAAATTTAAGAAATACACAGTCCATCCAAGGCTTTTTTAAAAATTAGAAATACTTGATTATCACCATGCATTGTTAGGTCCAATTTATCATACTGTTATTTATATTGCAATC
>NW_004524577.1:26267963-26269516 GCF_000260255.1 Octodon degus | reverse complement strand
AAAAAATGTGTTTTAGTGGTTTGATGTTTTTCAATCAAAAATATCTCTTGGCTTCATTGTTTTTTGAAAATTAAAAGAAATCCTTATTCTTTTTCCTATTTTTTCTCCTTGTAATGCAAAACAAAATGCCTGTGTTTTTGTGAACTGCCCTTTGCAATACCAGGAGGGAAAAATAATCTTCATAGCCACTGTGCACCTGTGTAGTGTATTCTGAGAGACGCAGTGTATTCTGAGACTTAGCAACTGACAGGGAGTTGCTTTGCCTTTGTTTCGAGGCCCCTAGAGATGAGTGCCTCCAGGAAGGGCCTTCCCTCAGGAGCCCATGCAGCCTGTCAGGCCCACAGCTGAGAACTCCAGTGTGAGCTGCTCTGCCCCTCATCCTGAGGGGTGGCTGCTGAGAGCAGACCCCTGGTGCTCCTGCTCAGTCAGTGCTCTGGATGTGACTAGACATGCCGAACGTTCTGGCCTGCCCCTGGAGTGCAGTGCTTGTCCCTCTAGTAAAAGTTGAGCAACCCTAACCCAAATTCAAAATCCCAAATACTCCAAAATGTAAAGGTTGGGGTGCTGAATGTGAAACTCAAAATCTTTTTCATTTTAAAATATTCCAAATTTTGGATAGTGATACTCAACTGGTCAAGTATACAAATATTCCAAAATCCAGCACACAACTGAAATTGAAACTCTTCTGATTCCTGTAATTTCTGATAAGGGGTACTTAACCTATATTATCTTTGAAAGCTTTTCTTTATGTGCATTAGGCATATCAGCCCAGGAAGGCTGATTAGTCACAAACACCACCAGATCTTTGATGTCTGTTGGTAGCTGATTAAGAAAGGCTTCAGACTCTCCTTGTGCCCGCATATGCACCGAGCCAGGGATAAAGGAAGCTTGCGGCGTGCTCCCAACATCAGTGAAGTGTGCTGAAAATGACGTTTTTGCTTCCTATTCCGTTGCTAGAATTTCTTGCTTATTCTGGGCAGTGCTGTTGTGTGTCTAGAGAGAGAAAACTGAAGTACTTGTTAATCACACCAATAACTTAATGTAATAGGTTTTAGAATTAAGAGCATGTTTTATTGTTTGTACTTGTCTTTCTACCTTCATTGCAAAATTTTTTTTTTCAGGATATGTGAACTTCAATAAAAGAATAAGTTAAAAGTTTAAGACAGATGTTAGGGGCGGAGGAGATGGCTCAGTAGAATAAGTGCTTGCCTGGCAAGTGCAAGGGTCTGAGTTCAATCCCCGGTTCCACCCCCCCAAAAAAAAAAAAAAAAGAAGAAGAAGACAGATGTTAGTATACGAATGTAAATAGAAACCAGATATGTAGATATTGCAATATGCATATCAAAAGGAATTGTGTATTTTTTTTTGAAAGTGGACTTTAAGTTGGTGGCCAAAATGTCTAGCAGCCCATGTGAGAAGGAAACTTGAGAGGATGATGCTGGCCCCATAAGATGAGAGCTCTTTAGCTGGAGCCTGGCGGAGGTATCTGAACTAGTATGTGCATATAGAAAGAAGAAAAATACCTTTCTTCAGCTTTCCAGGGACCTGCAAAT
>NW_004524577.1:26266415-26266918 GCF_000260255.1 Octodon degus | reverse complement strand
TAATCTAGTTCCACAGCACATCATATATTTTGGGTGTTTTTCCATATGAGAAAAACTAGACTTTTAAAGAATTATTTCATATTATATGGATATACTGAGTTGGATTTCTTATTGGAAATAAATTTATTTTCGTTTTTTTTCAGGTTGCAGTTGCAAAGCGTACTTTCTTTGTACTTACATGCAAGTTTTTATACATTTACTTAATCCTCCTCTGAGGATAAATTTCTAGAAGTTCGATTGCTAGGACAAAGTGTCCCACCAATGTTTACGATGTTGGATATGTATTGCCATATTGTCCTTTATAAAGGAAATATAAGTATACATATTTTCTCCTACTTTGATTTCTATTAACCTGATAGAAGATTAAATAAGAATGACAATGTGTAATAATTATAATTAGTAATGAAAGTATTCCTATTTTAGTTTGCAATTATGTGAATATTAGTGAAATTGAAAATCATCCTGTTTATGAGCAGTTCATTTTCTCTAATTCACTAGTGTCT
>NW_004524577.1:26259316-26266040 GCF_000260255.1 Octodon degus | reverse complement strand
GACAGCAATGGCAGTTGTGTTGATGCACACCTATAATTCCAGCACTTGGGAGGCTGATGCAGGGACATTTCAATTTTGAGTCCTGCTTGGACATTTCAGTGGGGCTATATTTCAAAATAAAAAAGCTGAAGATGAAGCTCAGCAGTAGAGTGCCCCTGGATTCAATCCCTAGTACCACAAAACAAAACAAAACAAAAGCCCACAACAGAGAACATCACCATGTTCTGGTAGTTCTAAGCAAGGCCTGATAGATAGAATTCGTCTCCCTACCATGCGTCGCTTCTACCTCTTACCCCCTTATTTCACCACTAGTATGTGATGGGCAGAATTGAGAAATTAGAAAAAAAAATGGAACCTAAGGAATTGTATTGAAACACAGTAACTTCTGTCAAAGTGATGGCCTTGATGCTGAATTTTACCAAACATTTAAAGAAGACCTAATACCAATTTTCATATTCTCCCAAAATTAGCAAAGAGGGAGGGCTTCCAAACTTACTCATGAAATACAGCTATCAAAACATTACAGGTTTGTGATATAGAAAGTGATTAGCTTCTTTATTAAAGCATTGTGTGATGAGACCTCACAGTAGGCCTAGTAATTGCTAATGATTTCTGAGTAGTAATGAGAATAAATGATACTTTGAGACACCTAAGTTATAATGTGATACGGGCACTTCTGTTGCCGGCAAAGTCACAGGTATTGCAGTTAGAACCTCCCCTCATAATGAGTGAAAATGCTCTTTGAAGAGTTGACAAGAATAGAGAGGTTGTTCTCATCCCAGTTCAAGGTTCCCTGAATTCTGTCTTTGGATTGCTTGGGTATCCAGGTATTACAGGGTCCTGATGTGGTGTTTTTATACAATGGAGTATTCCTCAGCTATAAAGAACAATAAACTCGAAGCCTTCATATATAAGTGGGTGCAACTTACAGATAAACTCACGAGTGAAATAAACCAGACCCACGTGTGTAAATATCGTATTGTCTCCCTAGTGTAAGAACTCAAAAGAAATAAAAATTGAAAGGTGTGGGTCTTTAAAATGGAATAGTCACTTCTTTTAGGTATTTTTTGGCAAATACTGCAATGAAATAAAATCAGGGTTTGGGCTGGGTATTTGTAGTCTTTCCAGAAGTAGTAGAAGGATTCACAATGAACAATTATCAAACAAGCCAGAAGTCACTAGTGCATATAATGCCCCGGGAGGCTGAAATTTCTTCATGCAATGCCTATTCATTAAGTTCTACACTGAATACAGTATATTTTGCTACTCATAATGGGGAGTAAGCCTCTCCAAGAGAAGTGAGTATGGTGGATGATACATAGTTATAAGTCCAAGTAGTAGAGATAGTTTTCAGGGTGCGACTCTGGAACAGATGCTATTAAAGCTGAGGTGTACAACTTGAAAGAGAAATATGAAAAGATAGGAGATAATCACTAGTCCAGAGATCGGAGGTCGAGGGAACCATGAGTTGGAGGTTGTAGGGCAGGGGAAGAGCTTGGCACATTAAGAACTGAGACAGTTACTGTCATTCAGGGTAGAAAGGGAGGATTTTGGGAGAAGGGAACAGTTAGGAGAGTAAAGAGAAAGCTAAGGAAAGAACCAGAGAAAGGGGGGAGGCAAATCACCCAGGACCTTATAAGAGAATTTGGAATTTATTAATTGTACAAAGGAAAGGTACCAGTAGGTTTTTAGCTTTAGGGTGGTAGGTTCCAATTAATAATTACTAGGACCACGGTGGATGCTGGCTGTGAATCGGGTCCACAGAGACTGGTGGGGAGGCCAGTGAGATAGCCTAGAGTTTAGGAGGTGGTGATCCGAGGTCTGGAAGTAGAAAAATAATGGCCTGCTGACAACAGGATTGGGTACAGAGTGTGGAGCAGAGATAGGAACCAAGGACAGTGCTTGGGTTTTGGAGTTGAGTAATTGGGAACCATTTCTGGAGTTGTAGGAGAGAAAGAGGGACACTTTTGGAAGGACAGTAATGTGTCAGGGTTCTTTTTGCCTCTGTTAAGTTTGAGATGCTTATTTGATTGCCAAGAATCAAAATTTCTGGATCACTGGGTACCTGACTCTGGAACTCGTAGGAGCGTTGAGCTGGAGGTACAACTGCAGTCACTTGCAAACACATATTTCGTGACTTAGGAGTTGATGACTTCCTCAGGGAGGGCAGAGGAAAAGGTTTCTCGTTTGAACCCTAGGAGCTCTGATTGGGAGGATTTTGGGAGAAGGAAACAGGAGAGTAAGTAGGAAAAGTTAGAGTTTAGGGAAACTTGGAGGCCACAATATCATGAGATTCTAGAGAGAGGAGACTTTCACAGAGGGCCTAGTTAAGTGACTGGCATAATGGCTCTGGTAAGACAACTTACATTAAAAATGAAAGAAAATACAGAAACCTAAAAAAATCATTTGGAGAAGGAAAGGTGGAAAAGCATTCACCTTGTTTTATAGACTTGAATTTAGCATTGTAAATTTACAGAATCATAAAGGAAAAGTAAGATATAAAAATTCTTCAAAATTAAGATATCAAGATTCTTCAAAATTAAAAGCAAAGTGAAACAAATGCACAAAACAGAATCCATGAAATGGCCTAACCATATTGATTAGAACTGTATCAAATGGCTTTAAGCACAATATTTTCATTATAAATCCCTAAGGACAAAAAAAAGGCCCCAAAAGTTTCAAATGCTGTTTGTAATCATGTTCTCCGTGATAGTGTTGGTCTCATTATCCTGAGACTATGTGGGTATATGGGATAAAGCAAATAAGTAACTATTTTGGTGCCATTCAAAACGAAAATTTCTGTCATGCTGATAAATGGAGGTAAAGATGTGAGATTAGTGAAAGGTAAGTAAGAATCCTGTGGTCTTGAATTTAAATCCATGTTATTATGAAGTCACAATTTTAAAAACACATTCCATATATGTGAAAGGTGCAACTCTCAGCAGATTTCCAGCATTCAGTGTTATTAACTATAGTTCCTAGGCTTTATTTGCTGTATAGATTTATTCAAACTCCGTAACTGCTACTTTGTACCCTTTGACCAACATCTCTCTGTCTCACACAGTTCTACTTCCTTTTTTCTATGCAATTCTTTTTGTGGAGTGGATGTTACATAATCATTTATAAGCCCACAGATAAGAGAACTGCAGTATATTTTGATTCTGTGTCTGGCTTATTTTATAATGTCCTCCTGGTTCATCCATAGTATCGCAAAAGGCAGGATCTCTACATAACATTCCACTGTCTCTGTCTCTGTCTCTGTCTCTGTGAATATACCATGTGGTAGGCATATATCAGTAATCTGCACAATTTCTTTATCCATTCATCCTTTAATTGGGAGGTAGCTTGTTTCCCTATCTTGGCTGTTGTGTGTAACACTGGAGGGAATATGGGGATGTAAACATCTTTGTGAAGCATGGGTTTCATTTCCTTTGGATATATATCTGGTAGTAAGACTGCTGGGTCCTGTGGTAGCTCTATTCCTAGTTGTCTGAGGAACTTCTGGGCTGTTTTCCATCATGATGGTGCTAGCATTCCCATTAGGAGTGTACTAGCGTTCCTGTTTCTCTGTACCCCCACCACCACTTAGGTCTTGATGTTCAATAGTAGTCATCCTAACAGACATGAGGGGAAATTTTATTGTGATTCTGATTTGCATTTTCCTCATGACTGGAGATGTTGGGCACCTTTTCTTGTACCTGTTTGCCCTTGAATTTCTTTTCTTTTTTTACTACCAGGAGTCAAACTCAGGACCTTGTGCTTGTCAGGCAAGCACTTGTGCTGCTGAGCTATATCCCCGGCCCAGATTTCTTCTTTGAGAATTATTGCCGTTACCCATTTTGAAATTGTTACTCAGTTTTTATTGAGCTATATTTTATTCATATATTTTGGATATTGACCTCTTATCAGATATATCATTTATACATGATCTACTTTTAAGATTTGTTTGTTTTTCCCCTTTTCTCTGTCTAGAAATAATGATAAACATAGTAGTAATGAAGATCCCTAGGGCCCAAATTGTTGTTTCCATACACTGCTGCTCACTGGGAGGAGCTAGGATTCCTGGGAGACATAGCTGATTCTGGGCCTGAGATGGAAATAAAAAGCATAAATCAGAAACAACTTGTCAGTTTATATTTGGAGGGTCAATAAGAATAACACACCAAGTTGAAATACACTGAATATATTTAAACCTGTGATTTCAAAATGTACACAAACCAACTTTATTAGTAACTTCTGAAAGATGATAAGAAATCAACTTGTTACTTTGAAAATGATCACAGAAAAAAATTTATCCTCTCTTTCCAATTGGAACTGTACCTCAGTGTGATAAAATAATTGAAGTTTTTCTTTGCAAGAGTGTTCTAACAAATGAAGAATTACTAGATTTAGAATACTATCATTTCATTAAAAAAAGAATGCAGAGAATGATCATTAATAGCTACTGATACACACAGAGACAGCTAGATTTAATGCACTTCTTGATGGAGGTAGACAGCACCACTTAGGATTTCTCCAGTTAAACAAAACAAAACAAAAATCACCAGATTTTGTTCAGATCTCTAACGCTGTGGTAGAGACTCAGTCAGCAACGTCTTAACTACAGCAAGTTGTATAGAGAACAAAGTGCAGTTTCTTTAGTAAATACGTTGCAAAGAATGAGAACATGTACTTAAAAATGTACAAATTAGAGTTTAAAAGACTTTAAGATGTATCAATTTCAATATATAAACGTTACTTTTAATCTTAGATTAAATATATTTTGAGACAATGGGGAAATTGAACAGTGACTAGATTTTTAGTATGATTTTTTGCATTTGATAATGATACTGCTGTTATGTTTAAAAACAGCAGGTATCTTGTAATGATACATACAGAATCTTACAGCTACAATGAGATGCCTGGGAAAGTGATAAGGCAGGCAGGGATAGAAGAGACAAGAATGATAAAAGAAACTAGATCACTGCCTTTTCTGCACTGTGTAGATGGGAAATTTTCATTTGTTTTAAAAATGTTATTCTTGCTCCTATGAAGACTTGTTATGTGCAGTTCTGATGTCATTACCCATTGCCATTGTTACTTATCCCAAGAATTCTCAATTTTGGGAATGTTCAAACAAAATCAAGAACTAACTGTGTCTTTTGTCAAGTGTTGCTTCTGAATTATGTTATACCACCTCTTACAATGCTGGGAATTTAGGATGGGCATGGCGTTTATAACACTTTTGGAGTGTTATTATAGTTTCTGTGTTGTTTTTGCTCATGTAGCTGAAAACTGAGAAGAGGCACCTGCCCTTACTCTAAGCTGAACTCAAAAGTTTTTTATAAGGCATAAAGCATTATGTAAATATGAATTTCAGAACATGTTCCACTTAACTTATCTGATTGTTTAAAAATATACTATGTATTGCTGACATATGTTCAAATCTGTATTCTAGGGCAGAAATGGTTTTTGGTTGTCAGTATCTGGCATTATAGAATTAAATGTAAACAACAGTTGCAGAATAGAAAATATCCACTTGATATGTCTTTGCTCCTAGTGTTATATTTTCTCTTAAGTATGAAGTGTTTGGATTTCCAGCAAGGCCAGTGTGGGGCTTCCAGCATTATTGAGGGATTAGCCATTGAAGCTATTGCCCGTGCTTTATGAGTGCACATTAGATCACGCCCACATAGATCTTTACTTTTTTAAAAAGTTGGTTTTTAATATTACAATCATATGTAAAGTTTAAGGTAGCAAGAGGAATTTTAAAAAGTGAGAATCTAAAACTGAAGCTAACAGAATGAATGTTTTGAGGGTTTTGATGAGAGGTGGTTTTCAGTAATTCATTTATTATTGTGCAGAGTACAGTCTACCCTGTGTTCTCTCACCTTCACACCAGGGCCTTAGGCTGTAGTTTTAAAATTCTTTTTGGCTCTAGTTGCTTTTTTAACACCACGGTTTCCTTTTGGCATGGCTCTTGGTTTGCTATTCAAAATGAGTTTATTTGTTTTTTTCTTAAAACAACATAATTCCTCTGGGTTCAAACTACCTCTGAAAAATTAAGCTGTATTTCTTCTGTTTAAGTTATGATTAAGTTTAAATGCAAATGGGAAATCTATTTGCATTTCTAAATCATTGCTGATATTTCTTATTCTAAGGGATTAATTTGGAAAGAAAGAAAAGCATAGCTTAGTTTTTATCTCATTCAAGTGACCCAAAAACCTTTCAGAAGTGAAAAATGAATTTTTATCAAGAGTTGTAATATTTATTGTTGGCTCTATGAGTTACTATGTCGTTTGTTCTGGAATCCTTCATGTAAGTAAGTGATCATTTACAAGTTTTTTTAAAACTATGTCCTATGATTTCTTTAGTACCTACAGTATTTTAGTAGTTGAGGGAAGTTCAGTTTAACTTACTTTTTTTTTTTCAGATTAGACAGATATCTGAACAATGTCAGTAGCTTGTCAAATCATAAATCTTGTTATAATAGCAAACAGCTTCATGTAATAGTGATTACTGAGCAGATTCTCATTTCTCAAATGGTTACATTTGAAGAAAAGGAGATTATTGGCTTTTTGTTCAGTTTGTATTTAGGCAAAGCCAAGGCTAAAAATTGTTGCAAACAAACTTAGGGTGGTAATCAAAGCCTACATTCCAGGTCAGATTCAGTCATACATTCCCACTGTTTTATTCTATCTCATTTATTTCTTAATGTGTGTGTGTGTGTGTGTGTGTGTGTGTG
>NW_004524577.1:26221278-26258701 GCF_000260255.1 Octodon degus | reverse complement strand
TTTTTTTTTTTTTTTTGAGGCCAGAAGATACTTTCAGGGCATTTCTGGTTTGCCGTGAGTATCTGGGTTCCAACCACAGCAGCTTGAGCTTGCGTGCTTTGTTTAAGCCGGCACTTAAACAACAGGCCCCCAAGCATTACAACAGGATGCCAGCCTTGAGTCAGTCACTTGCTGTGATACTGAGTAACCACTAGCTTGGGTAACTGCTTAGATCTCAAACATTAAGTTATTAGGCCTCGTCTTACAATCTTGATAAATGGTTTCATAAAGGACTTAGACACATCTGCTGTCATCCACTGACTCTGAGAAATAGGTGAAACATGAATTAAACAGAAAATCAGTGTTACAGTGATTTTCTAAGATTTGGTATTAAAAAACTAATAAAAAATTAATAGTATCTCTGTGAATCTAGGTAATAAGTACAAAATTCTTCCTTACAATAATAATACTAGCTTTCTGGGAAAATTACATTAGATTTACAGTTTATCACTTTGTTTTTTTATTCCTATTGAAACTAAATGACAAGTAGCTACAGAATGTCACGTTTTTCAAGCTAGCAATTGTACAGAATTTTTAGCACTTAGAGAAGCCAAAGCTTCGGCAAAAAGTAAAACATTAAAATAAGTCTATAATTGGTATTTAAAATATATGTGCTTGTCACAATTCAATTTCTGATGTCTGTCCCTAACCAGAAGCATTGCTTTTCTAAAACCTATCAAAATAACTTATCACAAAACATTTTTAAAATATATCATTTAATAAGGATTAATGATCAAAAAGTTGTCTCATCTGGATTCCTGATTGAATGGCAAAATGGATCCATACCATTTATCCACTACAGATCTAGAGAATGACTATGAAACATAGTTTCAGTTGTCAGTAAATGCCAGATAATTGCCTATGCTATCAATCTCAATTCCAGAACATTTTAAGCTGTTATAATAAAAATCAGAATATTTGCAATATGGAGCAAAAATATCATTTTAAGTATTCTATGGGCAAAGAATATATTTCTCCCTAAAATGTTTAAGACCAAAGAAATATTTCAGATCTGGAATGACCATCCTCCAAAAGGAAGAGGAAAGGAGAGTTATAATGGATTAGAGTCTGAAGGATAAAATAAAGGTGAAAAATCATCGTTGAAGAGTCAGAAGAGATGTGGAATTAAAACAGCACTGAGATTCTACCTCATCCCAGAAAGAATGGCTGCCATCAAGAAATCAACCAATAGCAAGTGCTGGAGTACCTGTAGGAAAAAGGAAGTCTTCTCTACTGTTGGTGGGGGTGCAGACTGGCACAGCACAGTGGAAATCGGTGTGGAGAGTCCTCAAAAACTAGGAGTAGAGGTCCCATTAGATCAAGCTATTCCACTTCTGGGTATTTTCCCAGAAGAATTAAAAACATCATACCACAGCAATCTATGTGCACCTATGTTTTCAGCAGCACCATTTGTAGTGGAAACAATCCAAATGCCTAGCAACCAAGGAATAGATAAAAACATGATGAGGTTTTTTTTTTAAGTGGAGTACTACTCAACCATAAAGAAGGATACATTTGAGACTTTTATCGGTAAATGGATACAACTTGAGACCATAATCATAAATGAAATAAATCAGTCTTGCATATGTAAATATTGTATTGGCTTCCTAGTATAAGAAGTTGAAAGAGTCAGTAAGTTCTAAAATGTACAACAGATATTGGGAAATGGAAAGAAATTGTTCAAAAGGAAAAGCAAACTGAGATGGAGACAATGAAAAAAGAAAAAGGGGAAAAGTAAAAGTAAATAAATAAATATAAACACAGAAGGTAGTTAAGATCATTGTGCTTATATTGTTTGATCAATTTTTCATGCCTATATCTTGTAATCTGAGAGCTATTTTGAAGATAATAAGCAATATTTGTTACTTTCTATCTTAGTTTGAAATTTTGTATCATTTTTAGTATTTTTTTCTCTTTAAAATAAAAAAATTCAAGGTAAAGTTACAATGTAATTCAAAGCAGTTCAAAATGGTTTTATAAAAGCACATAACTTTTAGGCCAGCCAAACAGCTCAGCAGGTTAAAATGCTTAGACAGAGTGCAGGGGCTGGTGTCTGATCCCTGAGGCACACGCTGAGACAAGGATTGAGACTGGGTGTGGATGTGTGCGCCTGTAATCCCAGCACTTGGGAGGCTGAAAACCAGGAAGGATAACTATGAGTCTGATCTGTGTAGTGAGACTCTGTACACCCTGTACTAAATACATACATAAAAAAGAAGAGAGAAAAAAGCCCATGACTTTTGACCTCATTTACCTTCACTTTTTAATGATTAAAAAGGAGTGCTAAGTAAACACTATAAATAATTTCAAGATATTCCCTTGGGAGGGAAAAAAATGCTACAGTTTCTTTTTTCATGTAGACATTTGCTGTATTAATTAAAGCATAAAAACAGCTTCTCCAACTTGTGCTCCACTAGTTAGGAATGGTCAACATATGTCCTTAAAAATACAACTGAAATAAATATGATACAACTGAGTTGTCAACACCACTACGCCTCCTCAAGACTTCAGATGTTCTGAATAATATTATTAAAACAACACTGGCCTAGACATGGCCTTTACTACTCATTTAAAAAAATTAGCTAGAATAACTTTTTTTTCCATTCCATATTCTGAAAACAAATTTAAGGTGCCATGTTTTAGATAATTATAAAAGCAGTGCATGTACTGAAAATGATAATGCAAACACTAGAGAAAAATGACTTAAAGTGCAGTTGTTCATCTCCCCAGACCTTAACTTCACCGTCTCTAAAACGAAGCATTGGTTTTATCAGTTTCTGCCTTTCCTGGGCTGTGACACTTGGATCGGGATCTTACTTCCTCCTACCACGGCTTCTCAAAAGCAGACACAAGCAGACAAAAGGCTTTCTGCACGACATCGTCCGAGGGCGCTGACCTCCCAGGATGGCTAGCTGGGGATTCTGAGTGTCAGGGCTCTGTAAACATCATTCCAAGTGACCTCTGCGTACTGAATCGCCGGCCATCTCAGCTGCCTTTTCATAATCAGTATCTCTACTCCCTTCTGAAAAACTTGGCATGTTTTGCAGAAGTTTGGCTCCATGGCCACTGATTAGGACATCGCTTATCTATTTTATACTTCATAACAAATCTTCACGTGTTTAAAGAAATGGCAAGTTGGGAGAGCCCTCTCCAAAACAGTGATTGCAGCCTCTGATTCACCTCTCCTCCCACTCCCAGGAGGCCGCCTTGTGTCCTTGAACACAAAATCTAAATCATTGTTTTTAACTTCAAAATACCTAAGAAGTTGCTTTGACCAAATGACATTGGATATTGAATAAAATCTCAGAGTAAAAGCTAAGTGTGCACTTATTGTATGCCAAAGGTCAAAATTGCCTCTGATGTTTTACATTAAGTAATTCTGAAAAAAATGCTAGTAGAAACATCTTCACTTAAAATTTCGAAAATGAAAACAAGAACTTCCAACGTTCTCAGTACTGTAGTCTTGACAGTGGCCCAAGTGGTTTGCAGTCAGATTGAAGACTTCACTTCTGTATAACCAACTAAAGTTCCTGGGCATGGGCATAGGCATGGTGGGTTCCAGCTTCCGGAACGCAGCCGGGAAGCGGAGGCCCAATTACGAGTTCCGGACACCTTTGCCTCTGTGGGCTAGAACTGCTGCTTTAGAATGCACTACAGCACTCAGTTTTCCTGCCTCTACCTTTGTTGTCTTCAAGATAAAGAACGGTCTAGATTTTCTAGTTGAACTTTAGAAATGTGGAGGGCAAGGTGGGAATTAGACCTAACTCTAATAATAATCTACACTTTAATTACATCCGATAAGTCATTTACATTATTGACGTTTTGCAACTTGTGGGACATTACTAACTCCATTTGAGTGGTTTGTTTAGAGGTGTGTGTGTGTGTGTGTGTGTGTGTGTGTTGAACTCAGTGTTTCTGTGCTAATTTGTGGTTATGGGCAATGTGGTAATTTCAGCCATAATATTAAAAAAAAAAGTCTTCATTCTGAATCTGCTTCTTTGCTATAGATTGCAGTCATTTTAAGGAAACTTTACTTGGTTATTTTTGCCAGAGTTTGCTGTGCTATGATTAGAACAAGAAAGATCTGGGAAAGTTTAACTTGGCATGTCAGGGAAGTAGCTGAGGAGAAAAATATTTAGTGAGAAAGAATCAAATATAAGGATGCTGAGATTGAAGTGCAGTAGAGACAGGAAAATAAAGCAGGGCACCCATGTTTTGTTTCTTTTGTAGTTTATATTTTGGGTTTTATCCTGGAAATTTCTTAACCGTGTATTTAATGCCAGTAGAGAAAGGCAGTGATGACTTGGTAATTTAAGTTACTTTTTCCCCCCTTAAATTAAACTATTCTGTCTTGTTAGTGGCATTTCTATTGCTTTTTTTTTTTTTTTACCCAAGTCTCCAAAGAAAAGGGCCTTATTAATTTTAATATTTCATTGCAGGCTAACAATCTCAGAAAAATAGATTGGTGCCTGATTAAACTGAATCCTGAGATGTTTCTAAATGAAGGCCTTGTCAAATATTCTATTTTCCTTCTGTGTTTCAATATTTGAATTGTCATCCAGTAGAATGGCTTTAGTATGCTTGATTTACCAGTGTGGTTAAAATGAAGGTTTTTTTTTTTTTTTAAATTATGTTACTGTATTTGCAGGGTGGCCATACTCGTGGAATCCTTGAAGCAAAATCTTATAGTAAGACTTGCTGTTTTGTGATCAGAACCTTTCAGTATGAATTGGGGTTGTTTAAATTAAAAAAAAAAAAAAATGAAAACTTAGAGTTTCATTGTTTTCTACTTAGAATTACTTTAGTGGGCATACCATTATAAGTGTAAATAATAGATGTATACTTTGGATTTTAAAAAGTATATTTAAAAAGAAAGTGTGTTTTCCACACATCTGCCTGCTCTCCCGTGGTTGAGGGAGCACGGACATCTCAGCTTTAGTGACGCAGTGTCCCAAGTGCTGAATTAATTGGCCTGGCTCTCTCACCACTTATGGACACTACTTAGGCATGTTGACTAAATCTGCACACTTCAGTCTTGTTGCTGGTACATGTTCTGGGTCGTCTGGCAGGTAAATGGATGAAGTATCAGTGAGAGGGAGAACAGCTGCAGCGCTGGGCTAGGTTGTAGGGTATCTCTGAGGTTAGGTAGCTGAATGTGACTCCTGCCATTGCAGCCTTTACTTCACTCAGATAGAGCAGGCCAATCCCTCACCCTGTTAGTGGTCCAAGGCTGTTTGTGATGCATTTGATTTAATCATGTGTCAAACTCTACCTATCTCCCCTGTAAAATCTTTTTCTTTTCTTTCCAGCTTCTTTTTTCTCTTTTTTCCTTTAATTCTTTCTAATGGATCTGCTGGAGTGTTGTTAGTACAGGTCCTTTCCTCTGGGAAGCCTTCCTAATCCCATGAACTGGGCTGGATCGTCTCATGTGGGCTTTCTTCTTTTGTCTTTTCACCTACTTACCTTACTTTGCCTGTTAGTACCTTGACTGTGCCTCTCTCTTTCACAATGAATCCACAGTGCCTGGTATTTTGCCCAGTGCATGGTAGGCTAAATTAATTCTTGTTGAATTACCTTCCCAAGTCATCCTTTAGCATCTCAACTTGTCCTCATGTTATCTGATGATTCCTCCATCTGTGTGTCTGTAATGCTATCCAAAGTGCTCTGCTGGGGCTCGGGAGGTAGTTCAGTGGTCTAGTGCTTGCCTAGCATGCACAAGACCCTGGGTTCCATCTCAAGCATTGCAAAAATATTAATAAAAAAACCCCACTATGCTATTTGGAGCCTGGGATGTTTTTTATGACTCTCAGTTTTTGGCTGTTTTCCTCTAACTTTCAGGGCCTATACATGCTCCCATTATTTTCTTAAGTGGCAGTCTTACATCTTTTCTGATGGACCAGCTCACTAAGCGTTAGCTTACTCTGGGTTTCAGATAGCCCTACAGTGATGTTTAATAACAAGCTTTCATAACTCTACTCATCCAGTGTCTTTATTCTCAGATCCCATTTCTGCTGGCTGTGGATTGACTGACAGAGGCTGTGCTTGGCTCTTAGTCCTGTTGCCTACTGTGATCTGGCTGGCCTTACCTTCTTATTGCAGGTGGATCCCGTGTCTTCTTCATATGTGGCCCTGCTGGGGCTCCAGACCAGAGGTCAGAGATGACTAGGAGGACTTTCTCATGTGGATGGAAGCCTAACTGGCTTTATGGGAGAAAGGGCCAACCTGAACTTGTGCTGTTTGCCCATTTCTGTGGTATACTCCCCCCTGGGTTAATTTCAAGCTACCAATATGGTTTATATGAATTGGAAGAACTGCACAGTAACACTATTCTGTAGTAATTTTTTATCATCCAGCTAAGTAGACAACCTCAGAGATAATAATAAAACACAGTAAGAGAAGTAGGAAGTTAAGATTTTTGACTGATAGTTGTACTGTTGTTTAAGTTTATATAATTAAATTTTTCTAGTAGGTGTTTTGAACTGCTGGTTCTATAGGTTCTGAAATTGAACAGTAAGCTTCTATGAATGCTATAAACTGGTTCCTAGAGCTCATTGGGTTAACCTTGATATATACTGTGCAATCAAGCCTGGGCTCAGAACTTCAGAAAATGTACAGACTTGCTTCTCTTGGCCTCATATACATCAACACAAGTCTTCTGGAGTGGATATGAAATCCCAGATACATGGATGTGCCAGCCAAGCTGCCTGTTGGGGCATGTCCTCTGGCAGACATTAATCTGGATTTGAAGAGACTGACTTTGGAGGGGTTTGTTAATCAGTGAGCAATAAGTAATATAATAATATAAATATGCTTTGTAAAATGTGTTAAACAAGATTTTAAAAACTTTGCAATAATAACAAATCATTTTTTAAAGAACAGTCCTTTTAAAGGGGCCAGGGAGATAGCTCAGTAGAATAAGAATCTGCCTGCAAGTACAGGAGGGTCCTGAGTTCAATCCCTGGTACTGCAAAACAACAACAAAACAAAACAAAACAAAAAAACCCAGTCCCTTTAAGTCCTTCCTAGTCTTGAATAAAAGAAGTGTTTTTTATACATACTAATCTAGTACATCTAAAACTAACTTGTCAGTGATAACAATCAGAAGTAGAATTGATTCAACCATCAAAAAAAGAATTTTTATAAATTATATGAAGAGAATCAATGGTCCATAGGACACAGCTCCAGTGGGAGAGAAGAACTGAGAATTGATATCAGACAAAAATGTCTAGAGCAAAAAAATTAATCATAAGCATAAATAGAGAATTCCAAAGCAATCCACTAGAAAATAATAGTCTTTCATTAGTAAGTACCTAAAATTGCCAGTCAACATATAGAGCAAAACTTCTAACTTCTGTCTCCCCCCTAAATCTTTACTGAATAACATCTACCCCCCCATATGATGCACAGTTTTAAACTTTTTTCTTAATCAGATATTCTCACATAACTTATAGTCACAGGTACCACTGGTCACATAACAGATACTGGTGCAAAGTGTGGCTCAGCAAGAGCCTAGAGCTGTGTGGGCTCAGTCCCTGGCCCAGTGCTTCCTGTCCATGCAGCCATGTCTGCAGCCTCATCTGAAGGATCCCCTGGGCTGACCCCACTTTCTTGCTCACTCCTGCGCCCTGCCTGCAGCTATTGTACTAGGGGTCTCGGTGTCCCTGGCTGCTGGCTTGAGCCCTTGCTCCTTTCCTTGTCACACAGTGCTGTTTTAGGGTGAGCAAAATGAGAATCACAACTTCTTTGTAACATAATCTGTGAAGTGGCAGAAGCAGATGGCTCCTCCCGGCCTAGACTTGGAGGAAGTTACGTAAGGGTGTGATCCAGCCAGAAGGCCACAACTGGGGCTACATTCACAG
Source organism: Octodon degus (assembly GCF_000260255.1). Taxonomy (NCBI): domain Eukaryota; kingdom Metazoa; phylum Chordata; class Mammalia; order Rodentia; family Octodontidae; genus Octodon; species Octodon degus. The sequence continues at coordinate 26,250,803 of NW_004524577.1, read as the reverse complement.
TTGCCTCCCACAGTTACAAAGTTATGTGCTAGTGCCCCATAAAGTTATTCTTTCACAGATTAGAGAATGACAGAGCAGAGAGGTTAAATTATTTATTTCAAGGCCAGGGTGCTGGCTTACAGTATAACCAGTTCTCCAACTTGGAGCCTTTTCCATCCAAGAAGACAATTTGAAACATTGAGGTCAAAACAAATGCCAGGATACAGGCTGTACCAAGGAGGTGTTCCTCACAGTTGTGTCACTCCACATGGTGCTAGGGGCGCCTGACCACTATGAGATCTTTGTAACTGCAGGTTCACACCAGCAGATGCAACTAATTGTGAACAGAAAATAATGAAAAAGAAAATGGTACTGAACACATGCAGACTTCTTTCCTTATTTTTTTAACAATACAGTGTGACATCTATTTATAAAGCATTTATACTTTATTAGGTATTATAAGTAATTTAGAGATGATTTAAAATATACGGAAATGTGTTATATGCGAATATTTAATATAAAGGACTTGAATACCTGTGGATTTTGTTATGTCAGAGGAGTCCTAGAACCACTCCCCTGCAGGCCCACCACACAGGAGTGACTACATTCTATAAGTACTTGCACTGAATGAATGATTAAATGGTTGAATAAATGGTAAATGGTGGTATGATTTTCTTGGTTGTTCCTATATTTTTTAGTTTCCTTTGTGCTTATTTCCTTGACAACAAAGATACACTACAGTATAACAAACAATTTAAATATTAGTCAAGCTTGAAAAAAATTAACTTGGATAATATTTTTCTGGCCTGTTTAAAAATGGTTATTCCACATTGTCTGAATAACAAGTCTAAGGCAATTTTACTGTGATGTTCTTATCCCCCAGGGCATCGTAGTATACATTGACCTAAGGCAAAGGATGCATACTTTCAATTTTTTTTCTGCCTTTCTCTCTCTGCTTCTCTCTCCCTCCCTTCCCTCCTTGCTTCCTCCCTCCTCTAAAGTCCCTCCTTCACTCTCCCTCCTTCCCCTCTCCCCTCTTCCCCTCTCAAATCCTCCTTCCCTTTTCTCTCCCCCTTCCTCTCCTTTTCCCTTTCCCTCTCTCATTTTTAAACCAAGAGGTAGAAGTTGTAGGAACTTGCAGTTTTCAGTCTTTGTTACTTCTCCTTACTTCCAGTCTTCTGAACTGGTTGATCCTAAAACTGTAGGCCAGTTTTCTTCCAGTGCCAATGTGATACTCTCAACCCATGGGGATTTCTTTTGACCTTGGTGTCAAGTGTAAATTCTTCAGCCTTGCTCTCGAGCCCTTCCTAATCTGGGCCTGCGTGGTCTGTTGCCAGGCTGTCTGGTCAGCCCTGTTGAGCACCCAAATCTTGTGGGGCTCATTGCATCTCCAGCCTTGGCATATGCTTTGCAGCTTCCTCTCATTGAGGAAGGCCCTCTGGGCGCCTCACCAGCTCTAATTTAATTCATCTATCAAAATGTAAGCTAAATTTCCTTCCCTCCATGTAGCCTTCTTAGATGACTATGGTCATTCCTTCATTTCTTTTTCCTGGATTCTTGTGATATATAAAGTACCTTTAGAGACATGCATAATTTTCTGTGGTCAGTATGCCTTGTTTCCCCAGTAAAATTGTGAGTTCCTTAAGGAAAAACCACTACTATTGCTTTTATTCCCCTAGAGCCAAGTGTAGCCTGACACTGTAGGAGGAGCCCAGATTCCCTTGTGTATTCCACAGATGTACACTGAGCATCAACTTTGGGTTTTTATGAGATACTGTATTAGATACTGAGCCTCTTTTGTTCAATAAATGTAAGCTGCTCCCCTCATAGATTTTACAAACTGATTCAAAAGGCAAATACTAGCCAGGCATGGTGGTATGTGCCTGTGATACCAGGTACTTTGGAGACTGAAACAGGAAGATCACATGTTTGAGGCCACCTCATTTAGGCAACGTAGCAAGACTCTGTCTCATAAAAGGAAATAACAGGACAAGAACAGAAGACAACAAAACAGGAAAAGAAAAAAGAAAAGAGGGAGAAATGTAGATCAGTATTCCTTAGGTTCAATCTTCAGTGACCCCTCCCCATATTGGCAGACAAATATTGAACACACTCTGGTAAATGAAAAAAGAAAAAGAATCAAGGTGTTCGATGGGTCGTTAGGGGAACCCTCTGCAAGGTAATGTTTAATAAAATCCTGATTCTAGACCTTTGTGTCTGAAAGTAGTAGTGGAGCATGAGTCTCCATGAGGCATTCACAAGCAAGTGGCAGCCAGCACACACCCCACACCTGATCTGGGCTCTCAGATCTGAAAGGTCTGGGGCTGCAGCGGAGCAGCAGCTTCAGGAAAGGACGGGCCCCCAGATGGTGTTGGGGTGGTCAGAGACCAGAGTGGGAGGGACCTGGAGGCAGGACAGAGCTGCAGGGGTTGCCAGCCCAGGACTGTGGGTCTGCAGGAGAGAAGAGGAGATGTGGGGGAAGGATGTACATGCAGTGCACAAGAACAAATGAAAATTGTCTCACTGAAATGTTTTTGAATACAAATTAAGGAGCAAAGGTGGAAATAAAGTTCAGAAGAAAAAAACAATTTACTGATAAAACCATTTTAGTATGACAGATGTACATTTTTTAAACCTTATTGTTAGATTGCTTTATTCAGAATTATATTCAGATTATTTTTAAGCAAAAAACAAGTTTCAGTTCAGAGTAAATTAAATATGAAAGATTTGGGTTCCTGGAATATGCTTTCTATGATTGTGTGTTTGGCTAGTGGCCAAAACAGTGACTGTAGAGCCAGGCGTGGTAGCACACACCTGTAATCCCAGCACTTATGGATGCGGAGGACTCCAGATTCTAGCCCAGCCCAGGAAATTTAGTGACTTAGTGAGCTCTTGTCTCAAAATAAAAAACTGAAAAAGAATAGGACTCTACCTAAGTGAAACGATGTGGATATAATCCTCAGCACCTGACCCCCAAAGTTTCATCATGTTTATAAAATAGTTTTTACTTGACATATAGTAGCTGTACATATTTGTAAGGCATAGTGTGATATTTCAGCATTCTTCTATAATCTGTAACCATCTGATCAGGGTAATTGGTATATATCTTTCACCTCATACAATTATCTTTTCTTTGTGTTAGCAGTGTTTAAAATTCTCTCTGCTGGCTGTAAGGGAATTTCTGAATAGATTCAGTTAGGTCAATTTCCATGGAAATTGTGAGTTTTGGTGAAAATCTGAAACAATTTCTAGTTATATTTGTTTTGCCATTGATAAGAATAGCTAGTATTGATTGAGTGCTTTTAAATGTCAGGCATGGAGCTAATGCTTTCTGTTCATTACTTGACTGAACCTTCACCATGAGCAGCAGTCACGAGGTAGCAGCTGATTTTAGCCCATTTGATTGGCACCGAGCTGCTACATCAGGATTGGAGTCTTATGGTGCTGGTGTTAAATGAATCATACATGTCTTAGGGTTAAGACATTGATATTTTCTTGTTAGAATATTGCCACACATTAAAAAAAAAATTAAAGTTTAGATTTAGGACATCTTTCCAGAACAGGCAGGAACATTTTGTAGCTGAGGGAGCCGAAGCACAGAGAAGTGAAGTGGATTTACTTCATTTGGTGGGTGATGGTGGAGATGGACCAGAAGCGAGGTTCAGGCTCCAGTCAGCAGTCAGAGAAGGGGAAGGGCCGAGCTGAGGAAGTGGGAACTGCTGCTAGAAAGAGCGGTCATGCGGATGCTAAGAGACTTCAGTTCTGGCAGTGGGTGGATTTGCTGAAGTCCAGTGATGTTGATGCCAGGCATCCTTTTGCTTGAAATTTCTTCTGCTGAAACCCAATCCGGGGTGGTGCCAGCCTGCCCTGCAGCAAGTACTGTCCTCAAACCTAGCATGTTCTGAGGGGAGGATACAAAGACAGCAGTCTTCCGAAAGGAGGGCTCAGCACGGCTTGTCTCCCAAGGAGTCTAGAGTCTCATTTGGGAAACAAGATGCATCGCTCTGTAATTATTCTACACTTACTCATGCATTGTAATGCGGTGTGAAGTGCAAGTGTGCTAACATTCAGGCGGTGCAAATTGGCTCATTAATAAACAGGCCAGCTCAGCTGAAGTGTGATAGGCAGTGCCTATGCTGAGAGCAAAAAGTGGCCCATTGCAGAACTTAAGGTGCAAAATAGGAAACAGAACAGAAGTCCCCACATCATTAGCAACTGGCCTGTTCTTGATTTTTCTTTTTTAAATTTAGGAAATATATATTGAAAATGTAAGCCTTTAGAAATTTGATGGCTTTGAAAACCCAACACTGGTGTCTAAAAGTTAAGAATGAGATTTTTGAGTTCTTAAAACCTTTTTAATTTATTTGGTACAGGGTCTCACTACACAGCTTGGGCTCCTAGTGATCCTCCTGTCTCAGCTCCCCAGTACTGGGATTACAGGCTTGAGCTACCACACCCAGTGTCGGTGGCTGGCGTGGCGTGGGGCCGGGGGATCACCACCAAGGTATCTCCCAGCCCGAGAATGAAATTGTTGAAGATGAGCCATGAACCTGGTAATGAGAATGGAGCACGTGACTGTACAGAGGAGGAAAGAGTTGCCTGTGGCCAAAGACACCCAGGTGGAGACTCTCCAGAGGCGCCATAGAAGGGCAGAGAAAGCGCTTTGTTTTATATTGGTCTTAATAGTGGATAGACCATTGCATATGAAATATTGCTCAGGGTTGGATTAAAAAAATAATGTGACTCCTGTCTCCGTGAAAGATTTGTCTTCTCTAGCATATTTTCCCAGAAATTGCCTATTTGCTGATGAGATTGGGAATGTTAAATCCTGTGCTGTTAAATTTTCATTTAACCCTTTTCCATTTATTCAGTAGTTGAAATAGCTTCCCTAGGCATGTTAACTCTGCTTAATGGTGGAAAATAAGCTGTGTGTTTTTGTCCATCAGTCACAGGGTTATCTGTTCCTTTGTAATTGGGGAAGAGGAAGCATTGAAAATATTGATCAGAAGACTATGTGGGTGGGACTTTAGATTCGATTAAAGAAACTCTGATAACCTCGCTTGATTAGGTTCACTGGGTTTTCCACGCAGTTGAGAGACAATTCTAAGGTGGCTGGTGTTATTGGCTAGAACAGCGCTTTTTGCATGGCAAGTGCGCTTTTCTTTCTGATGTGACTTTAGAAAAAAAGTAACTCCCCACTTTAAACTGCTTTAATGTGTCAGGCCCAAATATATTTTATACATTACTAAATGAAATATTTTCCTTCTCTAGTGCCCTGGAAAGGAAATGCCTTTGTTTATACCTGTGAGACATAATTCTTGGGTATATAATACATGTAAGTTCAAATATTGGGTATATTGGTTTCATTTTTCCCAAACAAAATTGTGTTTTGAGAGCCCATATGTCTTACTTTGCCCAGTGGTATCAAATTTCTCTCTTTCATCCATTTATTTATTTTTGCTGTTATAGAGTAAATATTGTTCACTGTATTCCTGAGAAGATTCAGTGGAGGGAAGAAACTTAAGAGAAAAATGTTTATTCCAGAGGTTTTATAAATTATTTCTACTTCCTTGGTCGATTGCTGATCAGCTGAATAAAGCGTTTGTCCTCACCTTCTATTAAGGATGGAATCTGTGCACCATTCATTGCTGTTTGGCTGTTTGGATGCCCAGCCTAAATCAATAGCCCATCTAGTTACTGGGTTGCAAGCATAGATAAAAATTATCATTGTTTTAACAGAAGACATTGTCTTAGCACCAAGGAGAGTATTTTCAGAGTCTTTAATAGTTCAGCAGTGTGCAAACTGATTTCAGTCGGACAATGCCCAGAGACCCGTTAACATTCTAATTGTATCCTCATAGAATAAACATAATGCTACCCTAATACTGCTTATAGAAGAAATTTCATATTCTGTATTAATGTGCTGATATTTCATTTCCTCCCTATTTGGTAGCAATATTTTTATTCTGCATTTTATTACTGAAAGTGAAATCAGTGTTTGTAGTATAATTCCATGTATACATTTCCAGTAATCGAATTTTGCTTTTGTAAATGTATGGTGCTGATGCACGTGTGAGTACCATTAGTGAGGGAAGTTTAATTTCTATTCAGCTTGAGTTCTCCTTATTTCTCTATCTCTTCCCCCACCCCCTACCTTACTACCTGTCATTTTCTTTAACTGTGAAGATGATTGGAAAATGTGCTTTGGTTACTGATGGTTGTATAGGTTCTTTAGTTCTAATCCAGTGTGATAAAACATAGAAACGGTTAAAAAAATGGAATCTACCCATGTAGGACTAGAGATGATAATGCAAAAAATAAAGGAGAACAGTTAGAAGTTAAAACCTAACTTCCTTAAAATTGTATATGGTGCTTTTCTAGGAGAGAATATGTTTATGTTAAACTCTATGAAGAATGATTGTCTACTAGCTTAGTGTCTGTATTTATTCATTTATCTGGTGAATCCTGGTGAGTTTTGTATGGGCAGTTTGTATTTATGTATTTTTTAGTGCTTTGTAACTTGGTGATGCCCCCTGGGTATGGGTGGATGAGTTCTGGAGGGCAAATCTAGCTGGAACATGTATGCCGTAGGAACTGAGTAGAAATAGTTGAATAAAGACTATATTATTCTGCAGCTTAAAATTTTTATCATAGAACTATATAACTGACATGTTACATGTGCTTTTAGACACAATTGTGAGCATATCCTTGATCCACCAGCTAAACCTTTTAGGTTTGTCCATGTAGACTAATAAGAAGTACAGTTTCATTGTGAAGAAACAGAATGTCACAAAGACTGGCCTATTTCCAACCAAGTTTTATGTAAGCTGAACTGCTAATTGTAGAACTGTTACATTTTTTTTCTCTCTTTCCTTTTAAATCAATATCAAATTAAAGCTAAGCAAGTGGAATTGTCAAGGCAACAACTGGCATATAGTCTTTCAGGGAAAACACTGTGCTGAGAAAAGAATAAGTAACCCGTATTGTTGAACTGAATTCATAGAAAAGCAGTATTTTGTTAGATAAGCATTATGAGCTTGCAGGGTGTGGTGGGAAAGGCCTGGTCTTTGAGGCCAAACACTGGCTCTTCAGTGACTCATTTGTTTGGTGACATATGCTTGACCCCCAGGTACTAGATGCTGTGCTGTGGTTCAGGGATGCAGCAGCATGGAAGGAATTCAGCCTTTACAGAAGACTGCATGGTAGGTGGAAAAACACTTGCTGCTTGGTAGTTGGGCAATGTCTGGGACTTGGACGGGGACTGGGACTTGGACTTGTGCCATCAAATTCCTAATACCCCATTGCCAAATGGTATCCATGTCATCTGGATGTTGCACCTAACGAGATAGCACATATCTAAAAAAATTCTAAAATGCTTTTCTTATGTAAGGGGGCCTTGATATCCAGATTACCGGATTTCTAGGCTAAATTGTGAGCTAAATGACTCTTGTTTTTCTTTAACTCTTCATTTTCCTTTAAAGATTCTGTTCTGTTTTCTTTTATTTTTTGTATTTTTCAGATAAGGTTTCTATGCAGTTTAGGCTGATTTGAACTCACTTTGTAGCCCTTGCTGGCCTCGAGCTTGTAGTGACCCTCCTGCCTCAGTCTTCCAAGTGCTGGGATTATAAGCATGCACCGCCATGTCTGGTTTAAAGATTCTGTTTAAAGTCAGCGTAGCTCTGTGAATACCCTTTAAGCCATAATTTAAAATTTGGTATACTTTCCTGTGATATTGTCAATAAGAAATGCTGTCCTGTGTTCATTAAATAATTTAATCATTTGGCATACATTGATATTTTTCCTTTCATAGACTCTAGACTGCAAAGGGAAAGAAAGCACAAGAGTGTCTATCCAAAAGAGAGAAAAAGAACTGTATCAGCAAATAATTGTGATGTTATGCAGCACATTCTCTGATAAGGTGGAAGGAGTGAGTAACACTTGCAAAGAGGGTAGAAGTGTCTGGATCTTCTAGAAAGGAGTTTCTTGATAGGCAAGTAGTGGAGGAACTTGCTTGGCATGTGCTTCACCACTCTGCTTTGTTATGGTTCAAAGTCACCGAGAGGTAGGATGTCAATGATCAGTGGCCTCTCTGGTCTCCCAAACCATAGGCTGTAGGATTGAGAGGTAAAGCCACAGGCATCTTCAGCCTGACCATGACTAGCACCTAAAGAACATCTGTGAGTATTTAGTAAAAGTTCACACTGTTGTCCACAGTACCTTGAAATTTGTGATAAATACAATTAGGCTAGTGTGAATTTCCTGACCATAGTCTAAAAAATAGTCTTTCTTCATGCAATTCCATGGTATTTCAAGCTTTGGAAGGGATAGTACTTTTTGAAACTAAATTGTATTTTGGGTGATGGCAAACACTTTAGAAATACTATTTTTATGCAAATGATTAGCTGGCTAATTACCAAAATAAAAGCAATACAATTAAAATCTATAATTCAGACTTTTCATTAATAGTGATTGGATTTTCCAACCCTAATATGAATTTTTTAGTTAATTTTATTTAATTAAATAATGTGTCATTTTAAAAGCTTAATTTCTCTTAGCATCAGACAACTACAATTAGGCTTTCAATATTATTGCTCTGCTAAAATGTAAAAAAGCTTACATTTATATGCAATGTATTTTATTTTTATAAATATGCTTAATAAGTTTTAGGAGAACACTACCAAAAGCTATTATTAATGCCTGTGTCAGGGAGGACTGACTGGGTGGCAACCTGAACATTGAGACTTTCCACTCAGAGAGGTTCTGCTTTTTCTCGGGGAAGGCTGAGGAGACAGGTGGTTCCCAGCTGATGCAGTGCTTAGCATTCCCTTTGGGAAGCCTAGCCTTTGACCATCCTTGGCAGGTTGTGTCCCCTGATGGTTTTAAGATAGCTGCTCTTTTTGTTTGTTTTTTCTTTATATTTTACAGAAGGGTCTACAGGGTGTTCAGGGTCTCACTACTAGATTTGACTCAGTGATCCGCCTGTTTACAGCCTCCCAAGTGCTGGGATTACAGGTGTGCACACCTCACCCAGTCTCAATTGCTGTTTTAGTGCACCGCAGGGGTGGGGCCCACCCCTGACTTTAATCCACTGAGCTATTTGGCTGGCCCAAGAGGGCTGCTTTGTAACACTGCATCTGCTTTGCAGGCAGGATGGAAGGGGAAGGCTAAAGACATGCTTCTGCTGTTTTCTTGAACTCAAGCCCACTCTTGGTGCCTGTTTCAATGGCTAGGGCTATTTTTGTGGCTACTCAGAGAGTCCAGAGGAGTACAGGGATGTGAGGTTTTTATTCCTTGTCTGGTTCGGTTGCTGTCCTGAAATAAATCTGGGTTTAGCTAGTGAAATAGGAAGACGGTGGTACTTGGTGATCAACTCAGGATTTTCAAAATGCCTATGTTGAAATTAGATCTTTAATGCATTTGCTGTCATTTAGAGATGAAACTCACTCCATTCAGCAGGAAGATGACCAAAAAAGAAAATTATAATAAAGTCAAAGTAGATAACTTCAATGAATTAGGTACTAAGGTAGGATATATGAGGATTTTCTCAACTTTTTTTTTTTATGTATTTAGGATAGGGTATAAACATGGATTAGATCTAATCCATGTCCCTTTAACCATTGCCCCTTTAACTAAAAAATAAACTGGGCATACCCAAAGTTCAAAATACTAAGTGTTCGTGAGCATATTAAGGAATACCTTAAAAACTAAAATCCTGACTGTATTACAATGTTTAATTAGGAAAAGAAAGGAATTCTGTAATTATTAGGCCCTCAACATTTTTGACTGAGATGTACTCAAATATTTAGCTATAATAAAATTCTAGGATTTGTAGCCAATTTTAGGTCTAAGTTTTTATTTTGAAAGAAATAGGGTATACTAACATTCTCGATATTTGGTTTTGTTTTGTCTTTTTTTTTTTTTTTTTTGCCTTAAATATACCTTTTAGATATGAGTCAAGCTTACAGAGCCACACGTTATAGGAGGTATTTTTCAGCAGCATTGATAGTCAAAACAAGTACATATTCTATATTGTTCCCAGTATTTGATTGTTTGTTTGCAAGTTTCTAATATGGGTCAGACACTGTTTTAGGTTCTAGGTATAAAGCAGTAAAGAAACCAGAGAATAGGGTCTTCATAGACTGCGCAATCTAGAGTGTTGGCTACGTTCTTCATACTCTGATAATTGGGATTATTTATATAGAAACACACTTTGCATTATTTTTATTACCCTTACATTTGTTTTTCTATTTTTGAGAGTTCTGTTGGCTGCGTGTGAGACATTATGGCTAATTAATTAAGGTCTATCTTCAGATTCAGAGGCAAACCATGGGCCATCAAATGTTGTGAGTGGAATAATTTCTCTTCAGGATCTGTCAAATCATTTAATTTTAAGCTCTTCATTTCACATTTCCATCATGTAAAGTACCTTAATTACAGAATCCCTTTCTTATCCTAATTAAACATTGTAAGACAGTCAGGATTTTAGTTTTTAAGATTCTTTTTAATATGCTCAAGAACACTTAGTATTTTGAACTTTGGGTATGCCCAGAGTTTACTTTTCAGTTAAAGGGACAGTGGTATTTTAAAAGCACTATAGTCTAGGAATTAGAACACTTGTTTTTCATTGCTTCCATCTGTTTAAAAATAAAAATAATTTGGAAATGAATCTTCTAGGAGACTGTAGATTGTGCTACAGAAAATACCTCTTTAAAGAAAAAGCAAGTTATCCCTTAGAGGCATTTATTTAATTGAGTGTCTTTGATAATTTTGATTTGCCCTTGGTGGGTCTTCATCATGCCCTTGCATTTTGTTGTATGCTCGTGCATGTGTGCGTGCACACACATACATGCTGTTTTTAGCACTTTAAGAAATCACTGTCAGTTTTAGAAATGGTCTCTCCTTTTATAGCATGTTTCCTTTTAAGAAATGGTCTCTTAGTCATATAAGTAAGACAGGTACAGGTTAATCTGTTAACCTTTTTTTCTCCTCCCTTCCATGATTATTTTAGTACCTATGATATATACTTTATTCTGACTTCCTCAGAAGATAACATAACTAAGTTCCTCCCTTCAAAGAATTTGACATCTAGAAGGAAAGAGGCTCAAAAAATAGATGATGAATGTTACATGGAGAAAGCTAAAGTAGGTTAAGGGATATAGGAAGTGATGGGAAGACTGACTGTTTGCTATTTGTCGGTTATGGGACATCTGGTCTCCTTGAATAAAGACCTGAAGGAAGTGAGGGGTGAGTCACATGGCAGCCAGGAAAAGGGTGCCTGACACAGAGGGAAGGGAAGGTCCAAGCCTGATATGTGAGCATGCCTGTCTGCTGACTTGTTCCAAGAAGGCAGCCATCATGGGCAAGAAAGGAGCAAAGGAATTCAGACAGATGACGAGGTGGCTTGCATTGGGCCCTGTGGGCCAGATTAAGAACTTCACCTTGTGTACTGGCTGAGAAAAAAAGGACAGTAGGACACCAAGCAAAGAAGTGGATGATATTTCTTATTCTTAGTTCTTAAAACCAAGATCATTTTATTGAGGATAGATTGTGGGAGGTGGCAGTGGAAGTGTTGGGCTGGGTGAAAGGCTCCCTGAGCTTTAGCAGGGAAGTGATTGCAGAAGGAGTGGGTTGTGGGAATGGCAGAGGTGGTGAGCAGAGGTCACAGTCTGGTTACATTTTGAAGGTGACTCCCAAGAGGGCTAAGAAGACTACAGATGCCATTTACCAAGATGTGAAAGATTGGGAGAGGAAGATGATGGAAATCAGGGGCTTGTCTGCACATACTGACTTTGATAATATACTTACAAGGCAGTGAACCATAGCTGTCTGGTAAGCAGTAAGATCTAAGAACCTGATGTAAGAAGAAGTGGCTGAAAATATTAACTTGGGAGGCATCCACATTGAGGAGACACTTAAATCTATAAGACTGATGAGGTCAGAGAACTTGAAACCATAAAAACAAACGGAAATGTTAGTACCAAAATGGAAAATTAGAAAATTAGAGTATGTAATGGATAGTTCAGTGGAAGATTAAATTGACTTGAAAGAAAATCAGTTAACAGGAAGGTAAGTCATATAGAAATCTGAGAGATGTGCGTGATAGGGTACATGATGTGATCCATATGTGGGATAAGCTCTGACATGCAATGCAAAGCTAGAACAGAGATATATATTTGAAGAGAGTGAGATTTTTTGAAAACTTGTGAAAGAATGGTAGGAGAATTTGAACTAGTATATATAGTGTTGATGATTCTTTTGAGGAGTTTTGTAGAAAAAGGAACTGAGAAGTGAGGTAATAGCTAATAGGACCTGGAAGTTTTTGCTTTAAAACAACTAGATCTCACTCTATACTAGATGTTTAAAGCTGGCTGTCTCAGAAATGTATCTTCAAAGTTCACATGTCCTCTAGTACATAACATTAGCTGGGATCTATCACCGGGGATCGTGCTAACATTTCTGTGTAACTGCTCCCCAATCTCTGTTTAGCTTTAAATTATATAATTAACAAGGAAATTAAACCTGCTATTAAAACTGTTATTTCTTGGCAGAAAAGAATTTTAAATTGTATAATTCTCACTGCCATGGATTCGCTGTAACGTTAGTATATTTAAGCAACATCTCTTATTCCCTGATGGTGGTGAGCTTCCTAACGTCCAACCTCAGAGACCAATTAGATCTGGAGATAGCTACTTGCTACCTCTGGAGATTTCGTTAGTGGTAGTTCTTGAATATAGAGTTAAGAGAGCCAACTTGGGAGACAGACTGCTGAGATTTGAGTCATGTTTTCTCCACTGACTAGATGTAGCATTTTGGGCAAGTTAATCTCTCTGAGCCTCAGTTTCCTTATTGGTAAAACTTATTTGGGATGTATATTAGTACCTATTTTAACTGGGAATATTTAAGGAGTTAACACACACGTTTTCCTAGCGTACAGAAAACAGTAAATGTTTCTTGCTACTATGGCCAGAGCTGAACAAGTCACTTGAAAGTGGAAGAATGATTCTCATGGTGGTTATTCATGATAGCCCCATCAGAGCTTTTAAAAAGTTACCCAGTGTCTGGGTCATACCCCTGCATATTCTCGCTTAATTGTTCCAGGGTCAGGTTCCTGCACTATTAGGCCTTTAGAGAGAACAAAAACAGATCCGGCACTCTTGTTTGTAATCAAGGTTGTGGTGATCTAAGAGGTCTTGGGCATATCTCTGCCCTTAAAAATCTTTGTTCTAGACTTAAGTTCACTAAGTCTGTGTTTATAAGTACATTTTTCCTTGGACCTTAAAGACTTGGTTGTACTTTTATTCTGGATGGTTTTGAATGTATGTGATGGTAACAGGGTTTATCTGTATAGACCCCAACCATCTAGGAAAGGTGTATCACTCTTTTCCTATGTCATATCTGATCATCTATATTTTGCTGTGATTCTTTCTGCTGGAGCCTCTAGTCTGGGCAAAATTGCACAAATGACACCAAATGAATTGTGTGGTATGCCAAAAATGAAATAGAATATTCATTCCTGCACACTTGCTTTTTATGTGACTTAAAATGTATAGCCTTTGGGACAGTTATCACATTGTCTGTACTATGGGAAGGAAAGCTAATTTAGCAGAGAAATTGGCTGGAGTGTCTCATCTAATAGAAATAAACACAAAACCACTTTACTGTCTCTTCTTTTTAAGGACTGCTATTTTTCCATAAAATTTACAAGCCCACAGATTGATACAGAAGTCTCTATAACTCGTGTGGCTGTGACTGTGTAATTTTAAGTAATATTTCTCTGTATATTAATAGCAATGAAAAATGTGAGACCATTTTAAAATCATGGCATGCAAGTGAAATTTTGAAATAAACTTTTGGCACAGCTAGTAAAAGGGCCAAGTGAGTAAAGAGGTAGTTATAATGAAGTGTAGTAAAACCTGGGGCAAGAATCAGTATTGGCTCGTGTGAAACATGTAACAGGGTGGCTTGCCATGGCCAGCAGCAGAGTCAGCATGTATGGTGGGAGCTGCGGGGGGACTGGGTATGTCCAGATGTGAGATGTGAGCCCTTGTATGGGCTCAGGTGTGGCACGTATACACGGGAGGACATGAAACAGTGAGGTCCTGGGAATTCTGACCCTGACTGCTTAGGCCTATTTGTATGAAAATAAATCATGATCGTTTTCTTCCAAAGTGAACTGATTTTGGACAATAAATTATGTAGTTCATTTTACTCTTGGTTTGGATATGACATGAGGCAAGGAGTGGCACAAGGCTAACAGATGATGGAAGCAAATGTGTAGGCCTCTGGCTCGTTCCTTGCTGTCCTTTCAGATGACTTTTCCTTCCTTCCTGGCTAGTTGCTTCATGCAGAAACACAGTCAGCTCTCCATAGCCTTGCCTTACGTGTGCTTGGATTCAGCCCACCGCAGATCAGAGATGTTTGGACAGATATTGTACTGAACATGTACAGATGCGTTCTGCATCACTCCCTAAACAATACAGTATTATAACTATCTACATAGGATTTACATTGCATTGGGTATTATAAGTCATCTAGAGGTGATTTACAGGATATGGGAGGGTGTCGTAGGCTACGTGCCAGGATGACAGCATTATATAAGGGACTCAAGCATCCTTGGATTTTTGTTCTGTATGTGGGTTCCTAGAGCCAAACTACCCTAGATAAGTAGGGCTTTCTATCGTGCTTTTATTAAATATACTACTATAATGTAGCTGCTCCGACCTTACTCTTCTGGAGAAAACTTTCCTCCTTTTATTTTGTTTTTAATTTTTTTCATGAACTCCAGTCCCGTTTTAGGATATATCCCGATCTTTGCTTCTTACCACTTTTTGTTGACCCTTACCCTCCTCTTTTCTCTCATCTTTTGTGTCCTGGCTTAGACTCCCAACTGCTGCCAGCAGCATTATGGAGGGTGGTGACCTCCAGTTTGCAGCCACAGAGGCACGACTTAGCTCCGCTTGCCACCTGGTTATCCGGGGCCTTGATGATGATGTGTTCCTTCTCTGTACTCACCACTCATGCCCAGGGCCTTTCATCTTGCTCTACGTTTTAGTGCAGACAAACTGAAAGCCTGGGAGCACTGACTGTTGGTGTAATGCTTCGGTCTGTGGCGTGCGCCCACTGCTGTAACAAATAATTGATCCTTTGTCCTCTAGCAAGTGGTATTCGGCATTTACATTGTCAAAATACAACTCATACCTGCCTATTTATCACAAATGTACTGTTAAGGGCTACCATTTGTCAAGAGTAAGACTCGTTTTTAAAAGAATGGCATTATGGAATTTGCTTTGATAATTGGTGATTTGACTTTATGAATTCAACTTTAGATTGCTTAATTTACCAAATCATTTCCTATTCATATTCATGTTAGGGTATATCTTCCTCTTGACTTCTGAGGAGGAAGTGATTCTATGGGACCAATGAGTATACCCATTGAGTGCAACAGAAGTTGTGCTAACTTTGAACAATTTCATCCTATGATGATAACAATTTAAAATGCAAAGAAGAATTAGTGTTATAATTTCTATCTTTGTCTTTTGTCTTGTGCAATTAGGCAAAAATAACCATGATTGGGAAGTTTAATGTAGTTAATTCTAATTGTGTAGTGGATTTTATACAGAAGTCTTTACCCTGAGAAGTCTTATTTATAACTTTCAATGCTAGTATCTCCTTAAGTACTTGGTTAGACATTTTAGTGTCCTTACTAGAAAAAAGTATGCAAGAATCTTGGAACCACATCTCTAAACTTATCCCTGCTTATTTAGAGAGGATTTGAAAGATAGCTTTGCTGTTTGTACTTCTTCATCTGAGAAATGTGTATTCACTTCAGATGTCTTTTTTGGATTAGGCCTTTATATTTGTGGGGTATGATTTTTTTTAAAGTTCTTTATATACTCTAGGTATTAGTCCTTTTTAAAAAAATGTATTTGATACAGAGTCTCACTATGCAACTCCGACTCATAGTGATCCTCCTGTTTTCAGCCTCCCCAGCTCTGGGATTACAGGCATGTACCACCACACCAGGACTTGGTCACTGGCTCTGCATACCTGGGGGCAGGGACAGCGTGGCATGTGGTGCCAGGGCTCGAACCCTGGTCCCTGCACTTGCCTAAGCAGGTGCTTAGTCCACTGAGCTATCTCACTGGCCCTGGTATTAGTCCTTTGTCTGAGGAACAGCTGGCAAAATTTCTTAAACATTCTGTGGTTGATCTCTTCACTCTGGTAAATACATGAAAAAATGTTCAACATCACTGGCCATTCAAGAAATGCATGTTAAAACAACACCGAAATTCCATCCCACCCCAGAAAGAATGGCTGTCATCAAGAAATCAACCAGTAACAAGTGCTAGTGGGACTATTCGGCAAAAGGCATCCTTCTTCACTGTTGTTGGGAGTGTAGACTGGTGCAATCACTGTGAAAATGAATGTGAGGAGTCCTCAGAAAACTAGGATTGGGGGTCCCATTTGACCCAGCTATTCCGATTTTTGGAATCTTCTCAAAGAATTTGCAGTATATGTGCACCCATGTTTATAGTAGCACAGTTTGTAATAACTAAATCTGGAAAACAACTCAAATGCCCCATCAGCCAATGAATGAATGAATAAAGAAGATGTGTGTGTTTTTTAATGCAGTGGAATGCTGCTCAGCCAGAAAGGATAAACTTGAGATGTTTCTAGGTAAATCGATGCACTTTAAGACCATACTTTAAGTGAAATAAATCAGACACACATATATAAATATCATATTGTTTCTCTGGTGTGAGAAACTGAAAGTATAAATAAGGACCAAAATGTTAATAAATACTGTGAAATAGGAAGAAGATGTTCAAATAGGAAGGGGAACTGGGGTGGAGAGAGGAGGAAAGGAAGGAAGGGAAAAGAAAAAAGGGGACACAATACTTTTGTAAATGAGGGGAAAAGGGGTTGATTGGAAGGCAGAAAAATCAGGAAGGATCAAGATCTAGCATGTACAGTCACAAATTCCCTACGATGAATGTGATTATTATATATATCTAAAATGTACCGGTAGGGCTGGGGAGACAGCTCTATGGTATATGCGCCTAGCAAGCACAAAGTCCTGAGTGCAGTCTTTGGTACAAAAAAAAAAAAAAATTGTACCAATAAAGTTAATTTAAAAATAATGGCTTTGGTGCCATTGTAAGAAAATACTGGAGGACTTCTAAAGAAATGATTTTACCAGAAGTGTTTTAGAGGATACTAAGAGCTTGGCTCCTGTCATCGTTAGATTCTTCTGCAAAAGGAGGGTGCACGCTGCAGAATGGGGGACATAACAGTACCAAATCCCGAGGTGGTTGTGAGGTCTAAATAGTTATCCTTATAAATTACTAAGGACAGTTCCTGACCCAGCAGTGACTGCACTATTACTGATTTATTGTAGTTTTGTCAAATAGAATCCTCAGAACAGTCAACTTGCTATTTCAGAAAAACTGGCCATGCTTATAAAATATGGTTTGTTTAAAATTCAGAGGAAGTAGAAGAAAGAATTCTGAGGAGGTAGGAAACCTCGCCGTGGCTGAATCTGATGGGCGCCCGCCCGCTGGCTGCTCAGAGAGCAGGAGCTACAGAACTTAGCAGAGTTGCCGCAGCTCTGAGGAATCTAGGTTGAGAGGAGTCAGAATGCTCCCCCAGGCTTGCTGAAGGAAAACAGACTCAGGAAGTATTCGAAGCTCTCAGAAGAAAGGGCGTAGTGGATAGAATGAGACTGCAGCCTCCACAGGCTGTGCTGCTTTGCCCAATCACAGTCTAATGCAAGAACTCAGCTCAAAGACTGTTGGACAAGCCTGAGAGAATGTTCCACTCATCCAACATCTCCTGTGTCTCATCTCAGCCTGACTCCCAGGCAGCTAATTTAAAGAGATAGGAAGATTGTCTTCTCAGATAATGTCTACCTTTGTGTGCTCAGGCAGGGCTACAGAAACCACAGAAATGTGCTGTGGTTTCCCCAGAGTGGGTGCCACTGATGGTGATGGGGAGCTGTATCAATGCTTAGTGTTAATTTAAAATGAGATCACTCGAGTCAGTGGAAGGCAGCAGTTTTCACGCAGATGCTTTTCTCTGTAAGGCTGTACTGTAGGTAGTTTGGATCTTGACTTCCTAAAGCCTATGTGTTTTAGACTTGGTCCCCAGCATTGTGCCACTGGAATAGGTGGACTTCTGAGAGCTGCGGCCTGCTGGGAAATCTTTAGGTCACTGGGCACGTGCCCCTGAATGCAACGGTGAGATCCCTGTCCTGTCTTTCTTCTCTCTTGCTTCCTTCTTGTCATGGGGTGAGTGGCTTTGCTGCATCATGTGTTTTTACCATGTAGGCCCAAAGCAGCAGAGTCAACAGATCATGGATTATGTGATGACTAAGATTAATTAGATTGACTTGATTGGCTCGGGAGCTGTCTAGAGGGTAAGTAAAATGTCCTTCTGGGCGTGTCCTGGAGGCTATGTGTGATCCCTGGCACTCTTGAGTCTGGCACGGATGCCCACCCGTGCTTCGTGGACATCATTAAGTAATCAGCTTTGCTCTGCTGTACCGTCTGCCATGGTGTTTCTGTACTGGAGCCAGCTGGCCATGGATTTAATACTCCAAATCCATGTGCCACATTGAATGTCTTAAGTTGTGGATGATGTCAGGTCTCAGGGAAGGGAAAGTTTGCTAATACACACCGGAACCACCAAAGCTCACAAAATGAGCCTTTTCTGATTATCCCAGGCATTTTGGTATTGCGATGGATTGCTGCATAGCAAAAGTGTGTCTGGGGCAGTTTGGAGTGAGATCAGCTTTAGGGATGGCGGCTGTGGGGGAGGGCTGCTGTGCATGGCAGGTCCAGAGCACTGGGGGGTCACAGCAGTGCTGAGTACAGGTCCTTTCCTTTGGACTTGGCAAATGGCGGTGATAGGGAGTAAAGTCCAGGAAAGTAAGAAAGAGCCCAGGCTGGCCGATACTGGGTTGGGAAGGTTAGGAGCATAGCGTTGAAGCCCCTGGGTGGACAGGGTGTTTGAAGTGCAGATCCCCTTCCAGAGAAAACAAAATGACTGGGGGCTTGCAGAGCTCCATAGAGCCAAGGAGAACTGGCTCTGAGCTGAGGGCTAGCAGTGCAGTGAAGGGCACAGTGAAAGAAATTGGTCCTTTAGTCCGGGTCATCGGATGTTGACATTTGAAATGGGATGTTTGCTTTGAGCCTTGACTGAGGAACACGAGTGTGCCAGGAGAAGAGGGGGCAGAGGCCAAGTCTGAGGGCAAAGCTGACCTCCTGTATGAGCGTGAGTGTGCATCTAGCCTTTGGGGAACAGAGGTAAGCGATGAGCGGAGAGGCCAGGTTGCCAAGGGGACGTGCAGGGATTCCTAATGTCTTGTTCAAGATTTGGTGGCTTACACTGTAGAACTGGGGTGAATCCCATGGAAGGTGTCACAATTAACCTTCTGCACTATTTGGTTATAATTTTTGTGAGTCTATTACGGAGAATGACAGTTCTGTGTGTCCTCATCTTAGTTGAAAGGAAGTTTCAGAACAAATGTTCCAAGGTCAAATAGAAATGGCTCTTGGAGTGCCTGTAGTTTGGATTAGTGATAGCTTTTGTGGACTTTTCTCCAGTGGTATAAGTAACCACTCCTTGGCTGGCATCTTTAAAATATATAATTAAAATATATTAATTTTCATTATAATCATGTTAATTTGTAAAAATTCATCAACCCTCTTTCAATTTGATTGTCTCTTGGGTGGATCATTTCCTGCCAGAGTTTGTAATAAATCTGGATTCTGGAAGTCATTTAATTATATTACTTGGTGAACATAAACTGTATTATATTTTGGACAAAAAATGCTAGTTTACAAGGAAGTTTTAGGTGGAGAATTTCTCAAAGCTATTTTTAATTGAAGGCATAGAGATAAATATTGAGCAAGAGATTTTCTTTTCATTGAGGATTCTAGCAGCATATCTCACTAGAACTATTTTGCATTAACTTCCCTATAAGGACAAGCAGAGAGTATGTTCCAAAAAAGGCGAAGGGCTATGATTAGGTGGTCAGCTACAGAAAGTAAGCATGAATTCTCTGCTCTTATATAATTGAAAAGGTGAGATAAAGATGTTCCTTGAAAAGTTTTGAACAAACTAAAGACATTATTCATATATTGGACCTTGCCTGGGATAGTCTATTCATATCAATCTCAACATAATTATTAGCAGCATACCCCTTTTATGTTGTGTCCCAATTTGGAAAGATAAATGTGTTGTCACTTTACCCATACACAGACTTTATCTGGGGTGAGGCTGTTTTTACTCTATGTTTATGTTGCTGTTTTCACTTTGACCCATGGGTTGTTTTCTTTTTTCTTACATAGTATGATGGTATGCATGCCATTTCACTGTCTTTTTTAAAACTTATTAAGCTCTAATAGATTTCTGCATTGCTGCACAGGTTTTTAAAAATTGCTACTATATCAGTTAGGGTTGTGTTTAGCTAAAGCCCATCAAATCATGACTTGAACAATAAGAAGTTTATCTCACCTCACAGGAGATCTGGAGATAAATGCTCTAGGGTAGGTGTGACTGCTCTGGGATGTTATCGAGGAACAAGACCCTGTATTTCTAGTCCATCATCCTGGAGTAGGTTTTATAACTTCTGCTCCACTTTCTGGTGCTGTTGTGGGAAGAAGGAGGAGGGGCAAAAAGCCACAGAGATCCTCGTCATCTAAGTCTGTCCTTTTGTAGAAATGTTCCCACAAGATCCATCTAGCCACATCCCTGCTTCAATGACCAGACCTGGGCCCTGTGTTTTCTTCTCATTGTCAGAATGTTTGGGAAGCTTATAAGTTGTTCGTTAGAAGATGATAAGAGAAAGGAGCTGTGAATAGCCTTGGGGTAGCCAGTCCACCAAATCTGCCAGAGCTATCAAATATTGTTTGGCTTGATATAGAAGTGTGGCTGTCAGAATCATAAACTTCTTTCAAGACTGAATACTGCCTCGTGACTGCCAAACTCCGACCTCCGTGACTGAGCAAAGATTGAGAGGCTACACTGAGCTCCTTGTCGCCATATGCAGGTTCTTATGCAGTGTCCAAGTCAGTGTTTGCCTAAATTATTCTGAAAATAAAGCTAAATGATTCATTGTTTCAAGTGTGTGTGTGTGTGTTTCATTAGCCTAGATTGTATTAAGCATGACCAACTCTATCTATGAGATACTTTATGTCATTAAAACTTAGAGGGAAATGCTGTTTAATCTTTAAAAGCATCTTGTAATGTCAGAAATCTTACATTGGCAAACTAACTTTAATTCCTTCCATTTTTAGCTGAGATATAAACTCACCAAAGATGTACATGAATATTCTAATTCTTTCCAATCATTCTAAGTGCCTTAATTTTGTTTAATTTAAACATACAGTGTATTTTATACAATGCATGGTGCTGCTATGAATCTAAACCATATTCTATTTTATTTTACTTGAATATATTCTGTTATATTTTGTTTATATTACTGCATGGCTTTTGAACCTTCACATTTCATTATCATGGCAAAGGGGTCGTCTTCATGAAACTGTAACTTGCATTTTCATAAGTAAACGTCTACGCTTTATATAACATAAAATTCCCAAGATTACACAAAGTATGAAAAAGTCATGAGATGGAAATGTCTTTATTCAACTTTTCCCCTCATAAAATAGCTTATCTGTGTGGTCTGAAAGTTAAAATTGATAAGAACATGGATGTTCATTGAGTCAGAGTCTGATAGTCCCTTAAAAAATAAGACTAAATACAGTGCATGGGAATTTTGTGGATCTAGACTTTTGAAGAATGACTGGCTATTAAACATAGCCAGCAAGGTAGCTCAGCGGCTGAAGTGTCCGCTTGGCAAGCACAGTGTCCTGAGTTTGATCAAATATATTATTCCTATGCTGGAACAAAGTAGAATGACTAGGTTTAGGGGTGAGGCAGGAGGGAATGGGTCTAGAGAGATAACTGTATTCCTTTGTACCTGCTCAGCTGATTGTGAAAGAGTTTCTGGATCCCTGTGGGCAAAGACCACTTAGGTGGTCAAAGCAAAGCAAAACAACAAAATATAGGCACATAGACTACTGCTTTGAGTGCTGCATGGGTAACAGAGAAGGGAATACACTAAATTTCTGGCTTGCTCTTACTTTCTTGTTTAAGAGAATGATAGCGTGGGTGGAAAGATGAGAACCTTGGAAAGAGAGATTAGAAACCTCAGCATTAAAGACATATTACAGTGACACACACCCATATTTTCAGCAGCACAAATTATAAATCTTGCAAGTGGCATATATATACACACACAGATATATGTATATATACATATATCTGTGTGTGTATATATATATATATATATATTTCCATCCATCCACAGATGAATGGATAAAGAAAATATGATATTTACACATAATGGAACATTACTGTGACATAAAGAAGGATCAATGTAAATCATTTGTAGGAAAGTGGTTGCACCTTGAGCCCATGATATTAAGTAGACAGTCGCTTAAATACCTCATGATTTTTCTTATATGAGAAACCCCAAGTATAAAGAGCAAAATGAAATATAGATAAGAGGGAACAGGAAGATCTTTTGCAAAAAGGAAGGAAATTAAAATACAGAGAGAAGGGAGGGGGAGAAAGTGGAGGGAAAGGGAATACAAAGAATTAGATGTGTTATGTACATGTACCACTCCCTGCAGTGAATCCAATCATCACGCACTGCAAACATATACTGATAAAAAAAGAGGAAGGGGAATAAAAAGAAACCTAAGATGAGTGAAAAGATTAAAAAAAGTAACTTTTGGTCTAAATGGTTCAGGTTGTTTTAGATGGATTGTGGTTTGGTGTCCTGAGAAAACCTGTGAATAGAATTGCTCAACTTACAGATGACCTCTGTTTTTGCATACCAGGGGAGCGAGACATGTGTTTCATGTGTAATTTTCAAGAGGGTTAGGAGATGGATTCTGCCATGTTGATATGGACTCTGAGCAGAATTCTAAACTGAAGAACCAGTAGATTATGGGCCTCTAATCAGTTGGAGTTCTTTTGTGAACAATAGAAACTGCCTCCAAATAACTTAAATAACAGCTAGGTTTTCCTAAGATGATAGATATTTAATGGGAAGACCAGAGAGCCTGTCTTTATGAACAGCGGGTACCTGCGAGAGGCAAAAATGTCCAGCACAAAGCAGCCTGTGCTGAGAGAAAAATTCAGGAACTATCCCAGCCTCTACTACTGTACTGGACGTTCACTGCTGCTTATTGCCATTTGATTTCCACCTCTTGAATGCCTCTGAGCTACCCTACAGGCTAGTTCATTGTGGTTTGTGCCGTTCACTCTAAGCCCAGTGTCCTCTTTAGGCACGACAGTTTGCCAGGCTGTTGTATATGTTCACGGACTTTGTCATGGTTTGCCTTGAGGAGGCCCTCCAAAGTCCTTCTCTACTCATAGCCGAGCTTCTGTAAGGTGCCTGAGTCATAGGGCCACTACAGCCTACTTGCTGTTAGGAGATGGGGTCTGATCTCCAGAATGGGGTCCCTGGGACTGTTACCTGGAGGGGTGTGTCTCCCTTCTGGCTCCTTCCTCCTTGTTCGCTTCCTGGCAGATGCAGTGAGCAGCTTTCCTCTGCCCAGCTGATCCACCATGCTGATCTGCCTTAGAACTGGGCTGCTGTGGGCTGGAAAGAGACCATGTGAATGTTTAGCTTCCTTTTTACCTTCCTTAGTAGAAGGTAAACTTCTCCCCTTGCACTGGTGATGCTCAGACAGAAGAAAGGTGTTCAGAATTTGGGCAGCCAAGAAAAGTGGCGGATGCTCACTGCAGAACTCAGGAAATGGTGCAAATTTCCACTGGGAATCAGTGTGGTTAACTGTGTGCTATTTATGTCACATAAAACCCATCCTTTTTGATGAGAGTCCTCAGTTAGAAAATGCTGCAAAAATGACTATTCTTAAATTTTAGAAAGGCCTTTGCTGTTCCGCTCCCCTCAGTGTTACGTACAAGCCATAACTGATTGAACATCTCAACCCAAGGAGGGCTGGGCAGTGTTCCTGATATCTTTAGGCACCCGGGAAGGAGCCTGGCTCCTTAAGGAGTTCACCAAGAGCGTGGGGGAGGCTCATCAGATCTCTTCTGAAGTTAAATTAGAAGGGATAGGGAGTGCACTGATGAAGAGAATTAGGATCCAGAAAGATCCCTGTGAGTTGAAACAGAGTTGAATTTAACAGAAAGAAATTTAATGGAAAATAGATATTCTACCTTATGGTGATATTCAGAGAACCAGTTCCATGCATGTGATGAATAAAGAAGTAACCACTTGACAGCAACATGTAGGAAAAATGCCTTTCACATTTTATTTGAGTGGAAGTACTTTTCAGAGACAGTAGCTTGGCATCTCAAATTCCTCAGGTGACCGTATTCTATCACAAGGTAGAAATTGGCTCTATTTGATTCTGTATGGCTCCAATAAATTATGAAATTTCATTGATTTTGGATACAAGGATGCTTCTTTGGGCAGAGTGACCAAAATACAAGTGGATACAAAAGCCTGGCCTCTGAGGGCAGTTAAATGAATTGTTACCCTTGAGCACTGGGAGGCTGCAGTTATCTACAAATCCAGCAGCTGTCCGGAAGTGGGAGTAGCCAGTGTGGCCATGGAGTGAGGAGCTAGAAGCGGTGGCTATCAGTTGCAAGGAGGGAGGTTTCCTAAGATGCTAGCTGCGTCTTGAAGGGTGGTAGGAAGTCTCCCATCCCGTGGGACTACTAGTCATGATCAGTTAGGCCACTGGGGATAGGGAAGCATTTCACGAGTATATTTCCCCATATTAATTTCACAGGTCTTGAGCCTCCCTGAATGATGACGCTCCCCAAGGCTCCTTTCCTCACCAGGCTATTGAAAGTTTTACTACCTGCATAAGGCTAGTGAGAGACTCAGAATAGCTTTCAGGCCTGGGAATATTAATTCATCATAAAACTGTAAGGGAAGGCCTTAATACAGAGCAACATGAGACGATAAATATTTGATTTGAAGAGATGGGATCATAAACCAATCAGCAGAACACTTCTGTGAAGGGGATTTTTTTCCTAATTGGCATCAGGCTGCTGTAACACAAGTGGCCGTGCTTTGGGGGCGGGGAGGGGAGCTTGTAGTGTTCACAGTAAAGGCATTTTATTTTAAATGTAGTTATCCCCTTAAGATGTTAGAACTGGCTGGCTGATCAAGTAAATTATGAAGGTAATTGTTGAGGGAGTTTAACTTGCTAGAGACCTAGAGAAGTTTTTTCCATATTTTAAAAAATATAAACAAGTTGTGAGATAATGGTTCTGTCGAGAAGATTACATATTGATTCATCATTTGGTACTGGGAGTTGGGCTGCAGGGATTTTTCATAAAATGTCTCCTTTTCGAAGGCCATTTAGTGGAGGGGCTGGCTCATAGGGCTTTGTGCGCGTTGTAGCCTGCGTGGATCATCCTCCTCAGCGGACATGTAGCTCCTGCGACTGCTCTGGAGGAGGAGGAGAGTTCTGACATAAATGCCCACAATGGAAATTAAAAGTTTAAAAAGTGATGTTTTCAAGGTTTGGGGCCTTTACGAGACAAACAAATGTATGTGTCTTCTCCAGCAATGGTTATTTATTGAGAGATTAGCATACAAGTAGTCAGCTTGCAGCATGATTGGAAAATTACAGCCTTGTAAAGGATCCCCAAGTTACAACATCTGGAAACGAGCAATCGCTAGCAACTGCATTTTAAAAGTCTGTGCTGGTCTCTGGACTAATTTCAATCCTTTGGCATTTCTCCTCCTCATTCTCTCACTAACCTCTCTTTCAGTTTATTGTTCTGGGATAATGAAGGATTGTCTGAGGGAAAACACAGCCAGCCACTTTGGATATGCTCAGAGTTTATGCGTTTGTTCAGAATTTGCTCAGCAACGTATATTGAGTGCCTACTGGGTATCAGGGTAGTGGTGATCATTAAAAATATGAGTATAGATCTATCATTCTTGCAGCCCTGGGGCTGGTAGAAAAGACAGAAAAGGAAATGTGCTTGTTATATCTGCTGTTCAGAGAGGAATTGGGATCCTGAGAGCAAGGGTGCATGATGGGGAGGTGTTCCCAAGGAATGGTTTGAGCGCAGTCTGGACAGTGAGTAGAAAATAGCCACGCACATGAATGACAGGGCCTGCAGGGGGATCAGAATACCGCTGCATAGACTTGGCAGAGGAGCAGAGGGCCTGTAGGTGCGAAGGGCAGGCGTAAAGCATGAACTTCTGGACAGGATTCCTGCACATACACCTGCCAGCATCACCTGAAGAATTGGTTGGAAAGGCAAATTCCTGGAACCTGTCCCTCCACCTTCCCTCAGAGATGAGTCTCTGGTGCTATCACCTTTTCATTAAAAATAGTGAAAACAATAAGGGCTGAGTATTTTACAAAGGAAAAGGGGTTATTTTGGCTCAGGATTGTAAAGGTATAAGACATGAACAGCGTAGGACAGGTCCAGTGAGGGCCCCTGGGCTGCATCCCATCATGGCAGCAGTGTGTGTGTGCATTACAGTGTCTGCATGGTCCCTTTCTTATAAAGGTTCTATCTGGGGGATCCACCTTAGTGACCCCCCCCCTCTAAACACCATAATGAGATTAAGCTTCTATTCTCTGATTACCATTAATGTAAGACTTTAGAGATAAAGCTCCTGTGTGAGTTGCCAGGGAAATAAACCCTGTTTAAGTTAAAGTGAGGGTACTGATCTATCTGATGGGGAACTCTAGTAGAGTTTGCAAACCCTAGTAAAGAGTCTAAAGCTGATGAGTCTGTGACCAGTTGAGATTTTTAAAGCATATGCTGATCTAATTTATGACAATATGGAGAAACCTGGAGGACGTTATGCTAAGTGAAATAAGCCAAGCCCAGAAAGACAAATATGGCATGATCGCACTTATAAGTTAGATTCAGAGGAGTTAAACGTATAGAAATAAAGAGCAGAATGGTGGTTGCTAAGGGCTAGAGCTGGGGAGATGTTAATCAGACTACAAAAATAGGATGAATAACTTTTCAGGGCCTATTGTATAGCATAGCAACTACAGTTAATAATAATGTGTTTGAAAATTGCCGGGAAGATTCTATTCTTCCCGCAAAAAATGACAAGTATGCGTGGTGATGGATATGCTCATTAATTTAATCATTTTGCATTGTGAAGATAGGTCAAAATATCTTCCTTTACATTATAAACATCTATAGTTTTTATTTTTCAGTTATACCTCAATGAATTGTGGAGGAGCAAAGAGAGATTTTGTGAAATGGTGCATAGCTAGAGGCTGGGGAACATCATGGTTGGGGAGGAGAGATAGATAAAGGCAGGGTTGAGAGCTGCAGTGGGGCTTGGTAAGGATGGGATGGATCCCAAACATTTTTGAGAAATAAAATTGGCCAGATGTGGTGAACAATTGGGTGTAGCTGGAAGAGGACACCTCCTTGGTTTCCAGTAGAAATGTGTTGTGTTTGCAAAGATGCCTTGGTAGCACGCTTGTGCACGCTGCCTTGATGGTAGGCGGAGGCTCGGAGTGGCTTCTGTTTGAGTGTTTTGCCTTCTGCATCTCCTGCTCAGTAAGAGAAGAGGGCATGTACAGCTTGCCTTAAATAGACCCCAGTGAGGATGGATCCGGTGAGGTTTCTCTTCATTAATTGCCATAGCTCCTTAACCCACTTCCTGGCCACTACTGAAGTTCAGAGTATCCGGCAATCCTCAAGTGATCCTGCTGTATGGGAAATGACCATAGTCACACCATTCTTGAGCTTTTAAAGGGGTGGGAGCTGCAGGCTGCTTCATGGGATGCAGGCATTCTGGGTTGGGGAGGCAATTAGTTCTGTGCGTCTGAGCGTGCACACTCTCCATGTGCAGGACCGTCATCTGTCTTGAACAGTGACAGTGTCATTGGGCGATGAATTCATCATCTTCCATAGCCCATAGTCAAGTCACTAAGCTCAGTGTAGACTATTTTCTTTATGTTATAGTTAATAATACTTTAACATTATTTTTCTGTTATACATATGTTTACAAACTCTCTGGGCATAAACTGACTCCTTACATCTCCTTTGCGTACAGACTGATGGATTGTGTGCACCTCAAGGAAAGAAAGAGAACCATATATTCTTAACAGAGACCCCAGTTTTAATTGTTCACATCATGCCTTTGGCATAAATATGAAGTAGTGTACCACAGTCAGAAGGTCAGCTGCAGCCAGCCTAGGAATACACTTGCTCTGAACCTGGGTCCCTCTCAGCCTGTTAGTTCCTGGCTTCTTGCCTACTTGAAGAGTACACCAAATTGAGGCAAAATTCTGTTGACTTTTTTTAAAAAAGAGGATTCAGTAGCCTGTAATCTAATTTTTTTTGTTGTCTTAGAAGAAAATAAGGGAAGAGCTGAGTAGCAGTTGCTAAACCTGTACTGCGCTGTCATTCATTGTCTTTCTGCATCTTCCTTTGTCCTCCGGGGTCCCTCCTACCTCATTGGCAGTCCCCTCCACACCTGCTTCCAGCACCCCCCCTCCCTTCATAATTAAAGCGGGAACGAGAATGTCAATTCAGCTTCTCACTGAGACTTGGTGCTAACCACAGATCTTATTTTAGGGCAAGGCCTTTCGTCTCTAGTGTTTTAAAAATCCCCTATTAATTCAGATACTTTATTTACTGAACAAACAAGTCTTGATTTCACAGAGAACAGTGCTGTATGTGGGTGGGGGGAGGCAAAGCTCTTTGTCTTGTTCTCTTGCTCTTAAAGCCCGAGAAATGTTTTCTCCACTCTTGTGGTGTCACTCCCTACTCCTCAAAGTCAAGCTTGCCGAAGAGAAGAGAACAGCTTTTCTGTTCTCACCATGGTCCATGAATGACTTGGTGATTTTGATACAAGTTCTTTTTGTAAAAGACCTGCCACCAGGCTTCCCCAAAAGGGGTCACCTTGACTTGGAACTGTTGGGTCTGTGGAACCGAAGGGCACCCAGACCTCTTGCCATCTGGGTCAGGTACCGACACCCTTTGGGCAGCAGCCAGCACTGCTGACCTTCAGGTTGAGGTAGCACAGGCTTTAGGGACCACGGTAGAGGATGTTTGATTCCATGAGGTATTAACAGTTTGGTATTACTCCCAAATCCAGTTTTCTATTACCTCTCATCCTGGGGCCTGTGCATACCAAAGCTACCTACTTTGTGAGCCTTTGAAGCACAAATTTATCAGGCTGTGAGGTTTACCATAAAAGCCCTTTTTCACAGTGCCAGTATTTCAGAGCTAGGAGAGATCCTTAATGATCACTCTACTCTCCTCACTTAATAGAAAGAGAGCATAAAAGATGAAATGACTTGCTCCAGGTCCTGAAAGTTCTAAGCAGCTGAGTCATGATTTGAATCCAGATCTTTCTGTGAACCCAGAATTGCTTCCTCAGCTGCTAGGCAGGACAAATGAGTCAGAGGTTTTGACCCAGTGTGGCCTAGGGCCATCTGCAGTGGGTTGCCCAGTCTTACCCCAGAATGACCCCATCTGTGTTCTCAGGGTTGGTG
>NW_004524577.1:26196507-26220128 GCF_000260255.1 Octodon degus | reverse complement strand
TTTCAAATGGGAAGGAGATCAAGAGATTGAGAGGGGGGAGGGAAAGGAGGAAAGGAGGTCTAGAAAGAATTGAGATGTGTTATGTACACACATGAGCTCCCTACAGGGAATGCAACCATTGTGTAATGCAAACATGTACTACTAAGAAAAGAAAAAGCTGAGAAAATAAAAACAAAAAAGCAAAAGGGATAGAAATTCAGTGTCCATGGCAATGAATTGCTTACAAAGATAAGCTAAAAATAAAGGTAAGTTCTGGTTACTTGGGGCTCTGGCATCAGACCTGGTTTGAATTCTAGACCTTCTGTTTGCTTTTAGAATTGGAAAAGAAGGATGAGGGCAGAGCCCATCTCTTCGAATTGCTAAGCTAGATTATGCACAAAAGCCTTTAGGATGGGGTAGTACCTGGCATAGACTGAGGAAAGAGTGAGTGTTAGATGTTAGTGCCTGAAAGAGGGTGCCATTGGTAGCAGGCTACTGATGTGAGGAAGCAGAAGGGAGAGATGACTAATAATTGCATAAATAAGCTGAATCTCGGAGCTCAACCTTTGAAGATTTTGTTCCCCATGTCCTAGATTTTTCTTCAGCTGCTCTTGGGATGGTGGAACAGGGAACTCTGTATGGAATAGAGGCAGGGGAGGAGATGGTAGGACTTTGGTGTAAAGAAAAACCTGTAGAGGGGACACTGGCACCCAGGGCTTACCTTAACCTGGAAGCAAGACCCAGAGATCTTTTTTTGTTTTGTTTTGTTAATTTTATTGAGAAAGAAATAGTAATGAGGCAGTTCAAAATAAGTTAATAGGACAGTTACAATAATTAATACATTGCATATTGTTATCTTTGTAGTGAATATTCATAGTACAATATGTAGACATGATGTCTTGTATAAAAACTATTAGCACAAATCTTTCTTCTCATTGAACTAAGAGAAAGTAGCTCTATATCTATGCTAACTATTTTGTACATACAGATATATTTTATATATATGTATACATTATTTTTTTCACTACAAAATGGTTCTTCATTTATATCCCCTTTTTTGTCTAGTTTGGTCAGAGCTGGGTATTCCATTGCCATTCAAATATTGTAGGTACGTGGATTCAGCAAAGCAATCCAATATAGTCCAGTAGTCCATAATAGTGGGTTATCTGCAGGACTGGCAATGTCAGAAGTTGTTGACTTGGGCCTTTTACAGCTCAATGTATCAATATGGTTTTACTTTTTATACCTTGTCTTTATACTTTTCTGCTGGATGGTTAAGACCAAGATAAAACCAGATCTATATTACAAAAAATGTAACTTTTGTATCTGATAAGGTCAGTCAAATCCCCTCAGGATTTACCCTGAAACCCTGTATAGCAGTTTGTAGAGTTTTTGTCAGTGTCAGCCATGTGGATGAGTCACGGCCATTACTTGACCAGTTTGCTCGACCCAGAGATTTAGTGATGGTGCTCACTTCCTTCTAATTCATGAGTAGCTACTCAGGGGCTTCAAACACAAGCTGTTCTTTTACTATGACCTTGCCACAATCATTTTAGCTGTAATTTAAAAACCAAATCCTGAAATGTCCCAACTTTTGATGTGGAAGTTAGCCCATTGACACTGCTGAAGTTGAAGCAAGTCCACCAGTAAGAACCAACATCCGGAGGCCTCTGTACAGAACTTATTTTTCCTTTGGCCATTGCTCTGGACCTGTGGACTATTAGAGACTTGCTGCTGGGTGATGACCTCTTATTTAAAGGCACATGGAGTGGTTTTTCCCAGACTAGCCTGGCATCTGTTGCCTGAATGGATGTAGGAAACATCTGTCTCCACACTAGTGTGTGTACATGTGCTGTTCTGAACTCTCCTCATTGACCAACGTTCAAGTTTTCAGCTGGATGAAAGTGAATGATTGACCAGAATGAGAAAGGAGCATCTCAAAGGTGACTTAGGTGGCATACTGTACCCCTGGGGCAGATTTCTGGGAACACTGCACATACCTAAAAAGCATGTTTCAGAGAGGTGTAGGTGGCCTGGCTGAAGGTCCCTAAAGGTTGTGTGTCCCAGATAATTGCCTGAGATTACAGGTTGGTTTTTCCCAGTGTAAGGTAGACCTTGAGAAAGTGCCCCAGGAGCAGGTAGTGTTCCCCTTGGCGCCAGGAGGTGGGCCGAGGTCAGCTATAGGATGAGACCTTCATGTGGACCTGACCCCCAAGTGTGAGCTCTCTGATGGAAGAAGAACTGGAGTCAAGGCAGGGGATTGCGCCAGGATGGCAGGGAGTGCCCCTCGGTGACCCCAGCATCAGTGTACTGGGCTCCCCAGGGGTTTTGCTCTGTTCTCTTGGGCATTTGTCTTAAGTTAATTTTCTTTTGCTGTGACAGAATGCCTGAAACTTGGGTAATTTAGAAAGAACTGAAGTCTATTTGGCTCATGATTGTGGAGGTTGGAAATTCCAAGAATGTGGTGTCAGATGTGCTTAGTATATAGTAAAGGCCTCCTTGCTGTACCATTACAGGTAGAGCATGTCACACGGTGGGACAGAGCAGGTGGGCTAGTTTGGCATGCTCGTCTTGTTTTTATAAAGCCACTAATGGGGTCCAAGGAGATAGCTCAGTAGAATAAGCACTTGCCTGACAAGTGCAGGGTCCTGAGTTCAATCCCTGTTACCACAAACTAAATAGATAAATAAATAAAGCAAGCCCCTAATGTGGAGCTGGCATACAGTTGAGCCATAGAGCAATTTCCTGGTACATTTTGAGATCCTAGGTTAGATTCCTAGCACTGTAAAATAAAAATAATAACGAAATCAAAACCACTGCCACCATGGGGGCTCAATCCTCTTAATCTTATAGAATCCCAGTTCCTTATAATGCCATATGAATTTGAAGATTAGATTTCCAACACATGAGCTTTTGAGTGACACATTCCAACTGTGTCTGTGTTGGAGAAAGTGTATTTCATACCCTTGAATACTAATGGGCTAGCCTGTTTCAACAGACCCAGGAGGAGGGGGTTCTGTGCCACACTTCTGACCAAAGGTGGGGCAGTGCATGCTCTGCAGGGTCCACCCCTTTCCACCCAGAGAGGGCCTGTGTTTAAGTGGGTCCCCTTCCTGGTATGCCAGCCTGGGCCAGCCAGCCAGCCCACTGCACATAAAGACTTGACGGTGACACTGGAAGGAAGGCAAGGTGTTCGCTGTTCTGCATCTGTGGGGGTGGCAGCATGTAGTCACTTGTTATCTTGCAGCTATACCAGGGGCTTTTCTCTTTCTTATGGTCTGTTCTCAGAGAGCCCTAGTTAATAATTCACACACAGTTACCAATTAAGTAGAAATTTCATTTGAAGTGACAGTAGGTTCAATTAAATGTGTTTAAAAATCAGGTATATAAATTGCTATGGAAGGAATTTGAATATTTATATGCATACTTGTATACATGCATTGTGACTGCCATTATAGATGCATATATGTGTTTCATACATACACATTCACCTAAAAATCAGGATTGAAAAATTGCTTAAAGAGCAAATTGCCAGTCACACGTGTAATTCATCACACCTATAAAATGTAACAGTTGCTTTGTCATTTATAAGCAGATGGGTTTTTATTTTCAAACCACTGATCCTGGAAAGAATAAGGGTAGTATTTGAGGGGTTACAGTGGAAAAATAGGGAGAAGAGTTAAGAGGGCAGGTCACTCTGCTGTTTTAGCTGTGCTGCAGTGCAGTATGATGGGTGTGCACTGGAAGTCCCAGCATGCAGGAAGCTAAGGCCAGGAGATTGCTTGAGTTCATGAGTTCAAGACCAGCCTGGGCAACATAGCAAGACCCCATTTCAAAAAAAAAAAAAAAGTGTTGTGGAGAGCATGTAGTTAATAGTGCTGAGTCAGCAGTCACTGCAAGCTGTTCCCAGAGATTATAAGGACATGCTACTGACCTTGAAGCTTCTTTTGGCATAAGAACAAAAACAAATGGGTGTGGGTTGAGCACGGGTACTTACTGAAAGAGTGGCTACACACAGGGTCAGATGAGTTCTACAAAGATAATCTGGCATATTCTAAAGGATCAGGGACTATGAAACAGATCTAGACAAAGGTCACAAGAATTAAGAAAGAAAACATTTGCACCATTGTTTTCATGGGAACAAACACAGTTGACCACTTTACTTTCTTTGTAGAAAATTCTTTCAGAAGGAATCGGTTATGTAAGTGACCATACAAGGAAGAAAATTTTCCCACAGAGCCATGGTGGTTGGGTAGATATTTCATAGATACAGTTAGACTCACTATAATTTTGTCCTTTGATTCATATTGGGAGCCATATTAAGGAGAGGTCTCACTGCAATTACTGTTGCCGAAAGAGGTGCACTGCTTTCTGCCGAAGTTTGCTTCAGAGGAAAAAGTTATGCTTGAATCACTAACATAGTGTGGAGGTTCAAACTGGGCTCTAGAATCAGAGCACTGAGGTTAAAATCTTAGCCCTGACAATAGCTTTGTGACTCAAGTGGTATCGATAACTTATCTAAACTTCAGTTTCCTCAGCACTAAAATAAACATAACATTACTTACCTCATTGGATTCCAACAGTACCCAGCACTGGGATCTGCATTTAACAAATGTTAGCTGTTAGCTGATTATTGATATAGCTCTGTAAATTTCAAAAACCACATGAAATGTTTGTAGAAAACTCTTTCTGAATGAGGAAATGAAAATCATAATAGTTACTTTTTTTTTTTTTTAATGGTACTGGGTATTGAACTCAGGACCCTATGCTTGCTAGACAAGTGCTTTTTCTACTGAACTATCTCCCCGGCCCAATAGCAATTTGTAGATTTAATACTAAATACTTTTTTCCTCTCAGAATTACACCTTTTTAGTAAGATTTATAGAACAATTCCCTAGTCTGTATTTCTCAGTTATCCCCCTGGGAAAATGGGATTTCTCCTCATTAGCTCTGTTGCCAGGATGGGTCTTGAAGGCAGTACATTTCACAGTTATCAAAATTCCAGTGGTTCAGATTGAATTTCTTCATTAGTCCATAATCAGCTCTTTTCCTGTGTGCTTCCCCAGTCCTGGCCTCCATCTCCTGTCCTTCTGAGAGTTTGTGAGCCCTTTGGCAAGGACCACAGTTTGCACATATTTGAAATACCAGATGCCTGAGTTGGCACCTTGTAAGCTGAAGGCATTTATGTAAAAGTAGAAATTTTAAAGTATAGCCATTTCATTTTAGCCTTTCTTAGCTAATGTTTTTTCTTTATTTCAAAGGTTTTTGAATGCTTTGCCATTTTTAAGACTGAATGTCCAGTGTGCAAATAATGTTCTTTAATTTTGTTTTTTAGCGGATAGGTTAAAAAGTGTAATTTCAATTAGTTGTTTGGTTTTACAATTTTCATGTTTGTAGAAGCTATTGTGTCTGAAGTTGATTTGTAAAAAAAGACATTGATCTGAGTTCAGCTAATGTTTTATTTGAAGATGACTCGGCAGCTTCCCAGGTGCATGTGTGTGATTCAGAATGTCAGCTTGTGATTAAGTAGGCATGTGAGCAGTGAAGGCTGTCTGTCCATGGCCCAGTCTCATATCAGTAGGAATTGCGAAACATGTTCTGTGTGGAGTAAACCTTTGGCTTGGTTTGGACATGAATGCAGGACAATCCATCTTTCATGTGAAGTCATCTTGGCTGTTATCTGCTTTCTAGCATGCTTTCCAGTCAGTTCCAGTGGCTCTGCCATGGAGTTGGTCTGTGCCACGTTGACTGAAGAAGACAATATGCTTCCCCTGCCTGCTCTGCAATGTTGGTGACACTGGTGATCTGACTTTCTCACCCTAAATGGGTATGCAGCAACCTTAGGAAAGTTCTAGCAGTTGTACCACTTGGAGTCCTATTAGTTCCAATTCTGTTCATGGTCTTGGACCAAGTTTAAAAAAGCCAAACCTTATTGACCAGGCTGATTCCCACACTTGCCCTTTTAGAGGGGTGAATTCTGCCAGAATTGAATCTGTGCAAGAATCTGGGGTGAAGAGAAAGGGGTTTCTCTCTTAAATGATGTGTTATGTTTTGCTGGCCAAGAAAAGAACCAGTCTTCTCAGTCAGTCACTTAGATGGTTGCTGAGTAGAGTACTGTCTTTTCTGATACTCCTGGAATAAGACAGAGGAAAACATGATTGTTATATTGTATGAAATTAACATATAGAAAAGTGATTTTCATACCTAGTTCAGTGCTTACAGGAGCTTAGAACTATGGTGACATCTGACTCTTTTATGGGAGAGTGGAGAAGGACTTTGTTTGGATCAGGACTGGCCACTAAGGCCAGCCGTAGATGTTCAGAGGGGACCTGCCCATGACAGTCATTACAGTACGTTGGGATGAGGAAAATACAACTGAAGAACATTTGATACAATTTAGTTAAAAATTCCCACATTTAAATTTAAGTTCCAGATCCTTCCTCATCAAAATATAACCACAAAAGGATTTTTCCTAACCATTACAATGTTTATCCTAACCATGGAAAAATGTTTTAAAAGAATCTGAGGGCCTGCCAGTTACTGTCTTCAGTCAAGAACCCTTGCTAACACAGTTCTTTTTCTTTTCAGTATAGGATTCAGTAAAAGTGACAACATTTGGTTGCTTTGATATTTATCAAAATCCTTCATATTTGTGAAATCTCTTGATTGCCACTAAGCACTCTTTCCTTGAGGTATCTGATCTTCTTTGCTTTATCATGTGAACGTAAGTCTCCTTTGAAACATCTTGTGAGCTCTTAGAAAAGGGGCTGTGGTGAGGCTCATTTGCCCTGGACCATGGCTAGAACACCTTCAGTTCCAAGGAGAAAGGGGCAGATTGGTTTCCTTGGAGTCCTCACTTGCCCCGAATGTTCCCTGGACATCTTCATTCCTAACTACTCTTCTTGTTCCTGTGTACTGGCTCATTTTATCCTTTTCAGGTATGCTTTCCCCTTTGTGGATGCTCAACTTTCTCTTATTTTGCTTTCCTTCCTAAATCTTTCAGAGCTTTACCTACTATGTTACATATAAGCCTGGTACCTTGTTTATTTGACCTACCTTGATCTTCAAATTCCAGTAGTTTTAAAGTCATGTGAAATTCTGAGCTTGCCCTTGACCAGGGTGTGCTGGTTACCTTCAGGTCCGGTCTGTTCCTGAACAGCTCCAGTTAGTTCCATATTTTTATTAGTTTCCTTTTATCTTAATTATTATTAAAATATACAGGGCCTGATAGTGTAGCCTGTTGTGTGGCACCACCCATATGGAAAGCATAAGTGTTGCAAGAAGATAATGACTTCTCAGATTACGCTTTCTAAAGCTTACTGAGCAATAACTTGGATCTTTCCTGCTTTTTTCACATGATATGGGTGTGCCTGGAATCGGCCTCCTCTGCTAGAAGGCTTCATGTGTATCATAGGCATGTGATATGGAAACTTTGGAGCAGTGGGAATCATTTCCACTGCATTAGTCATCCCAAGTAATAATTAACCTGTGAGGTTGGACAGGAAGGCTCCAACCACTGGGAACTCTTTCTTTTTCTGTTTTGTGCAGTGCCAGGGATTGAACTCAGGACCCTGCACTTGTCAGGCAGGCACTTATTGTACTGAGCTATCTCCCCAGCACAAAAAGTGCCTGCACTTGTCAGGCAGGCACTTATTGTACTGAGCTATCTCCCCAGCACAAAAGTTCAGGAATTTTTTTTTTTTTGTTTTGGGCTGGCTCAGGATACCTTATAGATAGGTCTTAGAAACCTTCTATTCCATGCTCCACCTATGGGCATGTGTTCTTGGCTATATCATTTTCCTTTTGTGTCTACTTACCTTGTCTTCCACCCACTGTTACTAATTTGAGTGTCAAATAATGACTATAGGAAGATTTGAATATTTGGAAGTTTTAGTATTGCTACTCATTCCGTATTTTTATGTTTCTGAAGTATGGGAAGTACAGTAGTTTTCGACTTATTGTAGCAAGTATGCATCCCTTACTGAGGAGCTGAGTAAGTATAATGCCATTGTTTAGGACTAGAGAATATTTGCAATATTTGTCTTCTGTTTACAACCTCTCAGCCTTTTGCTGCAACTTAATAAGCAATAGTTATTAATTTTAAGAAGATTTTCAACTTCTTTTCTACAACTATTTGGATATTCTGAGTGAAACTTCATGCTTCTTTCTCTTCCGTTGGTTATAATCACTTCATCCAGAGTACCCTTTGTGGTATTTATGTATTTCTTTTGTTCCTTTTGAAAGAAGAAAACAAGTTATTTAAAGACATTCTTGTGTAGTGCTTTGAAAGTTTGGGAAGGTGACTTTTAAGAAAGCCAGGGCAATAAAACCAGAAGGTAGAGGTGAAGGTATTCTTTTAACCACCTTGTTCCTGGGGATCTGGAATCTGAGTGTGTTCACTGGTGATGATACTGTTGTGTGTATAGCTACTCTTGCTCCTCCATTGTGAGGCCTGTGGAGCATCTTAAAGTGAAGTACTGATTGTTGCTTATAACTTTTAGACTGGTAAGGAAGAATTGGGCATCTTCACTTCTATAGGTTACTATGTTCCTTTATTGAGTGCATTCGCTTAGTAACTTAAGTAACATTGCTCCAATAAACTTTAATGTATCCTCCCAATAACTTCTTTAGATTGGTAGTAGCTTAGAAAGTAATTTAGGATAGCAGATTGCCTAGGGTTCTAAAATCAGGAAAATGGTGGAACTGGGTTGTGACTGTCCTCATTAACACTGGATGTGTAGGTTTCTTATTGCAAATTTTATATACTAAAAAGTTTTGAATACATATGAGAAATTTTCTTGGGTTGGAGACTTTCAGATCTCTTTGGAAATGATTTACTGAGAATTCAATACCTTTTTGTACTATTGGTTATGATGGTATCATTTTAAGTTATTGCTTTTTCAAGTGTTTTAATTCCCTTAAGATGCTTGCTAACTCCAAAGAAATATCTCATGTGATATTAGGGCCATTCTTAATGTGCAAAGCTTAGCTTGAGTAAAACAAACTAGAGCAGATGTGTTATAATAAATATATAAAGAAAAGGGTTGTAAAAAATGAACTGAGTATCTTATTCTGGTTAGGCTTCTTTAACACAGTACGCACAGATTGGGTGGAAAGAAATTTATTTGTCATAGTTTTAAGGCTGAGAAGTCAAAAACCAAGCTGCCTGCAGATGTGATGTCTGGGTAGGGCTCACTTCTTGCTGTCCCCTCACATGGTAGAAAAAGAGAATGTGTTCTCTCTATCTCCTTTATAAGGGTACTGTATTATTGAACTTTGTATTACAAGATACCTGAAATAATCATCTTCTAAAGAGAAGGCGTTATTTTGTCTCATACTTCGGGGCTTGTGGTGAAACAGCTTATCATAGTGGTATGGAAGTGCAAAAGCACTCCTTGGCTAGGAGGAAGCAGAGGAGAGGTGGTAGGGACCAGGCTCCCACTATCTCCTTGAAGGTCTTCCCCAATGACTTAAAGATCTCCCACCAGGGCTACCCCTTGAATGTTCTTCCAGTAGCGCCGCTCTGGGCATCAAGTCTTTCAGGGACTTTCAAGCTCCAAGCTAGAAGTTACTAATCCCATTCTTGAGAGCACCTCCTTCTAGACCTATTCAACCAGCATAACTCCTGCCTCTTAGTACAGTTAGTCACATTATGGTTATTTTTCATCACATGGATTTTTGGGCAGACACAAACATACAGTCAATTACACATGATAATGACAATCTCTTAGTTATTTATGGTAATAATTATGAATGTCCCAGAATTAATAATATACATTATTAATGTTTATTAATAATGTATAATGAATAATACCCAATTTCATTTTGACTTACACCAAGGAAAGAATTATGTATGTATATATTTATATTCTAGGAATCCAAAGACATACATAGAACATTTCTAGTGAAAGTCTTGTTTTATTTCTGTGATGCCTTTATATAATGCACCATTAAATGTATTATGTAAAAGATAGTTCTTGTCTCTCTGGCTATGAATGTATCAGGTGTATGACAGTTAAGAGCTCAGTTCCATGGTAAGAGAAATTGACCAAGATTTATGAGAACATGTAACTGTACGCTAGCTTAATTGGAGCTAGTCTTGGGCACACATAGTTCTTTCTTTGCTTTTTGTATATTTTCTGTGTTCCTGTACCAACTCTTCAGTTCATTCTTTGCTTACAGTTCATTCTTTGTTCAAACCCACCCTCTTTTGAAAGGTCTCTTTTGGTTGCTTTCTTTTAGACCCTTTCTGAGTGAAACAGAGTAAATCTGTCTTGCAGAATAGTTATGTTTGGCATCTGTTTCTGGTAGGTGTCAATTTTTATGATAGGTGGTCTAAATATATGGTGAATGTTTAAGTACAAAAAATATTACAGTAAAAGACATATTGCTATTCAGTTAACACATTCAACACATTGCCATTCAAAATACTTTCCAGCTTTGAATGTATTTATCAAATCTTTCTTGCTAGTTTGTGAATCCATTTACTGTACTTTTTTTTTTATCATGCCTCATATTAGAGGGAATGCAGTTTCCAGTATTGGAAAAACACATAGGCAGCAGACTTACTAAATCATTTGCAAGGGGGGGGGCGGGGAGATGGCTCAGTGGAATAAGTGTTTCCCTGGCAAGCGAAAGGGCCTGAGTTCAATCCCCGGTTCCACCAAAAAAAAAAAAAAAAAAAAAAAAAAAAAATCATTTGCAAGGGATTCTAATGTGTAAAACAATGCAAACAGTGAGTGTTTATATTTCACTCATTACCTTTTGATTTTCCCACATTATGTAGTATTTCAGTCTGTTTTGAAGTACATTGGTGGTAGCTTTCGTTTAGCCTGGAAAGAAGAGTTGGGGATGTGGTTGGACAGGCTTGTGCGTAAACTGAGTAATGAACATCTGCCACTGGCATGAACATAGAAATTTGTATTGGCTTGTGCTTAGGAAGCTCCTAGATGAAACATAACAGTAAATGGCCTCATAGCACACAGGTTCCAAGTCTTACAGGATTTCTGTTTAGACACTAGTAAGTCTCTTGCTTCATTTAACATGTTCTTAGAATTGAGAGTTCAAAAGTCTATCATGAATGTAGTAGCTTCACCATCTCCCACCTGGATTTCCTTACTAGAATTTTCTGTCCTATGCTTTCCACATACTATTAAAAGGAGGTTGTTCTTAATGAATCAAACCATGAGTCAAAAAATTTTACAAATGTTGACTGCGTATAATTTTACAATTGTAAGACATTTAAAAAACATGCAAGAGTAAACTATTTTAAATGTGTGAAAGTTTTGTATGTAATGAAAGTTACAAAATAAAGACTTTACTTTTCATATTCACTTCATAAATTAGGGTCTCCTTTCAGGAAAGCTGTGATTTAGACTTGAAACTGAATAAACAAATGTTTCTTATTTTCATTCCACCACAGGAGCAAGAATGAAATGTGTTTGCAGCTAACCCTAACAAGAGGAACAATTTGTGATTCTTTGAAAAGTTAGTAAATGCTTACGAGTAGAAAACACAGATCTTTTTTTAAGATATGGTCCTAGTTCTTCTGTAGCTTTCTACTCAGGTGAGGCCACAGACACTTAGAGAAAGCACAAAAATGGTTAGCTGTGCAGTGGTGAGCAGCACAATAGACTAGCAAGTCCTTTGGGCAGAAGGAGGTCTTCATCCATGGTTGTCATGGTCACCCAAAATAAGGTTACCCCAAAACAGAATTTGCACCATGCCTGAAGTATGGGAACTCTGAAGGGTTAGGGAAGTTGTATGCCTCGTACCCAAAGGAGAGGTGCAAGGCATATTTAAGTTGGCTTGTTCAGAATCTTTACAGAGATGAGACTAAGTTCAAATTGGCAGTGGCTTGGGGTTGTGGATCTGTCTGAGAAGCAGGCCATGAACTCGAGAAACCAGTGAAGTTGTGCCAATGGCCCCACCTCCTTCACTATACCCTGGCTCAGCGAACAGTCCCTCTCTCTTAATTTAGGTCAGTCTGAACTTGAGAGGTTTTTTCCTGCTGCTGCTGCCACTTGTACACCATCCTTACATTTCTTCCTTTCTCTTTAGAAAAGTCAGCAGGTCTTTGCAGTCCAGGTTGTAGCACCCCCTACAGGCATTACCAACAGCAACTTTCAAAGACCTTTCGCTCATGCTCATTCAGGTTCTCATCTTTTGCTTACTTTCCCTTTTCCAGTTAATTCCTGTCCTCTTCAGTCATTGGAGTAGCCGTGCCGTGGTCGGGTTAGCCCGGTGAACTCTCAGGTTTTGTTTCTTTGCTTCGCCTATGTTTGCTTGCCCTGCCCTCAGCTGTCCCCATATATTCACAGCCGTGCCTTAGGCTAGTGGTTAGTTCTTAGTGTATGGTCTGTGGACCCCTTGAGTATGCTAGGTCCTTTTGAGAGTCTGTAAGGTTACAGTTATTTTCATAATAATCTGAAAACAACATTTTCTGTTTTGATATGTGCTCTTGTGGCAAATGCAGCAGTGAGTGAAACTGCTAGAAATCTAGCACCAAACAGTATCAGCCACCATTATATTCTTCACTATCCCTCGCTTGCAGTAAACGGAGCCACTTTCACTTAAGAATGTCCTTGATGAAACAGTAAAAAGTATTAGTTTTATTATATCTCAGCCCTTGAGAGTACTTCTTTTTAATACTCTGGTGAAATGAGAAGTATATGCAATGCATTTCTGCATAGTGACAAATGATGGCTGTCTCAAGGAAAAGTGCTTTTGTGAGTGTGTGAATTGTGAGCTGAACTAGCCATTTTTTTTTTCTTCATAGAACACTATTCTTACTTGAAGGAATGACTGGCAGACAAATGATGGTTAGCAGACTTAAGCGTTGGGCAAACATTTTCTTCAGAGTAGTTGGCTTCTCACTTCAAGGAGATCAACTGATTATGTTGGTTGCCAGTGATAAATTTGAGCCTTCAAGGGAAACATTAAAATTTTGGAAGACTTACATCCACTACTCTAAACTTGAAAGCTTTCCTGTGCAGTAAGATTTTTCTGATATGCTGAAGATTTTGGAAGATCTCTATAATTCAAAGAAGTGATGTTTTCCAAATGACCGATATATGATGTTATAGAAAGTCTTGTATGGTAGGCTAAGGGACTAGGTGGTACAAAGTACAAAAAATTGATAAGGCTTCGAATTCCACTTTCAAGTATGCTTTAGGAAACTAGTACTCACTGAGTTTAGAGTAGTATTTAAAAAGAATATCTGCAAGTATCTGAAAGGCTGTAATACCTCTGTGTTTTCAACTGCATATACCTGTGTGATGGGAAATTTTTTCATAAACTTCAAACAATACATTGCAACAGATTAAATCAAAAGCATAGATGAGACTATAACTGCCTTCTTTTAAGCTGGAAATCAAAGGAATTTGCAAATGCCTTTTACTTTTTAAAATGTGGTTTTTGTTCATGAGGATATTATGCTCATATGTAATATATTTGCTAGTTACTTTAAATAAATAGTGCTTTTAAATGTCTGCTTTAAGTCCAATGTGATTAATATCACCAAGTATAGCCATAAATGTAACACTCAGGAAGCTTAAAGAGTACAAAGGGGGCTGAGACCAAAATGTTTAGGAAATACTCTCCTAAGCCCAGCCAACACTAGTACCACCCCTGAAATCGCAATTCCAAATATCCCATTATTGGAGCACCACTTCCTGTCCTTCTACTTAATGAGTCCTCCATGTCTTGTTGGGACCTCCAGTCCCTTGGCTGTCCCTCTGTTTTCCTGTCCATTGCCCATCTGATGGCCTGGCTTCTCCCTGTAACCCAGCTTAGAGTAGGTAATTTGGCCTCCCACACATTTCTTTTCTTTCTCTATTTCTGTCTCTGTTTATATCTTTCTGTCTTGATCTCTGTCTGTCTGTCTGTCTGTCTGTCTGTCTGTCTGTCTGTGATTTATAGCTTTTTAAAATAGAAGCATCCACCTCTCAATACTAGAAAGTGAGTGGCCTCGAGATAGGAGTGTAACTAAGCACATTGCCCAGACTTCAGCCCTACCATTCCCTCCCACTCATTCCCATCCCTCATCACTTCCCGTCTGTCACCTCATGCTGCCCTCTATTGTCTCTCACATACTTTGTCTCACTACCCTCTTTTTAGGTTACTCTGACTCTGCATGCTCCTGGCTTTTCTTCTCCCTCCTGGGAGCTCTGACAGCTTCCTAGGCAGCCCTTCCTCTGTATTTCTGTTTGGATATGTAGCAGGTATCTTAGTAAGCACAATAGAGCTTTTACTTAGTCAACTCACACATGTCATTACCACACACCCTCATGACCTCCAGCTGTCAATCACTATTCATTTTCCTTGTGCTCATCTCTTCTGCTAGAACTCAGAAGCTTCTATCTCTTGCCCAGGACCCCACCTAGCTCATTTGAACTCTTGCACTGGTCTTTCTGCTTCCACTTTTGCATCCTGCACACTTATTCTCTATCTATCAGCTTGTAGAAATGTACAATCTGCTGGAAGCTAGAATAGGTAGAACTCTTGAAGACATAGGTATAGGCAAAGACTTCGTGGACAAAACCCCAGTTGCACGGGAACTATTATAGAGAATGAACAACTGGGATCTCTTATGCAAAGCTTTTGCATAGCAAAAGAAACCACCCACATGTACATGTCAGTGTTCTGGTGTGGTAGGATAAGAACAGAACAAGGTATGGGCTTGGCACGTAGCTCAGGGGTAGAGCACTTGCCAAGCATGCCAGGGGCCATCAGCATGGCCACCTGCCCCAAAAGAAGCAGTGTTGCAGTGTAGAGGAACATTGTGTGTGCATGTGAAGGGGTGCTAGTTTAGATAAGTTGGCCAGACACAGCCTTGCATGTTGGTGGACATTTGGGTGACGATAAGAATGAGGCTGAGGTACCTGTGCCAGGAGCCCTTTAATGGAGAGGAACAGCAGTTACAAAGACACTGAGGTGGGAAACATATTGGCAGAAAAAGGTTACTGTGGCTGGAGTAGATGAGCAAAAAAGGAGGGGCATATTGATAGAGGACATCCAAGCCTCATGAGCAAAATCTTTAGGCTTTTGTATTGAGTGTGTGCTAAGTCATTGCAGGGTGCTGCTTAGAGGAATGCAGTTTGACACCCTATACCCAAGAGAATGAGCCCAAGGCCTTCACACTGAGCTACGTATCTCCAACCCTTTTCTATTTTTTATTTTGAGACAGTGACTTGCTAAGCTGCCCAGGATGGGCTCAAA
Source organism: Octodon degus (assembly GCF_000260255.1). Taxonomy (NCBI): domain Eukaryota; kingdom Metazoa; phylum Chordata; class Mammalia; order Rodentia; family Octodontidae; genus Octodon; species Octodon degus. Next base: position 26,204,930 of record NW_004524577.1, on the reverse strand, counting down.
CTTGATGTCTGGGCTAATAGACTGGTCCTGCCACACTTTGACTTACATTTTGAGGCACTTACTCTGGTACCTGTCTTGAGTGAGGACAACTGGGAAGTTGGGGAGAGTAGGAGATCTGTAAAGAGGCCACTGCAAAGGTACAGAGGAAGGTGTCTAGGGCTTTGGCCACGAAGTGGTGAAATGTTATCAGAATCTGGGTATGTTTGAAGGGCAGAATGACCAGCATTCATTGCAGGTTGGATGTGCATCTGTGACTTCCTTACCCTGGCAAGATGGCCAGTATCACATTCGTGAGCTTTTTCTCCTGTGTTTCAGCGGGATTTTCCTCAGAGGTGTAGGTGGGGGTGTGGCGAAGGGGTCACCAGGACGTTCTAAAGCTCTTAGGAATTCTTCTGTGCTTTGTGCCCAGCGGACAGGTGCAGAAAGAAGATGATATGCTGGGGACAAGAGTTCTGAAGTATTAAGCTCATTCTGCATGCAACATTTATCATGAAGAGTGACATCTTTTAAAGAGTCATGGTCATTGTATGTGAGGTGGTATCAGATTCGTGATACCTGAAAGAAATATTAGTCTCACCAACAATCACTTGATTTTTGAGGAGGGGATAGATGTATGAGTTGGATCAGTGACAGGAGGGTTGGGAGTGGGAGCAGCAAGATCAGAACTTTTTCTTCCCATGAGTAGCCCCACAGGTGTGTAGCAATGGAGTGTTGTTTTTTAAACAGCTTTGTTGGGATAGAATTCAAATACCAGGAAGCCCACTTCTACATGCACAATTCAGTGGTTTTCAGTAAATGTAGAGAGAGAGTTGTTGTCCACGTGCCCCTTTGCAGCCGCTCCCTGTTCTATCCAGCAGGATGGTTTTGTTATTTTTAGGACTGTCCAAGATTCAGAAATAGCCATGAAGCTTGTGTGCATATACAGCATCAAACCATGGGGGAAAACTATGTTTATCTATGCTCCAATTTGAGCTCTTCAGGCAATTAGAAAATATGAGCTGTTTGGAAACTCAAAGATCACAACATTTTGAGTCACAAACTTTTATAGGAACCCAAAGCATTCACACATGCAGATACCATCAGCTTGTCCATGTTTTATATAAACTGCAGGAATATTGCAAGCAAATAAGGTTGGTCAGGGTATTTTTAGTGGTTGCTAGGGTAGAGGAGGAACGGAGAGATCAATTTTGTTTCTGGCTTAGGATGTTCTAGATTTTATGACTAAGATGCAGGCTTTCTGAGTATCCCATTTTTAATCCCAGTAATCATCTATATCTCATTTTATTATTGTGTTGTTTGCAATGGGGTTGGCTTTTTTTTGTATTTAGTACAAGGTCTACAAGGTCTCACTACATAGATTGGACTCATAGTGATTTTCCTGTTTTCATCCTCCCAAGCACTGGGATTACAGATGTACTCCACCATACCCAATCTCAATTATTGCCTCAGTGCACCCCAGGGGGTGAGGCTGGCATGGCACACCAGGGTTTGAACCCCAGCTGCTGTGCTGTGCCTAAGCAGGTGCTTTAGTCCACTGAGCTATCTGGCCAGCCTGGCTCATTTGTTTATCAGAAAAAAGAACTGTAGTATATTTACTATTTACTAAGTACCAAATGTTTCATCTCAGTTTCCTTATCTGTGAAATGGGGTTCCTAACATCTGCTTCGTGAGATGCCTGTGGGGCAGCTGTAGCAGTAAGTAAATAACTGTTCAGTAATGGGTGGCCTTTATGTGCTTCACAACCAGTACTCCTATCCACTACTGTGCTCTAGGTTTGAACTGTAGCCTAGACCAGGCTGACCCTAGACCTGCTGGTCCTCCCTCCATCTCTCTTGAAAATTCTTCTCTTCTTCTCCATCTTCTCTGGTTCTTCATGCCTGGCTTGCCCCTCAGCACACTGCTGCTGATGACTCTTCTTCTTACTTCTCCACTTTCTCCTTTTTTGTCTTTTACATCATCATCATCTCCTGCAAACAAATCTCGAGCTCACTGTCTTGCAGGGAAACAGAAGTTCTGTTTTCTTGGATGCTGAGTACCCTGGAGGGAAAGGAAGAGGGAGAATTTGGAATGTTCTGGCCTGGGCCAAACTGTGAATGTTCGGTGTGTACCAAACCACAAAAATAACTGCGCTGCAGTCATCCGTGGTTCCTTTGGTGGTCGATTTCTTGGACGGGACTTCATTCCAGAACTGTTCCAGAAACAATCTTTGGAGAGTAGAAGTTGGAAGAGCAGGTTGTTTGCTTTTTATTTACATGAAGTAATTTGGAATTCAGTCTGCACAAATTCATTTGAGATCATCTAAAGATTAAACTTACTGTGTGCTGCCTGCATTTCCCTGTAGCTTCCTTTTTTCTGTTTTTAATGGGTGTAGCATGAGCATGTTTGGAATGATAACACCAGAAACCTAGCCGTAATTAAATACATGTGCTGCTTCAGTTCTGCAGAAGTCCCAGGTGTGTGTCTAATCTGTGCTTTACTAGTACATTGAGGTTTTTTTAAAAGATAAAAACAAAGGATATAAATGATTTTTAAAAAAACCATCTGAGCCAAATACATGATTATATAGACGTGTGCTGTGATGTTATATTGGACAGCAAAGTCAAATCCTGTTTCATAGGAGTAGTTTCTGGTTCCCTGGAGTCTGCTGTGACACCTCCATTTATGATGCACTGAAATGAAAATCTCATTGACTGCAGAACTGTATTTTCAGAGTGTTCATAGCCATATGCCCGTATTTGTCGTTAGATAGTAGTTAAAAACCATGTGCACAAAGTGTCATCATTTATTCCCCAGAAGCTAAGTTTCCCTGATTTTTGAGTATTCATTTTGCTATAATAAAGGGTCTATCACTCTATCAAAATTAAGAAATCCGAAGTTCTTTTACATAGCATAGTAATAGCTAACTTTTTAAAATGCTTGCTATTTCCATGTTTCCCTAAAAATAAAACCTAAGTGTAAAATGCTTAGCCTTGAAAACTAGAGCTCTAAAATGCCAGCTTCAGATCCTTTTCTAGTCAGGTCTTATTTTGTGGGAAACAGGGTCAGATATTGTGCTGAAGGCTTTCTCTAGATGATATTGTCATGTTCAGTACCTTTTTGAGAGCGGTGCTGTTGTCATCCCTAACACACAGATAGGAAATCAGGCTTATTGAGGGGAGAGGACTTTCCCCTGGCCACATGTGTAATGCATAGTGCCAGGTTCTAAGGCCCAGAGCCCCTAGCTGAGGTCGACTGCTGTTTTGGGTCTTAAGCGAGTTAAATTGGTGCACAGATTTATTGTTGAGAAATACTGCTGTGCTGTTCCCAGAGTCTTTTCATTCTCAACAGTATAAAAGACATTAGGGCAGCACAGTGATCTGAGATGAGCTAATCTGAGATGAGCTAATCTGTGCATGTGCTGATGAGCCATGAGTTTGGGCCACGGAGGGCTCCATACACCTTTCAAGGTGAGTTGAAAGATAGAGCCAAGCTCCAAACCCATCCCGTGTTCTGAATGCCATTTAAAATGGGAGGTCAGTTTGTAACTTGACATTTACAGTTGTAAGAAAAGGAAGCGACATTTGAGCTTAATAAGACACGTAATCCTATATATCCTTATAAGGGACATTTTTACTTGTTATAATGAATGTTGTCTTTAACTACATTTGCTGAAAGGTATTCCAGGAAAAATGTGTGTTCTATGTGAGTAATTATGGAAGAAAGAAATAATAATTCTGCTATTCTTTAAAAATGGTCTGACAAAACACTTAAAGGAATGATTCATAAGCATTCTTCTTCTTGAACTGGCCAGTTGCATTGACACTGTTGAATCATTGGCACAGAGTTAGCTGATCCAGAAGGGTTTGGCTTAGATTTGTAACATAGTTGTACAAAAATTACTCACTGTTTAATAAATGTTTGGACCATCAGAAACTTTGTCCTTTGGCCTCATTGAGTATTTAATGATAATAGTGGTACTAATCACATTTCCTCCTGTTCTAATGGAAGTCGGGAAACCAGAAATACAGTGGTGACCCTGTGAAGTGCAGTCAGTAGTTCTATTGCAGTAACTTCAGAAGCCTTGTCATGTCTTAGGACATCCAGTGAGAACCATCTTCCAAGCTTTAATTTGCTTTGTCCTGGGTCCTGCCAGGCCAAGGCCAGCAGGGCTCCTGTCCTAAATTCTAGCTCTTCCTTCAAGAGTCCCAGGAATTCCTGTGACCCTTCACAGTGCTGGGCGTGGTTGGTCCATGTATGCCCTGGGATATAGGAGCAGCTGGGTCACACAGCCCTTACCTTGCCACTCATATGTGGGTGCTTCTTCGCCCAGCCAGATTTTGGGCACCATATATGGCAACACTGTTTCAAACTGTTGCTTAGAGCCACTGTTTCTATAAAGAAAGTTCCTGTGATGTTCTTTTAGTTTTCCTTTTTTCTGTTATAAGGGTAAAATTTTCCATGTTTCCAGAAAAGCACCACAAACATCAAAGACACCACCCACATGTCAGTGCTCTTCATATTTTGTGTTGTTCTAGGTTAAAAAGCAAATCTCAAGGCTGGTGAGATAGCTCAGGAGACTGAGCACCTGCTTAGGCAAGCACAGGGACTAGAGTTCGATCCCCAACACCACATGCTGCACCAGCCCAGTGCTTGGTTGTGCTGAGCCAGCTGCTGAGCTTGGGCCTGGTGGTACACCCTGTAATCCCAACACTGGGGAGGCTGAAAACAGGAGGATCATTACCAGTCTGAGCTGCGTAGTGAAGACCTGTATCAAATACATTAAAAAAAAAAAAAAAGGCAAGTCTCTGTTTTCTGCAGCTGAAAATTTTTAGTGGCATCAGAGAAGGTATGTTTTGAGTTTCCATTGCATTCAGATATATTTCATTACATTCGGGGACATTGAAGCATCAAAGTGAATTTTTAAGGGCAACTTGATATTGTGGCTACTTAGTCCTTTGAATTGCTTTATAATTAGCATAAAACTTATTTTATATTCTATTATGGAATTTAATTAAATGCAGTTACGTATAATTTTCATTTTGTACCTGCATTTTATGTCTGAGTGCACTGTGAAGCCCAGGCCTAAAGGTATCTGTTGGGGCTGATGCTGCTTCACCAGAAGCCAAATGTCAAAATCGGCTTCCCCAGGCTGCTTAAACGCTCACACTCTTATTTACCACCTCTGTGATTCCTCACCTGTCTTGAGTTTGCTTTGGCACCTATGGGTTTTGCAGGGAGGAAGTTTTAAGCTTTGGAAAATGAAGTGTCTTGTCAGAATGTGGTGCCGTACAATGTACAGATGGGAAGCAGGTTTAGTGATAGCATAGATTCCTCTTTTCAAGCTGACATTTTCTAGTGACCCATTCTGTAGTGCAGCATCCTTGAGTCTCATGATAGATGGGAGAGGCATTGCTGGTGTTGATGCCTGTGTGCACGTTCCCTAGGTCAGGACTTGCCCTCCATGGGGTCAGGAGGAACCAACCCTGCTTGCATTCACCTCTCGGTGCCTCAAGTTGAGCATCTTCCAGGCTCTCTCTAGACTTAATAACCTTTAAATATGGCAACAGTGTGACATGCACAGATTCTTTCTGATGTGCTTTGCTAGAGGGAGCAGCATTTGGCTATTTATTTATTTAGTGGTACTGGGGATTGAACTCAGGACCTTGTGCTTACTCTACTGAGCTATCTCCCTGGCCCTGTATTTGGATTTTTAGAGGTGCAATTATTCTTTTTGTTTTATATTACATGTATATGTAATACTATATTTTATATGCATACATACATCATGTAAGGTGAAAGTATTGCAACTCTTATTCTCTTACTTGACATGAAGACTAAAGAAAAACACACTTGAGACTTCAGGAGAACCGAAGCAGCACATTATTTAATTATGGCGAGGTTTCTGGTGTTACTCTGAATATGCTCATACTGCACTCATTAAAAACAGAAAAAAGGAAGCACCCAGACCTTCTTGGGTAGATAAGGGTTTTCCTTACTGAACATTTCTCATCTCTTTCATTTTTCTTTCTTAAATGTGAATCTACAGGCGCATGTACGTCTTCCTTAGCCCTGTATACTCATTAGAACTTCTTTACTAAGCTTTTACTCTATTTTTGTTAGTCCAAAATAATAAATTGAAGTTTTGGAACAAGCAAATTCTAGGTTGTGGGTTCTTTTTATTTGCAGAACTTTGTTATCTTGTTGCTTCTTTAAAAAAAATTATTTATGTATTTATTTATTTATTTTTGTATTTTAGGGAAGGGCCTACAGAGTGTTCAGGGTCTCACTGTTATATCAGCCTCATATTGATCTGCCTATTCACAGCCTCCCAAGAGCTGGGACTACAGGTGTGCGCCACCACGCCCAGTCTCAATTGCTGTCTCAGTGTACCCCAGGGGCAGGGCAGGCATGGCAGGCCAGTTCAAACCCCTGGCCCCTTTGCCTGCTTGCAGACACTTTAACCTGCTGAGCTATTATCTTGATTTATTTTTAAGCATGGGTTTATTTTTGTTTGCCAGAGACCTAATTCCTCTTTCCTTTTGGCTGTTCGGTAGTCAGTCAGTGGTCCTCTAATCTGTGTTCCGTTCCCTCACTGTGTGAGAAAGCCAGTCTTGGGGTTGCTCCCAGACATTGCTTTCCCAAGAGGTACTTATGAGTCACTTGAATCTAATGATTCAACAAGGAAAAAATAACAGGTGGCATTTGTAGAAAACAAGTTTTATTGATGATATTTGTTTATTTATACACACATTCTGTGTGCTCGAGTTTATTACTCTTTTTGGAATAAATATCTCCATGAACTCATCCCAGTGTTAGGAGACCATTCCAGGGGCTTCGCATTGCCTTCAGGTCAGTAAGCTTCCCAGGGATGGTCTCTGTCCCAGCCTCCACCACTGTGCAGGGAATTTATGCACATTGTCATACAGAATGGTTATGTCTTGCTTTCTTAACCAAACATAAATCAATGAGAATTTATTGTGTGGAGGACTTGTGTTATTTTTCTCATTTCTGTATGAATATCCTGTTGTGTTATTAGTGTCCTATTTCCATTGTAACAAATATCACTAACTTAATGGCTTAAAATAACACCTACACATTTTTATAATTCTGGAGGTCAGAGGTCCAAAATTGGTTGCCCTGGGCTGTAATCAGAGGGTTCACAGGACTCCTTTGTAGGCTCTGAGGAGGAGAACCTATTTCCTGGTCTTGCAGCTTCTCCTGGCAATCTGTGCTCCTTAGCTTGTGGCCTTTTCCTCTGTCCTCAAGGTGTGTCACTCCAGTATCTTTTCAGTTTCATATCACCTTCTTTCCTACCTTTCCTACTGTCAGATCTCTAATTTGATCCTGTCTGCAAGATCCTTTTTATCATGTAAATTAATATTCACAATTCAGGAGGTTAGGATGTGAATATTTGTGGGGGCGCATTTGTAGCTTACTACATTCATGGTGTGGCGATACTGCCATTTATCCTTTTTGTTGATGGACTTTTTCTGGTTTTGCAGTTTGGAGCTGTTGTAAATCAAGCTGCCATAATGGTGCATATTTTTGTAACTCTTGTGTGCACACATTTCTTGTATGTGTATGCCCACAGTCTTCCCTTGTGTATCCAGATGTTTCTCAATTTATGTCCCATAAGCCCACTGTAGGCTAAAAATATCATTTTTAGGAATTGCATTGAAGTCCCAACTTACTGAGCAGCATAGTTTAGCAATATGGTACATGGTGGAAGTTAAGTTCTTTTCCCTTGTGAGCCCATAGTTGTGGCTTGAAGCCGCTACCCAGCATTGAGACACTGTCAGACTGCATATTGCTGACTCAAGAAAAGAACACAATTCAAAAGACAGTTTTTCCTGAACATGAGTTACCTCTGAACTGTCATAAATTCAAAAACCTAAAGTCAAATCATTTTAAGTCAGGACTGTCTGTATACATAGGAATCAGTTCATGGCTAATGTAAGTTTAACCTTAGAATATAGTAAAACTAGTTTTCCAAAATGTTTCTATCACTTATACCTCCTTCTTGCTACATGTGTGAGGGCCAGGTAGATGCCTTTTATGGAAGAGAGAAGATCTTCAGACCTGGCCATTTTGTTCCAGAATTAAACTTATTGATAGGTCATACTTAAAACGCTTCCTACAGGTGGAGGATTTTTCTAGGTGCATCTATGTGCACAGGGGCCCCGTGAAATGCTGTAGGAGAAAAGCCTTCTCACATGAATTAGGCCAGTGTTGGACCCTGTTGGGAAACTCAGACTACAGATGGACACAGGAAAAGTTTTAACTCTCTTTAGCTTCGTCTTTGTTTGCCTTATATCTTCTTAGTGGATTAAACTCTGAATCACCTTCCCTCTTTTGACTTCTACAAAAAATAGAGTTTCAAGGAAAGCCTTTTTGAAAATTCTGGAATAAAGTATAATTCATAATAGTCTTTGTTAAAAAAGTAA
>NW_004524577.1:26140471-26196407 GCF_000260255.1 Octodon degus | reverse complement strand
ATATATATATATATATATATTCCTTTTGAGACAAGGTTTCATTGTGCAGCTCAGGCTGGCCTTGAGCTCACTTTGTAGCCCAGGCTGGCTTCATGCTGACAGTGCTCTTTCTGCCTCAGCTTCCCAGATGCTGGGATTGTAAGCATGAGCCACCATATCCTGCATTATAGTTTTTTTTTAATAAGGAAAACAGTATTCCTTTGAGTGTTTTCTCCATGATGTTTAAAGACCTACCTATAGAGAAGGAGAAACCATCAAAAATGGGTTGAATTTATTTGGATTCAGTTTTCCTTTAATGAGGCCTATAGATTGGGGAAAATTGATTTGCATTACTCTGACCTTAAATTTTGTACCAAGGAGGCCAATATAAAAATAACTTTTGCCAACTAGAAACTATGTCAGTTGGATTTGTCCAAAAGCTGTTCACCCTGATAGAGTTTTGTCTCTCGTTGGGTGTCTGCACATCCCCACACTCACACCCTTCTCTCACTTCTCTTAACCAGCATTGACTGAAGGGCATTATGCTGGGTTTTTCTCTTTCTCTCCTTCCCCGCCTTGATCTATTTTTTATTTTAAATATTCTCATCTTGTTTGCATCACTGGTGCCTCTTCATGCACCACCACACCCCCAAGGCCAGGATTCCCTCTCTGGACAAGCAGCACCCAGGACACACTACCATGCACCCAAAGCTCCCAGCTTCACACCTCAGACAGACTGTACCTGTCCTGGTTACTAATCTGCTGTTGTTGGGGCTGATGGCCATGGAACATGGGTAGGAGAAACATTGATAGTGGCTAAAATTTAATTTGGACATCAACGTAACTAGTACATGTATACCCCTGAGTGTTCTATCCATAATTACTTCATCTTCCTGACTTGATATTGAGTATCAATCTAGACATGACACAGAATACATTATTCAAATGACATTTTCACTGTGAAGTTTGGGGTTAATTGCTTACCCCCTTCCATTTGTTTTACATTTATTCTTCAGTTAAATCAAGATATTCCCTAGAACTATAAAAACAAATTTTTAGTTTTTATTATTTCTCATTGAAAATTTTCCATAATCCTGAAAAAAAGATTATTTTGGGGATATGGTGTGGTATTTTTATAGTCATTTATAGAGAGTCTTTCTCCCCACAATTGCTGGTGAGGCTAGGAGAGAATTACAGTGGAGGGTCTCATCTTAGTTTGGTAATTTCAGTTTTAGCAGCTTTAGACCTGAAGATTTAGGATCAAAGCTTGGACTAGAAGGTCCTTTAACTCATTCTTTCCTTGATGGTCTACTCTTTCAATGATGATAATAATCATAAAAGCTGTAGCCTATTTTCATGTGTCTAATACTCTTTTTAAGTGTCTTATTTATATGTCAGTGTGTTTAATCCTTAGGATACTCTCACGGGGAAGGTACTCTTGTATCCCCATTCTATACAGAGAAGTGTCCAGGGACAGAGCTTTGTTTGAGATGGCTCAGATAATAAGTAGAGTGGAAGGGCCAGCGTTTACCCTCAGGTCATCTAGCCCAAATCCATGTTGTTAATTCTTGGGCTAAACTTTATCTCTGGCTTTACAACAGATTTATCCAAACTGTTCTTCATCTGCATATTCTTCTGTCTTTTGAAAAAAAAAAAAAAAAACAAAACAAAACCACAAAACAAAAATCATGTCCAAGGTAGAGACCTGGTAACTCTGTAATGTGCAGATCAGGCCCATGGCAGATGAGTAGATCCCCACTGGCCCAGAAACTCTATGAGCTGCCAGATGTTGGCTTCATACCCTTCAGGGAGATACTTGGAACTGTGCACCGGGTTTTGGTGTTTTTTTTTTTTTTGTTTGTTTGTTTGTTTTTTTACTTGGAGAACATAGCAATGGAGTGCTCTCGTTTTAGAAGTCTCAGAAGATAGGACCATTCTGTAGGAGGAAGACCCTAAATACCTATCTCTGGTGTGCTGGACTCAGATCTGGGTTAGTTCTCCAGCACTGGTTACAGTCATTGTTTTCCTTCCCTGCATCTTGCCTTGCCTTGCCTTGCCCTTGTCCTTGTCCTTGGCAGATTGGGCATCCAACGGCCAGTATCCTTCTGCTTGCCAATGCTATTTCTACACTACTGCTGAATTCTGTAAATTTTCTTAAATCTAACCTAAAGATAGTATCCTAAACTTTCTGTCCTTCTTTCTGTTGTTCTTTGCTCCTTTTAAATGTCACCTTTTAGAAAGTGTATTCTTGCTTTGCCACACACTGAGCTGGAGCCTTTGCTCACGCCTGGTCTCTAGAAAAGCTCTCTTACCTGTCTGCTGAGCTTTGTGGTGGGGATCATATTGGCTGGGCTTGTCTCCCTTTCTGCTGGTAACTAAATCTGCTTACAGTCCTCTGCACACTGGCCATCGGAATCAACAGATCGGGGAGGGTCCATGATGACTTTTGCAGGGACTGTGCCGTGGAGAGTTGGAGGGAAGCAACTTTGTATCAGCAGCTTCTTGTGGTTCTTTTCTAAAATGGATCTGCCCAGGAACACACCAGTGCTGATGAGTTGCTTGGCATTGCCTCTCCCAGATTTCCCATGCATGGCATACACAAGCACAGGCAGTAAACCTCTCCCCTACAGGGTGCCAGACAAAGGGCCAATCAGAATAGCAGTGTGGTGTTGAAAGAGGAACGAATCTATTGATCTGGAAGTTAATCCTTTTGAAATCAAGTGCCTATTTCAAATAAAGTTGAAGACCCTAAGTGGTTGTGAAGGAACAGTGATTACATATATGATTATGTTTAATCACCTATGATTTGGAGAGCATTAATCCCAGCAGTTGTGGGAATCAGGGACCTCTGCAATGACAATACTTCATCTGTTTGCATCAACTTAATGACAGGAACAAAGTTTTTTAGTTTGTGTTTCTGATATCAAACAGAAAAGAGCAGAATAGAATTGCTATTGTAACATTTCTTCTAGCAACAAAAAATTTCATTCGTGGATTCATAAACAAATTGGAAAAAGTAAACTCCCTATTCATTTTATCGAGGAATATATTTCCAAGTAACATTTACTTTCACGCTGCCATTTTAAATTATCACAAAATTTGCTTTGTTAGGTTGCATTCTATTCATGAGATTTTTTAAAAATTGGATACATCGATCACAGAAAGTAAAAGATTTAATAACTTTGTTGCAGGAATGTGATAACGGGATCAATAGCAAGTCATAAATCATAAATTATTATTTTAGGGTAAAATTCTGTGGTGCAAATGGAATGAAATAGAAGTTCAAAAAAGAAATTATGAAAATCTGAAAGAGAAAGGTCATTCATGTATTTCTAAGATGGATCACTATATTAAATAACAATGGACACATGTAAAGGCTTGAATAAAGACAGTTTCATTTTAAAATGCCAGTATTTACAAATTGTCAGAAATTTCATTTCACACAATTTAAATCTAGGATCAACAATTTTAAACTTGAAATGTTGCTGCAGCATACATAATGTTTCCTAATTCTTTGGATGAGGTTGAGGCAAAAATGTTTGTAGACTTGGACAGATAGGTTGTACGGCATCCCTTGCTGTGGTTTTCCGGTATCATCCTGACTTTTAAGTGCCATGCCCAGAATTGACGTCATTTCTACTGGTCCTTTCTCTGACTCAGTTCTAATACATGAACATTTTTTTTTTCCCAACAAACACGTGGGTCTTAGTGCACTAAGCATGAGTTTCACAGTTGAAGAGGACAGATTCCCTTTTGGGAAGCTCAGCCTGGGGACACTGGCCATTCTGGAAACAAAGGGTTCCATGATACATGGGAACCGGAAGAGGAAGTTCTCCTAGAGGATCTTGGACTCTGCTAGGTTGAACCCTGGAGTATGGTGGTGGGATGGGGTGGGCTAGCATAGCCAGGTGAGGGAAGAGGCCACTCTGCTCAGATTTAGAGAATGGAGAGGAAAAAAATCATTTCTGGTAAAAATGCTGCCTTAGGGATAGAGACAGAGAGAGAATTCCTACATGTTGGGGGCAAAGGATGCTTAGTTTTGTGGATTTTTACTATTTCTTCTTTAAGTGATTTTCTAATTTAGTCTAAGACAAAGTGGCTATGTTAATTTTATAAATGAAGAGTTATGCTGAAATCCATAAAGAAAAGACTCCTTTGGCACTTTTGAGTTTCGACTATTTTCTAGCAAATTATGGGTGAGTAGCACATCCAATGTATTAATTTTGACATATGGTTACACCCACTGCAGCCTCAGCCAAGCAGTCTCTTGGGATTACAAAGGCATAGAGTTAAATTTTCCAAGTTGGAAAGAGGCTTTCAGAAACGAATTTCTCTCTCCACTCTGACTGACTTTGCTACTATTTCCCTGGGGAGGTTGCTAGGCATTTAATAGATCTTCATGTTAGGAAAATAAATTGTTCCCAGCATTCAGTCTAAGGCATTTTCCTCTGCTTGGTCTCAGTGTCATATCATGCAGGTGGATTCTGGTCTCCTTTGTGTTCATATTTGTAATTTTTTTTTTTTTAATGATGACCCCTTTCCCAGGTACTTGTGGTCACTCCTACTTAGCATAGTTCTGCTAACTCCTGAGGAAAGGATGGAAGTCCCGAGACCATGGTCCAGGCCGGGTTCCCGCCACATCCCCACAGGTGTGGGCCATCCTCTTCCCGGAGCTCACTGGGATGTAAGAGACTGCATTTCAGCTGTGACAGTGTTGTGTCGCTCTTGGGCATTGTGCAGCAGCTCACATCCTGTGTGCTTTTAAAAAAGACCTCCTCTCAGAAGCTCCTCAGAGTCTACAGGTTTATGTGGTGTGAAACACACAAATTGACATTCATGTGTAACCTAATATATAGATATCTATATCTATATGTAATTTTTAAGGTACCATTAGATTTACCAGGTAAATAAAAAGAGCCATATTTGAAGTCGTCATATTTTTTGGAACTACCCTTTAAAGCTTGCCTTTGTGTTTAAGTTGTGAAGTCATAAGGTCTTCCTGCTTGCTAAATTAGGTGCATACCCTCGTCCATGTGTTGGTAGTTTGTTAGTTTAGTAGGGTCCTGTAAGTGAAGGCTTTTTGGCATGTGCTGAGCGTGTGGGTGCCATCGTGGTCTGGGTCCTGTTCAGGTTCCAAGTCAGTGCTGATGAGAGAGCATGAGATTGGATCCTGTGGTGGGGCAGGTACCTCCTGATACTCACTCTGACAGTTTCATGTAGGCCAAACATGGCCGCCCCTCCTCCTACCAGGTGCTTCTGTGGATTTGAAATTGTAACACTGAACCATTTCAAGAACTATTACTGTTTGAACTTTTCACTGATTAGAAGTCTATGTGTGTTTGTTGGGGTGCGCTGTTACCAGCATGCTTTGTTGCCTTCCTTGGGCTCCCTCTTCATTTGTATCCTGCATTTGAGGCCCCCTGGATGGCTCTATATGCTCTGCAGTTCCTTGCCTGTGCCTCTTGTCTGCCCCCACTCCCAGTGTTGGGTGCAGCTTTGCATTTTGCTTGAGTGACTTTGTACCTTTTTTAGTAATGTTTTCGTAAACTCACTTGCTTAACAGTACAGATTTCACTCCCCTCTTCTTCTGTCCTTACACCCAGTGGAGTTACGTAGTAGCAGATACTGGGGAATATCCAACTTCCTGGATTTTCTAGAGGAGAAGCCACAGATATTTCAAGGGCAGGGTGCTTGTGGTGAGTCACAGACGTGAGCCGCGGATTATTTCCCTTTAGGAAGTGAATTGCGGTGGGCAGGATGAGCTTGCTACACTCAGGGACTGAATGCCACCAGGAGGGCACGGCCCTCCATGCTGCCCATTGCTTGGCGACTTTAAAAGTTTTTGCAGACCTCAACAGTTAAACAGGAGGTCAAGAATAGTTTATGGAGGACCAACTCATTTGACTCCTAATGAGCCCTCCTTCCAGTGGGAAAATTCTGGTAAATAAAGCCAGAAGGAGAAACAAGAGTTTTTAAAGTTTTCATTTCTTCCTTGAACTGAAGAATTTCCAGTCAGCTGGATAAACTGTAAGCTGAATAAATATTAAGGTGAAACATTGAATAACTTATGTATTTATCCCAAATTGTTTACAAAATGACATGAAATAAAATACTCTTTCCTCACTGTTCAGCCTTTGTATAAATTTGCTTTACTTCATTCATTGAAATTTGGGCAGACATCAGGATTACTACATTTGTTTATATCCATAAAATGCAACTCTAACAGATTTTTTCCCTTAAAGTGTTTGTGTTTTGTGTTATATTTTGGAAAGATTTGTAACCAACTTGCCTGAACTTACAGCAAATCATTTTTCAAGCAGCTGTCGTAGTCACTGGACCATGACCTCCCCTGAGCACAGATGAGAGCTAATTTTATAGAGTTAAATACCAGTGCTGAAAACAGATATTCTTGTGTAAATGTGATAATAATCGTAAGCTGACATATATTGAGTACTTGTTTGGTGTTTCTGAGGTTAATGGGAAGATTCTCATTATGAAAATAGGATCTCCTGTTGTTTAGTGGTACGTATTGTTTAATTTGAGTTTATTAAGTTTTGTATTGGTAATGGTTTAGTTTTTTGTCACATACCATTTTGGCATATACTGTGATTCCATTATAGCTGTATGGGATTTAATAGTTGTTTTAGGATTTTTCATTTATAAATATTTTAAAGAAAATGAATTCATATTTCTTGTACTCTTCTTTGAAGTTCTGATAATGAAGTTTATTCTAACTTAGGAAGTGAAATGAAAATCTCTTCTGATTTATTCAATACATCATAACATTCTAAATAGCATAACAATTCTGTGTTTCTTAAAGCCTTGGTAATACTTTCCTGTAAAATCATTGTTAATGTTGTACCTTACCATGTAGTTATTTAATTATTCACCGTGTACTTCTTGAGTTAGTTTTGATAATTTATATTTTCTGGGAATCATCTCTATCATGTAGTGTTTCATTCCTTTCAGTAAAAGTGGTCATATTCCTCTACACACATGCAAAATTTCCAGTGTTTCTTTGGCTATATCTGTTTTTTTTTTTTTTTTTTTTTTACTTTTCATGTTGTGAATTATAGTTTTGCTCCTACCTGATGAGCTTGGAAAGAAATTTGTATATTTTATTGATCTTTTCAGAGAAGCAGGTTTTCTACTCTTTATATTCTAATTCATTAATTTCTGCTTTAATTTTTGTAGTGATCCTTTCTTTTGCTTCCCTTAGGTTTATTTGGTAGTGGATGCTTTTCAGCTTGTGGAATGGAATAGTTTTTCTTATTTAATGATTTTGAATATTACTTTTTAGAACCTGTTTTGTTTGTATTAAGGTAACTTTCACATCTCCTTTGTCCTCAAAACTTGAAACGTCTTTCCTTCTGTCTTCATTCCTAGCTGATGATCTAGATTCCGATGTTGATGAGAAAGCTGAAATAGTCAGAAGAGAGCTTCCGGATGACCCTGTCTTGTCTGCCCATTCCCACGTTACCTTTCCTTCGTCATCCTTCTTGTTACTACCTTTGATCTTGGCCAAAAGGCTGAGAAGGGATTGTCCTTGTTGACAAAGGTGACAACTTACGCTCCTACCTGGAGCCAGGCCCTTCGTGTGTGCCCGATCCTGCCTCTGCCTGGACCTTGGAAACCATCGCAGCTGCTGTGTCCCCTTTGATGCGGCTTGCTCTGATGATTCCACCTTCCGCTAACCATCCCATACCCTCGCCTCCCTACCTCCCTGCTCTGCTGTGGGGTCAGATTCCTGGTATGAGTTATTTCTACTCAAACCCATCATCCCCTGCTTTCTCTCAAATTCTTAAATTTTCATTTAACTTTCCACCTGTAGGATGCTCATCTCCTCCTTTGCTAGAGACTGTGTATTCCCATCAAGGTTTTAGGTGACCTACTTCCTTGGCAGTTAAACTGCAAAGACCAGTGCTGACACGATATATTTGGAACTCATTCTTTTGTCATATGGTGTGTGGTCCTTCTTGAATTCCAGGACACTTCAACCTCTTGGTTGTCTTTCTACCTTACTGGTTGGTCCTTGTTACTCTTCTTTGTCACTTTCTCCTTTTGTCTCTGACTTCTTAATGCTGAAAGTCCCATAGGACTGGGGATATACCTCAGCAGCAGTAAGCACCTGCTTCGCAAGCACAAGGTCCTGAGTTCAAGGCCAAGTACCAAAAAACCCAAAAAAGTCCCAGGATCTGGTCTTAAGCCTCTCTTATACATTTTTACCCTGTTCTTGGTCATCTCACTTAGTGAGATTGTGAGCATCTGTGTATTCGTGACCTGCAGGTTTGCATCTGTAGTCTGGCCCTCCTCCCCACACTCCAGACAAGCATGCCCGGCTCTCCACTCACTGTGTCTGTCCAGGTCCCCGAGAGGCATCTTCAGCTTTGTGTATCCTAGGCTGAATTCATGTGCTCCCCAGTCTTCCTCTCCTAGTCTCTCTCCCATTCTTGCAAGTGGCTGCTTCCTCTGTCCAGTTTTTCAAGCTATATTGAAATTATCCTTGGATTTTTCTACTTTTTTTTTCAGTGTATTTCATACAGGGTCTACAGGGTCTCATTATGTAGATTGCACTCCTAGTGATCCTCTGTTTTGAGCTTCCACAGTGCTAGGATTACAGGCATGTGCCACCACACAGTCTGAATGGCCCTCTCAGTGTGCCCCAGGGGCAGGGCTGATGCAGCATGCTGGGATTGAACCCTGATCCCTGTGCCTGCCTAAGTAAATGCTTTAATCTGCTGAGCTATCTGGCTGGCCCTATTCTTTATTTATACATTCTATCCAAGACATTGGAGAATTCTCAAATATACCCATTATCTGGTGACTTATATTCCTATCCAAAATACTTCAGATGTGTTAGATTTTGGACTTTGCAGAATTTAGAATATTTATGCATACATAATGAGACATATAGGGACCAGGATCCAGTCTAAATGAGAACTTCATTTAGCAGTCATATACACTTTGTATGGATGGCCTGAAATAATTTAACAGTATGCTAGTGTACCTGTGTGTTGGTTGTAACCTGTCCATATCAGGTGGAGTGTGGAATTTTCCACTTGTGGTGTTCTGTCTGTGTCTACTGAGTGGTCTCCCTACCTTCATCTCTTCCCCTACTTTGCCACGATCTGTGCTCGATGTAGTGGTCACAGCGTAGTCCTTTCAAAGTGTTAGATGCATTGCTTTTCTGCTAAGAGCTCTGCCTTTGCTCCACCTTGTGCTAAAGGTTCAAGCTAAAGTCTGTTTGTACTTGCCTTGGTCCCTGGTACTCCCTAAATCTTACCCTAGGTCCTGCTTCCCTCACCCCAACTGTATTCCAGCCTGTACGTTCTTGTTCTTTTGGATGTACTAGACATGCTGGTGCCTTATGGCTGTTTCAAACTTTGGTCCAGTGTTATGGTTGGTGTCTAGTTGTCCCCCCAAAGCCTCATGTGGTCATGGGGCAGACTTCTAGAGTTTGTGATTAACTCATGATCCACTGGGATTATGTGTGTTAGTGCTGCTTAGATTATGGGTGCAGAGGCTGTACCCAGCCTGGGGCAGATAGCTTGAATGCATCAGGAGGGAGAGAGACTTGCTCTCTGTAGCCATCGTTGCTGCTGCTCCTCCTTTTGCTCTTTGGCGCTGCCATGAAAGGTTGCTGTCTGTCATGTGCCACTCTGCTTTGGAGCCAGCTGAGTATGGACTGAAACCTCCACTGACTGTAAGCTAAATAAGGCTTTCCTTCCTTCATTTTGAGTATCAGGTATTTGTTCCAGCAATGAGAGAAGAGTAACTGAGACAGTTTTTGGATGTACTAGACATGCTGGTGCCTTATGGCTGTTTCAAACTTTGGTCCAGTAATTTGCTCTCTATCTTCTCCATTCCATGTGGGTTTTGTTTGCTTTTTTAAATATAGTATTTTTGTGTATGAAATCACATTTATTATATTTGTTTATTGTCTTCTGTCATTAGAGTGTGAATCCTAGGAGGGCAGAGATTTTTATCTTGGTGTATTTATTTATTTATTTATTTAGGGAAAGGTATACAGGGTGTTCAGGGTCTCACTACTAGATTGGACTTGTAGTGATCTGCCTATTTACAGCTTCCCAAGAGCTGGGATTACAGGCGCGCGCCACCACATCCAGTCTTCTTGTTGTTTTTATCAGTGTGCGCCATGCACGTCAAACAGTGCCTCACATGGGGGGGGGGACTCAATGAGTATGTGTCAAATAAATGAGTGAATTAAGGCTATGATTTTTTTCATGAGAAATATTGACTGCAGCTCATAAAACTTGATTTTGAGCATTATCATTGTGCTTAGTTTCTAAGTACTTCTCTGAGATTAGTGATCTCTTTTTCAGTGGGGAGAGATGGCTATTGGAGGAGGCAGTCAGAGCTGTTCTGAGGTACTGGAGGTATGACTTCCTGCCTGGGCTTCCCAGAATGGGAACTTGACAAATGTGTAGTTGAAAAGGGATACAGTACACCTGGGTTAGGGAAGTAACAAGTCATTAAAAAATTCTCTACTACTTTAGAGGAGATGGGTTAAGGAAGTAAAGGTCTGACTTTTTATCACAATAGCACTTGCCAGGTTCTGACCATAACTTATGTCTTCAAGAGCCTTGATTTTTGGAGGTAAGATGCATATCCACTTTGTTATATGTCCTCTGTGGCATTTAGTGAGAAACAGGAAAAAGCAGCACCAAGAGCCTAGGCCGGGTACTGTTTAAAAATCAGTAATCTATTCTTCTAAGATATTAAGTTTTCTGCTCAGAGTATTAATTGATGATTTCAAAACCCAAAAGGTTCTTTGTTCTCTTAGCCATTCAAATAGTCTTCCTTAAACACAATAAAATTGACTTTAGGTTCAGGTTTTTAATGCCTCTATCAGGCTTGATCTATTCAGTGTCTTGAGGGACAGCCCAGAATCAAGTTCATTTTGCTGCTGCAGACAAGAATTGCTAAAAAATTTAGTTATGATCTACTGAATTCATTCTTTTTTAATGAATTTTATTGAGAAATAGCAATGAGGCAGTTTCAAAACTGATTAGTAGGACAGTTTCAATAACTAATACATTGCATATTGTTGTCTTCATAGTGGTTATTCATAGTACAAGATGTAGACATGCTATCCTGTCCTAACACTATTAGTACAAATTCTTCTTCTCATTGAACTAAGAGAAAGTAGCTGTATATCTATCCTATTTTGTATATACAGATACAGAATGGTCCTATAATCCCTTTTCTTTGTTTAGTTTTGTCAGAGATGGATATTCCACTGCCATTTAAATACTGTAGGTGTGTGAATTCAGCAAGATAATCTAATATAGTCCAGTAGTCCATAATAGTAGTGGGCTATCCGTAGGACTGGCGATGTCAGAAGTCGTTGACTTGAGCCTTTTACAGCTCAGCAAATTAATATGACTTTCCTTTTTATATCTTGTTTTTATACTTTTCTGCTGGATGGTTAAGACCAAGATAAAGCAAGACCTAAGGAGAGTCACATAGAGAGAAAACATTTTCTCAGGCTTTTACAGAGAACACATTGGCCAAGCAATGGCTGTGACTCATCCACATGGCTGACACTGACGAAGGATCTACAAACTGCGGTACAGGGATTCAGGGTAAATCCTGAGGGGATCTGACTGATCTTGGCAGATACAACAGTTACATTTCTTGTTATATAGGTATGAATTCATTCTTTCAAAGGGGTTCTTTCTAGAATTCTGGAATAGTGACATCAAACTTTACTTTCTAGGAAAAATGCTAATCTTTATTTTTCGTATTGCATAAAATTGTAAAGAATTTGATATACTAAGCAAATGTGCTTGTTACTCTTTTTAAAATTGAAGTTTCAAGGCAGCTTTCGTGGAAATGGGAATCTTTGGACATGCTCCTGCTGGACCTTTTCTCCCAGAATGATCTCAAATTGATTGTTTCCTTGTTACTTCTTAATCAGAGATTATTTTGTATTGTCTTGATAAATAGGTCATTTAAGAGGATGAACAAATTACAACTAAATCATATTTTTATATTCCTCTTCCTCTTTTTTTTTCTTTTTTGTGGTACTGGGGATTGAGCTCAGGACCTTGTGCTTATGCCGTTGAGCTATCTGCCTGGCCAACATTATGCTTCTTTGAGCTGGCTAGTCTGTCATGTTTTTCTTTTAACTTTCCTTTTCCCTTTTTCTTTTAAATGCTTGAGAAGGAACATTTGGTGATGGCAAAATCTTCAACAGGCAGTTTCTCCTCTTTGCAATCTCTAGAATACCTCCCCAAATCCCCACCTCTCTTTGCCAAATATATGGCGGGACTATTTCTGGGAATGGTAGGCTGAAGGAAAACAAGAAAGAGATTTTGAAAATTTGATTCAAAGATATAAAATTGTGACACTTGGTGAAATGATTTTCATTTTATTCCCAACCAAATATAGTGATTACACATTGGCCCACCTTACTACGCAAAGCATTAATTTTCTTCCTGGCAAAGGAAAGAGCTCTGTCCACTCTGTTATTTTATAATAGTTACGACAACATACGATTCTTGGTATTTCAGTTAAAAGTTGTTGATTTTAACTGCAAGACGTGGAGCACAGAGAAATCTAGGGCACGTTTTTGTTTATTGAGCTGTCAAGACATCAGAGCAAGCCTTAAACTCAGAGCGCACAGTGTGATTCATCCCCGTGGGCTTCTGGCTGGTTGTGATGACTTATGGGTCTGGTGTGGGTCATTCCTACCTTAAATGGCTAACAGGAGAGTATATTTATGCACTATGAAGTGCATAACCCTTTTGAAGAGTGTTGAAGTTGTCCTGCAGTGTGAGGTCATTTATAGTAGGGAGTTTTGTGTTTTTTAAAGAATATTTGCTCAGAGAATTTTATTAGTTGATGTCTTTAAAATTCTCACTGTAGTTTATCCCTATCCATTTGCTTCTCTTTAAATGTTTCATTCTTTTCCTTTTGAGGACATTCAAAGTGGGTTGTTTTCTTATTCTTTTCAGCTCTGAATAGAATCCAGAAATAATAATGCAGTACTTTTAAAGAAATACTGACACAGTACTTTTCTGGTGATAGTTTCCTTGGGTTTATATTTCAAACTTTAGCCGTTTTTGTTTGTCTTAAGGACAAAGTAATATGCTTTTTTAAAATTAGAGCATTTTTAAAATTTTATCAGAAAACATTAAAAATGGCCTTGAGTTTCTTGCCCAGTTTCAAGTATTGTTCAGAAAGTTGTGTTTAACAGAAATCATCTAGACTCCTGTGAGATTTAGTTTTAATCTTAAAGAACATATGCGTTTTTATTATTTTTCCTAACATTCTTAATTTGATTTTTAAAATGCTTATAAATCTTGGATTTGCTCATGACCTGCTGTTGAGTCCGAGACTCCTTCCCGCCGAGAATGAGGTGCTTGATGGTCATTTCTTTCAACTGCCTTAGAGTTTTAAGGCACTCATATCTCTGCTACCAACAGATATGAATGCCAAAAATATGAATGTTGAAGGCTTGTGGTATGCAGGTTGGAAGCTTGTGACTTTCAACCTTCATGCTGAATAGGAAAGTGTCTTCTTAAAATATTATTTATGTGCAAAAGATATCAGATGTATAAGCATTTTTTAGATGGCCTGCCTGTACTGCAAGTAGGGTGATAGTCTATGATTGGTGCTTTCCTTTTAGCCAGCTCACTATATGTCTAGCCTTATGTATTTTTGTCTTGTGTCTATTGAAAGGAGGAGGGTTTGAGGAAATAGTGTGGAATGTGTTGTAAATTTCCATTTTCACTCTCTGAGGTCCAAATACTTATTGCACACTGACCACTCAGTGGGTACTGTGATTTGTGCTGTGAGCTCCAAGTGGAATTAGTAACAATCTCTGATCTTAATGGCATCTGCTCATTTATTCATTAGGCTCTTTTTTGAATTCTCCTTATATGCCAAGCACTAAGATACAGCCATAATGAAGCTGACAGAAATTTAGCTGACATTCTGGCTATAGAGATGGGTAGTAGGCAAGATAAACTATATAAACATTATATATATATATATATATATATATATATATATATATATATAATGTGTGAATATACATATGTATCAGTTAGATGGTGGTAAGTGATAAGGGAAATAATTGAGTGGCAGAGCTAGAAAAGAGGTAATAATAGTTTGCAAATTAAAATAAAGTGACCAGGGAAGGCTAGAGCAATTTCATTAAGGTGGCATTTGAGTAAAGACTGGGAAGATGTAGACGTAAAACTTTTCTTGCCTGGTATAAGAGGCAGGCACACAGGTAGTCTTGTTTCCATGGTGGAGTGAGCCAGCCAAGGGGAACACAGCAAATGCAGGGAACCAGAGTGTGCTCATTTAACCACATTCCAGGGTTCTAGAAAGGCCTTTTGGAGGAAGAGGTTCCTGATGAGGAATGCAAAGAAGAGAATGAGAAGAGGTGTACAGGTGACAAGATAGCTGCCTGGGTGCCATCGTGAAAGTTCTTCTCTTTGCGTGTGCTGAAATTTGTACAGCACGGTAGGTATAGAAATCAGTGTTGAGCCATGACTGAGGCTGGAGCTTTGGGAGCAGAGTTCAGAAGCATGTGGGCTTGGCGTGCAGAGCACCTCAGTGCTCAGTGCTCACCCCGGGCTGGCAGAGCTTTGATGTGATGCTGTAGGTACTGAAGGCTTTGCAGTTGTAGGGTGACGGGGTCTGACCTGCATTTAGAATCATTGAGGGGTGCCTTTGAAGGAGGACATGTAATACTTATGATAGAGTCTAATTTGGCGGTTCTTCTGATGGCCCTGGTGAGAGATGTTGACCTTAGCTGGGAAGTGGATGCCCACAGAACAGACAGGTCAGGATAGATTTGGGAAGTAAACTTGGTTACATGGGAGGCTTCAAGGAGTAACCTAACTGTGTAAAAAGAAATACATTTTACAATAAACCTGGTACACACGCTACCAATACACATAACTAATGATGTAAATACGCTGCTGAAGCAGAATTTCACATAACAGTATCTTACCTTACTTTGTTTCGCCCACGCTGGTATTTTAAATTTAATTCTATTTCAGTTTCTTTAAATGCTTCATTGACTGATAGATGGGTTCCACTGAGGAGTCATGGCCCGCAGTGTGGAAGTTACCCGACAGGCATCCTCAGGCTATCTTCTCATGGATAGGATGTTTCTTTGTGGCCCCATGTCATGAGGTAGCTTTCACTCGGCAGAGAGGAGAGACTGGAAGGGCACAAATTCAGTATACAATAGAGACATTTATAGGAGGAAATATTGTCCTAATCACTTGGTGAGTAGTTAGAGAGGTGTCGGAGATACGTCACAGATTGTCCAGATGACACGTGTCTGCAGAGAGGGCAGTTAGTTGTGCTGTAATGTGTTTATGTGAGGTTTTGGCAGGGTGCAGGAACAGAGGCATAATTTTTTCCTACTGTCTTTCTGATACTCTCCTCAGTGGAATAGAGAATGGTAGTTCTGGGTGCCCTTAGAGCCCCTTATTAAAAATGGGCAACTCCTTGGTGTTCCCTGAGAGGCCATAGACCAGTGTTAAATTCACGCTGCTCACTTTCATGGCTCAGCTTCCCATGAGGTGGTCCATGTGAAACACAGCCTGTAGCTTTAGTGTTTGTCAGTGGCTCCCTGAGTTGGGACCCCTGTTGCTGTTTTCCAACCAAGTAACTAAGGGTTTTTGGCTCTAAGACAGCGGATAATATCATTCACTCAGTCTAGTTATTTCTTGAAGATTAAATGATACAGTATGTAGAAAGTACAGTATCTGAAGCATAGAAAACATTTATAATACTTGTCTACTGTTATTTCCTTCATGTAACTAAATTGTGGTTGACATTGGACTGCTTTAATCATTTTATTCAGCAGTAGGAGAGCCATGGAAATTTTGAGTCTCATATATGGAATGAGCTATAATTAAAGTTTGTTTACATACTTCATTGTTTCTCTGAAATTGAAAATGTAGATAAAAAATTGGAAGTGTAAATAAGGACAAAATGTATAATAGATATTGGGAAATAAAATGTTGAAATGAGAAATGGAACAGTGGAGGGAGGAAGGGAAAGGAAGGAGGGAAATGGAAAAAATAAAATAAATGGAAACAACTTTTGTGAATAAGGAAAGAAAGAGGAGTTGAAGGGAGGGGAGGGGAATGGGAGAAAAGAAGAAGCAAGATATATCATGCACAGGGGCCGGGGAGATGGCTCAGTGGGATAAGCGCTTCCCTGGCAAGCGCAAGGGCCTGAGTTCAATCCCCGGTTCTGAAAAAAAAAAAAAAAAAAAAAAAAAAAAGATATATCATGCACAGGCACAAATTCCCTATGATGAATGTTATCATTATGTTTATCTAAAATATATTATTAAAAAATAGACTTGGGGCTGAGGCAGGAAGGTCACCATGAGTTCAAGGCCATCCTGGGTTGCATAGTGAATTCAAGGCCAGCCTGAACTGCATAGTGAGATCCTGTCTCATTTTTTTTCATTTTAAAGAGAAAAATAATTAAATTTCAAAATAATACAGTAGGAAGGTAACAAGGTAACAATGGTTAATACATTACACATTATTATCTTTAAATTACTCAAAGTACAAGATATTGGCGGGTGATTGGTGAGAAACTACCTCAAAAAATATAATAAATGTTGCTCTCTTGGTGTGTGCTAAAATTATAGAAATTTCCTTGAGAAATAATAGATGTACTTGAATTCAGCAATAAAGATACTAAAGTACAATGGAAGTCAGTCGACACAGTTCTGCAGGTGGCTTCAGAAGGAACCTGATTCTTTGGAATGACACACCCTAAAATTTCTCAGGATAAACAAAGCTGTGAAACATTTTTGCTTTATGCTTCCTAAGAGACATGTACATATATGTTATATAAAATGTAGATTTTATATAAAATCTTGAATATTATAATTTATCCTTGCCATAATTGTTTATAAGGTAGGTTTCCAGTGCATTTAAAATGAATCTGAGTTGAGATTTTTAAGCATGAAATTTCTTTAAACAACAGAAAAGTCATGACTATAAGATTCTCATTTCTTTCAAATAGTGTAAGTTACAGTTTAGTTCAGTCATTGGTAGAAGTTTATGGAGCTACGTAACAAAGGCTGCCTCTATTGGAAGAATATCACTGGGACCAACATTCACATTTCCTTTGAGTAAAACATGGAAAACACAGTGAAGAGACATGGTTGTCTCTCAGCGTGGCCAGTGCTCCTTACTACGACTCCTGATGGCTTCCTTTACATAGTAGGTGATACACAGAACTTTCTAAAGAAATAACTCCCAAAGTTCTGTTACTTCTATTTGGATTCAGTAGAGGGGACAGTGGGTGAAACTAAGACAGGAATTGGAGGTGGAAATTTTTGGGTGCCCTAGGATTCCTTAGTTCTTTGAGTACTGCTTTGAACTTTTGGGGTAGTTTTTGCTGTTTTGTAAACATGACAGTATTTACAGGGAAGTTGATTGAAGCAAAGTTACATAACACTTAGCTCTTAAGTGTGTGATTTGGAAAAGGGAAAGAAGTAGGACAGCACTTAATGGATCCATTTAAAAGGAAGGATAAGTGTGTGCTTTATTCCAGCGAGTCCAGTGGCCATGCAGCTAGGGTTATTTACATATGGAATTTGTGCCATAACCTAAGGAAGAATGTTCGGTTTTTATTGATGCTGTCCTTTGACGTGGAAGATGTCTATTAAATGAAGGAGTACATTAGAACTCAGGTGTTTTAGGGGTATGGGAATATGTTAATGTGGACATTTAAATTACAAATGAAATATCTGAAGAGGCTTTGTTTAATTGAAATGGAAGAAATGGTGGTGCTGATTAGTTCTATTCCTTGAAATTCTATACATTTAAGCAGTTGGTGAACGTTTTGCTTCCATTGCCCAAGCATTTGGTCTGACTATAGCATTCTTTTTTTCATAATGAAATGTATTTTAACTATGCAGCCTTTTCATAGAGCAGTGTTTTAATCATTCTCTATTGATTTATACATCACTTCACTGCTGCACAGTGAGGGCCTCTTATTCTAAGACTGCTTTACCAGATTCTCATTTTGTCTACCTGACTTGCATAATGTGCCAGGACTCTCTTCATTTTTCTTCCTTTTTTCCAGTAGAAAGCATTCACAATTAGGAATCCGCAAAAGGTCAAATATATTTTTGCTATCTCTTGCTTTCTGAGGTGCATAAAAACATAATGTGCTTAGAGAAATATTGTCATTATCCATAACTGATAGTGGGTATCAGAACTTGGTTAAAATTAATAAATGCTGAGTTTCAAGCTTTGGCATGAGCCTGAATGATTTATTGTAAGTGAGGGATGCTAAGACAACGTTCTGCATTTACCGAAGGATTGGGGTAATGATGAGAGAACTGATGATTGGTGCCTGGATATCCTTCAAGGGACACAGTCCAGGTAGGGCCGTGAGCAGCCCTATGTGTAGAGGTTGTTCTTTGAATCCAGGGTTGTTGCTACAATCTGACCAATACATCCGGGAATATTTCATTCTTTTCTTTTGTCTTAATGTTAATTTGAGTGAGAGGAAGTGCAGATCTGGTTTATGAAGGTAAAAGATGCCTACATGGACCTGAATAAATAAATCCAATCTTCTCCCCTCCCACTGCAACTTAGAATCTCATTTGAATCGAAAGACTAGAGCTAGATTTTACATAGGAAGACAGTTCTGCTTACTTCATTATTATTCATGGTCAAAGCCCCAAATATTCTCCCTGAAGAGATGTATTCTTCCCAGCAAATTAAAACAGCTTTTTTTTAGAGGCCAAATGATGATGTTGTCAACTCTTGATGAAGATGAATAGGTATTTCTTTTCTCAATTTATATGTTCCTTCTCCCCCCTACTGTTCAGGATAGGGTTTGCTCATTTAAACCAAGATCCAATATTTCATTTACTTTCTTCTCTGCGGGTTGTGAGAGTTGTGTAAATCTTCTGGTTAGGTAATGGAGGAAAATGTTTGAAAACGTGATAGCTCATTATAAGGACATTTGACATAAGTATATTTGCTGATGACGGATTGCCGATCAGTGGTAATTTAAAGGGATTCTGAGCAGTAGTTAAGGTACAGCATTTCCCTCACATTAATCACGTGAGATCAGGTTAGCTAACATGACAAAGATCTTTCGCAGTCTCTGGGTAAAATGTAGATTTGAAAAGCTAGTCCTTGTGTGGTACATACTTTATCCTACCTACTGTGTGTTTCTTGTTTTTATGTCTTCATCAAATTGTCAAGAAAAAGATGTGGATTGACAGCATGCCATTTTACTTATTGACCTGCACATACCCATCAAAAAGGAAAAACAGTATTGTTGAATAAATGGTAGAAAATAAAATAACTGTGGCTACAACATTGTTGGCTTTCAATGTTTTTGTGATATTAGTTATAGAAAACTGCATCAAGCCTTAATCCAAATAGAGACTGGAACTTAATCACTGACATTATTTTGTTAACAATTTGACCTAGGGACACATCAATTTTGTAAAACAAACACACGTTTTTGTTTATGGAAATGTCATGATGGAGTATAGATAGGCGATTGTTTGGGGGGGCAGTTGGGAGCTCCCAAAAGAGAGCTGCGTGATTGCACACTAACGCTTCAGCCTCATTGTGACACATGTTACGATAAAGCAGCGTTGGGTGCAGCTTAGCGGTATCTACAGATCAGAGCAGCTGTTGTCTGCGGAGTCACCGGGGTATATCTGTCAGGTGTTTGCATAGAGAACAAGGTGTTTCAGTTAATGTGTCATGATAGTTTAATCATGTCACCTTTCCTGGGAGTTTGCATGCGTCCTGGTTCAAGAGCCTGCAGTGTGATGACGAGCTATCAATTTTCTTTCTCTCAGAACCTTCATTTATGTTGTTTGGTTAGGTTGTACTCGTTCATATGTAAAACATGTGTATAGAAAAAAAATTGCCCCTCATTCCCCTTAGCTACTCTATGACATCTAACCTGGCTCTTTAAAGCCACAGTGTCTTCACTTTTAACTTTCTTATGAAGCAAAGTCAGTCTCCTTGTGGCCTAAAATATAGCTGGTCCCCTCTCTAAAAATGTGTGTTCATTCTTGGTCTCTTTGTCTCTTCTCTCCTTTCACCTCCTGCGCTGTTTCCACTCCCGCAAGAATACCTTCTGCCTGCTTTCTCTCCTGCTCCTTACAGCTCCTTACCTGCTGGGCTGGTAAATCCGTTGAGAATTCAAGTGGCAACTTTGGTTCTGTTCCTTCAGGAAGTTTCCTTAAGTGTGCTCCCTGAGCCCAGGTCACCCTGCTCCCTCACGTAAGAACCTCAGGGATCTTCTTTCTGTTCTGCTCTTCTGTTCTTTCATGTGCAGACGGGGCTCTTCAGCCTTCTTTCTTGCTCTGCAACAAGCAGAGCTCCCCAGCTGTCCTCCTCATCCTGGCTTTTCTCTGCTCTTCAGACTTCCTAGACTATTGTTCCTGAGGGAGGGCTAAGAAATACAACTTGCTTATATGTTGTCTCTAAAGTTGGCGCCTAACTCATTCTATTTCTTGTCTGAAAAATGTCTGGTTGCCTGTGGTCTGTAAGATCAGCTTGGGCTGGCCAAATAGCTCAGCAGATTAAAGCACCTGCTTAGGCAGATGCAAGGGCCAGGAGTTCAATCCCCAGGCCTGCCTTGCTGGCCCTGCCCCTGGGGCACCCTTAGATGGTGATTGAGACTGGCACATGCCTGTAATCCCAGCACTAGGGAGGCTGTAATCAGGAGGATCACTACAAGTCCAGTCTATGCAGTGGGAGACCCTGCACACCCTGTCTACCCTGTCCTAAACAAAAACAAAAAACAAAACAAAAAACCTTAACCCCTGCCTCCAAAAAAACCCCCAAAAAACCAAAATCTGTTCCTTAAGATCAGCTTGTCATTAGGAGCACTGCTTAGGAGACCTTTGCAAACTAATCCTCAGTTTCCCTCATTCTTTCGCCTACCCTTTTCCTGTCTCCCAAGCCATATTCCTGGCTCCATTTTATCCTCCCCCTACGCTCCATGTGTGTTCAGGCTCCCTACTCCGCATATGCTGTGCACAGTCTCCTATAGCAAATCTTCCTTGTATTGCTTTTCTTTCCATAAGCCTATACTGACCCAGCAGAACTATTCACGACATCTTCTGGGATCCTGCCACACGCCGTGTAGAAGCCTGTCCCAGCAGTCCTTACTGTGTGCTGTTGGTGTTTACTCAGGAGGCTGGCTTTTGTCTGAGGATTTTTAAGGGCAGGGTCACAGCTTTATGAGCTATATATGCCAGCTGCCTGATTTGTGGTAGAGAACCAACAAAACCAAGGGGAAGCATATTTGATCTGTGGATGGCTCCGCATCTAGGCACTGGGACCTGGATGCAGAGAGTGGTCCTGTCTCCTAACCACATTCTTTTCCAGAAGTAGTTAGCTCAGGCCTGTCTGGTTTGTGGTTTGTGGAGTGTTTCTGGCCCTAGCCTAACTATTCCCTTCCTTTCATTTTTGCCATCTAGCGTACTAACATTTGGTTAATGAAGCTCCTTTTTTTTATTTTTAAAAGTATTTGTTTGTTTGTTTGTTTGTTTGTTTGTTTGGTACAGGGTCTTGCTCTGCAGCTCAGACTCCTGTCTTGGCTTCCCCAGCTCTGAGATTATAGGTGTGCACCCCCACACCTAGTTTTGGGGCTGGCATGGTGCACCTGGGTCTCTGGGGCTGGCACAGCATGTAGTACTGGGGATCGAACTCAGGTCCTTGTGCTTGCTAGGCAGGCAGTTAGACTGCCGAGTTATCTCCCCAGCCTCCTCTTGGATTTGAAGATGTGAGAATCCTTTTCTCCATGCCTATTGGAAAATCCTGCTCTTTCCCACCATCCTCCTTTTTCTCTCCTCACAGCCAGGTCTGCAGGTGACTGTGTGCATTGTTTGTGCGTCAGCAGCTGTGGGCTCTCAGGTCCACCTGGGCAGCGCTACCAGTCTCCTTCCAAGTCCGCCTTCTACAGAGGCCCCCATGGATCTGCCCCTAGTGGTTTTTTTGGAAGTGGCTCTTTATTGTCAGGTAAATGTAGAAGTTTATATCTGAGACTTTCCAGTAAACCCCTCGCGGTAGCTACATCTGTCTTGTCTGACTCTGTCCCCTGCCCACGCACTCTGTGTTCTTGCCCACATACAGCTTTCTTTTTCACAATTATAGTTTCATAACTTCAGGTAGACCTTTTACCAATTCCTACCATGAGAGCGCTTTGCCTTATGGCAGCGTTTTTCATCCTATTGGTAAGAACTCATGTGTGGGCCATATAATTAGTTTAATGGGTTGCAACTTATATTATTTAAAAAAAATGAAATTGTAATGAGAAGAAGTACATTATAAGAACACTCAATTACTACTTTGTGAGATTTTTGCTTCAGTGGTAGACCTGCCAAGTAGACCTACTGGATAATTCTCTAAAATGTCTTTCTTACTGTGCTAAATAGTTAAGTAAGTTTTAAAGTTATGCAATACAGCAAAAATACCAGTTTTGTTAATTTTCTGCTAAAACTTACCTCCTTCATGAACTCTTTTGCAATGGTATAATTCTAAATAACCATGGCATCCACTTATTACTATTGTCTTCCTTTCTACAAAAAAATTTTTTTTTAATTATGGCTCAAACTTTGGTAGGCTCATTCTTTGTTCCATGTCGCCTTTGCATTTTTATAAAAACAATGGTTATTGTTCTCTTATATTTGTATACAAATATGTTATAATTCCCGTGTAGCTCCTCTTGAGTCATTCTAAGCCCCTCCCAACTAGACTATAGTCTTTTTGAGCTTTTAGAGCACTCTGAGCACTAACTTGAATCAGAGACCTCAGAGAACCACAATGAGGACTAAACTTAGAAGATTTGTCCAGTTCCTTCACTTTTCTGGTGGAAAATTATAAGGCTTTTCAGATCTTATTTTTAAGTAGATCTAGTCTTCAATGATAAGTCAAAAGGAGTTAGAAAGTATGTAATGGAATGAGTCTTTAAAAGGTAGTATTTGAATAAAATCAAAATGATGTCTTACAGTGTTACCGTTGTGCATTTCCCACAGGCACTGTGATTAAATGCTTCATGATTCTGAGAAGTGATTGTAGGAAATATGTGGACCTAAAACATATTTATATTTCATTTTTCTGTCTTCCTTCCCAACTTCTATCTCGCTTTTTCTGTTTTATTTCCTGACTAAATTCCTAAAGGCAAAAACATGCCTTATTTTAGACCTCCTTCTCTGTGTAGGTGCTAGGAACGCAGTAAGTGCTATTGGTGGGAGGGGGAATACGCCAGAGTTTGCCCTGGCTTGGCAGTCCCTGAGCCACCTGATTCCCCGCTGGGTCCGGTGGACCCTGGGTTACACTGTATAGTATGGACCCTTCTCCATTGTTCTCGAAATTCTTAATCTGAACTGAATCCTGTCTCCTTTAACAATCAGTCTGCCTTTGTAAATAATACTTAGCTGAAGAGAATTTATCTCAGATTCTTAGACTTTCTGTTCAAGACTAAGTAGATTGTTGGTGTTGTCTGGATTCTTGCTTTCTCCGGCAGTGCTACAGGCAGAACTTGCTGAGAGGATGGGCATGTTCTGTATCCTGCACTGTGCCATATGACAGCTATTAACCACCCGTGGCTTTCGAATTCTTAAAACGAGGCTTGTGCGACTGAGAACTGTGTTTTTAATTTAAAATGGCCACGTGTAGTTCATGGCTACTACATAGGAGAGCCAGTCCTAGCAGCTTGAAAAGACATCAGTTCATGTTTCTCGCATTCCTGTTTTCTCTGTGTCCTGATTCTCCTCAGCCCTTTCAGCCATTCTTTTCTCATTTTTCTGATTATTCCTCAACCCTTCACTTGATACCTATTAACAGGCCATGCCCCATCCTTGAGAAAATTCTTTGTACTCTGAGAGCCTGTCTCCAGGAAGACGTAGAACTAAAAGAGAGTTTCTTTTTTTCTTTCTTTCTTTCTTTTTTTTTTAAAATCCCTAGTACCTATTCCACTTGTCATTCATGTTTTCTTTTTGACAGCATAAATGCAGTTTATGTAGAGAAACTGAGCTTTTTTAAAAATGAAAAATTCAGGTGATTTTTCCCTGATATTATAGCCCAAAATTATTTAAATCACTGAAACTACTAAGAAATATTCAGCTTGCTGTCTTGAAACTACAGAAAATGTTTTATATTCATAGTTAATCAAAGTATACATAAGTATAAAGAAGAGATAAAAATGCAGGTTTCACAGATTTCATTTTCATAAAATTTGATTCTGTTCACTGTTACCTGTAAGTAGTAATGTCAGAAATATTAAGAAATTAATTTAGGAAAAGTAATGTACACATTACTTTTACATGAATGTATGTATTTTGTCTCCTATAATTTTTGATATTTGAAAAAATTGAAGATACTGTTTTTAGCTGCCTGGAAGAGAAGCTAGATAAGAATTTAACATTACACATTATGTTGTACATTTATTAAATAAAATTCTCCATACTTTTTCTATCTAGTACATCAAGACATACTTATCCTAGGATTCCTGAGCCTTGATAATTTGTGAATAACCTGAAAGTGTCAGCATTATTTTACATTTATCTGTATATATGTTCATTTGGGGAGTGGAGCTGGAATTGGCATTAAATTTACAATGGACTTAGACGCTCAGAGGCCGAGTCACTTACTAGGTAGAGATATTGCTGATTGCAGCAGCTATGTTTATAGTAAGTTTCTGACTTAGGAACATTTGAGTTGTGAACTTTCACAGATACAAAGGAACCTCGCTTTAGGAACCTGTGGAGGTAGGAGATGGGAATACCTCAAGGAAGTAGCTCAGCTGTCTGCAGGCACTGTCACCGCGGTGCTGCCCACTGTACAGTGCGATGGGTACAGTAGTGCAGTGCTCAGACAGTGTCCAGGATGTCCAGGAGCAAGGGGAGAGGTAGTGGTCCTGGGGAGGGTGCTGCAAAGCAAGAACCATGGAAAGTAAAAATAATTGAGAGGTTAGACTGAGGAGAAAAGGTGGTAGACATCACTCCTTCTTATGAATCACTCCACCATAGGTACAGTTGTGAAGAAAAAGGACAAGATCACGGAACCAGTGAATGCTTTACATTGGATCTTTGTGTGAAAGGTATACAAGACTCACTTTGTGAACCTTGTGAATGAATCTGACTTAGGAACATTCTGGAACGAGACCCATTCATTCAGTCAGGGACTTACTGTACTTACCACTCTCTCCTACTTCCTCATACAGTGTCTTAACTCAACAAACATTTTACAGATAGAGTTGGGAACCATTTCTTTCATAGGTG
Source organism: Octodon degus (assembly GCF_000260255.1). Classification (NCBI taxonomy): domain Eukaryota; kingdom Metazoa; phylum Chordata; class Mammalia; order Rodentia; family Octodontidae; genus Octodon; species Octodon degus. The sequence goes on along the minus strand of NW_004524577.1, from coordinate 26,171,134 downwards.
AGACTCACTGCTTTTTTGTCTAGACAAAAGAAATATATGATCTTTATTTTTAAAGTTTCTGTTGTAGTTATGAGATAGAGTGATATGGAATATTTAATCTTATAGCAAGTAACTATGAGATTTGGGGTATTTGCAGAAGCTTATTTCCATTTTCTTATTCTCAGAAGTCTTGTTTTCTGTGGAAGCTGAGTACAGACCTCAGCACCATCTTGTTTTAACTGCTATGGCCTGTATCTAGATGTCTCCCCAAACCGTCATGCAGTCGTAGCGGGGACTTTTTCCAGGTGGCTGGATCTAGAGTGTGTGGTGCTGGGATCAAGGGTGTAGATTACTAAATCAGTCCACTGGTTGGTTTGGCAAAGTTCTGGATGGGATTAAGGGTGTGAGTGCTACAGCTTCCCTAAAATAGGTAGCCTGCACAAAATATAAGGGACAGGAAGAGGGCTTATATGTTCTTGCCTGCCTGCTTTCTCCTGTGAAATGCCCTTTTGTCATGCCAGGCTGCCTTGGAGCCAGCTGAGTATGGACCAGAACCTGCACACACTGAGAGCCAAGTAAGTCTTTGCTTTTTGGGCATCAAGTATTGAGTCTCAGCAGCAGGAAAAGTAAGGCACCTGCTTCATCTTCGTGTCATGCCTTCATTTGCTGTCTTTATTCACGGTGGATTAGTGACTCTTTGTTATGGGAGCTAAACCTTGGACTAATAAACGGTCATCTTCCCACTGTCATGGACAGCCCAGTGAGGAAAGAGGCAAAAGCCCACAGAGTCAGGAGTTGGGGAACCCTTGGGCAACTCAGTAGGGTGCATTTGTTGTTTTCATGTACGCCTCAGCTTGTATGTGCTCCTCAGCCCTGGGTCAGTCACTGAATCATTGTGTAATAAAATAGTGAATTACCCAGAGAATCCAAATGCAAGTTCTAAGGAAGGGTAAGGAGGTAATATTGGCCACTTAGCTGCAGAAGATGGCAGTGGATCTGCCTTGGAGAAGGTGAATCACACTTGGACTTCTATTAAGTTCTTTAAGTCTATTTTTTGGGAAAAGGATAGAACATAAATAAATAAAGGTAAAAGCAGTCATTCTATAGTCTTGCATGCAGGTACTACTAATAATGGCTTGGTCCTTGCTCTGCTAGTGTTTGGTTCTTCAAGAGCTTTTTAAATTACATTGAGGGGGGCCGGGGAGATGGCTCAGTGGAATAAGCACTTCCCTGGCAAACGCAAGGGCCTGAGTTCAATCCCCGGTTCCGAAAAAAAAAAAAAAAAAAATTACATTGAAGTGAAGGGTCCCTCACAGATGGTGCAATATAAAGAAAACTGATTTGGAGGGCCATTTTCAAAAGATTGAGGTAATGATCAAAGGAATAACTTTTACCCTTGAATGTGATAAAAGGGAAATCTTAGAATTAGGGACGAGGCAATGCTGTACTTGGTTGAATATACTGGGCATCCTTCACTTGTGCCCAAGGCATCTGGGTCGGCATGTGGTCCATTCTATAGTCACCACGAGTCAGCAGGATGCATCATTCATGTGACATTATGTGCACACAGACACATCTGGGCTAGAGGATGCTCGATATATAAGAAACCTTTTGCTTGTAGGAAATTATCTCTCAAATTAGAAGCTTAAAAAAAAAAACCCTAAGCCAACAAGTTGTCCCAATGCTTTTCAAGTTGGGAACTGAGAAGCAGAGCAGTTTAGCTTGGTGCCTCTGGCTCTGCACCACTCATGTGGTTACAGCCAGAGCTCCCATCATCTGATACTTGACAGGGGCTGGAAGATCCTTTTCCAAGATGGCTTCCTCCCACTGCTGTGTGTAGGTGCTGGGATTTGTCAAGAATCCTTGGCTCCTCTCCATGTGGACTCCACAGGCTGCTGAGTGTTCTCATGACATAGTAGTGGCTTTCCCCAGATAAAATGTGAGGTGGGGGTGGGGGCAGTGAGACACACACACACTCATGCACAAATGCATGCCCATGCACAAGGGGCTACACATGATGGTGCAAACAAGGTCGAAGCACAAATCCTCTTGTATAGGTCTCAGAAGTCATGTTCATTGTTTATGCTGTGCCCTATTCCTTAGGAGAAAGTCACTAAGCAGTAGCTTCAAAAAGAAGGTTACAAGGGGGCTCTCTGAAGTGAGAACTATTGCATAATTTGTTGATGTATTAGAGAATCACCTCTCCTGGGCCGCTGAGTTTCTTCTTGACTAATACCTCCTCTTGCAACATGGTCCCTTGATCTTCTACTTTTGGACTCATTCCTTGTTTAGGGTCCACCCTGAGGGCCTGTTTCATCCTTGGGGTGCTGGGCTTTGCTGGAAGAAACCTTAAGCTCTTTTGGGACCTCTGAATGAAATATCTTTAAGCCCGACTTTTATTTTTGTCGATCACTTCTTGAAAAATCACTTCTAAGTCACTCTCTGACTCAGAGAACTCTTCAGTCTTGGGGCCAGAAAGAAAGGAGTGAGCTGGATGAAAACCCTGTCCTGCATATTCCCTGTCTTACCATATGCATTCTTTAAGAGCATAGTTTTGGACTTGGTACCCAGAGGAAATGGAGAATAAGCAGGCGCTCTCGGAATGTATTGTAGCGTAGGAGTCTGAGGGAAGCAGACGCAGTCAGCCACAAGTTTTTACGAGTGCCCACCCTACCAGTTAGCTGGCAACAACCCTTGGCCCTTAAGGCCTATGTACACATGTTTGATCACTTTCTGCTTGTGCTTTCTTATCTGTTGGGGCTTTGCTGGGCTCTTCTTGGTGGTGCCCTTTCTCAGACAGGCTGAAGGAACAGCCCCTGTGTGGAGCAAGCAGCCCCTGAGGCAGAGATGGGGGTGCCCTGCAGGGCTGCTCACTACAGTTAAGCACTTTAGCCTGAGCAAGACACACACCACTGTTGCTCACACTCACCCATTGGGTTTTTCACCTGACCCTCTCCAACCACCAGAAGGCTACAGAGTGCTCTACTACCATGTGCGCAGGAGGTGGCACACCCTAAATATGATAGTCATTTCCACCCCACTGGCTACTGCCTCCATCCAGTCTGTGCTAGGTACTTTTCTGGCCTTTGGGGACTTTCATGAGATAACACTCACTCATTTCTGCCTTTGTCAAGTTTATATTTGAATGGTGGAGGGAGACAATAGGCAAAGAAGTGAAATACGTAGTATTTTAGATGATAGGAACCACGAAGGGGAATAAATCAGGGAGTGAAGCCTGTGTCTGTGCGTGTGTGCGTGCAGAGTTGGGGTGTTCCCTGAAGTAGAAGTGTTTTTGAGGAGCTGAAATAGGTGGTCATGGTGTTCTCTTTAAAAGTGCCTGTACTAGGGTTTGCCTTTTGACTATTTGTGCCAAATACCTATACTGTTCGTAGCTTCTGTTCACCCAACTTATTTGGCCTTTCATTTCTAACTTGACTGCCACATTTGTTGACTGAATTTAGGCTCTGAGATACAGTAACTACTTAAGATTTTGAAACATAACAATCCTTAAGAGATTTTAGGTAGATTAATTCTCTCTTTGAAAGCAGTTATTGAACTCTTGAATTATTGATGACCTTTACTGTCATCTCCCTCTGGTTATTTGTCTCTTTTTGTTTCAGTCAGCTTCAGTGATGAAGAGGACCTGGTTAGTAAGTAAAATATACTGCCTCTTAATTGGATTTTTGGGATTACTGTGATAGTCATTTCTAATTCTTGAAGTTGACTTTCCTGTTTTTTCCTATACTTCCATTCACTGGGGGAAATGGTGCATATTTACATATGGTACATTTCTTTCACATTCTAGTGAAATACCATTTATGTAACACAAAGTATAAAATTATCTTGTACTTCCCAAGAGATAATCCTGCCTTTCCCACCTCCCTCCTCAGAAGACACCCAGCTGTTCAGCCTCATCTTTTTTCAGTCCTGGGAACAGCATTTCGCTTAGTTTCCTTGACCTCTGGGGCAGGAACTCTTGGGGGAAAAAGAAGAGATGAGCAACACTGGTTCCTCTCAGTCACAAAAGAATGCCATCAGGTGGCAGGGAACACTGTCCCCTTCCTAACCCTGGCCAAGGAGTTGTCCTAAATAGCCATCATCCCCCATTCCTCGTGGACAGAGGCACCGCACTTCTTACCTTTGGTCTTAAGTCATTTTCTCATAGCTGGGACAGATACCTGACCTCTGCATGTTAAAGTATGAGACACTTATTTTGGCTCAGACTTTTATTCCCTGATTGACTGATTCCAAGGCAGAATTAGCAGAGTGGAAGGGCTGGGCGGAGGAAGCAGACAGCGAGTAGAGGTTCACCTTCTAGGTCATGTACCCTAGAGCTGCCTGTCACCACACTCTACCTCCTGACAACAAGTCAGCTGTGACTCATGGGTGGCGCACTCTGTGGACAAGCATAGCATGCCCTCACCCAGTCACCTTCTAAAAGCCCAGCATCGTAAATATGAGGCTTGTGGGGGGCATTCTGGATCTAAACCAATTTTGCCTCAAAAAAAATTTTTTTTTTGAGGAACTGGGGATTGAATGCAGGCCCTTGCACTTGCCAGGCAAGCGCTTAATGTACTGAGCCATTTTCCCAGCCCCTTGGCTTTTTTTTTCCCCCAGCCCCAGTGTTGTGTTTCTTAACTCCTTGGGGAAGTAGCATCTTTTAAATATCTTCACATACAAATAGATGCTTATTTTGTCATATATTCTTAGTATGTACTAAGTATAGACTCTATCAACCCTTTTGCTGAGTGTTGGGGGTCACAGTTGAGCAATTAAACTCCACAGGGCTCAGCAACATATTAACCAAGAATGGGGTTCTGTTTTTTCCTTGGAAAATGCCAAAACAGAGCAATTGGCAAACATTTTGTTTGGTTTTTGTTACTGGGAATCTAACTGAGGACCTTGCCCTTGCCAGGCAGGTGCTGTGCTGCTGCGCTATCTCCCAGGCCCATAGCCAAGAATTTCATGCATTCTTTTCTGTAAGAATCCTATGCCATTTTCCATCACTCTTGCCACTTTCTCTGTGAGATTTGTGGAGGTGTGCTATTTGTCCTTTAGAAGTGCTTCTACGGAACTTTGTTGTGGGTACTTCTTAGGTGTCCTGCTAGTATAATCTAGAGAGCTCTACTGGGGAACTGATTGACATCTCCACACGGGGTGTCTGAAGAAATTGTGAAAAGCCACCCACGTCTTCACTGGCTGAGGGCTGCCAGGGCTTTGGGAGGAACTCCCGTGTAGATGGGTGGCTGGTTGCTTGGGTCTATGCACTTGTGCCTTGCACATTTCTGACCATTGAGGCAAGCATTAGAGGCTGTACAAACTTTTCAAACAGTTATCTGGAAGGGAGGTCAGGTGGAAGCTCTCTGACAACACATTCCAAGGCAGGCCACACTAGGATGTTGCTGCATTTCTTGGCCCAGAGAATTACAAGATGATTGATCTTAAGGAGCACAGGATCCTAGTGCGTGCTGTCTCCCACATTTAATGAGTTCTGACTCCTCAAGCAGTTCCTGAATTGTGGATACAGATATCCAAATGGAAGACCCCGCCATTCTCACTTGGTGTCATCTCCTAGAAATGACATAGACAGCGTGCTTCTGTCAGCGTGTGACTCATAGAAGGCTGGCTGCAAGTTGAGTTCTCATTCTCTCCCAGGCCATTTCCTGGCATGGAGAATCTTCTGAGTCTGTGTCTTAGAGGCAGTCTTAGGGAGCTTGCACAATGTTAGGGTGGAGGTGGTAGAAAAGTTCACCCTCCAGAAGATGGAGAGTGAAAAAGGAAGCCTGCAGAGTGGGGTCACCTCCACCTGTCTGTGGCCCATGGCAATCAGGATGGTGCACAACAGCAACTTAAAATCGCTAGTATGGTTGTGTACAGTACTGGTTCTGCCTGCATGAACAGAAACTGGACACAGTACAGGAAGAGCCTGAGTCTCACCTCCAGTTCTTGGTCTCTGTTTGTATTGGTCACAGCTCTGGTGCCTTGGCTAAGCCACGTTTGTTTACGAAGACTCAGTTTCCAGTTTCTTGAACTGTGGAATGGGCATGAGATGAGTGCCGTGCTGGAGAGTCATTTAAAGATCAAATGGGAGAGGAGCTGGTGTTCAGAACGATACTGGGCCTGGGTGTGGGGATGGTGGCAGCTGGAGCATTGAGACCAGGAAAAAAGAGGAGATTTCCCAGCTACTTGGCTTGCCATTTCTCAGACATTCTGAACTCACTCTAGGGACCCAAAGCTTGGGCTGGAGGCCTCTTTGTCCCATACAGCTCATTCTTTTCTTGCCCTTAGGACTGTATTCAAATGTCCTATTCTTTTAGAGAAATCTTTTCTCATCACCAGTACTGAAAGGTGTTCTTCATTTTCTGTTCGATATTCCCCTTTCTTTTGCTTCAGCTTTTATTACCACCTGAAAAAAAAAAAAGAAAGAAAGATTTTGTTGTAGTTACTGTTGTCTCCGCAGCACCCAAACTACAGTTGGTGCCGGGTAGGTACTCAGCCAATTTACTGAGTAAATCGGGCTCCTGCAAACTCATTCTATAAAGGGCCAGGTAGTAAATATTTTAGACTTTGTGGGCTCTCCGAGCTCAGTGGCAGCTGCTCCACTCTGTTGCTACAGGAAGCATGAACAGTGTGTAAAGGAGTGAGCATGCCTTTGTGAAGTTTGGTGTGGCGTGCAGGCTGCAGTTGGCCAGTGCCTGGAGTATCAGTGCACAGTGTGGGCTGGGAACGGATGTGAGTGGCTGCAGTGGTCTGAGCATGGTAGGACGGGAGCCTCTGGCAGTGCCCATCATTCGGGGATACGGGTGTGGAACTGGAGCCTAGGCGGTGCCTCCTCAGGCAGAGAGGCTTCTTCTGCTGTGAATGAAGTCTGATAATCATAAATACATGGCAGAGGGATTAATTGCATCAAATCTGTGTATAAGGACAATAAACCTCATTGATCTATTCTAAGTTCTGCTTTTATACAACTATGCTTTATCATTTTAGCTGGCACAAAATTAATTGTAAATATATATATAGGGTACAGCATGGCCTCTAATACATGTGCAAAGCATAATGATGAGATCAGGGGAACTGGTATATCCCACATCTTAGACATTTGCCATCGGTTTGTGTTGAGGACATTGAAAAGCCTTTCTACTGTCTATTTTGAAATACAGAATTAACCGTAGCTAATCTATGGTGTCATGGAACACTAGAAGTTATTCCTCTTACCTAGTAGCACCTTTGTACCCATTAGGTAGCCCCTCTCCATCCTCCCTCCCTCTGCTGTACCTTCGCCAGCCTCCTAAGTTGAGTTTTCTATACTAGAGCCCTGCATTTATTGAGAGCTAGGGAGTGGAGTGCTCTGCTTGCAGGGAGACTCCAGACTCAAATCTAAGACTTTCCCCTTGGTGTATTGAGTGAGTCCAACCTTCAGATATGCTCGTGTCCAGCGGAGCTCTCGCATAGTGTGGTGCAGGTGGAATGGGGTAGGTACAGACTTGGCCGGAAGCAGAGCTGGACACCCACTGCAAAGCCACCTTCTTGGTTTTTCTGCCCCACCTATTCTCAGAATCTGCTGGACATCAGTGTATTCACACTTCCTGAGGTGGGGACCGATTGGTTCTGTAGCCTGGCAGATTATTCTTTGTGGGTTGTGTGCATTGGTGGCTATTTGCTGTCCGTTAGGGGGCAGGAATTAAATCTGTACTCTCATTAGCTAAGACCAGCTGTCATTTTAATAATAGGTTTAGAGTTATTGTTTACACATGGTTAAAATGATTTCCTTTTTATGCTGATAAAATTCTCTGAGCTCTGGCCTTAGCTGGGTGAGGCGCCCCAGCCCTTGGAGCTGCCTCTGAGGCCCAGGGTCCCTTTCTGTGTGGTTCACCATGCTGTGGTTCAGGTGAACACTTCTTTTAGCAGAGTTAGGAGCCTGTTGGTAACGTCTCAGTTTACCCCACACTCTCAGGACTCAGAAAAGAACTTTCTCCTGGCAGGTGGAGGAGTGAGTCCCATTTGGAGCCAGATCTTTCCATGCCGAATCAGTGTATGTGAGCCTGGTAAAGCCGTCATTGTTCTTATGTGCTTACAACTCAAGAGACAAGTTGAGGTGGATTCATTTCTGACACTGTCTACCATGCTATCGTTTGTTCTCCTTTCTCCCTTTTCTTGTGCTTCTCCCCACCTCCCTTCTTTTTCTTCTATACCTTTCAGTCATGTCTGCTTTTCCCCCAGCTCTCCAGTTCATCTTCCCCTGGGGCTTGGCAGTTTAGTCTTAGCTTTGGCTCTTGGGGACTGGAAGTCCAGCTGGTGAGGCATAATGGGATTCAGCTCTGGGATGGTGTGAAGTGTACAGCCTCAACCCAGGGGTGCCTCCAGCAGGGACAGGTGACACCTGGCAGTGCCTTGGGCAGGGGCTGGTGGCACCAAGGCCAGACACTGGAGTGGAATCCAGTCCCAGGCAGGCTTGTGTTGCAGAGACAGATGTTGGTGTGGCACAGGGCAGCCCGCAGACCTCAAGCCCAGGCAACACAGGACAGAGACACTGGTAGAAGAATCGGGGCGCAGGGATTTAGCCCAGAAAAACGAGGAAACCAGGATGGAGCTGGAGCTTCCCCAGGGAGCGACTGACTCAAGATCTGTGGCTTTTAAAATTTATTCTTATGAAATACAGTTACTGTTTTTGTTGTAAATGTTATGTATCAGTTAAGGTGTTGTTTTTTTCCGAGGGAGAAGCTTCATCCTTTGTCTGTGATGGACACACTGAGAACCAAAGGGGTGGGGACTTGGTTTTGGGGGCTCAGGAGGCTGAGAGCAAGTAGGGCCTTATATTTTCCAAAGATTTCTTCTTTTTCTCAAGTTTTCATGTCAGGACCAAATTTATTTTTTAAGTTAATTAAGTTTATTGGTACAACGTAGGTATATACAGCGATCCCACTGTAGCAGACCTCAGGGACCAGTGCACCTCTATCCCTGCACCTTTTCTCTCAGGCCACTTGCTACTTCCTCGGTAGTTGTCTTCTCTCTTTCACACTTAGCTGCACTTTTACTGGGAAGGTCTCTAAGCCCAGAGAATCTGTGACTCGTGATTGGGGAAAGCATTCCTTGTGTCTCTTGTGTCAGAATTCAATCCACAACTTCTGTCCACACTGCCTAGCTTTTCCCTTCATGTGAAGTAATGAAATTAATACGAATTTATGGTGTCTGTCCAGATATAGCAAATTGTTTTACAAGAAGAGCAAGGAAATAATCTTTTTTTTCCTCAGACTCTTGTATAAAGTTTGTCTTTAGCTCTGGTAGAACAGTAGTTGCAGTGATTTTTTTTTTTTTTTTTGTTATATGTTCTGATGATGAGAATAAGGCCAAGAAAGGACAGAGAAGGTGGAAGAGAGGGAGCAGTTGAATGCCTTCTAGGTACAGAAATTATGCTTGGAGCTTTATGTCAACCCCAAAAATCCCGTGAGGAGGATATAATTGTTCTGCTTTTACAGATTAAATGGAACAGAGTCCTGGTGGAAAGTGAGCCACAGAGCTCAGTCTCTCTGCTTGCCTTGTTCCTGGTCTCCTTAGTAGAGGATGCAATATGCTGCTGACTCCTTGAACGCATGGTGTGGGTAGAGCAGTTGGTGCCTGCAGAAAGACGTTTGAGACCTTAATGGCCCTGTGATGTGTGATGCTGATGGGGCAGGAGAGACTGCTCTGTCTCTCTTATCCCTGAGGACATGGGAGATGGGATTGAAAAGCCACAAGTCCGAAGGAAGATTAGCATATGTCCATATACCATTTGTGCCCTTTACTGGACTGGCTTCTAGGTGAGGACCATATTCTGTTAGTCAAGGCATTAGCAATACTCTTATAGCAAAGACAGGAAAAGAAACCAACCAGGTACTGGACCACAGCTCTGCTCGGAGCCCTATCCCTTGTACCTAACTACAGTTGAGTATCCTCCCTGTGGTTTGATTATTATTATTATTTTTTAATCTGAGTCTTGGATAAAAGTGTGTTAAGGATCAGTGGTATCCTGTCTGTTCTGTCTTCAGCCCTGAGCACATTGCTTATTCCATAAGAGACATTTGTTTGGAAAAGTGTTTTAGATAAAGTGTCTATGAATAGAAAACCACAGAGAGTCATCCACGGTGGTTACGACAGGTGATTGCTATTTTGGACTGGCAGGAAGCAAAGTGGGTAAGGGAACATAGTCCAACCATCAGTGGATTGTATGTCCAGAAATTTGGAGTCTGTTCTGGATTCATCTGCTATATCTTTGTAAACTTGAATGGTTGACTTGCTTGGGCCTACTCATCCAGGGAAACCAGGAAAATAGATTACAGATGATTTTTAGGTCCTTTCTACTGCTAATATCTTGTGATTCGGTAATTCGGATTTAAGGAGGTTTATGTAGGCCATTGGGTAGGGTTACACCAGACCATTTGGATTGGTTGAAACCATAATGTAAGAACTCAGTCATCTGCCAGGCATGTTGCTGCACACACCTGTAATCCCAGCACTTGGGAGGCTGAGGCAGGAGGGTTGCTGTGAGTTCAAGGCCAGCCTGCGCTACATAATGAGTTCAACATTAGTCTGAATTACACAGTTGGGACCCTATCCCAGAAAACAAAAAACAAAAAGCAACAGCAAAATAGAACTCAGTCACCTCTTGGAATCCCCCACCTTGGAGAGGTCAGGGGGAGTTAGGAGGTTAGTGTTCTGGGCTACTTGTGCTATACTGCTGTGAGCTTTTATCTGGGGAGGGTTTGGAAGAGTGTAAGGAACATGGAATCTGGAGATCCTTGACTTCATACTTGGGGTACTTCCTTCTGAGCGGAAGGTTTTGGATGATTTTTCTACCTCTGTTTCTTTAAGATAAAATGGGAATGGCACCACTTTCTAAGTGGGAGTCTACTCTCTCTGTCAGAAGGGAAGTAGGCATAGCATGTCATGATTTTGGGGTGGTATATGGGAATTTTCCACTGTGGCTTTAAACAGAAGGAAGATAACTGGTGAGAAGTGTTTTCTTTTTCTGCTTGTTAACTATGGTCAGAATCTTCAGTTACATTGCTGATGGGGACAGGATGGTATCAGGGGAATTTAATGACTTCAGATGAGTAAACAACTTCAGGCATAGATTAGATCCTTAAATAAAGGTCAGAGAAGCATCTAGAATATTAAAGTGACAGGAACACAGGTGATAAATATGCAAAGTCAAATTAGTATATTCCGCATGTTTTCTCTAGTGTCATGGTTCCTAAATCAAACTTTGAGAAGTAATTCTTAGTCTGAAAACTATGCATTTAAGTACCATGTTCTTTTAACTATAAAATAATATTAAGATCTATTTTTTCCCACAACTTTCAGCAATTGAAATTATGCTTAATGTACATGTCACAGTGGGCTGAAATTAAATACGTGCTTCATATTCCTCTATCTATGGGCTGTGATGAGAATATTGCTGGTGGATGGTGTATGTGTGTGTGTGTGTGTGTGTGTGTGTGTGTGTGTGTGTTCATGAGCAAAGGAATTGACTTTCTTGAAGCTGACAGACAGTGAGATAGTGATATCAAAGTGCTAATTTACATATTTCTCTTGGAAAGAACGAAAATCAATTCTTGTGGTACAGCTCTATTTAGGTGAATGCCATTGTAGTTTGGTCTAATAACATATTTCAGGATGTTTCTAAGGCACATTTACTATTGCTAATTGATGTTTGTGATTCCAGGAATTAATTACAGAACCAAAGATAGAAAATAATGTTGGAATCTGGGACAGTTTAAATACATTCTATTGATGTATCATTTTTCAAAACATGTGCATCGTTGAGAAAGTGAATTTTAATAAACAGTTAACATCTTAGGGTAAATTAGTGCTGCTCAGGAAATGGCTTGCCACCTCTGTTGACTAAACAAGTTGTGTAAAATTCTATCTATACTCTCCATTCATTTTCTTCTTCTCAAAAGGTCTTAAGATAGCTACCAGCAGCACAGAACTCAGCAAAGAGAATAATTTAGAAATAGGTAGGGACCGAGAAGGACAGAAGTATAGAGCAAAGGCTCTTGCTATTTACAGTATTGACATCTGGGCCTGGGTAGCTCCTTTTGTGAGGGGACGTCCTCCAAGGTGTGATCCCAAAATGGTGCCATGGCTAGTGTCCCTCAGTGTGAGTTGAGAACCACTGGCTTAGAGGATATAACGAACTCTTCTCAACAATAGAGTAGCAAAGGGACCGAGGCCATCTGGTTGAGATAGGATGTGCGATGCTTGCTGCTGTAGGGCTATGGGATTTGTGGGGGATTTCTAGGGATTCAGTAGAGAAATACGACTAGGTATGTGGGGCACAGGCTCCCAGGCCAGCAGACTCAGCTCAGCGGTGGCACCACTAGTTCTAGAGAAGAGAACGGAAAAGTTCTTATGCAGGTGTCTCTCTCTCTACCTTAAATGAAGTTCCTGGCAGGCAGGGAGTCTTGTCTGTTTATTGCTCTTTTGCCCACTGCTGTGCTCGGAGCAATATCTGGCACAGCTGCTTAATAAATATTCATAAAAGAGATGGGTCTTGACAAGTTGGACACAGTGTGTTGCAGGCCTTTGCTCACGTGTTTATAGAACAGAGTATCTGGATTTATAGGGCCGTTTCTTATAGTATCATTAAATGAAATCACACATTCTGGGTGATACCATCTAAAATGAATGTGAGCAAAATCAGTAAAAGGTCCCAACTTCAATGTAGTCCAGTATCGTCACTCTCGGTGACCTGACTGGAGTCTCTAGTTAGATTGCGGATGCTGGGAAGAGAGCACTGCATATTCTTCAGACAGTGCAGAGAATAACCAGTGTTTTTGCTTTTCTAGAGCAGAATGCCAGAGAGGTGCCACTCGGAGGGGCTCCTAACTAGATAGCCACATGCTTTGCCAGGAAGCAGGTCAAGAGAAGGGCAACCTGAGCCAAGTCAGGAGGGTGGTGATGGTGCTCGTGAGTACTTTGGGCTGTCTCTACTGTGGCAGCCCTCTGCACACACCACCTCGCGCATCCTCACTACCTCTGAGGCCTGTACGTCAGGCAGGAGCATCTTGTCCACAGCCCGGCATTGGCACTCTGTCCCTGACCATTCATGGACAGAGTAGGCTCCTCACCACCGTACACTCCGCTTCCTGCTATGATGTGGCTGGAGACACCTGTGCTGGTGTCTGATCTTGCCTTTGGGCTTTCCTGCTCCAGAATGTAGGCATTTGGCCTGATACAATTGTACAGCAGTTTTAAACAAATTCTCACAGTAGCTATAAATACAGAAACCAAAAACCTCGATAAAATTGTAGTCTGCTTCCTTGAGAGCACTGCCTAAATAGTAAAAGGGGTGACATTCTACATGGGAATGTTAGTAGTGGCCACAGTTAAATTTGTTATGCACTTACCATGGGCCCAGTACTTTTAAAAGTGTTTTGCATATATGAAGTCTGTCAACCCTCACGGCCACCTCAGGGGATGGATGCTTTTATGCTTTTGGAGTGTGAGCAAACAGGCACAGAAAGAGTTAAATATCTTAATTAGGACACCAAGAGCTAGCTCAAGTCTGGGCTTCTAACCACTATGGAATCAGTATGAATCCAGTGCCTGTCTGAACTATAGAAACCTGTTCTATCAAAATATAAAATATCGACTATCGGCTTTGGATTAAAAATAAATAAAGTCTAATTTGAAATATAATAAAGTCACTTCAGATTGCTAGTTTGATTCTTTATTGGGTGGCAGAAATGACAGAAATAGAGCATGCGTGCTTAAGAAAGATTACGTGCATAGTCCATGCAGTTTTATAATTCAGATATTTCTGTATTTCTGGTTTCTTGGAATATTTAGTATCAAAACACAAAAATAACTGAACAATGTCCTCATAACCCATATTAGTAGTCTGTCTCTCTTTTTCCCTGTAAAGCATAGAAAAAGATTCTACCAGCAAGCTGTATTATGTATGCCAGTGACACTGGTGATCCCTTTGAACTGGTGAACTTTGCCCTCAGGGCACATGCATTCTGGATGGGTCTTTAAAATGCATGTGTCACATCTTGAGAATGAATACACAATTATAGAAGCGGGGAATGTGGCTAGGAAAGGTTGGATTGATAGACGCAAGTGAATACGCTAGTAGGGATACAGTTGAAAGGTCGAATAATTCATTATTTAGGAATCACCTTCAGGGGTAGTCCTGTTCAAAAATTAGCATATTAGTTTGGTATAGAGAAAAGGCGCTTTGAAAATATGCCATTGGCTGTAACCTACGGGTCTTTTCCACACATGAAATGTTGAATTTTGTTGCAGGAATAGTGACTCATTTTAGATACTCAACTTGAATAATATTTCATGTAATTTCTAATTTTCAACAAAAAAGCTCTTTATGGCATGTGTTTTCTATTTCTCTCCTGTTGTTGCATTTTAACAAAACACCAGAGATTAACAATTCATTTATTCTTTCCACAAATGTTACAGGCTGCATTTTATATAGAGCACTGTTCTAGGGATGGTGCTGGTGAATAATTTCATGAAACTTACGTTTTAACAGAGAAAGAATAGCAAGAAACAAATACAAAGGGCTTGTATGTCATGTGGCAATAAATACTATAAAGAAAAATAGAGATAAAGTTACCCATTTTACATAGGTAATTGCAGAGAGCTTCCTGCAAAGAGAACATTTAAATAGGCTTGGAAGCCAGAGGAGGTAGGAGACTTAGAATCTGCAGTGTCTTGTGGGAGAGAAAGTGATGTATGTAAGGTCTGGGTGGAAAGTTGCTTGGGCATTTGAGGTCTTACAAGAGAGCAAGTGAGTCAAAATGGAGGTGGATAGTGAGGTCGGAGAAGTTGGAATAGAGGTAGACTGCTGGTTTTTGTTCTGGACAGAAGTACCTAGGCAGGACTCTAGCGGAGGAATTGGAATATTTGGCTTGTCGTTTGGGAGGGTCAAACAACAAGCCTGACACCAGGGTAAAAGCAGAGAAAGCTATTCATAAGGCATAGAGAGTTCACAGTGAGAGGAACAAGGTGCTAACAGTAGCAATGGTGATGTGACAGGCTACTAAAATGCATTTGAAAGGTGAGCTACAGAATATGTTGGGCAAGTGTGGAATGAGAAACAAAGTTAAGAATAAGAGTTTGAATCAAGTGGTTCATATGATCATTGTTAATGTCTAGAAAGTATGAATTAGAGAAATGCACTTGATGGCGTCTGTAAATTAGTGTCTGGGAAATTAGTTAAGGCTGAAAGCTCAATGTTCACAGACACTGCTGGTGTGCCTTTCAGCAGTGGGTAGACAGGATTATTTGGGGATGTAGCCATAGAAAAAGAAACCCAAGTGGGCATGGTCAGGCATGCCTAGACAACTTAATGAGACCATGTCTCAGAAAAAAAGGCTGTGAAAGTAGCTTGGTTCATGGCCCTACATTCAGTCTCTAATGTAAGGAAAGAAATGAAGAGGAGGGAGAAAGAGAGAAACAGAGAGAGAAAGAGAGAGACAGAGACACAGAGAGAAAAACTGACAGAGAGACAGACACTGCCTCATGGTCCATGTAGACAGTGGTGATGAAGGTGATGGCAGAGACACTAAAAATTAGGCCCAGCCTCATAAAAATTTACCTTCACTTTGAATTCATCTGCATTGATGGCAGAAGCCATGTGTAATCTTGGTGAATTTTTCTGTTTTTTTGCATTTGGTAGTTTGTAACACAGCAAACAATAGGTGGGGATGACAAATGCAGAAAACATCCTATTACATGAATTACACATGGCTAGCATTTCCATAGGATTTAAATTTAATCCTGGGACATTGTCTGAAAGCTGCATTGGATTTACCTTTGCTGTGGTACACTTCTCGTCCAGGATGCTGTTGTTTCTGTGATGGGCTGCTAGCGTGAACAGTTGCCCAGTGCTCATGTGTAACGGTTTGCTGCCCCAGTTTGTCTGCCTTACAGCTGCAGTGACAGGCAAATGCTGCTTTGCAAAGTGTTCTTTGGTTCTACTTGGAAATTCAGGAGTTTGCAAAAATTAACGTCAGTTTTTGATCCAACTCAGGTGCAGAATCAGTAGTTGCTACTGGTGAATTCAACAAAGAGAATGTTTCAGTCCCGGGTACCTGGCAGCTAACCATGTGCTAGGTGACAAGGGGGTGGGATCTGGCTGTCCAGGAGTCCACTGTCATCTTCAGGAGGAACATGACAAGTGTTTGGATCCTTTAGAATCAACTTGGGCACCAGTGAAGTTTCAAGACACCTGCCTTTGTCTTTAAACTCTTTGTAGTACAAAGATTGGGTTCAGGGAAGTTAGAATGCATTAAACTGAAATCAGTCAGAGGACAGTGTCCATTGTGACACATTTGATATGTACTGTAAGCTCCAGGGTGTGATGAAGTGTTTTTAAAGGGATTATGAGTGTTGAAATCAGGATAGAAAATGGAAAATAGATTTCAGGTCTGTGGTGGACTATTTTGAGAAGCTGTGATGAATTGTAAAAGGAATACTAAAGCCACTGACAACACAGCAAATTTGGAAAAATGATCTATTTAGAGAGAGCCCTGTTGGGAGAGTGAATTGATATGAAGAAGGAAGAGGGATCTTACAGCATGGTACTATGCTTACAGGTTTTTCTACTCATACTGTGTCTGAAACATGTGCAGCTCTCACGGTTTCCTGCCTGAATTTTCCTTGATTTAAAATAATACTCTCCTCATGAGGTTGTGTTTCTGATTAAAACCTTGGTTTAGAGATTGATAGTTTTAAAATGGACATATGGATATATATCTGAAGGAAAACTTCTCTTTTATTTTTCCTTTACTTTGTCTTTTCATTTGTTTCATGCCTGTTAGGACTTAGTTGGAAATGTGAAGAAATCACAGACTTCTTACTTAGGGGTTATCTCTTTTCTTCTACTTATTTTTTCCACCCTCTGTTAATTTGTGATATAACACTCTTCCCCAGAGTAATTAATTATAATTCTGCAAGCTGAATAAAAAATAAGTAGCAGAAGCCGGTGAACCCAAAACAATAAATATTTGTATTTTATGCAGCTGCCACTAGTAATTAAGAGAATACAACTAAGTACAAGAGACCTTAGCTTGCTTTATCGCTTGGAAGGGAGGTCATCCATCCATTCATAATGCATTTACTAGGACTGGAAGCTATTAGGGAACATTTTGTTGAATGTCTATGGCACAATGCCACCTTGTGGCTGCAAGTTTTCCTTGTAATGGAAAAGAGCAACTTAGCAATGTCTGTATGATACAAACTTATTTTATGTTTTTCCTAGCTTTTATGTTTGACCTTGATCTTGACAAATTTAAGACACCTAATACAAATATTTAGAATGCAGGACAGGTGAGCTTAAGGGAAAGTCTGCATTCTTAGAAGAGGTATGCTAATGTATTAATGGACAAAGATCCATCATGCCTGCAAGTTACACTCACCATGTGTGTGCTTGTGCACATGTGTGTGGAGAGGGCAAGAAAGCACAAGCAACTGACCAATTCACAGCTTGCCACTGGCAAACAGAATAGAGGCGCTCACTGTAGGACTCAGACTTTTTTCTTAGATGTGACTCTGTCTGAAAATTTTCAAAGAAAAATAATTGGCAAGAAAAAATTTGGGGAAGGACGTAAAACAAAGGAGGAAAAAGAGCATAAGCTCTGCATTGTGTGGTAGCCTGACTGCGGTTGGACCACCGATTGGGGTCTGTGTCTTCAGATGTGTAACTGTTCAGGTTTCCCTGGCTGCAATCCATTGTCCGTGAGATTTAAGAACACATTGAGGAGAGACAGAAATCCCTCCTTGGAGGCCCAGGAGGATGCTGACATAAGGAACAGCAGCCTCGACAGATGTCTTGTGACGATCACAGCTCCTCTGGAAGGGCTGTTTCCTTAACAAGAATGTTCTGGAATCCTTTTCCCCTCCTGATCTGGCTTGGATCCTGGAGTACATAGAAAGCTAGTTCTTCGAGGGTTTCTCACTAAAACACTGACTGGCAATGAAGTAGAGTGAAGTCCTGAGTGCCAGGAACTTGAGATGGCTCCTTCTGAAGTGCCTGGAACCCAGCTGTTGGCTGTTGCTAATGATTACAGCTGGGCTTAGGAGGAAAGGTGACATCCTGTTGCCCCAGAGCTAATGGGATCTGTTCTAGCTCAACTAACTTGGGAGAGGTCGAAGGCAAGGTCAGGTTTCTTTTAGTGCAGAATTTTTGACTATATTGCAGGTCACAGACAGAAAGATGGATGATGACCTACTCCTTGAATTTCTTCTTCCTGTAAATATATTTGATAGTCTTAATCTGAAAAGAATTCAGACATGTTACAAAATAATCATTCCTTTCCCCATGAAAACCAAACAAATGTCTGTCAAACATCTCGTAAAATGCCAGGCTTTGGGCAATACTACCTAAGCTTTACTGTTTTTAAATTTCTACAGAGTTGTTCCTTTTCTGAGATAGCTGAAATTTCCATGAATATCTCTTTATTTTGTCTTTAATAATCTGAGCGAATGTGTATACACTTGAATATTTTTATCCTTAGTAATTACCTAGACATGTATATGTGTATATATACTTCCTTGAAGGTGAACATTTAGAAAGTATGGGACCCTTTAAGAATGAAAGGGTTTTTCATAAAAGCAGAGCAGATCTTGAGATAAGTGTTGTGGCACAAGGGATTCTTTTATAGAAAGCTCTCTCTTCAAATGACTTTGGTTTCTCTGATTCTGTGACAGGTTTTCTTTTTAACAACCATAAAGTCATGTAGGGATGTATTGATTTTCATTAAGGGCTCTGGTGCTTAGAAGTTTCTGTCCTGCACATATATTGAGAGCAATAAGTAATTTTTTTTTAAGAACTAAAGAAGTGATTTTTTTGCTTCTCTGTAGAAAATATTTTTCCTTGGGAGGAGGCATTATCCACAAAGACATTTTATCTAGGGACCATGGGTCCACATACTTGCATTTATAACTCATTCAGAGGAGCGGCTAAAGCTTAATCTTTTTTCTTCTTTCCCTTTTCTTAAATTCATACAACTCCTTTTTTCTTTCTCCACTTTTGCATGCATATATCTGGTAATCTAAACAACTAAGTTGAAGACAGCACTATGCAATACAACAAACAGTGTCAAATTTGTATTATTTTATGTAGTGCAACTCTGTCATTTCTAAGTTTTTTATTACTATTTTGTGTTCACTTAAAAAAAAACCCTCATGAAATACTTTTCCTTTCTTCATTGGACCTTATTTGTATTTTTTTGCATCAGAGAATACAGTATCACTGTAGGCGTCCCTCGCTATTTTGCGATTTGACTTTTGCAGACTCACTGTTTCATGGGTGTTCAAAAAATGTTAATCTAAATTGTTTGTCACAGATTTTTTGGTATATCATGGGATTTTGCAGTACTGTACAGTATGCATATGTTGTTAGAATTATGTAGCTTATGAGTTTAGAAAATGGTTAAGAACATTAGAAATGTTTTCAAAGTGTGGGAAAGGTTTGTAAGAGTTTGGGAAGGGCTTATAAATCCTTAAAATATACGTAAATACTAAAATAAATGTACCATTGCTGCTTCGTTGATTTTTGCTTATCGCGGGGTCATCTGGAACATAACTTCCACGCTAAGTGAGGGACGACAGTACCGAGCTTGATTTCATGATCTGATGTTCCATTATAACCTGGACTCAAAATCCTGTTGAGATTTTTTACTAAGCGAGATTGTCTATCAAGTGGAAGACGTTGCAATGAAATCCCCAAATTTCTAAGCTAGCCAAGTTTCACACAGGGTTGGGAGCAGGGGATTAGGGAAGGGAAAGAGGCTGAGTTGGGCAATTGGTGCTCCTGGTGGGCCGCGTGGGTGTCCCCAGCAAATGACCACGCTGTTCTTTTCTCCGCAGCTTGACCACATACTATCACCTCCACCTATGCCATTTCGGAAATGCAGCAACCCAGATGTGGCTTCTGGCCCCGGGAAGTCGCTCAGGTATAAAAGGCAGCTGAGTGAGGACGGGAAGCAGCTGCGGAGAGGCAGCCTGGGCGGAGCCCTGACAGGTGAGCCGTGGGTATCCCGCCTCTGAGCAGGTCTTGCCCTTCTCAGCAGGCGCAAGAGTGCCACAGAGCCTCAGTGTGAAGTTCAGCCCGCAGGCCATTTGCCAAACTTTCACATTATCCAGAAAGCAGTTAAATTGAAGAGTTTTTTGGTAAGCTTTAGTGAAATATAATTTACGTACACTACCCGCCCCCATTTTGCACGCACATATGTATGAGTATGGCAGAAGTATACATCAGTGTAACTCCCACCAGGAGCCGAGTATGAGAACATTAACTTGTGAAGAGAAGAAGTTCATTTTGGCCTAGTTTTAGAGGCTTCTGTCCATGGCCACTTGGCCTGTTGCTGTGGGCTGCGATGGGCAGCACCTCATGGTGGGGAGAGAAGGAGAAAGAAGCTGCGGTACCGCTGTCTCCTTCAAGGGCTCTTGCTCAGCGAGGGAAGACCTCGCACTGTGCCTGCCTCTGAGGGATTCACTTCTGTCTGCTAACACCAAGTGGGTACCAAGTCTTTAACACAGGGACCTCTGGGCAGTGATTAACATCTAAGCTGTGCACGTAGCTAATGTAGACAGTCTTCATGTGCTTATTGGGCATTGATATGCCTACTCTTATGATATATCTGTTCACTGTCACCCGTGTTTGCCTGTGTAGCTAATGTTAAAATTTTAGGCACAGAAAGACAAATACTGCATGTTATTTATTGTGATTAAAAATTCTTCTCTCTGTGTATGAGCTAATAAAAAAGTGGGTCTTGTAAAAGTACAGCCTAGAAAAATAGTTACCAGAGCCTCAGAAGGGGTGACAAGCAAATGGTTGATGGACAGAAGGAAGAACTATGTCCTACAGCACAGTGGAGTAGCGCTGGTTGACAGCTATTAAATATTTCAAAATAGCAGGTAGAGAGGATTGTGAATGCTCCCAACATAAAGCAGTGAAAAATGTCAGAGGTGATAGATGTGCCAGTTGCCCTGATCCAGTTATTACACATTGTGTACCTGTGTTGAAGTGTCATACTGAAGCTCATATTTATAATTATTATGTGTCAATTAAAAACTTTCTTTCTTTCTTTCGTTCGTTCGTTCGTTCGTTCGTTCATTCGTTTGTTCATTCGAGACAGGGTCTCCCTATGTAGTTCAGGCTGCCTTGGACTCACTGTCTAGCCCAAGCTGAACTCAGACTCATGGCGATCCTCTTGCTTCAGCCTTTCCAGTGCTGGGATTACAGGTGGATTACAGGTAGATTACAGGCACCACCATACCTGGCAATAGAAACATATATTTTTGAAAAGACAAAAATAAAACAATTACAGATAAATTTAAGACTTCCCAAATTTAAAAAAATTTGGAAACCAGAAAACCCCCATCATTTGTACGAGCATAAGAAATAACCAAATTGATAAAACATAGTTTTAAAAAAAGTAGCTTCCATTTAAATTTTTATGACATTTGAAATGTCACATTAAACTCAGCTTCAGTCACTAAAAGTTAAATTTCTTTGATCTGAATGCTTTTTCCTTGAAACCTAAGTATTTTGAAGACACTTTATTGTTTTTTAAATCCCGAGACAATATTTTGTCTATATAAAACAGTCTTGTCTGCCAGTTCATAAATGGTCTGGAAAGTAAGTTGAATTACTTACATTTTTTTGAGAGTTATGGATTTTGACTTTCTGGAGATGAAATTTATGGGAACAGAAAGGGGAGCACTTGCTCCAGTGAGACACGTTGCTGTTGTGCGCCTGGCCTCGTGCCGGGGCAGCATGGTCATCACAAAGCAGCGGTACTTCCTTGAGCGGAAGGACTACCATCATGGAACTGCAGTACTTCTTTGACTGTCAGGACTGTCACCACAAATGGCAGTGCTTTCTGGAACATAGGGACTGTCATCACACAATGGCAGTACTTCCTAGAGTGTAGGGACGGGCATCACAAAATGGTTGTGCTTCATTGAGTGTGAGGCACGTGTTTTTAAACCTTGCTGACGCTCTTCCAAGGCTTATTAGGTCATTTCTTTGCTTTCCTTTTCTGGAAGCCGACTAATTGCTTTTGACGTGGGGACAGCCTCAAGACTGGCCCGGCCAGGTTTAATTGGTAAGGAAATTAAATCTTAAGGATAAAAAGAATCCCATGTTTATTTTTCTTTGGAAGTTTATTTGGATTAAACTGTTCTTTTCACAAACAGATGCTTCCACCATTTTTGGTAATGTAGTTTACTGAAAGGTTTAAGAAGATGCAGGAAGATAGTTCTTGATATATGATCTGAACCGTAAAATTTGGCCTTCAGCTTTATTTTTAAAACAAGCAGCTAGTCATGATGCCTATCCTCAGCAGTTCTATCATTATAGTTATGTTACTGTATAGTCATTTTTGGTAATTAAGTCTCTGGTCAGATAATTTTTAGTAGTCCTTAAAAGAGCATTTCTAAAAATCCATTAAACTCCATCTTGTTTATGAAAACAGTTCCTTAAAAATTGTATTGGAATATGAAAAACAAAATTGTAACTGATTCTCTTAGATACATAAGAAGTAACAAATACAAAGCATTTAGCCTATTGATAGGCAAATATGTTTTAAATTTTTTATTTATGTGTTTGGTACAGGGTCTCACTGCGCAGCTGGGACTCATAGTGGTCCTCCTGTCTCAGCCTCCCCAGTGCTGGGATTATAGGCATGCACTACCATGCCTAGTTTTGATGGCCAGCACTGTGCGTCCTTGATTCTGGGGCCTACAGGGCATGTGGTACCAGAGATTGAACCCGGGTCCTTGCGTTTGCCAGGCAGATGCTTAGACTGCTGAGCTATCCCCCCTGCCCTGATAGGCAAATATTAATATTCTGTGCACAATTCAGTTCATTTGGGTGATTTGGGATTGCTGGAGCAGTAGACTCATGTGGAGCCTTGTTGAGTTCATGTGCTGTGTCAGGCTCGCATCAGGTGTTAGAGTACAGAGAAATGCTTATTGTCCCTGGTCCTTTAAAAAAAATGCAGTTTCTGCTAGTTTTAGGTAACTATCGTAAACACATGTGCACTCACCTTGGTGCATTACCTGTTGCTGAACCTAAGTTAAGGCAAACTGGCTTTGCTATCTGAGCCTGCGGCTGACTTAATCTGTGAAAGACCAGCTCCTTTCCCAAGCTTAACTTTACTTGACTTTGCTTAACTTGTCATTGGCAGTAGTCCATGTTGCTTAAAACCCAAATTTAAATCATAGTTTGAAAATTCTGCCATCCAATTATCCTTGATAACTTTCACTAAACTTTTAGTTGAGCAAGAGATCTGTGTTCTATTTGTTTACCCCTAAGAATAATGCCCACAAATAGTAAAAGTTTATTACATGGCAGGCACCTGTTTTAGGGAATTTTATGTGCATTGACTTATTTAATTCTTGATGCCTAGGAGGGAGATGCACATCCTCACCTTGCCCAGGAGGCTGCTGAGGTACAGCCTGGCTGAGCAGCCTGCACCAGGTCACGGTGCTTCTAAACAGCCGAGGCAGGAAGGGATTCTGGGTTCTGTGCTGACAACAGCTATGATATTCTTAGCTTAGTAGGTATGCAGTAGGTTTTAACTAAACTCTAAATTTGATCAGGCTTAATTAGAATGAATCCTAAGTGGGAAGCTCTTCACTCAGTTGGACTCTGGGGCTGACTATATTTGTAGGGCTCCCAGCCCCTGAATTAGAAAAGTAAATTAAAACAAGGCAGTTAACATATACTAAAAATCTTACAATTTGCACATTCTTTAAGATCCCAATTCTGTTTTTGACGATTTAATCATAAGAAAATAATCATGAAAATGTGCAGAGCATTAACTCTAGTAATATTTAGAGAAGTACTACATATAATTGAAATTGCCTATCATCTAAACATCTGGCAAAAGGATATTGATTAAACATATTGTGTTGTGCACAGAATATGAGAAAGAATTGTAAACATTAAAATCATATAGCAAGGTCATATAGTAAGTATGTTTCAATATCCAAAGAGGCTTATAATATTTACTATGGAATTTCATTGCTGGGTGGTCTTATTGTATTTCATGCTTCATAAGACTTCCTGTAATTATAATTAAATAGTTGTATATTTGATGAAGAAAAGGAAACAACTACTGTCTACTAAAGAATTTTCCCAAACCGGCATGATCGTTGCATAGGCTTCCTTTACATGTAAGTATATGAAAGATGCTGTGGATTTTTATATACCCAGTAGGTCAGGGTATAAGGAAAATTGTGACCCTTACACAGGCTCATGCTCTGTCTCTGTCTCTCTGTATCTATCTCTGTCTCTGTCTCTCTGTCTCTATCTTTGTCTCTGTCTCTGTGTCTCTCACATTTCATTATATACCACTAGTGAAAACAATGCTATATATCCTCAAAAATGTCAATGACAGACAACAATATTTCTTCATGTTCACCTGGCTAAAGGCCACCTGAGGTATGAGCCCAGTCTTGGCTCTGTTCAGCTTGGTTCCAAGATGCGTTTTGGTCCTGATCTGTGCTCTGTGTGTCCCTTCCCGCTCTTCCTGCCTTCTTTTCCTGTCCTCCCATCCTCCACCCTGGCTCTGGAGGTTGAACCCAGGGCCTCGTGCATGCTGGGCTAGTGCTCTACCTTGGAGCTTTATCTCTTTCTTAGACCAGCAGCTACCCGAGGTGTCATCTTCTTGTGAGAGGCAGAAGCGCATGAAGTAAACCCATCCATGCAGATGCATTTCACGCCCCTGTGGGCATCACATCAGCTAGCTTTCAGTTGGCGAAAGCAACCCATATAATTAAGTCCTGCTTCTGTGGGTGGAAGCACACTGTCCACTGTGACCCCCGCCGGGATGTAGCAGTGTAATGCTACTAGAATGAAGAAAAGGGTTGAGATCAATACCTCAGTTAATAATAGTTAGCTTTTCTTTCTTTTAAAAAAGTAATCTTTTACAATAAAAATACTTTCACCTATTTTTAATTATTAAACTATATGACCAATGTAGACAATTTAGAAAAGACAGAGCACTATAAAGAAAAAAGCCAAGAGCCTGTACTTCAAATCCAGATTGGATTCGATGATGTCTGTGAGTGAAATTTTGACACATTCCCCCCTAACTAGTTTTAAATCATCAAGAGCATTGGGTTAAGTAGGGAGGGGTAACCCTTTGTTTTCTTTTGTGTTGTTTTTTGTAGCACTAAGCAATAGCCCCAGAGCTTGCTATGCCCATCACTTACTGACAAAAAGAAATGTCCTTTTTTTTTCCTGCAGCTAATGGTGTTTTCTGTCTCCATGGCCTGCCACTTACTAAATAGGCACCTAGAAGCATTGTGTAAACACTGACTGAGCTCTGGAGCCCCCTGATGAGGGGAGAAGCCTCAGTCTAATCATTATACAGACTCCTCAGTCTGGGCAGGGAGACGCGGGGATGTGTCTGACAGTTCACAGTGCAGAGGCTGCAGGATGCCCAACACAACCTCCGGATCCTTGAATCCTGGCTTCTTGATATGCAAATGAAAGCCAGAACCTTGTCCTGCTTTCCAGGCCTGTGAGCAAGGTAAAATATGTTGTAGCCGTAGCAGTCGGAGGGAAGGCTTTTTCCCTCATGAAAAAAGTTCTGTTTTCCAAAGGACGTTCAGTTATCTGAAACAGACAAGAAGGGAACCTGCCTATTCCTGTAAATTATACAGGAAGATAATGTGGACCTAGTACTAATTAATCAAACTCTGTAAATGAGTATAAATTACAATTTCTACCATAGGGGAACACTGATAGGTTTTTCTCTCTTGGACAGTGGAAATCAATTCAAAATAACACCTGAATGTTTTAAATAAGGCATTTCTGAGTCAGTCTTACTTGAAGAGGGAAAGGAGAAACAATATAATCTTGAAAAACATTCTTTTTGTTTAGAAAATGTATTTATTTGATACAAGGTCTTGCTACACAGTTCAGACTCTTAGTGATCTCCTGTCTCAGTGTACCCAGCTCTAGAATTATATGTGTGCACCACAATGCCTGGTTTTGGTGGTCAGCATGCTTGCCCAAGATTCTGGGGCTGGCATGGCGTGTGGTACCAGGGATCGGACTTGGGGGTCCTTTCACTTGCCAGGCAAGTGCTTAAACCTCGAGCTATCTCCCCAGCTGTACACATTTTCTTTAAAATTTACCCAGATGCTTTCGTCTGTGAATACTGTCACATAAGTTAGGGTTTGTTATGGTTTGTGTATAGTTGTCCCCACAAAGCCTCTTGCAGACTTGGGGAGGCTTCTGGAGTTTATGATTAATTATTGTGGGTGTGGATGCTGCACCTGCCCTGGGGCAGGTAGTTTGCATTTCAGTGTACGGAGGGAAGAGAAGCTAGCTGCTTGAGCTGCTGCCACCCCTCCCTGGTGCTCTTGCTCTTTGCTGCCACCAAGAAAGGTGGCTCTCTGCCCTGTGCTGCTCTGCCTTGGAGCCAGCTGAGTGTGGACTGAAACCTCCAGTGACTGTGAGCTAAATAAACCTTTCCTTCCTTCATTCTGGGTGTCGGGTATTTGTCCCAGCAACGAGAGAAGATTAACTAAGACAGGGTTCTCCAGAGGCCTAGAACCAGTAGGAAATAAATGTCTTAAGTATGCCCTGCAGGGTATTTGGGAGGTTTTCAGGATCTATGGCAGGACTGTCCACAGTGGTCATCTGTGTGCTAGAGACCTGGACAGTCCAGGGTCTGTTCAGCCCACAGAGATGGCAGCCACAGAACAGAAGGGATCACGGATGGAGCATGGGGGAAGGCCCAGGGCTCACGGGAAGTTCTGGGCCTACATTGGAAGGTCAGGCAACTGGTTGTGTGGACACCCGTGTGCTAGTGCAACTGCAGCAAAGGCTGGACACACTCAGAAAGACAGGCACTCTTTAAAATCTGAACACTTCTTCCTCCTCATAGTATTCCTCACAGGTTACAGGCCCAGTGGTTTGAGGCATCCACGTCCCGGAGTGGGTTCCCCCTCGGTTTGCTGGCTTCCCTGCACATCAGTCATCCACAGACACACCCAGAGCAGCGCCTTCCTAATTAGCTAGGGGATTCCTGCTGCGATGGAGTTGGCATGTCCTGATAACTGCCACAGCTGCGTGGCATGATGGGTTTCTCAGTTTCTCCTTCACTTAGTGGGCAAGTTTGGAAATACTGAGACTAAAGTATATTTACATAAAATATCACTATTTGATGGTTAGCTGTGGTATTTTGTGAATGTTATACCCAAATACAACTTGGTTTTCTTTGTGGAACCAGGGATTGAACTCAGGCCCTTGTGCTTGCCAGGGAAGCGCTTATTCTACTGGGCCATCTCCTGGCCCCTCAAATACAACTTGTTTGTTTGTCTATTTATAATCTTTATTTATTTATTTGGTACAGGGTCTCACTGCACAGCTCTGACTCGTAGAGATCTTCCTATCTCAGCCTCCCCAGCACGGGGATTACAGGTGTGCATGGCCACACCTGGTTTTGGTGGCCGGCACGATGTGGGGCTGGCACCACATGTGGTCTTGGGGATTGAGCCTGGGTCCTTGTGCTTCCCAGACAGGCGCTTAGATTGCTGAGCTCTCTCCCCAGCCCCAAATACAACTTGTAATTACCTATATTCTACTTTTCTTCATTTTTGACAACCAAACCCAAAGAGCCAATGGCTTATTAACCCAGGCATGTCTAGCCAAGGCCCCTAGCCTGCATGTAGCCCTGGAAAGCTAGGAACATGGCCCTAAAATTATAACATTATTATGTGACTCTCTAATGTCACATAATAATTCTAATGGAATTTCTAATTTCAGACTTTTGAGGCCGCTCCACCCTGCTTCCCACAGTGGTTGTGCTGATTTACATTCCATTCCCAGTGTAGAGTGTTCCTTTTCCTCTTACACTCTTCCCAGCGCCTGTTACTATTCGATTTCTTCACTGTGGCCATTCTTTCTGGGATAAAATAAAATCTCAGGGCTTTAATTTGAATTTCTCTTGGCCGGTAATGTTGAACACTTATACATGTGCTCATTGGCCATTTGTACTTCTGTACAGGGTCTATTTATTTCCTTTACCCATTTTTTGATGGAGTCTTTCTATTTTGGGAGAGTCTCATATATTCTAGATATAAATCCTCTTAAGAATTGTTGGAATTTTTTCCCATGCCATAGTTTATTTCTTTTAATTCAGTATGGTCCCATTTGTTGATTCTTAGAACTATTTCCTGTGTACCTAGAATTCTGTTATACATTCTATATGCAGCCCCAGCCGATTCTGCTTTACTCAGTGTGGCCCAGGCAAGCCGATAGGCTGGACAGCCGTGCTGATCACAGTAGCATTTCAGTTCTTACTCGTGGGATAATGGGAAGCAAATGCTCTGGCTTAGGCAGCTCTCTGCATGGTGGTTTAGGGACGTGCTTCTGCCTTGCTCTTGGCTGGCTCTTTATGGTCCTTTTTGCAGTTGGCAGGAGTTGACTAGAGAGAAGAAGCCTTCTAACTCCTTAAAAGCTGGAGCCTGGGGGAACACACATAGTTTCATTCACGTTCTCCTGGTGGGATCCAGTCCCTAGGTCCTACTTGGTGTGGGCTGTAAGGAAATAGAGTCCTGCTGGGGTCACTGTCACAGTCCAGATACACAGAGGCAGGAGGAGCGTGGCACTGAGTCATGGAGACCGGTGGAGAAATAGGTTTTAGTAAAGCCATTGAATGCGAATCCTTTTTGACATGCATATGGGACCCGCAGAGTAGGTAGGCCAAATGAGACTGTAGAGTCACAGAAGCAGAACTGTCCTCCTGAGGAGAACAGGGTGGCAAGCTGTATGGCTGCATCTGAGTGTGATGAGGGTGGAAAAGTGTCATTGGACCTGGCAGTGCCATCACAGGGTCACCTTGGGGGGAGTAATTAGGTGTAGGTAGAGGCTTAGTGGAGTGGGTTAAGAAAATGGTAACGAAGGAATCAGAGGTGGCTTCTGTATTGACAGAGAAAAGTCACAGGCAGCTCTTTTGAGAAACTGTGCTGTGGAAGAGACTAGAAGTAAGGTGTGAGCTGGGGGGATATGAGGGTTGGAGAGAGCCAGCTTAGAGAGCCTGTTGTAAACATGGAGATTTGGAGGGTGGGGTAGGTGGGAGCACATGGAAAGCTTTCACTGGGGTGACGCCTGCTCCATTGCACCCGGAGGAAGGAGGAGAAAGGCGGAAAGGCAGCAGCAGTTGGGTCCATCTGATGGCGTACTGACCAATAATAAATGGAACAAACTATTGATGCACTCATCAGCCTGGGTAGGTCTCCAGAGATTTATGACAACTAGGAAGAAAAGTCAATTCCAAGAGGTTAGAGACTCTATAAATCACTTATTATACAACGTTCTTGAAGTGACGCAATCGTAGCAATGGAGAACTGATGCGTGGCGACTGGAGAGCAAGAGAGGGGAGGATGCAGATGTGGTCACAAAAGGGAAGGACGTGGGGGTGCTTGGGGTGAGGGCAGTGTTCTTTCTCTCCCTTGACTGTATCAAAATCAGTGCCCTAGTTATGATATTGTACTATGAATTGTTACAGTGGGGGAGAGTGATTATAAAGGAGTTCCTGGGATCTCTCTGCAGTGTTTCTTAAACAGTGAATAAGTTTACAGTTACTTCAAAACAAGAGGTTTATTTTAAAGTGTTGCTTTCCATTATCCCTGATGTCAGTACATTGCCTTTTCCCTTTTTTAACCTTACGAATGTGAGACTTTTCTCCTAGATATTTGGTTATTAAACATTTGCTACACATCGATAGATACATCCTTGAATTGGAATTACAGAATCAAAGATTATGTATTTTTAAAAATCATTGACATACCTGTCAAATAGACTTCAAATTGTTCAC
Source organism: Octodon degus (assembly GCF_000260255.1). NCBI lineage: Eukaryota > Metazoa > Chordata > Mammalia > Rodentia > Octodontidae > Octodon > Octodon degus. The sequence goes on along the minus strand of NW_004524577.1, from coordinate 26,141,306 downwards.
TTCAAATTGTCTGTCTGTCTGTCTGTCTGTCTGTCTGTCTGTCTGTCTGTCTATCTATCTATCTATCTATCTATCTATCTATCTATCTATCTATCTATCTTATGATTCTTTTTAAGTGTTCAACTCACTGTAAGAAAAAGACACTGATCTTTCCATGGGGTGATGTTGCTGTTTTTCCATTGTCCTGAAGAGCAGGAATTTCTGAGTTTATCCAAAAGATTTAAAGAGCATATTTAGACTGGCATATTCATATGTCTTTTATAACTGAAGAAAAGAAATCAGGCAAGAGAGGTAATACAATCCTCCAAGGAAAAAAGAGGAGAACAGAAATGTGAGACATTTGATTCTTCGTCTACTTTTGAAAGAAGATCTTGGTGTGCAGTTTAAGCTGGCCTTCAGCTCTGCCTTCTGAGCACAAGGGTTATAGGTATGTACCACCAAGCCTGCCTGGGACATTCAATTCTTATTTCTTTGCTTGATCTGTTTGAAAATCATTGTTAATAACCCATATTTACATGTAGTCAGAACCCAATGAGTGTGTACCATTTCTGCTTTTCTTATTTAATATGACTTCATCTCCTAGTTCTATAAGTGGTTGCAGTCTTCATTGTCACTACTTCATAATGTGTTATCATTTGCCTCTTGTTAGATGTTTGAGTTGATTCCAGTTCTGCAGCGTTATAAACAGAGTATCTTCCTGCTAATTCCTTTTTTCTATGTAATTTATCATTTCCCTGGATTAACTTCCTCGAAGTCCTCTTGCTCCCTGTCCATTCGCTGTTCACTTTGATCCCTATACACATTTCTTTATAACTTGCACCCCGACCAGGTACTT
>NW_004524577.1:26133285-26140136 GCF_000260255.1 Octodon degus | reverse complement strand
TTTTTTTTTTTTTTTTTTTTTTCCCGGAACCCAGGATTGAAATCAGGCCCTTGCGCTTGCCAGGGAAGTGCTTATTCTACTGAGCTATCTCTTGGCCCCTCCTTTTTTTTTTCTTTTTTTTTCAGAACCAGGGATTGAACTCAGGCCCCTGCACTTGTCAGGCAAGTGCTTACTCCACTGAGCCATCTCCCTGGCCCCAAGTTCCCTCCTTTTTAAAAACATTTTGATTAGTATATATTTCCAGTATATAATGTTTAAATTCATTGTAGGGAATTGATACATGAATGTAACACATTTCAATTATTCTTTCCCCTTCCTTCCACCGCCCTTTTATTTTGCTAGCATCACATTCAGCTACTTATAAGTTCTTATAAAATAAATATCATATATACAGATTAACAATCAGACTAATTGGTTAAAACATATAAAACACATAATATAATTATACTAAATCAAGGTACAATTTTAGATAGACCATTCATGCTGGATTAACATAACTTTTTTCCACTCTTTTTTTTTTGTCTATTTTTTATTCTCCCACTATTTATTGATTTTCTCCTATAATATAAGAGAAATCATGTGATACTTAAGCTTTTGTGTCTGACTTACTTCCCTTAACATTATGGTCTCAAGGTGCATCCATTTTACTATTCCCAGTGTTTCTTCCTGTTATCTTTGATGTTAATACACCAGCTTCTTCCATGGCAGGTGAACAGATTTTCAGGCTTCAGTGTCCTCAGTGCCTGTGAGAGACACTGGTGGAACGCTGAACGGATCCCTGGGAGTCGAGGGAGGTGGTGTGTGGTGACTGTGAAGAGTAGGAAGGATTTCTAAGGCCTGAGGTCAGGAATAAAAATGAAGCCTTTGTCCTATTTGAGAAGATTAAGGCTCCAGGGAAGTGTGTGTATTGGGAATGTTGGTTCCACAGAACATCTGTAGGAAGCCCTGGTCAAATGTTGTTCAAGAGAATGGTGGGAGGGTGGGGTAGCACCTCTGTGTGCAATCAGAAGGAAATTTTGGTGCTCAGAGTTTGGGGCTTTCAGGGATTGAACTAAGCTGGAGGAAGCTTGGGAACTGCCCTGGAAGCTGGAGCTTGGGTGCATGGTAGGCGTGGAGAATTAGCAAGGTGGGGCTGGCTTCCCCTTCACCGGCCCCTGAAAGAAGCCTGGAACTCTAATAGTTGGGATCTGGCACATTTTGAAACTTTTCAGGGACAAAGATCCTCACAGTTCTTAAAGGTGGTTCTCTTGTGACAATTGTGATTTGAGTTCTTTGCCAGTAGTGGGTAGAGTTGCCTTGTTTTTGGTCTTTTTTGATTTTACTGTATTTTTTTTGATTAAATTGTTTTTTAGGGGAGTTTTTTTTTTTGTTTGTTTGTTTGTTTTGTTTTTTTTTTGGTGCCGAGGACCAAACCCAGGGTTTCCACCTTGCTAGGCAAGCATTCTACTGCTGAGCCAAATCCCCAACCCCAGCAGTGGGTGGAAATAAACAACCAAATCCACAAATAATACACACTGAAAGTTTTATTGACTTTCACAAAGTCTAGCTTCTATTTGTTTTACTGTTTCTTGATACTTATAAACTCCAACCACTCCGGCACAGAATGAGGGACACAAAAGTTGGTGCGGAATTCTGTTATAGAACATAGGAAATTGCACAGTTCATCAAAAGAGTTGGTGAAGCTAGAGGGCGTCTATGCCCCTTTTTCTCAGTCACTTGGTAATTCCATTATTGTCATCTTCCTGGGGAGAGGCTTGGCTTTACGAAGCCATTGAAAACACTCAGTGTTCGTGGCTCTGGTGTCAGTTTATGTCCTGGGCATTTTGTTTGCTACCCAGGTATTCTCCATTAGAACAAATATGTTGGTGAGCTTGCAGTTTCTCCTTGTCAGAGTATGAAGATCTCTGGAGACCCAGACTTAATGGGACACGCAGCTGTCAGCCAGTTCCTTTGGCAGATGCCGCCTCCCAATGGGTCCCTGTGAGGGAGCCTTCTGTCGTAGCCCATGTCCCCTGCAGATGGTCTGCCCATGAGTCATTGCCCCTCTAACGTGCACACAGCCCAGTTCCCAGGCCCTGAGTTACCTGCTGCGGAGGAACTGCCAAGTGGCCACGTCTTTGTTCACAGCTCTGTTGTAGAATCTTCACAGAAACTCCGGTCTCTCCTTCAAGTCTTTTGTACCAATGAAGGCTTCCAAGAATTGAAGCATTAATTGGAGAAGGCTTGAGGAAAGAGCCTGAGTGAAGACTGGGAGAACACGTGCATTTTCCTCACACCAAGAGTCAGATGAGAGATCGGGGTGTTGTGATATGTGTGACTTGGAGATTAATTCAACAAATGGGGTTCATCACAAGTCCACTCTATGATCTATACTGCTAGAGTTTGTAGGGCTTAGAGCTTAGTCCTACAAGTGCTAATTCAGAAGATGTTTTACAAAGAAGTCCTGGTTTTGCTAAAGATTCTTTTTTTTTTTTTTTTGGCTGAACTGGGGATTGAACTCAGGCCCTTGCATTTGCCAGGGAAGCACTTATTCTACTGAGCCATCTCTCCGGTCCCCTCACTAAATATTCTTGAAGTGCGTTTTAGAAAGCAAAAAGTAAGTTGGGGCTTAAGTCACTGGTGACAGAGACTTTGAAGACTGCTAGGGCACAGATGAACTATTTTCACTTGAAAACAAAGTTGGCCTTTTTGACCTTTGGCTTGGTATATTCCATGTGGCCAACCAAGTCTAGTAACTGAAATTCTTCAAAGCATTTCAAAGAAGAGAACATGTAAAGTTTTTGCTGGCATGACTTGAAAAGTTGGATTGCCTAAGCTGGGTATAAGTTTGGTTACCACCTAGGCAACTTGGTAAGACTCTACCTTAAGAAAAACAAAACAAAACAGCAACAAAAAAGTTGCAGATGTCACTCACTACAGACTACCCCAGGTTTTGAGCTTGCAAAAAGAAAAAAAAAAGAATTTATGAGTATATTTCTGTAAGGGAGCTGTTTGAACCATGTAAGCTAATAAAAAACTTAATAAAATGGCCAAAAAGTACATTGAGTGCTAAATCCACAAAGCAGAACGCCACCCCCACTTCATCTCCTTGGTCTTTCTTGTGTTCTAATGTGATTTTGTAAGTAATGAACTTTAGTCCTTCCTGAGGAAAGAAATGAATTTATTGAATCCATACATCAAAAATTCAAGTTGATTGTTCTTAAAATTCCCTTTAGAATAAGAAACTGATTTTATTGCTTTATAGCATTTCATCAAGCATTGAATTTTTTGAAGAGGCATAATCGGGTTCCTTTGTGTTCTCTGTGTGTGTGTGTGTGTATGTGTGTGTGTGTGTGTGTGTGTGTGTGTGTTTGTGTTGTGGTGTTTTGACTTTTGCCTCCCTGAGAATATTTTGCTCTGATGAAATGGCATGAGCTGGATGCACAGGGCCTGGTTTTCCATGTGTATTGTGTACATTTAGGTCTTACAGAATGCGCTGCTGTCTTGAGGTATGTAGTCTGCATGAGACAAAGTGGTTTTAGACCTTTGTTGAGTCTTTGCTATAAAAAAGGAAACTATAAAAGTGGAATTGCTTATATTACAATTAAGAGTGTTGAAATCCTAATTGAAGTAACACAAATTAGTAGTAGCTACTAACTCTCACAGTCAGTAGTCCTTGCATAGTGGCCCCTGGCGTCGCCAGCACTTTTGTTTGTGAACAATTTGATTTTGCAAACAAAAGCATTTGGCACAATTTTGTTTGCAAACTCTATTTTCGGACAAACACAACTGCAGTCCTGTTGCCCACACAAATTCAGACATGGCCATCTTGTCCTGAATCGTGGAACAGATTAAGTTCATGAACTGAGACACCACTGAATTAGGGACGAGATGATAAGTTTGAGGTGGGGAGGCAGTGTCATCACCCTTGTGAGTGATGACGTCACCTGCCACCCTGAAACCCATGGGCATGGAGTGGGCACAGTCTGGCTCCTCCAGGGGCTTTGTCTTTGTGCAATCAGATGTCAGTGCTACTACACAGAGGTGCACGGAGGGTGCCAGCTGCTCGCATCCTGGAGTAGCTAAGGCAGATTGGATATAAATATGGAGAAGAGGCACGGTAGTTGGACTCAACACAGTGGCTACTGGGCAACTTGGGGCTAGAAGGTTTTTTTTTGGAGGCCAGAAGATGCCTTTAGGGCATTTCTGGTTTGCCCTGAGTATCTGGGTTTGAACCACAGCATCTTGAGCTTGAGTGCTTTGTTTAAGCAGGCACTTAACAACTGCGCTAATGGGCAGGCCCCCATATGGCAGAAGGATTTTTCTTTTGGCTGGCTCAGGATGCCTTCAGGGCATGTTTGGCTGGCTGGAGTTGTGGGGATCGAACCACAGCAACCTGAGGCTGACTGCTTTGTTCAAGCAGCTACTTAAACAACTGAGCTAAGGGGCAGGCCCCTACCTGGGGACTAGAAAGAACACTGGATACTTGCATTGGATGGAATGGAGTTTAGAGATAGGAAGCAAAGGACATGACTGGGTAGAGCTCCATCTTGACATCTGCAACTATTGTTTCAGAGACATGAAGTGCTGGCCTGGATTCTAGGCCCAAGTCGACTGCTAGATTACCATAGCTTTCATTGATAGGCCTCAGTTTTGTCATCTGAAAAATGGGTGTGCTGGGCCCTGTCATAGTCCATTTTGTATACTGCTATAACAAAATACTGTGAGTAGGTAAGTTATTAACAATGAAGTTTATTTTGGCTCACAATTCTAGAAGCTGGAAAGTCCAGGATGGGGCAGCCGTATCTGGTTGGCTTCTGGTGGGGGCCTTATACTGTCACATAACATAAAATAAGCAAATGTGCACAAAAGGAGGGGTCCTGCATTAGCTCCCTAACAATTTCTTCTTCAGAGAAATTGAGAGCCAACTGTCCACACTGCCATTGGGAGCTAATCAACTCCCAAAGGCCCCACTACTACTTAGTAATGTTTCATGCAGATCCAAGGATCAGCATGGGTTTTGGTGGGGACGAGCTTAGCACACTCTGTATTCTTTTTTTTTTTTTTTTTTTTTTTTTGTGGACCGGGGATTGAACTCAGATCCTTGCGCTTGCCAGGGAAGTGCTTATTCTACTGAGCCACTCCCGGGCCCCTCTGTATTCTTAAGGTCTCTTTCAGTTTGAGCAGTAAATAATTTTAGCCAGTGAGGGAAGTCAGCGGAAAAGACTCTACAAAAATTAGTTTCCCTTCATCTTCTCCTTTCCATCCCTCTTGCCCCATCCCTGCCACACACTTTCTCTGTTGCTGGCTGAGGGAGCTGCCTTCTCCTCCAGCAGAACTTGCCAGAGGGTAGGTGTCCTGTTCCTGCGTCTGTGATGGAACTGAGCGCGCAGGCCTCTATCTCTTGCTTAGCGGTCATTTTTAGTGGCCAAACAAAGCAACTGAGGGTGTAAAAGGTTTTTTTTAACTTCCTCAGTGGACGCTGAAAATGATGCTGACTTCCTGTCAGCTCCAGGGAAAAAGACTGCACGAAGAAATTCAAATGCTGCCACCCAGGAAGTGAAAAGATTTATAAAAATTAGTGTTTCTCATATATTAATGACTGTGCTGGTGATGGCTTGCATTTGTCATTGTCATGTTCCATTGTCATTCAGGTACTTAATCAGGGCATACTGTCAGGGCCAAATTTGTTTGGCTGTGTCTGCCTAGCCAGGTAATGTCTCTGTTCTTTGATGGACTGCCTGTGTCACTCGAGCGTAGGCCTGGCTGGAGGAGGGGCGGCAGTAAGTTCCCTCCGACTGCACTCCATGCTGGCTTGCTCCCTGGAGCAAAGCTTGTAAAATAGAGAGTGGTATCATTTAAATGCCCATGTCTTTTTCACATCCCCTAAAATCAGAGCCGGCTGATGTGGTAGCACTAAAGCCAGGCCTTGAAGAGATCAGGGGCCTTGAGAGCCTCACCCTCATTCCTGGGCTTAGGCCTTTTGGCAGAAGACTTCCTGCAGTGCCTGCAGGCTGGCAGCTCTGCCTGCTAAGGCCCCAGCAAGCAGGCACTCAGCAGGCCAGGGGCTGACTTCTTGATTGGGCACTTCTATGCCTCCAAACTTTGAGGAATCAATTTGTGTGCTGCACAAATTACTCAGTCTCGTGTACTTTGTTGTAGCAGTGCCAACTAAGAACTCATGAGCCCCAGAAGCTGTTATTATTGTTAGTATGTACTTAGCACAGGGTCTATAGGGTCACCACACTGATCAGACTCATAGTGATCCTCCTATTTTCAGCCTCCCACGTGCTGGGATTACAGGTGTGTGCCACCACGCCCAGGCTCATTTGCCATCTCAACATGTCCCAGGGGTGGGGCTGGCATGGCACACTGGGGATCGAACCCTGATCCCTCTGTCTGCCTAAGCAGGTGCTTTAATCTGTGGAGCTATCTGGCCAGCCCCAAGCACCATAAATTATTGATGTTGCACCCAACTCCTTAATCCATGTAAAGGAGAAGGATGAACACAGGTTCAGTTACACGCATGGACATTTGTGCAGTTACACAAATATAGCATCAGAAGCTTCTTTATTTTTGCCCTAAATTACTCTGAAGAACAGTAGTTTTTTTTTTTTTTTTTTTTTTTAACATTGCCCTTTTATTACAATCTTGGAAACAAATTTCTTTGAGCGTAGGACAAGGGAAAAAAAGGTTTAGATTGGTCTCATACATTTGAAGTCTTATATTTGTTAAATAATAAGAGTTGGGTGATTTACTGTGTTTCTGACTTTGCTTTGGTTGCTAGGAATCTCAGTACAAATAATTTTGTTGTTGCTAGCTTTTGGCTACAGATATATAGATAATGAAGGGAAGGATGAAAGGGGGCAGGG
>NW_004524577.1:26124088-26133185 GCF_000260255.1 Octodon degus | reverse complement strand
GAGGGGAGGGGAGAAGAGGAGAGTTGAGAGGAGAGGGACACAGAGACAGAGATAGAGACAGAGACAGAGACTGACCGACTGACTGACAGACAGACAGACATTATGTTAAACATCCAGGATTCACATTACTCTTATTGACCCTTCTAGTCCACATCCCCCTTTCTCTAGTGTCTTTCCATTGTTCTTTCTTAAAGACAAATCACTCTTACTTTCTATTGTTTGTAACTATCATCCTTTTGGTTAGCTTATAAATTCCTTGATGAACTTTTCCTCAAAGCAGAACCCCACACATTGCAAACTGTAAGCCCTCAATCAGGAAGAGTTGTCAGATAATGTGAGACACCCACTTAAATTTTAATTCAGATAAAGAAACAATATTTTGAGTGTATGTATATCCCAAGTGATATGTGGGGCATACATATTCAAATGTACTTGAATACAAATTCATCTGGGCATACTCTATTTCTGTTTACTGAACAAGACCATTTTATCAGTGCATATGGAATGGTTCTGTACATAGGTGTCATCAGACGTACTGTCTCCTAGGTTTTGGCACATTATGATGGGCAAGGGGGCTAGAAGCGCTGCTCATAGACGTTAGTACTGCAGCCTTTTTATGTTTGGATTTGCCTTCTGACTACGTGTTGCCCTGCAGCGAGGTTGGCTCCAAGGCTCTCTGACATATGACACACTCTTTGACGTGTGAACGTCTGTGCGTGTGCCTTATTAGAATGCCTTCAGTAGCCATAGTGCTTTCTATGAATTCCAGAAATGGGAGATTAAATGCTAAGGGAATGACCAGAATAAAATGGCCAGAATTTTAAGCTTGAGAAATCACCATTTGGAGAGTGGCTGAAGTGACCAAATGGTTATCTTCCCCTACCCTACGCGCACTTATTTCCCCGTAAGCAAGGCTGAATTCGCTAAACAGGGATGCTTAGGAGTCCGGTGAAACTGTTATTATAAAATATGAGGCACTGACTGAGCTTTCCAGAGCAGTCAGTGTCTAAGTAATAGATCAGGATGGAAAGGCTGAATGCCAACCCTGTAGCAGATCGTCATTTCTAGGCACTGCTGAAGCAGCTGGGATGCTGGCCTTGGCTTCCGTCTTTCACTCCTTATAAACAAGGGCATGGGCGTGATGTGTTTTATAAAGCACTTAGATATGTAATTTAGGGTGTGGGATTAAAACTTAGAGATTGATGTTTCCAGATCTTTGTGCTTTTAAAACCATAATAAGGTGGGCATTAATTGTTTTTCATACAGGAAGTGGGAGAGTAGGTTGTAGGTTATATAGGCTTGGTCTGAGATCTTCCACTCCAGAAATAGGGCCACTGAACTACTTGGCCTGAGGAGGTACTGGAGGAGATGTGCTGTATGGTATTTTTATTAATTAATTAACTGTATATTTATTGCGGTACCCGGGATTGAACTCAGGACCTTCAGCTTGCCAGGCAGGTGCTTATTCTCCTGAGTATCTCCCCGGCCTTGTTGTATTTTAAAGGAATATTTTCCTGCTGGTATTCTTTTTTTTTGTTTGTTTGTTTTTTTAGGGAAGGGTCTACAGGGTGTTCAGGGTCTCACTGCTAGATTGGACTCATAGTGATCCGCCTGTTTACAGCCTCCCAAGAGCTGGGATTATAGGTGTGCGCCACCACGCCTAGTCTGTAAAAGTTTTTTTTTTTTTTTTTTTTGTATTTTACCACTGATATTCTAAATTTCTTGCCTTTTCATTAATTAACAAGTATTTCTTAAGACAGAAATAATACCTTCTTTAAGGACCATGTGTAGATATTGTTATTGAGGAGAGAAAATTTAAAATATTTTTGGAATTAACTAGCATGAAACTGAAAACTGTCCCAAAGAAATACTCATGGAAACACAATTATGTGAATTATGTAGGTCAGCTATAGTTTCCTTGTAGAAGTAGAGAACCTGTAGGAAATTAGAATTTCCCTGAACACTTCTGCTTCGGTGGTGGTAGCGATTCTTTTGCCTACACTAAGGCTGCTTTTGCTCTGTTGTTGCTCTTGTGAAGTGTCTGGTCCCCAGCTCCTCCTTGGCCTCTGTCATGATTGCTTGATGTAGGGCAGCTGTCAGAACTTCCCCGCATCTCAGGGCTGCCAGTGACATTGGTTGCATCAATCAAAGCATCAGAGTGTGTAAAGGAGTGTTTCTGAGTAGGTTTCATGACTTCTCCAAAAAGCAAGTTCAGATTGTCCCAGAGTATACGGAGAGTTAATCAGCTTACTGTGAAAGCATTCGTTTTGTTGTGGAGGTGGTAGACTGCTTTGGAGGGGGTTTTTAGAACAGAAAATCAATGTCAGGAAAAGTGACATGACTTCCTCTGTATCAAGTTTAAGGCCTCCGAGTCTTCTTCATTATTGTTATGAAACAACTGAGGAAAATTTGAAGATTCTTCTACGCAGAGCAGAATGAACAGCTATGAAAAAATACGATTCCTGGTAGAAATACAGGTGAGAGGCAGAATGTGGACATAAGTATGTGCTTTTGTGAAAGTCCCTTGGGTTCCAGGAAGGGGTATTGTTGAAAGTCTGACATGAGGCTACCAGGACTGATAAGATACACTGCCAATGGACAGAGTTTACACTCTAGCAGGACATATCTTGCCCCAAAAAAGTGGCATTCTACACATATTCTCAGAGGTACAAGCAGATGGTGTGAGGGGGAAGCTCAGGTTAGTTGCAGCCCCTGGTTGTGACCGTGATGTCAGTGGTGCCAAAATGGGGAGGGTGTCCTGGAGGGGACCTGGTCTACCACTCAGCACAGATTATGTGCTCAGTGTTGAGCTGGGTACTGCGTAAGGGGTACCTGCCACTGCCATCTCTAGAAAAGAAAGCTCATCAGAGAGGTCCTGTGATTCATCCAGGGCTGCTGAGCTAATGAATGGTCCAGAATGCAGCTGTCACCATTACACCTTACTGCTTTTCCAGCCTGTGTTCCTCAGTCCATCCAGAATGAGATGTGACCCACTTATGCACAAAGTCCCTGATGAGGTGGAGCATTTGATCCACTCTGGGGATGGCGCAAGGAGGAAGACCCTTTACAGAGGAAAGTGGTGGGGACAATAAGGTCTTTTTTAGGGGGCCTTTTTCCTGCATGGTATGCTAGGCTCTTAATGTACATTCTAAATTAGTCCTCTGGGTTACCCTGTGAGTCTGCCCCCATTTTATAGAATGTTAATGAGAAGCCGAGGTTTAAGTTGAGAAGCCTGACGAAGGTCACAACTATTGTGGGGTCAAGATTTGAATTTAGTATTTAAACCTTGTGACTGGGGCCAAACGGTGTCAGACTCAAAGTCAACGGTTTGATTTCATGAGTTTAGAAGCTGAGGGTTCTTCCAGGATGTGGAGGGGTAGAGCGCACATTTGGAGCAGTGGAATTCTGGGAAGGTATTCACTGGATGAGAGATGTGCGAGTGGCTGGGAGGAAGAAGAGATGGCTGTCACTCACTTGAGTATTATTTTGACAATGGAAGGGTGCCAGTCCTTGGGGAAGCTTTAGAGAGCTGTGAAGGAAGCAGATATGGAGAGGGAGGAGGAAGAGGAAGAAGGGGGGGGCTGTCAAGTGCTTTAACAGCTGCTCCCCATATCCACAAAATGACTTTGAGAAAAAATGGTTCTATTTATTTGCCTTTTCCTTCCATATATCTTGCCAACAGCATTCATCAATATCTGTCATTTCCCAGGGGGCTTAGACATGTCTAGCAATTCATTCTACTGAATTATATTTCAATACACGAATGGAAGGAGGCCAGATTGCAGATGTTAACTCTGACCTCTGCCCAGCATCACTTAGACGCTGCCACCGCCACCCAGCTCCTCGGGTGCCCTCCTACGACAGACCCTCATTCCAGGCAACACTGCCTGGTGTCGGATGCTTGTTACCATGTTCTCATTGGAGTAGACTCTATTTATACTTCTTTAAAAATCAATGTTAAGTTGTCACATGCACCTTCCCCAGTCTATGCAACTGGACCTTAGGATCAGACCATTATTTATTTTTAAAATCAGATTTTTAAGTCCAGACAAGTGCCACCGAGGGAGACTGCCTTGGTAGTCTAGGTGCAGTGACAAGGTGGTGGCCAGGGCTGGTTGTCTCTGCAGAATGAGAGAGTTGACTGGGTATTGGTCTATTAGAAGGCAGTGACAGAACTGTGGTAACAAAAACACTACAGCTGGCTAAATGCTGTCATATCCATTAACTCATCTGATCCTAATTTTCACCCTTATTACAAACTGACTGAGAGGTAATCTTGGCGGATGAGCAGATGCGTTGCTTTAAGAACAGGAGGAAAAGCCAAATATATTTCTTTGTATGGCTTTGGATTGTTTCCTTTTAAAAATACATGTTGATATGTTTGCCCTTTTATCATAAAATGGCAAGAGTAACAGGGTGACTGTCTAGGCTGAAGTTAAGAAAAAAGAACACTGGTTTTGAATCACCTTGCTAAAAGGTGACACTAAAAATTATTTTTTGATTTAAAGCTGCAGCTGTGATTGACAGCAGCAGTGGCAGCTTGCGATTCCTTGTATTTTGTCCAAAGGCTTTGATTTCAGTACTGTAGACATGTGTATTCTGTTATTTGTCAACAGTCCTGCACTTTCTCATGGCATGGACTTGGGCTTTAGTGGCGTTTACAAACATTTGTCATGTACCCAATCTAACTGGGCTTGCCACAAAGAAATTGTTAATTTCTGAAGCTGGATTCCCTTGCTACAAGGTTCTCTCAGACCATTCTTCTAACCCTGTCACCAAGTATTGTGGTTAGTAGTGCTACCTTGTAGTTTTGTTAAACAAGGAATGTTGGTGTTACTACTGTAAAATGGGATCTTAGTCATCTCTGGTAGACTTGAGTCTTTAGCAAAGTAGTAAATTAATTCAAAGAAGACCTGGAAGTTCCCTGGGCATCACCCTGCTCTCCCCTGCCGTGAGTGCTTTCTTACACAGCTTTCAGTCCCTGTGTCACTTGGAGATCACTGGCCAGAGGGCAGAGGTGTCAGGACCCAGAGCCAAGGCTCAGCTTTGGACTTCTTTGGTAAACACGCTGCAGTTTTTTAAAAGGCTGGAACACTAGCTCATTATAGGAGCCAGTGAACTTGAGCACTTCCTGGTCACAGATCTGCTGGTTTCTCGAATTATATTTATTTATGCCATTAAAAAGAATGATGGAGTGGTGGTGTTGATGCTGTGTGGGTACAGTCATTCTTCTGCACTGGGGACAAGAAATTAGAGGCAGTCACCCATGTGAGTGGGAATGAAAGGAACCGTGTCCCCATGTTCGAGAAGCGCTGCTGAAGATGAATAAAGAGAGGCAGTAATTGCCTGGGAGGACAAGAGTCGTGGCGACAAGTGAACAAATGTTTAGAAGCAAGCAATGGGGCACAGAAGAAAGATCTCCAGATGTTGATGGGGTGTACTTCAGGGCAGTGGCTTCTGAGTCACACATTCTGCCTGGTGTCCATGTCCAGCTGGTGACTTACTATGATCTTCACCCTTCATTTCTAGTTTGGAGGATTCTGAAAAAAAAAAAAACCAACAACAAAAAACAATCCTCATAGCCAACCTGTTGCTAAAGGTACTGCTAAGAACATGGCATACACGTGATCTGTTTGAGGGCCTGCTTTCCCTTTTGTGTAGAAGACCCAGAAGTAAGATTAAGCAAGGGAGAGTTTGCTAGTACAGATGTAAGGTGAAATGCTGATAATAGCCCCCTTCCAGTACAGCGGTGGGTACCACCTTTGTAGGAGCTGCTGTGAGAGTTGTAGGAGATGACAAGTGAGTAGCAGCCCAGTAGCCAAAACCTGTAAACCTAAATATCCATAAAGATATAGGCTGAAAGAACAAGGTCTCCCCACAGAGCGTGTGGTCCCAGTTGGTTCCTCACGGTACCAGTAAAGTGCCAGCTCCCTGTCGGTTCTCTTTGTTCCTAACTCCTTAGCCTCTGTAACGCTATATCCAGTCTCCCTAACCCCCTAATAGGGCTCTTTCTAACTCTGCTAAACCCTTGAGAGGTGTCTTGGTTACCTTTCTCATTGCTGAGACTAAATACTTGATACCCAAAATTAAGGAAAAATTTATTTAGTTCACAGTTAGTGGAGGTTTTGGTCCATGCTCAGCTGGTTCCAAGGCAGAGTGCCACATAACAGAGGGCAGCAGTTCTTGGCTTCGGACAGTAGCAAAGAGCAAAGGCAAAGGGAGAAGTGGCAGCAGCAACAGAGAGCAAGCCTCTCTCCCTTCTGTGGTGTTCAGGCTATCCACCCAAGGCTGGGTGTAGCCCTCGCACCCATAATCCCAGCAGCATTTACACCCATAATCCCAGCAGCATTTACACCCATAATCCCAGCAGCACTTACACCCATAATCCCAGCACTGGATCATGAATTAATCACGAACTCTAGAAGTCTGCCCCATAACTGCATGAGGCTTTGGGAAGACAACTAGACCCAAACCAAAAGGAGAGTTATGCATTGGCGACCTTAGATTCCTTCTGTTTCTAGCTGGAATATCTGAAAGGGATGAACAGACTTTTTAGGTTTCTTATATGTAATTGATTATAAGAAGCCATAGCAAAACAGTGTTTTCTAATGTAGTTATCCAGCTTTATTTATCCTTTGATGTCTTGTTTATAGTCCTAGAGAGGTAATACCATATATAAGGCTATGGACTAATTATTAAATCTATGCTGCACTTTAGGTGGCGTGGAACATTTTTTAATGGCAAGGTAAATCTGGTCAGGTACCCTTGCTCCCCAATGCTAATGTCGACCTGCAGTGACTATAATTCTTCATATGGCCACTCTGCTAAAGTTACTACTGACTTGGTATTTTCCTGTTTCCAAGGAATAGTTCTAACCTTGGGGTGCTTTAAACACACATATCTCACAGTTGAAAGCAAAGCAGGTATTTAAAAAAGTCCCTATTCCTAATTTCTTGGAATTCTTGATGGAATTAATGGAAAACACATTCCAAGAGAGGTCATATGGAACATATAGAGCCAATGTACAGTTTGTGTCTGTGTCTAGACTCAGTAATCTATTTACTTCAATTTATAAGCATACAGATCTGCAGGACTTCTCATTCTCGGTAGAGTCCCTGAGGCCAAACCAGTCATAATACAAGGCTAAAAAATCCTAACATCCCATATTTCTATGGTGTGAACCTGACAGTTTCTTGTATCAATCCAGTCCATGCATTCCAGCTTTAAAACAGACCTCTATTTATTGCCTCTAAATTTCTAGTTATGTCAGTAGAAAATATTTAATAAATGTTAATGACCATGGTGGGATTTTAGAAACATATTTCCAAAAAGCGCAATGCTTTTTGGAGTTCTAGTTGTAACAACAAGCTCAATTTGGTATTAAAACAGAGCAACCAAATTGCCAGGCAAGCTCACCTCTCGTACAACAAATTGGAAATGGTATTATCCATTAATTTCCACCCTGTGCAGCTGAGTAATGCTGTTGACAGATGCTAATTTTCTTAAATTGTAGGCAGCAAATGATGCATGAACATAACAGCAACACACTTTTTAGGGACTCTTGGTAGTCATCAGAAAGTGAATTTATATAAAGTTTGATGTGATCACTACCAACTATGGCTCTGTGTTAGTGCCGTCTAATGACTGCCTTAAATCCATCTGTTGTCCTCTTTTCCCTATTAACACTAATGGGGGTCTAGGCAGGAATAAAATATGCCATGTGTTGTGTTAACAGACCTTCCAGTTTGTAACTTTCATGAGATTCCTTGGGACAAGACCTATGAAGAATTTAAAACCTAACTCACCATAGGATTATAGCATTTCATTTTACATGTGTATAAATACTTCCAAATTTATTTTTTTTCAGTGGCTTTACACAGTTTTATTTTTTGCTCACTTTATAATCTGTGATGGGTAGAACTTTGTGTTTCTTATGCCTTTAAAAGCTTATTTGATGGAGGGCTAATTCTGTAATGTAGTTTCTATTTTAAATTTTGCAGCAACCATGTTGGCTTGCTTCTGTTTTACAGCTAAGTCATCTGAGGCCTGCAGAAGTTTATGACAGTTGATAGATTGAGTTCTGGGGTTCAGAATTGGAGAGCAGTCTTAACTCTAAAGTCACCCACAACTGGAGCAGTGAATTGTAACTGTTACTGGCAAGGGCCTTTCTGTCTTCTTGGATTTGAAGAGGGCATAAGCTCAGGCTGAGGCCAGGTGGGCTTTTTTTTTTTTTTTTCAATAAACGATGTCAGCAAATAACCAGGTGAGCTATTGACTGTCTAATGAATAACTCATTTGGGTTGGGCTCTGGGAAGGTAACCAAGAAACTGAAGGTATACCTTTGGTCTTGTTACCAATTTCGACTACATGAGATGGGAATAATTAATAAGGGACACATGGTAGTATTAAAAGTGATTTCAGAGAGGATCAGAAGGCATGCGAGTCTTGCTGTTAGTGGCTCTACTTACTATAGTGGTCCTTCTGTGTTCCTGTCCTGTATGATTTAACAAGGTGGAACATTCAGAGTATGGCACAGAGTGGATGTGGAAAGGGACCTCACTTTGGTTCCCTGCTTTGTGCTCCCCAGGCTGGCTCTAGCTTCTGTCCACAGTCCAGTGTTTCTGAGCCATGCCTGGTCTCTGTAGGTCAGGACCCCAGCAGATGCATGCTTGCGCTGCAGATTATGCTCATGCTTGTGCGGATGGAGAGGAGGATCTTGGTGGTCCTTCTGTGTTCTTGTCCTTCAGTGATTTCTTCCCTGGTTCCTTGCTTTCTCACTACTTTTTTGCTACCAGTGGGACCTTAGGAACAACCATTTGGAGGTGTGGAAGGAGTGTGAGCCTGGCCAGTTTGTCATGTTAAACTGTGGAACGTATGTTTTATTAGAATCATCAAAAGCAATATGAAAATTAAGGAGAAATTAATAGAGAACACTTGAATACAAAGTCATATACCTATAGCCAGTATATACCTACTATCAAAGCTTAATATATGTTTTTATCAGGTATATTTAAAAAATGTAATATTTCATTTAAAATTACAAATCACAAACTCAACTCTTCAAATAAACTTTTAAGTTAAACCTGCTGAGCTTATT
>NW_004524577.1:26114335-26120293 GCF_000260255.1 Octodon degus | reverse complement strand
GGTGTTACACACCACTAGCCAGCACTGGGATTCAGATGTTTATGAGATTTGAAGACTATGGTTTGAATCACCTATTTGCATCTTTATAGATTTTTTTCTATCTATAACATACATTCATTTATAGATACATAACAATCCTATCTTAGTTTATAATTTTTCTCCTCAGAGTATGTGGTAGGGTATTTTCCAGGGATACAATTCGGGCTTGGATCAGAATTTTAGCCTTGCCTCCTCACTAACCAAGAGCCCTTGGCTAGTTATTGGACTTCTCTGTGCTATGAAGTGGAGTTGGTAACACTGCCCATGGGGTTGTGATGCCTGGCATATGTGAAGACCTCAGTGGATTTTAGCTGTTATGCTTACAAATAAAATTTAGGAAACTCATCTGTTCACTGTTCCATCTTCCTGTATAGAATTGATCATATTCTTCAAATAGTATCATTTAGCTGCTTTAGTCAATAAACATTTGTTGAATATTTACTAAGGTCCAGGCACTTGCTGACAAGCCCTTACTATGCCAGGAGCTTAGGATGTGGAAATAAATAAAGCTGTTCCTTCACATGAAGACTGTTATGGTAACATAGTCTAATAATTTTTTTCCTCTAAAGGTAAGGAAGAATAACTTGTAGAATTTTTCACTGAACTAAAAGGTTTGCCTTCAGATTTTTCCATGATTGCATCAAGCCTCAGATGTTTTTCTCTCTACCCTTGGCTTTCTTTGAAATGAGGCCTCTGGGCAGAACAGAGATGAGGCCAGAGGGGGTTCTCCCCATCCCAAACCCTGACATCTCACGGCTTCTGTGCTGGTCATGCTTCTCTCCCAGACATGAGCAAAGGGATGTGTGACATGGGAAGAGACCCAGGCTGGGCCCGCCAAGAATCTGTGTATTCAGATCACTGATGAGATGGCTATATGTGTAGCAAGTCATGTCCTGCAAACAGTGAGTTACTTTGTCAGAAATCTGCTTGCTCTTATTATGCTACCGCTGCTTTCCTCAATAGTCTCTAGCTTTTTTGCCCTTCATTTATGTGCTGCCTAAAATGGGAAGCTTTCTTGAGATCCTCTCAATCTAGTTTTCAGTTCACATTTCAAAGTAAGACAAGGAAAAAAAAAATCTAGACTTGAAATGCAATATCCCATGCACACAAGTGTGCCTGCGTGTTCCTCAGGTGGTGATCAGAACCACGGAGAGTAATTAATTATGTTGATAAGTTCCGGTCAGTTGACAGTTTCTGTGTTTATCTGCATGGAAAGGGTCATAATCTGTTATGTGGGGCTGCTGGGGAACAGGTGACAAAAATCAATGCAATCACACTGTTTCAAGAAATTGTAAGTTGTACGAAGAAAACCTGAAAGATGTTTGGAATGATTTTCTCTAGCTTGATCATAGGTCATTTTTTCTTTGTATATGTGTGTATTTTCTTTTATCTCTTTTCTTTCTCTTTCGCTCACTCTCTTGCTCCCTCCCTCTCTTTCTCTTGTTTTTTTGAGACAGGGTCTCACTACACAGTTCAGGCTGGTCTTCAACTCATTTGGTAGCTCAAGCTGGCCTCAAACTCACAATGATCATCTTGCCTCAGCCTCCTGAGGGCTGGGGTTACAGACATGTGCTGCCACACCAGCATATGTACATTTTCTACTTTTGAATGAAACGAAGCCACCCCCACCCCCCAAAAAGGATGTGTTTAATTTTTACTACAGTTATGGCTAAATAGCTAACATATTGAGCGCTTTACTCATACACTCCTCTCATCAACTACATGTAGAAGATTCTCACATTTGTTTTAGAGATGGAAAAAATTGAGGCCATGAAAGGTTGACTTTTTTCCTCAGTGTTCTTCAGCCATCGGACAAGGATCTCAAGTCTATTATTTGTCTAGCCTGTCATTTTACCATGTAATAAGAGAATAGAAGATCAATTTTAAGCCATTTTTCTCTGTAATTAAAATACAAATTGCTGAAAAGCCTTGGATTAAAGCATTAGATCTCTCACCTGGACAGTGAATGGTATATGCCTTCATTCCTGTGCTTTGGTAGCACTGGTAGTTAGCATGTTCAGTGATGGTGCAGTGGTGACTAGCTAGTAGGATGTGCCTGTAAGCCATGGTTAAGGGAAGGACAAGGGAGAGATGCTACCTGTGCCACAGCACCAGCAGCCATTCACCCCACGATCCCTCATGCTTCTGTAGAGGAGTGTAGCTGAAGTCTCCTACCTGTGGATCCCAAGTGTCTATTTTCTTTTCTTTTTTTATTTTTTTTGATAATTTTTAAATTTTCACATCCTTTTTAAAACATAGCACCCTGTTTTTGTTGTTGTTAAAAAATGGTGCGCTCATTAAAAAGGAATACTGAAAAACTGGGAACACTCACATTTACAACTCCATCTTCTGTCTCAAATCTTTCTTGATACACACTTTCATTGTATATCGGCAGACCTGAATTGTTCCACACTGTCACCAGAGTATAACACTAAACTATCAGGTAGTTTTCTATCCTGTGATTTAAATTCAGATTCCAACAAAGCAACCAGAACAACTAAGATCTAATATTAGCTTCTCAGTAATTACAGTCTCCCCATGAGAAGTGAATATAAAGAACAAGTGGTGGTGTCATCCTCAATTAGAAAATCATTATCAGCAAAATGGGCTGAGACCAGAAGTCCAAGTGGTGGTAAAGAGGGAGTGTCTACCCTGTAGGACGCTCATAACTTGATTACAATGACAGCAGCCCTTTCTAGAGGTCATCATGGTAATGTGGTAATGTTCCAGAAACCCCAACAGCCCAGGATTAACAACATCTGGAAATTGTTCAGACGACACAAATTTCAGCTTTCTGCTGTGCAGGTTTCAGTAATGCCTCTGTCACCATTTTTTTTTTTCAAACTTCCTCCTTTTGCATCAGGAAAAATATACATAAAGTGCAAGTAAGATTCACTACTGCGCTCCTGGGATCTTGTTTTGATAGCCGACATCTCCAAATCTATCCTTAAAACGCTGACCAATGAAGTGTCTACAGGCATTTCTGGAGTTATCAAGTGAGTTCATGTTGGCAAAGAGAGTGTCTGGAGGTCAGTGCAGTCCTAGCAAGAAACAAGAAGTACCACACACAAGACAGGGATGCAGAGCAGTAGGGAGTAAGCTGTGGTCACCAACAAGGCCGTCTTTGGATCTCAACTCTTATGGAGAATTTAGCTGATACCAAAATGAAGGTGGCCAGCAGATTTCAGAGCACATTCAGTCTTCAGTGAGGGTAGATTCAGTTTTCCTAGTTAAATTCCTGAATTTCTTCTTGGCTTCTGCCCTTTCTTCAGCATCAAAGTACCAAACAGTCGTGGCGTATCTGGTTGCCTAGAAAGGCTGCACTTCATTTGGGTTCCTGCGATCTGACCAGAAGAACAACAGTCTCAAAAATGGGCTCCACATCTGCAATGAATGATTTCCCTTCTGGAAATATCCGCAGGACCCCACCATGCAGCTTGGCATCCCATTTCTTGTTCAGATGTAGATGCAGGTGATACAGCGCCCTTTACCTTTAGGGTTGTCCACATGACGAACATAACCTGTTCTGTTTCCTGGATAGCAGGCCACCATTGCCGTGGACCTCTCCTTGATGTAGTGTTTGCCCAGTTGGCTCCTGCAGTACAGGACCAGCTGGTCGATGAGGGACAAGAGGAAGCTGATGGCCTCACAGCCCTCCTCACTGCCCCCGATCCATG
This sequence comes from Octodon degus, assembly GCF_000260255.1. Lineage (NCBI taxonomy): Eukaryota > Metazoa > Chordata > Mammalia > Rodentia > Octodontidae > Octodon > Octodon degus. The sequence goes on along the minus strand of NW_004524577.1, from coordinate 26,116,577 downwards.
TGATCTGGTCGCCCCACAGGTGCCGCTTGGAGACCCCAGCCCGTGGCTGGGCCAGCTGGCCGTCGCGCAGGGCCCCGTTGTAGTGCAGCTGCTTCATGTGCTCTAGGACGCAGCCACCCACCACCTCGCCTAGGAAGTTGTCCAGGTAGCAGAAGCCGATCTCCTGCAGACAAGGCACGATGTACTCCAGGGCGATTTTCTCCAGATCCAGCCTCATGATGTGTCCCAGAGGCATTTTGCTCTCAGCCTCTAGGTCGGGGACCCCCAGCGTTCACCCCTGAGAAGTAGCGACCTACAGGAGCCTGAAGCCAAGGTTTGGGGAGCGGAGCCCAGGGTTCAGCAACCTGCGGTGGCCACGATCTCCCAGCGCCGCCCCAGCACCGCAGCGACGGGGACGGAGGGCAAAGTTGAGCGCAAGCTGCGGAGAAAGGATCCCGGTGTAGGGAGCCGTGGGAGGTGCGCGGGGCTCAGGCACCCAGCACTGGACCGGCCCAGTGAGGAGTCTGAGGGCCCCTTTTGGAGCTGCGGATCCACCACAGCGGCGGTGGCCCGAGGCCCAAGTGTCTGCTTTCTTATTCTCCATATGTTTTCCTGGAGGGAAATGCCTGCTCATCCTCCCTCATGCAATCAATGTGCAAGCATTGTTGCTGCACAGCAGATAAAATCCACACAGAATCCCCCTTTACTGAGTTATTACTATGTGAATATTCATGGCCAGCCTACCTTTCCTGGTGTCAACAAAAGCCTCATTTCTTGAATGTTGGGCCCGGTACCGAGGAAGTAACAGTATGAATCGACTCAGCTGTTTGACTCTTAAGAGCATACACGTATATATTAGGGTTCAAGGTTGATGGAAATTGCTCAGTGAACCTAGACTGACACTGATGTCCTGATTTATGCAAATGGGTGCCATTATGTATGCCTTGGACATGGTTGGCTGCCACCTGAGGTCCAGGAAAGAGGCTGGGGAAAGGGACACCAGTCCTGTTTCACCTTGAGAGAATTCCCCAGTTCCTTTAGTTGGTGAAAATCGCCACTTTGTAGAGTTCTTTTCTGGTTGATTCCTAGATCACTTTGCATATTAGGAGTTTTTCTTTCTTTTGTTTATTTGTTATATTGGTTGTGTTTTAAAACTTTGTACTTGTTACAATTATATTAGGTATTCCCCTCCCCCCAGCTGCCCACGTTTATTTCTATAATGCTGAGCATGCTTTGTGTGTTTACATACGATACACAGTCCACGGGAAAAGGCCGGTGGGCACACCCACTTCATCCTCCCCGATGAAGGACGCTAAGATGGGTTTCCAAGGCCAGCAACCGCCCGTGGATCTCCTGAATTATTTCAGATGAATCTTTCATGTGTGCTACTGATCAGCATAATTACCAAGTATGACAGAAGTACTGGAGCAGAATGGTGAGGAAGAGATTCACCATTGTTACAGAGCCATTGCTGTCCAGCAGCCGTTTACACTATTTTCTCTTCAACCCCAACAGGGAGATACCTCCTTCCAAACCCAGTGGCCGGGCAGGTGTGGCCAGCCTCGGCGGAGACGTCCAACCTCGTGCGCATGCGCAGCCAGGCCCTGGGCCAGTCGGCACCCTCGCTCACCGCCAGCCTGGTGAGTGACGTCATGCTTGGGTTAGCACAGCCTCTGAGGGGCAGGCGCTTGCCACCTCCCTGGGGACTACTTACATGTGTTGTGTTCCACTAGGTTTAAACTTAGCCGCATGTGGCATTGAGCACAGATTGGACAATCTGAAATCCCTTACTGTCATCATGTTAATTTCTACCTCTAACCCCCAAACTTACAGTCTTTCCTCTAAAGACATGAAAATGTTTTTAGGCTTTTTGTTGCTTAAACTTATTTCATTTCAATCTTACAGAAATAATGCCAGTTTATTATGTATTCTTGATTCGGCTAAGTAATATCTTGACCACTTTGCCTCATAATTTGTATTTTGCATATGTATGAATGGATGCTCACTCACCCATACATAATTTTTGATTTCTGTGAGAGTACGTTGCATGTATTCCGCAGCCTTTTGCTCCCACAGTTTATCCAGGTGAATCTGTGGCTGATAGGACCCCTCTCCCCACTCGGCTCTGTGTTTCACTGTCATCTTGGAGTCAGTCATGTCTCATCTTTTTCTTTCCCCGTGTAGGATTCCAGTTGTAGTCGTGTGTTTTCTTCATGCCCATCTCTTTGGTCTCCTTTGATGTGGAATGTGTGTTGTCTTTCCT
>NW_004524577.1:26091913-26113950 GCF_000260255.1 Octodon degus | reverse complement strand
TTTTTTCTATACTGATTAAAAATGATGGGGACTAGCATTGTAGATCAGTGGTAGAGTGCCTGTCTGACGTGCTTGTTGCCAGGGGTTTGATCCCGAATGCCAAAGAGAAAAAAGGTGGCTTTTCCAGTATAAGCTGTTCTCTATGTTCACAGCCGGTTCACCAAATAAATATTAATTTGTATTTCTATTTGTTAGCAGCAAGAACTTATGCATCACTCCCCCCCCCCATGAACAACTTTATTTTTAACCATGACGCTAAGTTTTTTTTTTTTTAAGTGACCTTCTCTACTTTACCCTTTGAGTTGACGTAGAGGTCCATACGTTACTTTTGCATTGGTGATGGAGTTGCATAATACAGAAATACAATTTTAGGCATCTTTTATAGATGAAGATGTAAGTAATATATAAATCAGAGTGTTACGCTATCTCATAATTTTATTCATTGGTAATATATTGTAATATGAGCTATTTGGGAATCATGCAATAATACGCAGGCTTAATTCAGGTCCAGGCTCTGGTTCTGCTTTTGTCATTAAGTAGCTGTATATATTTAGACAAGTCACCTGCTTTTTCAGACTCTGCCATGTCGTCTGCAACTATAAGATGAAAAGACATATTGAACAGTCCGTCAAGTTCCTTTCAACTCTGGAATTCCCTGATTCTGCTTTCAAAATAATTGAGGTTTTGAATATATGGAATAGTTACCTCTAGAGACATTTCCTTTAGGATAATTTGTGACTTTAAAATTGGCTCTTATCCTTTAATCAGAATTCATTGTTTTCCTCATGAAAGAGTTAAAATGATGATAGATAACATATTCTTCTACTCCATCCCCAGTCCAAAGTGATTCTTTCGCCTTGAAGAATTTTTTAAAAGCTTCTTTTGCTGTAAGCATGTACTTTTTAAAGGTAAAGTACCTCACAATTTATGATTTTTTTTTGACATAAGTGATTTTCAGCCACTGCTGAATACTGTTCTTCACATTTAAATTGTAATCTTGTATATTTACTGCTGAGTAAATCATTTTGATTAAAACAACACTGTCACAAAGTACTGTGTCCTAATCATATTCCCATCACTGGAAAAAAATACCTGACACTCATAAGTTAGAGGAGGTTTCAGTCAGTGGTCAGGTGGCTCCAAGACAGGAACAGCATGATAGAAGGGAAGGCCAAGGAATGCAGGCAGCACAGGACAGCCAGGAAGCAGAGAGAAGGGATGGGAGAGCACAGGGAGGCCAGGCCTTCTGTGACCCGCCTACCCCCAGGCCCCACCTCCTCCAGGCACCTGCACCTGCTTGACTCACTGATGGGGATGAGCTTAGTTAGGGCCCTTATGACCCAAGCATGTAGGAATTTGGGGGGCGTTCAGATCTAAACCATATGATATTGTGTCTTACTGCCTAAGGATACATATTATTATTCACTTTTCCAAATATAGAAAGTCACCTAGGGTAACGAGAACAGCTCACAACAATAAGGAGAACCTACTAATAGAAAACATGGAACAGCATCTCTGGAATCTGTCGGATGACATTCTTATCAAATAGTCTTTTAAATTATTAGGTGATCTAGCTACAAGTTTTATGTTTCCCGTGTTTGTTTAAAATCACCTAAAGAATATGGTGAAATACCTTGTGGAGCAAACTTGAGATAGTTGTCTGCCATCTTAGTGTCTCAAGTGCTAGCAATATCAGTATGTGTTATATTTTAAAAGTTTTTTAAAAATTAAGTTTATTGGTGCAGTTAGGATATACATGATCACATTCGTCGTAGGGAATTCGAGCATTTCTCCCCCAGCCTCTGTGGTTTTTGGGGTGGCAGCAGCTACGTGAGAGCAGCCTGCCCTCTTGATTTCTTCTTCTGTAGTGATGTGCCCAGATTACTCAGCCCTCCTTTCATTGTCCCTCAGCTAGCTGCCTGGTAATGCCTTGTCGTGCTATTAGTGCCTTTTATAGGACCAAACAACTAAAAGGACATTAAAGTTTGATGTTTGACATTTCTACCATGTTGCATTTGCATCTAAATTATTTCTACCAATTATAACTAACATTTGATAGAAATGGACATGAAAATGCAAGAAACCGGCACCCTTAGCGCTGTTTCATTTCCTCCTCCTTGCTTTCCTCACCGTCCAAGCAAGCTGATGCCTACGAGGTTCATTGTGCAGTAGAATATCCCTCACTAGGCTGTTCCCCAGCCATTGTCCCAACCCATGGCCTCCCTAGAGCCATAAGCAACTCTTAGCTGACTCCTTATCTTTTATCACATTGTACCCTTTTGTTTTCACCCTTTTTGTTTATGTCTAGTAACTCCCTGCTAGACTGCAAGCTCCTTGAGGGCAGATTCTTACTGATTTGGTTTTCTACTCCCACCTGCTCTTAGTGCAATGCCTTGCAAGTAGCAGGCATTTGAAAAATAATGTTTTAGGAGCAAATAATTTTTCATAACAAATGACAGATTCCTTTAATCTCAAGGTAAGAGTGGTAGTGTGAGCCTGTATGCTATTGTGTTTGGCCTATTAAGACCATGTGTTTAAAGTCTCTGGTTTTGTTGCTCAGTGTGAATCTTGCAGTTGTGACTAACCTGCAAGCCCATGCAATAAGCCAAATCCCATGTACTTCAGCATTAGCTGCTCAAAAATTATGGCAGCAAAATTATGAAGAGATTATCATTATCCACATTTAAGGAATTCCCCTTTATCTGCTTTTGAGGAGTCAGGTTGTTGCATTTGTTTAGTTACATTGTTGATTCATTAAGCAACTAAATTGAAGTGATATTTGCCAAAGTGTAGAAGAATTAGAAAAATAAGGAATCAAAATGGTTTATGTCCAAGTGCCAGTACTGCTTCTAGTATAAAAGAATTTCCTTCTAATCCCAACAACATATGTTTCAGAAAAGTATGGACTCTCCACCTGATAGGTATTAATATGTTAGTAAGATATAAATGAAGGCCCTGTGGTTTGATAGGTATAGATTTGAGTAAATGCCTGACCTACAGTGATTTAAATGCCATAGGCAAACTTGAAGGTAATGCTAACTACCTTCTCGAGGAGGAGATTAATTCCTAGCCTGAAGTATCTAGTTTTCCTTGGCAATGCTAAATGTAGTTGTGTTCCCTCTCCCAGAAACATTGGGCATTTCAGATAAATGGCATGTTGCCAGTTCTTCCTAAGTAGCCTAGTGGCTGGCAGAATACATGCTCAGCCAGTGTCTGCCTGCTGGGACACCAGCCGGGAGTGCTGATGAAGTGTCAGATGTACACTTCATATACATTAATCTGAAGAGGGGAAAACTCATTTTCCCATTTGCTTCCTCCATCTTTCTGTCCCTCCCCACACACATGGGTAGTTTATCAAGGAAGTCATGGTCGTCAGAAGCAGGGGATTTATACAGATGCTGCTTTCTGGCAAGAAGGATGGAAATTTCAGGAGGCAAAAGCAGGACCAGTGGTAACTTATTTCTTGGTAGGAAATACAGTTGTAAGCCTTGGTAACTGAAGTTTAGAAATGGAGTATGTAGCCATCACTAGGAATATTCACCATTTCTATACTTTGGAATAATAGATGGCGGGCAGAAGCACTGTGGAAATTAGTTTCCAGGTTTTTTTCTCCAATTTCATTCGATTTCAATGTGGCACCTTGTCACTGTTGTTCTTGTGACGGGCCCATTTGTGTCCTTTCGTGCTTGACTACGTGTGTGAAATGGCTCCCTGTACTGCTTGCTGCACATTCCACTTCCTTCATTTTTCTCCAAGACTTCATCACCCTTGACTCTACCGTATCGTTGCTTTATTTTATTTATAGCCATCCTTCAGTGTCAGTGGGGCAGGAGATTCAGGGACCCCTTAGATTCTGAATTCTACAGATGCCCCAGTTCCTTGTATAAAATGGCAGAGGACATAGAACCTGTGCACACCACCTGTACACTTAAACTATCTCTAGATTTCTTAGAATATTTAATATAGCACAAGTGCTGTAGAAACAATCTTTATACTTATATAGGTTAGGAAATAGTGACAAGAAAAACGTCTGTACATGTGCAGTGTGTGCATTTTGTAAAAACATTTTTTATCTGTTAGTGGCTCCAGCTTGGTGCAGAAGCTGTGGATAACAGGGCTACTTATCTCTCTCTCAACCCCCTGATGCAAACTTAATTAAGGCCTAGAGCAGTGTATGGTAGATAATCGCTGCTCACTGGTTTGTGAATGCAAAAATTGTTATATTTCCTTTTTGTACCTTTTTAGTGCCCCAGAACTGACTATGGTATATTTATTTTGTTTTTAATCTGTGATAAATACTTTTTTAGTTTATATTATATAGGCGAGCCAAGAACCTGCTTTTCAAGCTACAGAGATGCTAAGTATGGAAACTATGTTTAGAAATTAAGCTGTAATTGTTCAGTTTGACAATGGTAACAAGGGGGAAAAGCAGAATTATTGAGGTCCTAACAGAATCATTTTAGTTTTTCCACCTGTAAATGGCACTGTTTGCCCTGACCTGATAATGTCATTAGAATTAAATGAGTAGGTTCTTGTGTACTCTTTTGTGTTGTGTGTAACTCAAGAAACACAGTTACGCACATTCCTTGCATTGGCAGGAGGAATATTTCTTGGAGGGTGTGTGCTTGGCTTCGCTGGGGTGATGTCAGGGTTTTGATTTGAGGTGGGACCTGGACCTTCTTGTCCGTGCTTTGCATAATGGTCGACTACTTTGTTTCTTTGTTCCTTATCTTTCTTTAACATTTACCAGCTGAAACAATTGGAAGATATCTTGCTAGAATCTTTTACTTTTTAAACTGGTAAGGTGCTTCACATACTGTTTTTCAACTTCTAAATATTAGGTTAAGTAGTATAATTTTCTGTTTCTTCAGTATCTGTCATTTGACATCATATCTATTTCTTTTAATGGAAAAATTATATTTCATGATGCACTATAAATATTAAAACCAAACTACTTAAACTGTAATATATTCAAAGAGCCTTGATGAATATTCATCTTTTCTATTTGCGAAAAAGCATTATGAGGAATCAGGGGAAATTCACTAAGCATATGCAAAAGTGTATTTTTTCTTTTTAGTTCATTCAGAATGTAGACACATAATGTCAGCATTTATTTAGGGTACAGTCATTTAATATTATATCAATACTTCATTAGCTTTATAGCTCAAAAACAAAAACCTGATCTGAAGTCCAATTAGTTAACTCTAAGAGAGTATCTGTTAAATATTGATGTAGGAACAATTCGAACGCCCTTGGATAAATTACTGAACAAAAGTTTTAGAATACGTTTATGAATTAGCATTTTTCCGCAGCCATTATGACTTAATTTAAAGGCTACCTAATATTTCAGGGCTGGATGTGTCATTTTATTAAAGTGTTTCCCTCTTTATTTCAGAGTTTTTTCTTATTGCAAGTAATGCTGATGAGTAGACTTTTAGTAAGGCCCTGTTCCCCTCTGATTATTATTTTTAGGGTATATTCTGGCAGTGAGATTATTAGAACCAGAAATAGAGGCATTGCTGTAGTTCTTTACAGATTTTGCTCCCCTATTTCTAGGATCACTTGAAATATATTCTTCTACATGTGAGAGAGTACTTCCTACTCCAGCCAGCAGTTAATGTTGTCTTCCTTTCAGAAGAAATAAAAATAAATTAAAAAAAACTTTTTCTGAATTGTTTGGTAAAAATACTCTTAAATCTGGGCTTCAGTGATGTAGTTCTGCACACATAAAACTCTTAATATATAATCAGCAGATAAAGCAAGTAGGAAATTAGGGCTACTGGTACACCCGTACCTTTTCTCTTCCATTCCCTAAGTGAGCTTCCCATTCCAAGTTGGTAACCTGTATTGCTCCTGGGATACGGGAGCTGCTGACTGTGATTACAGTGTGTGTAGCTGAAGGCATTATTCCACAGTTCAGAGTTTTTTTTTTTTTTTTTTCATCTGGAAAGTAGTAATCTCAATTGTGAAATAGTGCCTTCAGCTGTGGACATTATAATCAGAGTCTCAGGAGTGCTTGTATTCCAGGAGTAATACATCTCCTAGTTATTACCCTCTGAGCTAGGGTTCTGTTTATAGTGAAGGGATGAATTTTCATAACTCAGTGCTGAAATAGCAATAGGGAGCCATGAGAAGATTATTATAGGTCAGGCCTAATCCACAAAGATAAATCTCATTATAGGCTCACCTGGGTCCATCCACAGAGTAGCTGGTTTAACATGAGTCTGTAAATCAAAGATTAGCTTAAAAGTGAACTATAAAATCCTCACTGTGATCCAACTACTGTCTCTATGAAGAGATGCTCTAAATATACATCCCTGTACTAACCATGCTTTGATGCCTGGAGGGTAATTAGCAAATGATGTGGGGAAGGGATCGTGATCCACTCTGTGAATGAATGAGGAGCTACACGCTTTGGGGAGAAGTATTTTTAAGTAAAGTTCCATTCAGAGTAGTCATGTAAAACTTCCCTTCTTTTCATTTTTGCAGATTAAAAAGTAGTCATTACTTTGAGTACTGTGGATGCTGTCCTTGCTAGGAAGCACAGAGCACTCACTGGTGTGCTTTGCTGTATGGGTGCGCCTGCAGCGACATTCAGGGTGGGCCGCCCATGACCCGGGGTGTGGCAGAAAGCCAGAGAAAAGTCAGCGAACGTCAAGAAAGTGCAGCGAATAGTGTCCACACATGTTCTACAGGATTTACTACAAATGCCTGCCCTCTTTCATTTGTGTACTATCACACAAGGGAACCAAACAAATTTCTGTTGGCAATAGCACATAGTGGTACATATCTGTGTGCATGCATGTGTTAAAGCTAAGGTTGCATTTTACCTCTTTACTCAACGGGTGTCCCTTTTTAGGTGCTGACCAACCTGTCTCAAGTGCATAAAATGAAAATTGATGGGGGGCAAATCACTTCTTTTCTGCTCTTATCCCTCACTGAATCTTTAGTACCATGGTTAGTGCCTGGTGCAGTTAGTACTTAGGAAATGGTTGTTTGTTAGCGAACATTGAGGAAGTCTTAATTCTGAATGTTAGCTCTGCAAGGCTCCTAGTCTGCTGTTTCCCAGAAGCTAGCCAACGTGAGAGCTCTGCCTGGGAAGGATTTTTCTGGGTTCTGCATGGGAGGAGAAGACCAGGCCATGGTGGCTACACAGCAAAAGCTGCCACCGTGGAGGTGCCTGCTGGTGCAGTGGAGGACGTGTGCTGCTCAAGAGAACTCCTGGGGCAGCACCTCTTGTCGCTTCTGGGGTGGCACCGTTCATCCCTTCTGAGGTCCTTTGGCTCACATACACCAGCATCTTCCATTTGCTCTTACTCTGCGAAGGATTCTGCTATTCAGAAGAAACCAGGAAACCCAAGGTAATTAAAGTGGGGTGTGGTAGGAAAGAGATGGATTTTTTTTTTTCCTTCAGAAAAATGAAAAGCTATTATTTTACTTCATTGACTCCATAGGAAGTTCCTGGTTGTTATAGCAGTTGGAAAACAACCTGCTTTAATATTTTTCTAGATACACTCTTTTGGCTGGTGTAATGAGAAGTATTGGTAATTATACGTATTCCTTGTTTGTTGGCACCTGAAGCATCAATCTGGTGGATTCTCAATCAGTGTATTCCCCATCATGCTCATTTTTCAGTTAATTGAGTACGAACAGAGTCCCTATTGTAGAATTACTATTAAATCCTTTATAGCAAAGATGTAACACATGGTCTTGCTTTGGAAGAGCTTATAAGCCTGATTGAGAGAGCATTTCTGAGAAATCAGACAGGGTAGAAGATAACACCACCACGCTGAGTCGTCTGCAGCTGTGAGGATTTATAGGCGCAGAATGAAGGGCTGCAGGATTCTGGAAAAAGGTTTGCAACTTGAACTGAGTTTTAAAAGCAGTGTGTTTGGGTTGGGCAAGCTTCAAAATACAGTGGATCTGTTCACATAGTGGAATGGGGCAGAGGGGATGGCAGCAAAAGGTTAAAGCTCGGAGTCCATGGTGCTTCTTATGGGATATTTCTAGGGTAATGAGGAGGAGAAAGGGCCACTTGAAAACCTAGAGGATACTGGGTTATCTGTGGCAGGATCATTTCAGAGCTAGTCAGATTTCTAGGGCAACACCCCCATCTAAGTAAGCAGGATGCCCCTGTGAGGTGGTGGGAGCCTTCTACATAATGATCAGGCGATGCCTTTTTGTTTGGGAAATCTTCATGGTACAGGACTTCAGGTATTTTATTCAAAAGGAAATAATTCTTATTTTTGATAGATGCAATCACTAGTTGTTAGTGATGGCGTATGGAGTTGTGAGATCTTTCCTGTTCACATCCTATCATGTTAATTTGCTTTTATGTAAAGCATGGAGCAGGGTGGTGGAGGCTTGCTTAGCAGTTTGTGACATACTAGACCCTATCCTTTATTGACCACAGCACATCAGCTTCCTTTTTGCAAAATTTGAAAACACAAACACTGAGTATTGAAGGCCCCTTTCACAAGTAGAATGTAAAAGTATCAAACCAGGGTGCCAATTTTGATAATTCTGACCTCTGTATCCTAAGAATGATCATCATTCCTGCCCTGGGGCTTTTCCCAGGTTGGCTGCTCAGAGCCCTGACTTCTGTTCCTCCTGTTTCTCTCTTCCCTACTTTTCTTTTTTCTTTCTAGTCAAGATGATTTACCACTAAAATTTAAAGGGTTTTTTGTCCTTTTGTTTTTCTGGCTGGTGTACATTGGAATCACCCAAGAACCAAAGATACTACATTATTGTTTCCACTATAAAATTCCGCATTCACTAAATAATATCTGACGTCATGGATTTTATCTCTGTCCCTAAGAAAATGGGTGTACACTTACCATTCCTTTTGCAAGAATTAGTGCCTCTTCTACAACGAACTATGAAAATCTATTCACTGCATGAAACCAGCTTGTTTTTCTTTGATAACAGATGCCCACTGCTTTTCTTACATGGATGCTTAGGGACATGTATATTCCTTTCTTTGTTGGTTTAAATAAGACATCTTTTTATTGCTTCTGAGATACACGCAGGATATGTTTTAGCCTGATATATGATAAGAAGCAGTGATATTATTATAAATTTTTAGTTTAAAAATTGTTAATTAGATCTTAAGAAACTTTGGGATTTCCCCCTTCTTTCTGGAAAACATCCATTCCCTTGAGAAATCCTAGTGATGAAAGCCTGAGGGAGGGAGGGATGGATTTATTTATTTATTTATTTATTTATTTATTTGTACTGGGGCTTGAACTTAGGACCTTGAGCTTGTCAGGCAAGCACTTATTTTACTGAGCTATCTCCCAGCCTGATTTTCATCTTTAAATGCATCTGAAGTCGGGCATAGTAACTCCCGCCATACTGAACCACTTACAGTTTCCCAAAGGGCCTCAGTCTTTTCTTCTCCCTTCCTTAGTCTGGAAAGAAAATAATTCTGCATACAATTGTGCTGTTTGCCTGATCAATATCTGTCTGCACTGTAGCCCACGCAGTGCCTCTTCCCTGAGCTCTTTCCCTACCCTCACTCCAAACCAGTGAGGACCCTCTTTTGAATTAGACACGTCCAAGTTCTTTCTACCGCGGCCACTAAACCCAGGATATGCTAAGCAAGAGTTCTGCCATTGAGTTGTGTTTTCATCTGACGTTATGGATTTGTTACATGGTTATATCGGGCTCTAAAGGTCTTGTTGCTTGTCTTTTCCTCCTTCCCTAGTTGTTTCTTTTTTAAAAATTAATTTTATTGAGGGCCTTTTATGATCGTTTTATGGGAGGAACCTTCTAATTTTATGATTGTCCTTAGGATTTAGAGGTCAGAATTATCAAAATTCTGGAAAGGAAAGCTGCAATGTGACAGCTTCAAAACAGGTTGGTTACAGCAATTAATATGTTACAGATTGTTGTCTTTGTAGTAGTCATTCTTAGCACAAGATGCACCTGAGGAATGGATGAAAAAGATGTGGCATTTTATACAATGGAATATTACTCAGCTATAAAGCATGATTAAACTCGAAGCCTTTATATTTAAGTGGATGCCACTTGAAGATGTACTCATAAGTGAAGTAAACCAGACCCACATGTGTAAATATCGTATAGTCTCCCCAATATAAGAACTCAAAAGAATAAATACAAATAGAAAGGTACAACACAATTAAAAGGAAAGTGAGAACTTGAGGATTAGACAATGAAAAGAGGGCAAGGAGAAAAGGTACAAAACATGACAGGGGCAAAGCCATACATTTATACGTACAAGATGGGTGAAGCGTTGATCCTGAGAACTGTCAGCAGGCTGTTGAAACTAGCAGCTACTTGGTGGGATTCTCACCCTGACTAACTATATGTGCTGATACATGTGAACTGAGTGACTGCACCATAAATAGCAATGTGTAATAGTGAGGTCATGCTGTCATTCTGGCCCTAGTTGTTTCTTAATGGCCTGATTGTCCGAAGAGCCAGGAAAATGAGCATGGCCCATGTAGTTGTGGATCTGAGGAATTGTGCTGGGTGGCTCTTAGCTGTGACGGTGTGTGAAATGGTGTGGATCTTTTGGTTCTGCCCATTGTACCTCTATACTACAATTATTTTCTGAGAGTCTTGCTTTTGAAAATGAATTCAGGAACTGAAAAATTTTATGGCTGAAACAGATCTTCGATCCCCTTCTCCCCTTGCTCAGAGGGACCATGCTTACAGTGGCCACATCTAAATTGTGATCTGTATTTAGAGTGAAATTATTGTACAGAGTTTAGGGTAGTGTTTAAGGACATAAGCTTTAGCACCTGCCTTCCTGGCTTGAAATCTCAGTTGTGCCATGTACCAAGGAGTGTACCTGTATTCTGTTGTGTCTGGAGTCAAGTAAGGCTTTACTCATAAGCATGTCCACTTTGAAGGCAAAAGGAGAGAGCACAATAGATGTTAACTCCTTTAATCTTTGATGTAGTAATTTATTATATTAGGATGTTAAGGTTTTATTTAAAAAACTAAATCTCTGACATGTGTGGTTTAAAGAAGGACAGAAGCTGGCTTTGTAAGGCTCAGCATTCCCATCGCCTGAAATGACTGCAAGCCTGTCATGTTTCCTCCAGCATCATTTGTAAGGCTTACAGCTTGTTTGAAATCATAAGTTATGGAGAAAGGATAATGTGACATTTTCATGAAGTAAACTTTAAGGGATAAAGCTATTAAAATATAAAATGTGACCAGAAAGAAAGAGACCCAGGCTTTTCTTCTTATTCCTCTCAGTGGACAGCACATAGGATATGCGAGGATCCTGGTCTTCGTGAGTCATTTTTGTATTAAAAATATGCTTTACATAAAAGTCTTGCTTTCCTTTTGAATTGACACTTTGGATACCACAAAGTGTCTGATTTATTTTTATTTTTATTTTTATTTTGTACAGGGTCTACAGAGTCTCACTATGTAGATTGGAGTCATAGTGATTCTCCTATTTTTCAGCCTCCCAAGAGGTGGGATCATAGGCGTGTGCCAACATGCCCAGTCTAAATTGCCATCTCAGTGTACCCCATGGTGGGGCAGCATAGCATGCTGGGAATTGAACCCTGGCCACTGTGCTCTGCCTAAGCAGGCGCTTTAGTTCACTGAGCTATCTGGCTGGCCCAGTGACTGAATATTTGGCTCTTTAAATTAGTAACATTTTTAAATAAAAATATTATTAACATTTTTAGCTGGTTTTCCTCTTGCAAAATGTTGCTATCATTTGCCCACAGGATGCCTCTTACTTTGGCTTCTGACACTTTGGCAACTTCATCCTTTCTACAAAATGTTATTGAGTATTATTATACATGAATGTGTTTGAAAATGATTTTCTTTTCTGTCTTTTTAAAATTTTTTAAATTTTTTGGGGGTCTTTTTGAGACAGGGTCTTGCTATGCAGTTCAGGCTGACCTTAAGCTCACTTTGTAGCCCAGGCTGGTCTCAAATTCTTGATGATCCTCCTGCCTTAGCCTCCCCAGTGCTGGGATTACAGGTGTGCACCACCACATCTAGCTAAAAATGATTTTCATGTACTTAGAGGAGGTCTTGAATGTATTGTACCCACCTATAACTCTCCACTAAAAACATTAGGGAAGACATATGTGACAATGTCATGGGGGCCTGGAGGCAAGGATTCTGTTAGAGTAACCACTTGGGGGTCACATCGTGAAGGACCAGGTGCCTTGGAAGGTCACTGTTTGAGGTGTGGTTGCTTCCTGGCCCACAAGGATGCTGTGTGTTTTTGTCATCAACCTTGGTGCCTGCCATTTGAGTTTCAGCTTGAATATCAACTTAGTTTTTTTATTTTATATTTTTTTTTTTTTGGGACCGGGGCTTGAGCTCAAGTCCTTGCACTTGCCAGGGAAGCGCTTATTCTACTGAGCCATCTCCCCAGCCCTTGAATATCAATTTAGGAAGCCAACAACAGAAGGAGATTAAAAAATGGAAACTGAAGTTCTGTTTTTTTCTTCTACATTTCATTTGAGTATATTGTTGTGATTCTTGTACCCCAGTTTGTAGGCTCCTGGAATAAACTATACAGTCTGCCTTCTAAACTCTCTAGAGTAAAGCTTTATTGATTAAAAAGAGTTTTGAATATTTATTGAAGCTGCTTATCTTGTCTTTTTGGAAAACTTTCATTTTGTTTTATTATCCAATGGAAAGAACGGCAGATCTTTGTTACACATGTCATTAACTAACACTAAAGTGACACAAGTGTCAACAGTTATTGTGAGACCCATTTCAAAGCTAATTATGCTAATTAGAATGTAATATACCCAGTAATTGCATGTATTCAAACATCTTACTATCACTTTTTGTGTTTTCTTTTCCAGATGTAAGTCATTCATTTGTTGCTCGGAAAGCTGCAGAATTATAGCTAAGATAACAAATAATTGCTAGCAAATAAAATTGCTTCTTTAGAAATATACCCTAATTGGTAAGCCATGTAAGAGCAAATAACAAATGTTAGCATGTTAAGCATATAAATTAGGACCATTGCTTATGAAATCCTTAGTTTTGGGACTTTTCATTTAAATAAGCCTCCTTATTGCAATTAATATTATTTTTTGGTTTATGACCCTTAAAAATATATTCCCTTTCAGCATTTCTTGGAGTTCTAATTTAGCCATCTTATACATGTTAGACAATTTGCAATTTAGATTTTAATGTGATTTTCATTCTTTTAAATGCCATTTTTTTTGTATTTCATTTTTATTTAAAGCATGATTCTCTCTGTATTCATGGAAGCTAGGAATAAACAAACTACTAGAAAAATCAAGCTATTAAGTGAACTGAGAACATAAAACATCTTAATATGAATTCCACATAACTAAACTAAATATTTGAGAGTCTAGCCAGAGAATTATGGCTCTTTGGAAACAAACTTTATGGGACGTTGTGTTCCTAATTTACCTTCTGTTATAGTTCTTTTTAAAAAATAGCATTTCTATCATTGACTTTAAATCTTCCCAACATCTTGCATATATGAGGCGCTAAATCTGGCTCTAATGATTTGGGGGACGTATCTGCATGAAGATAGAGTTTGGGCCGCTATAATGTTTTAGAATTCTTTAGTACTTTTTTCTATTGAGAGTGTCAGTGTGCGTTCATCTTGTAATGTGAGTTACATGGTTATATTTCATCCACATTGTGACCCGCTGAAATTGGCTCAATGCAGCACCATACGCTTAATTCTCTAACACGTGCTGTATACCTTTCTCAATTAAGCGGACTCATGGTCAGGCTCAAGGGTGATGTTCTTAATACATCAGAATATTTCTTCTTGACCTCTTTACATGGCCGTGGTATAATTATGCTTGCATATAATGTATTCTGCCTAGTTTTTTCCACTAACATTTTTAATTCCCTTTGGGGGCTGTTGTTATTCTTAGTAAGCAGGCTCTCTATCTTGCTTTACTTGTTAACCATTCTTGAAAAACACAGGAGGTGTCAAAAAAGATTGGCATTTTTGAGGTTGGAAAACTTGGCACTAAGTTCTGGCAGTGACAGTTCTTGGCTCTGGGATTTGGGACTGTGGTCAGTTAACCTCATGGTTCCCTGGTATCACCATTAGTGAATGGGGACGGTTAATCTTGACAACATCGTTGTAACAATTACAGGACATAATTCATATCAGAGCACAGTGCCAAATCCTTTTTTTTTTTTTTTTGTATATTTCCCTGGTATCACCATTAGTGAATGGGGACGGTTAATCTTGACAACATCGTTGTAACAATTACAGGACATAATTCATATCAGAGCACAGTGCCAAATCCTTTTTTTTTTTTTTTTTTTGTATATTTCTCTAAATACAGGAATCTCTTCGGGGAGGTCTGTTTTGTGATTGGTCCATCTGTCTATCCCTGGGCTTCCTATCACACTTCCTTCATTATTGTAATTTCATTACAAGTCTTAATAATGGTCAAGAACATTCTCTTATTGTCCTTGTAGCTTGATGTTGGCTTTCTTGGCATGTTTATCTTCTCTATGAATTTGCTCATGCAAGCTGATCGAGGTTTTGATTAAAATTACATTAAATCTTTAGATCAGTTTGAGGAAATTGACATTTTTATGATGCTGAATTTTACTATTCTAGAACATGGTATATTGCTCTATTAACTTAGGATTTCTTTAATGTTTCTCAGTAAAGTTCTGTTTTTTACAGAAAAGAGCTATCCATCCTTTATTAGATTTGTTTTTAGAAGCTTCCAATATCTTTTAAAAGTAAACAATTCCAGTTGTTTGCTTGTGTACAGGAGGTATTAAATTGGCTTATGAATATTACTTTTTGATCAACCTTGTAATTTTTATTCTTATCTGTAGGTTTGAAAGGGGTTTTTAGGTAGTAATCTGCAGAAATGACAGGTCTTTTTTTAAAAAATCTTTTCAATCATGCTGCCTGTCTCTTTCCCTTCCCCTCCCCTCCCTTTCCTTCTCCTTCCCTCCCCTGCCCTCCCCTATTTCTTCTATCTTCACTAATTAGAACTCCAGGACTACATTGAATAAGAGAGATGATATTACTACAAACCCTTGTTTTATTGTTCATCATAAGAAGAATGTAAATTCTTGAATTGTTTTTATAGCTTTTTTCCCCTGTATTTTAGGGAACGGTCTACAGGGTGTTCAGGTATAGCTTTGTATCGTATGAAAAAATGTCTCTTTACTTATTCACTTAGTTTTTTGTTTTTTGTTTTTGAGACAGGGTCTCAATATGTAGTTTATGCTGGCCTTGAACTTACTCTGTAGCCCAGGCTATCCTTTAATTTCTGGTGGTACTCTTGCCTCAGCCTTCCAGAGTGTAGGATTACAGGATTGTGCCACTATCCCTGGCTATTGCTTAGATTTTTTTTTAAATCTTATTTTACACACTTAAGATAAGTGTGTAAAATTGATGACCCTTAATGTTACATGCTTGAGAAAATACTATATTGTCATAATGGATTATTTTTTAATCTACCTTTCTGCCTTTAATTTATTTATATTTTATTTCGGACTTTTCTATCTGTGTTTAAAAGCGATATTCTGGTTTTCTTGTGTGATCTTGACCTGGTTTTAATATTAAGGTAGGTTAGCTCAACAAAGTAAATTAGTGATGTATATCCACAACTAATTGTAGCAGTGGTGCTCCATAGTAAATCACAATTTCCGAGTGGCACACCTAGCTGAGGGTTTTTCACTTGGGTTATGTGTTTGGCTAGCTGGGGCTAGCACACATTCTGACAGTAATATCTTATTGATGTCTTTGTGGATTAGTTCTTCATATTTAAATCTCTAGGATTTATTTTTGTTAAGAAAAAAAAAGAGGATTTCTGCTTTTCCTTTTCTTTTCTTCTTGTTTTTTTTCTTTTCTTTCTTTCTTTCTTTTTTTTTTTGGTGGTACCAGGGGTTGAACTCAGGATCTTGGCACTTATTCCACTGAGCTGTGTCCCTGGCCCTTCTGCTTCTCCTTCTGCTTCTCCTTCTGCTTCTCCTTCTGCTTCTGCTTCTGCTTCTGCTTCTGCTTCTGCTTCTGCTCCTGCTCCTTCTCCTGCTGCTGCTGCTGCTGCTGCTGCTGCTGTTGCTTGCTTGCTTGCTTGCTTTTTTTCAGACCCAGGGATTGAACTCAGGCCCTTGCGCTTGCAAGGCAAGTGCTTATTCTACTAAGCTATCTCCCCGGCCCCTATTCTTTCTGTAGCTTGCCAGTTATCCCAGCATAATTACTGGCCATGTTTTTTCTCCCTACTTTTTAATTCTACTTCCAGCATACACTGAATTCCCAGGTATGTTGAAGGCCTGTTGCTTAACTCTATTCTCTTCCTTTGATCTGATTGTCTTTCTATATTTCTGTCACATAATCTGTTTGCTGTAGTTTCCAGTTATGTTTGCTGTGCAGGAGAGCTGGTAGGAGAGCCATATAGCTCTTGTAGTTAAATGTATTTTCTGTTAGATTTAAAAGACTTTCTCTTGTTTTAACATTGCTTTTTCTATCTCTGAAGTATCATGGACATTTTCTTTGCAAGCCAGTGAAGAAAAAAAAAATACTTTCTGTGAAAATATTAAACAGCAGCCATGTCTATAAAGCCAGCATCTTTGGGGCCTGTCACTGTGGGAAGAAACCCCTTGCTCCTCTTGGCAGGCTTCCATGTCCCCTTCCTGAGCACCACTGCGCAGCTTTGGGTCTTCCTGTGACTGGTTCTCATGCAAGTCCGCAAAACAGGACCCTGAATTTGCTCTTCCCTGATTCCTGCTGCCACCCGTTGGAAAAGCTGAATGGGAGCAAGGCCCCAAAGGGATGATTTCCAGAAGTGAGGACAGAATGGTGAGGCTGGCCTGCCCTCCTCACGTGGAGATTGCCTTCCTTTGCCAACCTCAGGAGCTTCTGCTTTAATATGATGAACGACTAGCCCAGGTTTCCTTCTTGATTGTGGTGGAAAGCTCCTAAAGGCTGCCAGCTACCACCCTAGCTCCAGAGATGGTCTTGGCTGTGCATGCTTCTGCTGTCGGTGTCACTGAAGCCACAAAAGGCAAAGTGAGTGTCCCACTTTTAATGACTGCACCACTTTTCAGGGATGAGCTACTTTCCCACACGGCCTGCATCTGAGTGATCGGAGTGTCCCCTGCCTCCCGTGCTGATTCCAGGGATGTGCTGGGTAGAGGCGGGGTGCGCGGACGGTACATCAGGAGTAATTTCCCTCATCCATCAAACTGACAACGCCTGGACTCCTCACCCTGTCAGAACAGGGAGAGGCTTGGGCAGGACTGATTGGTCCTCACTTGTCTGGCATTTTAAACAAATTTTCATTTCATAGGAAATTAACTAGATGCAGCTGAAGTTGCTCATGGCAAGAGTTGTCACTAAAATGGGAAGTTTATAACCTGTCCCACTGGGCTGACAGATGTCATAGACTTGCATCTGAATTATGACCATCAGTGCTGAAAGCTTATCACGAAGAGGGAAAGACTGGGAATCCATTATCAGAGCAAATAAAACCATGTCTTTGATCAGGCAGAACTTAATTTAGCTTCTTGTCTCAGAACTTAGATCCAGTTATCAATTGGGGAATTTAGGGGTAGATAGCTTCTGCATCATTTCATATTTAAAAAAAAATAAAGCTTAACAATTTTCTATCATAAGATTATAAATTCCAGTAGAAAGTTCTGACATATGTTTTTCAACAGTAAGAATGGAAATCATGCATAAGGCATAACTGCTTTCAATATGTGCTCTTGGACATAGAGTTTCTTTATCTTTTTAGGCATCCTGGTAACTCGTGATCACAAATGTGCACTTTTTCATTACCTGCATCTCTTGTGTTCCCTGAGATGCCAGTCTCGGACTGAGTTTCATATCTTCTTGATTTTCTTGTCTGTTGGATTTTAATTCCTCCCTTTGGCTCTCTCACTTCATTTTCTTTCTCTGTAGTTCATAATGCTGGAGCTCCCGGGGTTTCCAGAGGTGCTAACCCTCTGTCCCTGGTGAGACCTTTCCCTGTGGCTAGCCGTCCTATTGTCTTTTCTTTATTTAAAAAAAAGTTGCTTTATTTATTTGATCCTTTTCCTTTTATTTGTTTCATTCCTCAATCCTCATTTTCCCCTTATAGAGACCTTTGAATTCTTAAATTCGTGGGATCTGTGACCCCTTCACCTGGGGCCTGGCTCCTGAAAGAGTGTGTCCCTGCGGCAGCTACTCCCCTGGCTGGGGAGTCCCCTGCTCCCCCTCTTTGCCCTGTCCTGTTGGTTGTGCTGGTATCACAGTGGAGCACCCTAGACATCTCTAGATGGCAGCATCTGCCTCCCTCTGCCTGGAGGCTACTCTAGGGAGAACAGATAGTTGACTGTCACCTCAAGGATGATGTGCAGCGTGTCACTGAGCCTTTACCACACATGTCTCTCTTGCCCTTTCTTCTGTTTCCAAGTAAGGTTTGAAGCTGGCAGACAGGCACAATGAGGAATACCCAGTGTGCCTTTTCACTGGCTTCCTGTCACTGTCTTTAATTTGCCAAGTCAGAAATGGGAATCTCATTATTCAGTCATGTTCAGTCTGGCGAATTGTGTTGTAGAGAATGTTGCTTTCAGGTGTAATCTTTGGGGGAGTAATCTCAGAAATTGCTCTCTGGGCATGTGGGCAGTGCTGCTAGATAGCACAGCAGCCGAGAGGTGACATGCTGAGGCTGATCTCATATCCTGATGTCCAGGCCCCGCTGGACAGGCCCTCTGGTGTGAGAGGCTCCTTTCTGGTTTTCGAGTGACTCAACTAAACATTGGTATCAAATACATAGCCCCAAACGAATACCTTATGTTGTGTTCTGGCTCCGAAGACTTTAAGCTAAAGAGAATGCAGAGTTGAAATTAAGTGCAGAGGCGTGCTAAACTTTTAAACAGATACATGTTATGATGGAATGCCTAGCTACTTGTCATTATTATTTTTTTAACCCATCTGTCTCCTGCTGCTCCAAGTCCAGGCTGTGTACGGGAAGGTGCTTGGGAACCTGCCGCATGTTCGCAGCGTCCTCTCTGCCCTACATTTGTGGTGCTTGATAACTGTAGCACAAGTGTTTATCTTGGAATATTTAAACACTCACTATCTTGGCCTTAACTTCCGTGTTCCGGTGGGATTGTGTTCAGTTGATTTAAAAAATATCCAGAGCGGCTCGGTGAGTGCCTGCATTATGCTAGCTGTGCCTTCCTGTTGGGTCAGCCTTTCTCTGCTGCTCTAGAATTGAAACTCAAGCAAAAGAGATGAGCCAGATGCTGAATTCTAAGAAATGTTTTTATACTTTATTGGGAACCACGCAACTTGAAGTAGTTCTTTTCTATAGGATCTTTTGTAAAGGAGGCCTAGAATTTCTTCCAGGATTAGATTTTTTTCCCCTTAACTGTAGACCTACTGCACTGTCCTTCTGTGCCCTTTGACCCTCTGTATTCTCTTGTGGGTACCTTTCTTATAGTTTGAACTCCAGGTTGTAGTCCGTGTGGGCTTCTGTGTCTCCTCACCCCCACCGCTCCCCGCATCAGGTAGAGACAAATAGATTTGGACACAGAGGGAAAAGTGTGGAATGAATATGGAAGATAATTTACATAGCTCTTGAGCCTTTGGTTTGCACTGATGGGGATTGACCAGAAATGCTCTTGCCAGGGTCACTTTTTCAAAAAAGCAAGAGAGGACTAGGTGACCTGGGACAGCAGTGCCAACGCAGCCCTGTGTGCGTATGACAACCTCGCAGTGTCCTTCTCTGCACGAGAATCTCTCCCCGCCCCCAGCTGGTGCTGTACTGAGTAGTGATAATTTTTAAAATATAGGCCTGTATGCAAAAGAGAGAATTGCTACAGTTCTTGGCATTTTTATAAAAAATAATACACAAGGAATACTGGAAAATTTCAAGACCACATATGGTATAAAATTAAAGGAGATTTACTTCTCCCCCTCCCTCTCTATAAAGGTAATGATTGCTGTTTGTTTCACATTAGCTGTTCTAGGAAAAAAAAAACCTACAAATACTTAAAATACATACCTCTAAAATTTTTTATGGACTGTTTGAGCCTTGCTCGGTGACTTACCCGGAAGTTCTCTCACAAGGGCACTGCGGCTCTCCTGTGTCCTTCTTCATAGCGGCACAGTGTCACCACATGGAAACACTGGCATGTAAGACACTTAGCCAGCCCCCATTTTATTGTATAAATTTCCTGACCAGACCTCCAGGACCTGACTGGATTCTCAGACAACAGCTTTGAAACCCTGAGGCTGTGACCTGTGTGATGCCTGGTATGACAATGCACAGGTGCTGTAATTTTCCTCTTGGAGAGTGATTTGTAGTAGTCGGTGAGATGAGTCTTCTGACAGGGTTTAATAGGGTGAGTCAGCATGCATTGTATCCTATTAAAGAGATGCTGGCTGTCTTATGAAGACAGTGTCTCACTGGCCTGACACAGTCGAAGTTTATTTCTCTCTTGTCTGCAGGGGTTTTTGGTAGGCATGCTCTGTTCCACATCATCTTCATTGGTGACAGATAGACTCAGGCTGACAGAAACTCTGTCAACTTTATGTCACTTTCAGAGCTCCCTGGGTGCTGACACCTGAATTATACAGGGGAAATGGGAAAGGCTGAGGGATGCACGGAACATGCGACTTAGCCAGGGCATCTGGAGTGGCTTGTACTGACCTACCCACATTCCATGGCCTGGACTTCTTCTTGTGACCACCCCCGGCAGCAGGCAAGGCTAGGGAGTGTGTTCTAGCTCTGAGCCGGAAGTACAAAGAAACTAGTTTGACAAAGAAATAGCCAGTTAGCTTGCCCAAAACCCTCATGAGAGTCCCACCAAAGAGTTGTTTGTCACCTGACTCTGCCGCTGAGCTGCCTGTCTCTTCCTCTGCTTTTGCAGGTTTTGGTCCACTGGCTGCTGCTTCTAGCAGGGAGGCTCTCCTTTCCGCTCTCCCGTTCTTTCTCCTTTTTCCTCTCCACATCATAGTTCTTTAATGGCTGCAGTAGGTTCTCTGCCATATGGAGAGATCTTAATTCAAATATGCAGTTAAACTTGAACGCAAAAGGTGGCTAAGTGGGATTGCACAGTTGCTGCTGCGCCCCAGAAGGCAGCCCTGTGTGAGGAGAAGCTAAGCAGCGCTGCTCTTCTGGGAGAAGGACCATGTGCCTGTTTCCTCTGTTCTTCTGAGTGTGACTCTTAGACAGCCTTCACGCTGGGCTCTCCAGGTGCTGGTTTGCTGGGATAGAGAGGGCCAAGGATACATGGGCTGGGCAGAGGCCCGGGGAGTCTGCCAGGCAGCAGCGCTGGTGTTGGCCTCTCTGTGCCACCACCTGGCGTCCCTCGCAGTTGGTCTCTGCTGGAGAGAGATGTCAGTAATGCTCTACTGCCCTGGCTCTGCCGCGGAGGAATCCCAGCCTGGCTATGGCAAGGGCTAAACAGTTCGCAGCCACGTGCAGCCTGGTCGTTGGAGAATTACTGAAGATTATATATCATCCTGCATCACCATGCCATTTTTTAAAATGACACCATTTGAGGCCGTAAAAAGCAGCTATATTCTTGGTGCATTGCTCTGCTTTTAACACAGATATGTAAGAGGCAGATTGAAGAAACGATCCAGGAAGGGTTGCAAAGTAGGTTCTTTCCCTCCCGCACCCTCCCCCTTTGCCACTTGGCTTTGTGTTTATTCAAGTAAATTGGATGCATTTCAGCACTTGGGAAGGCCCCGGAGTATTTGTGATGTCTTGATAAAACATGTAATGCGTCCTGGGTAGGTTAACATCTGTTATCTGCAGCATTTTAGTAGTCGGTCATGTCAGGAAAAGATAATCTAGTGAGCATCTTGATTTAGCCATCTGCTAGGGCCTCATGCAGTCACATGCAAAGGGGCAAGTGGACAGAGAAAAGGCATTTAAAAGACCCATGACTTTCAAATGATGAAGGTATTGTGTATTCTTTAAATAATGGTTCCTGTCAGGTTTTTAGACACTTTTTCTCAGAAAGGAGAAAAGATAGGAAAAAGCCGCAAATGCAACAAGAACGAATGGAGAACCTGGTGACTTCAGGACTCAGTACTGGAGTTGTATACCTTGGCTATA
>NW_004524577.1:26058826-26091293 GCF_000260255.1 Octodon degus | reverse complement strand
CTTGCCTAAGCAGGCTCTTAGTCCACTGAGCTATCTCACTAGCCCTCCTTTGTGTTTCTTGTTACCCAACAGAGGCAGTCCTGTCTCTAACACAAAACCTTGGGACAGGGCTGAAGAAACAGACAGCCTGCAATGGGTACCCTCACGTAGCTCTGCCTGAGTTTGCTTAGGGAGATGGTTATCTTGCAAAGCCACATGCAGAAAAGTCTCATTTGTTGTGGCTGAATATTTTCTGTCCTAGAACTTGGGTGTTGTAAGTAGGTAGAAGGGACATTAGCAGCGGCAGCATCTCTAAAGAGGGAAAATAGAACTGACAGCCCTGTAGACAGGAAGCGAGGCAGACCTCTGAGTTAGAAGAGTGGAAGGCAGAAGAGAAGGGGAATTCTGAGAGCCAGGCATGCAAGGCGTTGGCTTGCTCTGAAGGGCAGCTCTGCCTCAGTGCCCTGCGCCTGTGGGCTGTGCCGTGGGAAACGTCGGCAGGTTGGGGAGTGCCACCCTTGTCCATGCTTGGCTGCCACCTGCTGCTCCCTCCAGCCCCAGTCTTTCCTGTTCTCCACTTTTTCCCCTCCTCCTCCCTCTGTGTGGAGAAGTGCACTATTTATAGTGGATAAGGCAGGAGAGCTGGAGAGCCCCATTGCCCAGGGGCTCTGATGACCCATGTCTGCAGTGAAGGTTGGAGGTGCCTGGTGTCCAGCTCTGGGCTGCAGCTCAGACTGACTGAGTTAGTGCGGAATTTCCTGGGGATAAGTGGGAACTGTTTAAGTGCTTAAGAGTTTTTAAAGGAGTCTCAGTCCTCACAAAATATTCTTGGCTGTCCTTGCTCAGTCTCAGTACATATTTATTGACCTTTTATTACCTTCTTGTGGGGAGCGTTTCTTCTCCACGATTTTTTTTATTACATCAAAACCACCGTTTTTGTCTAGAATATATTTTTACAAGCATGGATAGAAAGAAATACTGAAGAGCAGTGTTTACAGTTGATGAATATCTAGGTGAAAAGGCATAAGCATGTTTATTATTCTGTTCTTACAACCTTTGAGTATATTTGAAGAACTTGAAACTAAAATATTGTAGGTTAGAAAAAGGCAGATGTAGTGAGGCACTTAGTGGTGCATGCCTGTCATCTTAACAGAAGGCTGAGGCAGGAGGATTGTAAGTTGGAGTATAGCCTAAATCACAACTTAATGATTTAGTAAGACCCAGTCTCATGATAAAAAAAAAAAAAAAAAAAAAAACTTTAAAAGGGCTGATGATGCAGCTCAGCATGAAGGCCCCTGGCTCAGTCCCTAGTACTGGAAAGAAAGGGGCAAAAAAGGAAAAGTATTTCCCTCTAAGGAACATAAGACGAATTAAAAGAAGCAATTTATTAAATGACTTTCGCATTCAGAAGTTAAGCACAAGAGTTGGGAGTGGATTGCAGCTCTTCAGTTACCTTCTTGTTCCTGTTAGGCTACATCTCCTCCCTGAAACAAGGGCAGATGCACCTGAGCAGGATGTCCCCAACCCTTGCAGCAAGGTTGTGTGTCGCTGCTTTTGAGTTGTCCCGTGGGGCAGGTGGGTGGTTGATTGGTATCTAATTGTCAGGTTTATATAACTTCCAATTGGGACAGCGGGTGTAGGTCCCTGGGAGAGAACTTGTCCAGCATGCTAGACTCCCTGGGTTCTAGCCCTAGCATCTCAGAAACAAAATCGTGCTAATCAAATGGCATTAGGTACAGATTTCACCCTCTGAGAAAAAAAGGGTTGGTTCTGGTTCTAAACAGAGAGCTTTCATTTCTGATAGCTTGAAAGAGCAGAGACCATGCTAGTGAGCAGCATTTAGTAAAGCGAAAGAAGGATTATGAAATGTAGTGCTAATGGCAAAGGAGAAGCAAACCGAGCCTTGACTGCCACGATTGGGCATTGCCAGTC
This sequence comes from Octodon degus, assembly GCF_000260255.1. Taxonomy (NCBI): domain Eukaryota; kingdom Metazoa; phylum Chordata; class Mammalia; order Rodentia; family Octodontidae; genus Octodon; species Octodon degus. The sequence continues at coordinate 26,089,382 of NW_004524577.1, read as the reverse complement.
CAGGATTTAGAAAGCCAGAGGGAGGATCCCGGGAGCATTCTGGTGTAAGTGGCGTTTTGTCCACTAGGTGGCACACTAGGAAATCACCTGTGCAACAGAGAAAGTAAAAAGGTTGATCTTTAGGAATGAAACGTATGCCCTTTGTACAAGGTGATTCACTAAGTCAGCTGGGAAAAACAATTAGAATACGTAAAACTAATTTTCTTGTAAGAGAACTGTTAACTTTAACTAATAGATGATTGGAATTAAAATGCTTTATGATTCATATGGAGATGTTTTTCTACAGATCACTGCTGCAAGAGAATACTGTTAATCTTGATGGTGTTTTGAGTTACAGGGGGGAATAAAGTGTAGAAGATGTTTTGGTATCTACGTTTGTGTATTTTGAGTTATGTTCAGAAAATGGTGTATAGTTAGGCTGGAGAAGTTTTTTCCAGTAATTTAAAAAAAGTTAATGAAACATGTTAGGTATAACTTCTTTTTGAAGGAATAGGCTTCATTGTTGCGGGAATGTGTTATCAATAACTCATTACATGTGCAATTAAACACTGCAGCTAAATGAATAACTCTGTGTTGAGAGGATATTAGTTGTGGCTTTTGTATTAAAATTGTCAAAGAGGTTTCTGCGGAAGCACATTCAGGAAGCAGTGTTTTTATTTCTTAATGGAAGTGTCCTCTCTGAAAAATGAGTAGTAAAAGTAACACATTGTAAAACATTTTTTTATCAGTAAAATAAGAAATTTTAAAAAACCCTTTTCAGTGAACTATTGGAGTTTTATTTTTCATTTTACACACACACACACACACACACACACACACACACACAGAAATGCACACATTTTTCCTCTAATGACATACGTGCTTTCCTGATCATTTCGGACAAGGATTTTCTGTGTATTGCTTTACAAGGTGAAATCAGATTTAATCTGTTAGTTTTATCTGTCGGTAAAATAGTCAACATACACATAACCAGCGGCGTTTTCTTTAGAGGACAAAGAATAAAATTAGCAGGCCTCTTGCAGATACCCTCACCTGCCATCTCAGAGGAGAGCTATGACAGGTTTTCAAGGTTGTCAGGTGAGGCATGAAATCATCACTGGAGAGCGGGTGGTATTGCCGAAATCTCGAGAAGGAAATGATAAAGGATTCTGTTTGCTTTTAATAACTGAGCCATGCACTGTGTTTTGTAAGGACAAGTCAGATAGGACCAGTCCAGTTCATTAAACTCCACTCTTGGAGGACAGTTGTGTAAAACGTGTCCTGTCGGTGTGAAAATGCTAGTCTTTGGTAACAAGAGGTTGGAATCATGTTCTTTTATAGCTACTGGAGTGGATGCTGCCTGCCCCCTCTACTTCCCTTCAGTCACCTCTGTCTTCCTTGCATCTCTGGGATTTTTTGCACATTTTGGGAATATAGTAGGAATGTAATAGTAAGATTTTGAATATGACTTTTTGTTATTATGTGTTTGATACAGGGTCTCACTACGAAGCTTGTACTCGTAGTGATCCTCCTGTCTCAGTCTCCCTAGTGCTGGGATTACAGGTGTGGGCCACCAAGCCTGGATTTGTTTTCTGGCTCAGCACACCCAGGGGCAGGGACGGCACAGCATGTGGTGCCTGGGATGGAACCCTGGCCCCTGGCTTGCCTAAGCAGGTGCTTAGTCCACTGACCTATCTTGCCAGCCCTTGAATATGCTTTTTAGATGTGTAAATATTGAAGTATAATAGTTGAAGGGAATTATACTCTGTGGAGTTGAAAAGGGGCAGAATTTGTGAGGTCTGGTTTTGTGGACTAGGTGCTTTGTGGCTGGAGAAGCAGCTATTTCTAAAGCCAGACCCTCTGTGCCCTGGCTGCTGTCACCAGCAGCACTGCCCGCCCACTCTGTGTTTGTCTTTGCCCAGGTTGCTCTTCGTCCCACTGAGAATTCCTCCTTCCCAGATCGAGGCTGCACCTTCTCCGTTCCCTGGAGTGACTGGTAGAATTTTGCTGACCCTGGGCTCCTGGTGCCTCCCTGGAGATTGCAACTCATTTCGCCTGGGTAGTGCCCTCCTGTGATTTCAGGGTGCAGATGAGTGCTGCTGCTGCTTTGCCTCCCTCCTGTCCCAAGCCCTCCCTTACTCCCTGAGTTACACCTGCGCCATAGCCTGGTGGCTCCAGCGCCCGGCTTGCACTGTCCTGGGTTGCCACTTATTTCCTGTGTTTATTTATTCATGTGCCTTGGGACTGTGGGGCCAAGTCTTTTTCCTCTTCCTGTTCCAAACATCAATCATAATGCCTGGCTCATAGTGGATACTTAGTGATTGGTTTTTGAATCAAGGGGATAAAAATGAAGTGCTAATACAATGATTTAAACAAATCGATTCATGCACTTCTGCCTCAGGACGTTTCATTGCCCAGCTAGATATTTCTCCTTTACATGGAGAGCATAGATCCCCTAATCACCGTCTTCTCTTAAAGCAGTGATAAGTATATAAAATTAAAGAGGAATATGTCCTGTGGGGTGGTATTAGCTGGCGTCACAAAAGCCAGCTTTAGATAAGGGGACCAAGAAGGCACTAAGCTTGAAGTCAATAAAGCTCAAGGAAGTGAACAGAACATGTTGTCGATTTTTAGCAGAGTAATTCCCCATCACCTTACTTAGAGAATATTAATTTATCTAATTGGTGATAATCTGGCCAATTTATTGTAGCATTAAAAATGCAAATCAGTTACCATATCAAAATATTCACTGGCGTGCCTGAGACTTTTTATATTTTATTTTATTTTATTAGGTGATAATGGGAGGCATAATTGTTAATGTTTGATTCTGGCAAAATACAATTAGTTTCTGTGAAACACATTGTGCATTAATGATATCATTAAGATGAATGAATATAAATGAGTGAGCTGAGGATTTGAAACAGAACATAGTGACTTTCCATCAGTGTATAAAACTTGGGGTAGATTTCCTTGATTTTTGAAGATCATGTGTTAGAATTCCTATTGACCAGAGAGCAAGTAAATCTAGTAAAATGAATCAGTTACCAGAGGGCCAAAAACATCTTTTTAGTACTTACTGTCATTTTGAAAGAAGACTTTTTTGTGAATTGCTTTTGTCTTAAGAAAGGCATCCCTTAGTTTTACTTTAAGAACAAATTTAAAGACATCCTTTAGAAGAAATTTCCAGCTACTCTCTCTGTATATTTGGTGTGTGTGGTTTTTTTAAACATTATAAATCATTGCTTGTTAAAATCAGATGCAACTGGGGCTGGAGAGATGGCTCAGTGGTCTAAAGCACCTACTTGGAACAAGCTTGGCAAAGCACAGGGACCGCGGTTCGATCCCCCAGCACCACATGCCAGCCAGCTGCGCCCCCTGGTGGGCTGAGCTGGACACACACACACACACACACACACACACACACACACACTAAATAAATGTTAAAAAAAATAAAAAAAATCAGATGCAACTTCATAGTATTCTTGTGTATTCCAGATGTTCTACAATAGACATATATTCCATTAATAATTTTTAAGTGTTAAGAAAACTAGACAAGTGTTTATCTTTTCTTGTGCTAAGAGATGGAGAAAGACAGGCTGGAGGGAGATGCTGTCCATGGAGTCTTCGGGCTGACTGCACAGTATAACTCCAGAATTCTGAAGCATATTTTGAGTGTTGATGGATAGCTATGTGTTTTGATGATGTAATGAGAAGTGTGGCCACTCATAATGATTCAAAAGCCAGCAAAGATTTAGTGCGGTCTGTGTGTCTGTGACGTAAGCATTGTGTTCTCTACGCCTTCTCGCTCGCCTGGGAAGCACCGTGTCCACGAGGTGTCTAGCGTGAGCTGATCTTTGGGTGCTCATTTTCCCCTTTGTGAGCATACTTGTGTGGCTGCATAAAACAGGTGCATGGGTTTGCTTGTGTGTGTGTCTGAGATCTGCAGGACAGTCCTTGGCCTGTGCGGCTGCTGGTGCTATGGAGAGATGGATGAGGAGAAGAGCCTGAAGGGACACTGAGGGCTGCCGGCTGGCTCCAGGGTGCTGGCTGAGAAACCCGACTTTCCTTGTTAGTTCTGCCTTTTCACTGTTTTCATGACCTTGGGCTCTTCTTTTAACCTTATTGTCTCACTTTCCTCATTGGTAAATTGAACCAGTCTCTTCTTTTTCTACCTTGCAAGAAACTGATGAGGATTAATGAGGTAGAATCTGGAGCCCATTTTGTGTTCTTGGAAGAGTGCATTTAAGTGATGCTAGCAGACAGAGTTAATATCAGAAAGGAGTGGGGCACACTGCTCACTGTGCTCTGTGGAAGAGTCCTAAGGAGTCCTTACTCTGTGTCCTTCAGTTGTCACCCGGCTGGCAGGTGGCAGCCCCATTTCTACTCCCGTCTGACATGAGTGGCCTGTTAGGGTGGGATAATAAAGTCAGAGCTAGTGTGGGGCGTGGTGGAATGACAGATAGCGTTCAGGGCTAACTCCTGAACTTCTGAGCTCTGCCTGGAAGAGACCTGGTGAGATTTTCAAAACTTACGTGTATCTATATAGGGATATACTTCCCTCGCTCCTGGGCCTCCCTGGTAGCCACCAACATCCATGAAGCCCCTGCATTTGTGTGCATAATGCCAACAAGATCAGAATGAGGCTCACAGAACTACCGAATTAACTGAACCTCGCGTCTCTAGGTAGACCTGGGTACCCTGGGTTGAATTTAGGATTAGTGATTAGGTGGCTAATACCCTCAGCTTCATAAGGCTGTTTAGATCTGTGTTGTAGTGCATATTGATATAAAAACACAGATGTAGAAAAGAATGCATGATTAATTTGGGTGTGAAATCCTATTTTTATTTAAACTGTTAATCTTTGGTCAGTTGGATTTTAAAGTTCCCAGGTAACAAGGTTGGTTTTTCGCCTTAGAAAATTTTTCCAGATTTTTTTTTTCTAACTTTGTGTTTACAGTTTCTCAAAACATTTAGCTAGATATCTCCGTATTTAATCACAAACTCAGCATCTTGTCATTGTAGGATTTAAAAAGTTTATTATGTGTATAACTTGAAAGTGCTTTTATAATTTAACTCAGCTGTATTTGAAATATGGGGATATAGATCAAAACTAAAAAATAATCATCCTTTAGATTTTATCCTTTATATTTTATGGCTTGTCCCTTTGTAATAATTTTAGAATATCTGTCTTACAGAAGCTCATAAAATAGTTAATTCCAATAATATTTTTACCAAAATGGATAGATATCATCATACAAGTTTCTAAAGCTTGTGCAATCGATCGGTGTCCTGTAGTGTTAGTGTACCAACGCCGCTTCACTCCGCCATTCCCCTCTTTCCATATTTGATGTGAAAGCAGAGTTTTGGTGAACATTAGTTCATGGTCCCAGTGTTAGCTGTGTGTCATTTAGAGATGAGGGAGGATAATTGAAAACAACAAATTGGTGCTATTTTCACTTGTCAGATCTTCATAAAATGCTCGCTTATGAAAAAAAAATGAAGTTGTATTACTGAGTTTTATTAGAAATGCTATATTTTGTTGGATTCGTGTATTCACAAAGTACAGAATATTTTCCTGCTGTGATTGATGTTAGGGCATTTATGAGGATAGTCTGCTATATTTCATATGTATATGAGGGTGCCATTGTTAAAATGTTCAAAAGAAAATTATGTATATGATTTATATTTTATTATTTCCTCCTAGGATGTAATTTTTCCAATACTATGATTCCTGTCATATTGTCAGCAGTGATTTGATGGCTAATATGCCAGAAATAATTAGATAAAAAAAGATGATGCAAACGTCAAGACAATAGCTTTCTTGTGGGAAGCCTTAAGCAAAATCATGCATGTTACATAGAAGAAATCACCAATTGCGTGTGTTTAAGAAGTCCTCAGCTGGCAGGCAGGATGGGAAGGGAGCGACCTGCAGGCGGTGTGGCTTGTAGCACATTTCCTGGGCATATGCTTGCTACTGACCCCACCTGTAATTTTTGCTAAATGAGACACATTTTAGAAAATGCTGCTCTCTGGATAAATTCAGACTTTGCTGTGTTGTCAGTGGGAAGATGTTAGGTCTTCTCTTTCCTTTTGATGGAGAAAGCTTCCCCCTCATCCTGGAAGGAGCCTGCCCTTTCTTTGTTTTACTCTCTTTCCTGACAGGTTTAAAGTCTTTTTCTTTGGGGAGAATACAATATATCTATATCTCTATCTATCTATCTATGTATATCATGTGAACTAACTTTTTACTTTTGTTAACTCTTCGAAGTCAGGACTTCAGAATTTCTAACGACTGTTATAAAATACCAGGAAAGATGATTTGTGGTTTCCATTTTTATTCCTCAGAATATTCCAGGATTCCAGTGTTGTAGGTAGACTGGCACCCATTTCCAGGTAGTTTATTTTTGAGCATTGATGACACTTGATAACTAATATCTGGCTGACTTGTACATTCCTGTTAGAAGTAGTAAATATTTCTGAAGATTTGACAGTAATAGCATTAGGCAATAATATTGTAACACATGGTATTAGCGTGAGATGGTGTTCAATGTCCATGACAACCGTAGCCAGGATCTGCCCTGGCCCTATGCATGTCTCCAAGTTAGCAGTGTTTTAGGTGCACAAACCTCAGGTCCTGCTATTTCCTAAGGTGTGCCATCCAGCCAAGGACAGTGTTGGCAGTGGGGACTGGCAGGACCTGCAGCCCTATTGTGCGCAAGGCCAGTTTCCCAGGATGGAGGATCTGGGAAGCTAAGAAGGAGGCTCCTGGCATGGGAAGCACACTCAGGGAGGTGCTAAGGCTCTGCAGGAGGGAGGGGAGCTGGGAGCCATGGCTGTGGGCCAGAGAGGAGTGACGGGGCACCCCCAGCGAGGGGCGTGAGCTGCTCTTGCCTGGAAGTCAGTGGCACTGAGTCCTCTTTCCCCACAACTTGCCTCCTCCCTCTCTTGCCTTCCCACTCCCTGTTTCTGGATCCTAAACCCTTAATGGTGTCATTGTTAACAGGTGAGAGACCACCTTCCTTCCAGAAAGGTGAGGGAGTTGGCCCAGCCTCCTGAGCTGCTTGCTCACTGGCTGGCTGCGCGGAAGCCTGGAGAGGGAGCTTCCAGAAAATGAAGGGAAAAGTCGGGCTGGTATTTCCCCCTTGGTTCTTCCCAGCACTGCCAAGAACTGGGTGAGCAGCCCTGGCCTGAGTCATTTTATCTAAACGGAAAGAGCAACACAAGGAGCTGCCCTAGGTGGTAAACCCCAGAAGAGGACTCAGGGTAGAAAGGGAAAAGCTGGCCCCAGCCCCCAGAACTCAGTTGAGCATAAGTAAGTATGGGTTGCATTTGGAGCTGTGTAATTCAGAACGAGGTCAGCAGACTAAAACGTTGTTCAAACTCAGTGAAAAAGAAACTACCACGAAACAGTTGAGAAAGCAGAAGCCACTCTCTCTAGTTGTGTCTGGAAGCCCCCATTCTCTCTCCCCTTCTGTCTAGGGGAGCTCTTCAGCTCTCTCACCCCCAGTGCAGCTGAGTCCCTGCTCCTGTTTTTAAGGAGCCCTGGGCCAAGATTTGGGAATTTCAAATGCTCTTTTTGGTGTGTCCTGACCACAGATAGCTTATGATACAGTGATTTTTCCTTAGGAGATAAGTAATCTGATTGCCTTTGGTTCCACTTTGAAGTCACTTGTTCCTGCTTCTTTAAACAGGAAGGCAGTAGCACATGGTGATAAGGGACACAGACTCTGGAGCCCTATGGGTGGGCACACTGGCTCTACTTTTCCTTCCCTGTGGGATCTAAGCTACTGAAGCTTATTAAGTGCAACTTTCCTCAGCTGTAAATGGGGAAATTGTGAGGATTAAAGAAGAGGACATGGTGAGCTGGTTAAAGCAGTGGTTGGGACCTAGTATATGAATGTTGGTTACTGTTAATATTTAGAAGTGAGGCATAAGGATAGTGAAGCACACAAATCAAGAAGGAATTTAAATTTAAGCACTGAAATATGTGTTTGAACACAGCTCCCAGCTTCATTAGTCATTGCCATCCAAAGTTCTCATCGCCATTGGAACTGACACAGAAATAAGATGGTAATGACAATAATGTATGTTTGTATGAATTCTCATCAATGGGCTATTTGTCCTCTGTACCTCTTTTGTAATCTCACATTTCCTACACTCTCTTTCCTCTTAAAAAAAATACAGCACATTCACTGGCCGTTGGCATCCTGGGCCATGTTGACTTCCCTCGGGGATAAACAGGCACAGAGACGTCAGAGCCATCGCTCTGTTATTGTCAAGTAAAATGTAACTGACTGGGTATGATGATTGGAGCATTTTGTGGCTATTTGTCTTCCTGTTGAGAAGTAGTGGTCACTGCTGCACTGACAGAAAAGTGTAGGGGAAGTCCTGCCCTAGATGGTGGTGAAGGTACCAGAAGTCGTATTTCCAGCATCCTGGGAGTGTGGGTAGAGGGATCAAGAGCCAGGGTGACAGAGGAGCCTTCTGTCCCAGGTTCAGGAAGGATGGTGGAGAGATAAACTTATGTCTCTACCAAAATGGATCCTCTCCACCCCTTTAGACTTCACCTGCCTTGGCCTCTGGATGAACATTCAGATGCAAGGGCTGAGAGGTACTAGAAGGGGTGGCCTGGCCCAGCAGAGTGGGTTGCACAAGTTAGTCTGGAAAGCTCACAAATCCTCCTACTATAGAAACACATCTGGCCATATTCCTTACAGTCATTCCCTAGCATTCAGTTCCAGTTCCTGAAGAATGGGTAAAAGTGAAAGATTCTGTGACTAAGGCAGCCAATACAGACCTAGGGAAGAGAGGTAACTTGTTTCTATTCATGTCAAAGAAACCAGACTATATAAATAGGTGCTTGTGTGCTCATACTAGCCATCACCATTATGTCTGCTGATGGGTCCCCAAAGCCCCAGCCATGCCTTTGTGAAAATGTACGCACCCAAATGCTGATTTTCCCCTTGATTATTCTGTTGGGATTTAACATTACTTTTATTGCTGAGACATTTAATTATAATAGTTATTAGATTTTAAACTTAATAATTATTATGATGACCATGGATCTTGAGTACTCCATTAAGTGAATTATGCCTATAAGGTGGGCCTGGTGGTACTAGGTAATCCTAGTACTGGGAAGGCTGAGGCAGGAGAAGCACTATGAATTTGAAGCCAGCCTGGACTATATAGTGATATCAAAGCCAGCCTGAACTTTAACGTGAAAGCCTGCTTAAAAAAAATAATTAACACTTGTAATTGATGGGCATGTGATGTATCCATACAAATAATTTTAAAAGTCAAATATCACAAAGCCCCTGGCTTTATATTGCAATTAATGACAAAACCTATCAGATTTTATTATTTGAACACACATGTAAACATAATACACATTGAACTTAGTACTTTGTGAAGTGACTCACAATATAAATTTATTCCGTGCAGGTAGAAGATCTAAAGGAAAAATGAGTTTATTAATGGAAATTAGTCTAGATCCCAATTATTACCTGTGAATGGTGTCATCATTTAAAGTTTTTATTGCATTTTAACACATGGCTTATCTTGATGAGAAAATATATAGCTAAGGGTAAGTGTAGCAATTTTCCTTTTACTATTCCCTCTGCTAAGCCATTATTGCTTGATGTTATTTTTCAGCAGCCTTTCATTTTTGTCCCAAATGTTTTTGCCTCTGGCTGGTTTTATTTCTTTAAAATGTATGTGTATCACTTCTCAAAGTGATACATTTTGACAGGTAATCGATACTTTTTTCATAGTAGATTTGATGGTGCGATGGTCCTAATCCTGATCTTTGAGTTAGTTAATGGTAGAATAGTAACCTAGATTTTATCTCTGCCCGCTCCTTTGTTAAGAGACGACTTTTCATCCGCAGCCAAATTTCTTTTTGTCTCTCCTGTGCGGCCAGGCATTCCAGGTGTGTGGTGCCTGATACACAAGGAGCCTGCGTGGCTGGGGTGCGCGTGCTGACTTCCGGCTGGCGCGCCCTCCACATGTCTGCGGACAGTACTTCCAGCCGGCTTATGCTGTCGGTCACAGAAAACACACTTCTGGGTTCTCTACTCTTTTGCGTCTTTTTCCCACCAGCAACGTGTGATCTTTAGTACTTCAAGGGGAAAATGTTTTCTCTTTTCTCTCCGGTGAGGACATGGTGCCCTCTACCAGACACCTCCTGCTTTTTCTAAACGGAGCAGCATGGTGAAGATCAGAGCTCTCAGAGCAGAGCTGAGCGTAAGGGCTCTTTTTTAAGGGTGGAGCTTTGGGGGTCAAGATTTTTGTGTGTGTGTGTGTGTGTGTGTGTTTTCAAAAAAGGAGGTTTTCCTTCCACATCTGTGGACACTGACTCCAGGTTGGTAGATAAAGGCTGACCTGCTGCTGTGGCTTGCTCTAAAAGGATTTCACATATAGAAAACTTGTATATGCTTCTGTCCCAGAGGGCAGTTTGGGGAAAAGGGGGCCATGCTTGCCATTTCCTTTTTCATTGGAGAGAAAGGTCTTTCTTTGGCAGAATAAGATCAAAGTGCAGGGATCCAGGGAAGGATAGGGATCTGTTTGGTTTGCAGATTGTAGAAAGATAGTGAGCTCATCTTGTTTCTCTCCTAAGCTTTTTCTTATTTCTTCACCTTTTATCTTGTAATGTAAACAAATTTTGCAGGTTTTTTTTTTTTTTTTTTTTTTTGTGTGTGTGTGTGTATTTGGTTGTTACAGGTTCTCACTGTGCAGCTCAGACTTGTAGTGGTCCTCCTGTACAGCCTCCCCAGCACTGGGATTACAGGCGTGCACCACTGTGCATGGACTGGGTCAGGGGCTCAGTGTACCCTCAGGGTAGAGCCGGCGTGGCATGCAGGACGGAGGATTGAACCCTAGCTCCTGTGCTTGGCAAAGCAGCTCCTTAGTCTGCTGAACCCTCTTGCGGGCCCAAATTTTGCAGTTTTAAACAATTGTTTCTTAAAACATGGTCTGTGCTAGAGTTTATGGGTACATTTGATTTGAGGGAGGAATTATTTTGTGCTTTCTTTTTTCTCTCTGACTTTTAGAGATAGCGTGTCTCTCCTACATGGAAGTGGGAGCTAAAATCTCTCAGGGGTTTGTGCGGTAAGTGGTATCAAATCTGCACAGCTGGGTGGGGGAGCGCTGTGACATGCTTCTCTGCGCAGGATGTCATCTCCTGATGGGGTTGCTCTCTGTGTAACTGGAGACGTATGCAGACTGTTGGGAACATAAAGTGCAATCAGTTTTTCTCAGTGATTAGATTTGTAAGTCCCTGAGCTGTTTTTAGTGGCATAATCTGACCAGTTGATAGGAACCCTAATTTTGTCATGTCAGGAAGGGACAGAAAGCTCCAGGAATAGAAGGTGACTGGGTAAGGACCCACTCACTAGACACTTCCTTCCTCTTCTCCACTTCCTTCCTCTTCTATAAATCTCTAGGTATCTGGATTAGGTAAAAATCCAGGAACTGCTGATTTAAAAAAAAAACAAAAACTTTATGCCTGCCTTTCTGTCTTCCAAGAAAACATTTCTCTAAGGGACAGAGAAAAGGAAGTTGTCCTCAGACAACCAGCAGATAGTCTTAATATCTATCTCTCATGACCAGAGAGTTCTCTCGATTTAAATATCCTTAGGATGGGCACCAGGGGAGCTAATTTATTATAAATTGGTAATATTGCATATTGTTACTCCTGTGCCATGCCAGTAATGAAAACTTAATATTCATCTCTTGGTTGCTTTGAACTGAAATAAGATGAGGATGAGTGGAATAAACAAGATGAAACAGACTGTGAAATTGCACATGATGGGAATTTTTTTTCTGCTATGGACTCTAACTAGGTTAATATTCTTACTAATGATGGCTCTTAGAATTTCCTTCCCCTTCTTACATTTTAGTCAAGTATCAAAAGAACTAAGTTATCACGAGGGGAATTAAAATCCAAATGGGTTCTGTTTTGAGCAAGGGACTGACAGGCCAGGTGTTTATGTAAATGAGCGGGCTTCCTGCAGAGAGGTGTGTGCTGGGCAGTAGCCTCCTGAAGCCCTGGCTTTCAGGTTTTCTGGCAGCCTGTGAGGTCTGCTACATTTTATTTTCTTTAATGCCTTCAGAAGAGAGGAGCACTGGGCACAGTGGTGCTGCTTGGCTGGCCAGCTGTGCTCTAGTTTTTCACTGTCCCAATCAGCAGCTGCCTTTTACAGAGGTGTCTGTCACCGTTGATTTACTTAGCCACTTTGACCTGCTAGTTGCTTCAGAAGGAGCTTGACCCGAAGCCACTGCCACAAGCCATTTAATGGTTGCCTGGAATGCCATGGCCAGCATTTCCAAGGAGAACAAAACACGGATCCCACAATTTCCCATGTAATAGCAAGAGCCGCCGCCGCCGCCGCCGCCTGGCAGAATGCGCGAGGTATCAGAGCCCACTTGCTGCTCTCACCCTCCAAACTGCAAGCCTCCGTGATCTCTGAAGTTGCTGGAGTGAATAACTAAGTGGACCAGCTGACTCTGCGCTCCAATCAGCTAGAGCGTGATGTAAGTGTTTAGCAGCTGCGGGGCTCTGAATTAGCGTGCCCGAGTGGAGGTAGTACAGCATGGCTAGACTGTGGTGAGAGACTCAGAGAGCAGAGGGGGAGATGGATGAGCCCAGCATTCTAAGACGGAGAGGGCTGCAGGTAGGAGATTGTTCTGTTCTTGGCATGTAGCTTGTCAGTGGCCAGCCATTGAGGACTCCAAAGTTCCCTTGTCATTCCTTTACTGGGCATGCATGTGCGCCCAGTTCTTAGCTTTCACCTGGCAACAGGATCCACCGGGTCTCTAGTTGCAGGTAGGACATCCCAGGGTTCACTGTGGGAGGTTCCTTTGTCAATGACAATAGATAGGACTTTTAGTTGGACACTTTGGTGGTGATTTGTTGTTCCGCTGGTTGTTCAAGAATAGTGAAATTGTGGCTGGCAGTGACAGCTGATGAGCCGATTTGGCATTCTGTCAAGTGTGTCAGGGAAGTCTGTTGAGGGTAGTAGCAACTCCATCCTGTCCTGGGAACACAGGACTCAGTTTTATGTGGGGGGTCAGCCTCCACCAGCGCATTTGTGTGACCTCCTGGCAGTGGTGTGCAGCTGCCGGGAGTCCCCCGTCAGTAAAATCAAAGTTTTTGCCTGCAGCAGAAATCAAAGTTCACTGAAATTTATTTATGTTGAGATGAGGAAAGATACGTATCACACTGCCTGGCTTTCTTTGTGCCCAAGTTTTCCTAATTAAATTACCCTGACTTTAGTGTATAAATGTATTCCAAGTTCAAACTTGGCAAATGAGAAAACTTGAAAAACACATCTGCTTGGCAGTTGGTAAGTTTAAGGAAGCCAAAAATAAGGATGTTCAAAATTAGTATGTTTAAACTCTTGATAACTCGTTTTCCTAGGCATAAGGAATTTTTTTTCTTTAGGAAAAAATTCTAATCCTTAGTCACTGTTGAACTCATTTTTGAAATTAAGAATATATACATGCCTGAGAATGTGGAATATATAGCACATTTGGAAATGCTTCCTGGGTGTCTTTTGAATCATAGTTGGTCTGGCTGTCTGCTGTTCGTGCTATCAGTTACTAATACTAATGTTATTTGTCTCACTGTAGTATTATATTATAATATTGTAGGCAAATTGAAGACTTAGATGTAGGCAAACAAAAGAGGGATTAAAGACATTGGGGTTAAATGTCATCTATTGTTCTGAGCCTAAGTAAACAGACTACCTCCTTAGTGAATTCTGGTGTGGTCATTGTTTTGAATATACAGTGTGGTTAGTCAGTGCTGTGGATTTCCTTTTCTTTGTTTTCATCACCTCTGTAAAGTTGTGGTAATGCACAGCTGTTTGTGTGTGTTCCTGCCCTCTCTGGAGTTGCTGGTTAAATATGGAAAGGCTCTTTGTTTAAAGGATGTTAAAATCTGTTAAACCCATAACAGTTTAAATTGATAGCAGTTCTGCTGAGAATTATCTCTTTCCTTGAATTCATGTTAGATGATTTTAGGCGTATTTTTGAGAAAAAAGTTCTTTGTGTGATTTTTCATTTCTGTAATTTATATATTATCAAAACTATGAAAGATTGAGAGCTATGGTGCTTTTGAAGGTTATAGATTTCATGGATCTCTCGCTGTAGAAATAGATAGATCATTATTTTGTTTACTTAAGATAATGAAGTGGTTATCTATCTAAAAGATTTATAACAAGACAAAAGAAACTCTATTTGTAATATAGTATTTGAGTGCTGGATCTTCACTGTTCTTGACATCCTTTGCCTACACTTGCTATCACCTACTATATAATGGCTGAAGACTATGTTTTCTCTTATGAATGAGGAATAAGTCTCATTGTGAGAAATAACATAAAAATGCCTAAAACTTCTACCACTTCATAGTTTCCACTCTACTCTGGCTTAAACGAAGTCTGTTTAGTTTATTCCCATGATATCTAACGTTTCATAAAATGTATCACATGTACAGAGCAACTATTTTAAGAAACTCCAATGTAAGAAAACTACAAAGTAAAAACTTAATATGTGTATTACAACAGATGTCACTGTAGAGCTCATAAGAGTAACGCCACCTAGTGAATTAAAACATTCAGCTAATTTACAAATACAGCTCCGTGGAGCTTTGCAGCGCGCCGGTGAGGCCCTCCCATAGCTGGAAAGCCCGGCAAAGGACCACATGTTGGGGTTTCTGGCTCTGACCTCTGTTGCTAGGTAATCTAGCACAAGCCGCAGCCCCTGCAGGGTGTGCTTATTCTGTGCGAGGCACAGTCTAACGTATGACTTTTGAGTTGATTAAATAAAGATATAGGTATAATTGAATTTTTAAAGTTAAGGCCATATAATAAACACATTAACTCCTAGTAGGGTCTCAATAAATATTAAATTAAGCAAGGAATGATTTCTGTACTTTATAGCATTCTATATCATTGCTAATGAAATAAAATCATTTTTTACTCTATTATCTGAACTTGTCTCTATGCTAGAACAATTATAAGTCATGCTAATAAACATTAACTTACAGGAACCTTTGTGACAGGTGAGTATGTAGGATTTTATATAATAATGGGAGTCACTGAATAGATGTACCATATGTGGAACGAGCCAGCTCTCTAAGTAGCTTAAAGCCTGGTGTGAGAAAGCTGAAAGACACATTATTCTAATGCTCTAAAAATCTCATTTTATAGCAATGCACTATCTTAGTGTAAAATCCTGTAGTATGTACTTAGAACCTATTTTAAAAAATCTCAGTACCCCTAGCTCTTTGAAACAGATATACCAGTGTTATCTTTAAAATTTGGACTTTGAAAAATTGTTTTTGTCAGAACATATAATTTTTCAGTGTGTGACTTACTCACCAAATGTCAGCACAACTAAGTTATTCATCTGATGCAACTGCACATTTTTCTCTGTTCTGAGAACTATGCTAATGTCTCTAGTCCTACCAATAACACTTCAGTCACTGCCTTTGAAACAAGAGGGAGGGGAAAAGGCCCCGCTCTGAATGTAGGAAACTTCTCAAATTGAATCTCCAAACATTGGAAAATCTGATGGACAGCTGGGCTTGGATAGACCTTGACCTTGGGGCAGTTAGAATTTCTAGACAGATCCAAATCATCAAAGGTAACAGTCTCCTTTTGGACCAGATATCCCTCAAACATGGATCGTATTGTTAAATGTCAGATACATTAATTGTTTCAGTGATGGCCATTAGGTTTCTCTTGCGTTTGTTTGTATGAATGTGTGCCTACCCCTCATGCGATAGATTCTAGGACTGAGGGACTGTGAACGACAGGTATCACCATGACAAGCAGAAGTTACTAGAATGGAGAGGAGTGGCCCAAAGATACCTCCGTGGATTCCTTATCTTTTTATGCTGTGCCCTGTCTGGGATCATCTTCTCCTGATGACTTTCTTCTCTCAAGTAAATATTACCATTTCAGTCCACCTCTACATTGTCACTTGCACCCACAAAGGGAAAAGTATTTTTCCCTAAATTTATCTTATGATGTAATTACACGGAAACAACAAAACAGCTGAATGCTTATAATATAGACTTCTAAATTTGTGAGTTTATTTAGATTTTGTTTCTCTTATACCTTGTTTACATTCTCAAAGTTATTTAAAACAATAAGAAATAGTGAGATAGATGTTTGGCCTATGAGTAGGGAATGAAGAGATAGAGAAGCGGGTGGAGAGGAATGAGATTGAGAAAGGAAATTGTGATGATGTACTGCAAACATGTCCAAAAAGGAATAGATAAGAGGAGGGTTGCAAAAAGTGGAGAGAGAAGAAGGGGATAAAAAAATTAATCAGCAGGGGCTGGAGAGATAGCCCAGCAGTCTCTGCGCCTGCCTGACAAGTGCAGGGACCTGGGTTCCTCCATACCACATGTCTTGCCAGCCCTGAACAAACAGGTGTGCCATGCAGGCCACTGAAACCAGGCATGGTAGGGCATACCTATAATCCCAGCACTGGGGAGGCTGAGATAGGAGAGTCACTATGAGTCTGAGCTGTGTAGCAGACCCTGTACCAAATAAATAAATAAATAAATGATTTTAAAAATTAACAAATGCTGTGTACATGTATCAACTCCTCATGATAAATGTAAATATTATGTACTATACACATGTATTACAAAAAATAAAAAAAAAAAAAAAACGAAACAGCAGTCAGCCAATGTTCTCACCTGGACCCAGCCTCAGATATTACACTGGCCTCTGTCTAGACTTCCTGTGTGGGAAACAAGGATGCAAGTGGATACCTCATATTCTATTCTGCCTGGGCATCAAACCACTCTGTTTTCTGTGCACGTGTGTGTGTGTGTGTGTGTGTGCTTTGTATTTTAGGGAAGGGTCTACAGAGTGTTGAGGGTCTCACTACTAGCCTGGACTCATAGTGATCCTCCTGTTTACAGCCTCCCAAGTGCTGGGATTACAGGTGTGCGCCACCACACCAGTCTCAATTGCTGTCTCAGCATGGTGTGGGGGTGGGGCTGGCAGGGCAGGTCCCAGGATCAAACCCTAGACCCCTGCGCCTGCTTGCAGGCTCTTTTAATCCACCTTGTCCTCTGTATCAACCATGATATAATTATGGGTATGCTTATAATTTACATAATTTACCTCAAGTTCAATAGCAGAATTATGATGTATGAGTAGGATTCCATTTCCACTGATCTGAAGACTGAGTGGCTACAGAGAGAAGTCTAGTTGGAGGATTTATTGGAAATGGTCACAATATTAATTCCTTTGGGGATTGAGGTACATTTATTCTTCAGTAGTTACAGAAAAAGAGAAGATTCTGTGGGACAGGACTCAAGATAGTAAGTGAACTGTTGGTAGATACAGGAACTCACTTTGTTAGACAAAGAGGAGGAATGTATGAATGGTATTTCTTATCCATTGGAGGAGCTCAGATTCTGCCTTGGAGGCAAATGTGATACTGCAGTTTAGCTTTTGATGTATGGGGGTAGGGGTGTTGTGCCTTCAAGTCTACATTCAGAAGTTTCATTTCATTTTCTAAGAATTGTTAAATATCATATTGGTGTAACATAAATAATGGGTACTAGCTCCTCTTTTGCACCATCTCCTATATGGTGGCTAGGAATCCACAATATCGACATCCCTATATTTCTCACAGTGAAATAATGGCCCTCCATTCATTTTGCTTCCCATCCTTCGTTTGCCCATCTCTCGCCCCTGTCACTAAGCCCAGTCAGCTCTACCATAAGTGTACATCTAGGGTCTGCACCTGCCTGTCCTCGTTCATGCTCATTGTACAGAGCTAATTGGTGTTCTCCGAGACCAGGTTGCTCTCCTCCAGCCAATCCTGCTTCTCATCTCAACACCTATAACTGTCCTCTGCTTTAAAATCCCCATCAGACTTTCCATCATCTATCCCAGGATGGAGTAGAAACTTCTCCCTGTTCTTTTTTGTCTACCCTGCAGTCTGCACTCTGCTATCTAATTCTTTGCCTGCTACACCCGTTCTTACGTCCTCTCTCAGTATGCTTTGGGATCTCCAAACTTCCTGCATCCCCTTTTCCTATATCTACTTTTCTTTATCTTGCCTGGATTTTTCCTGCTTATTAGGGACCGAAGTAAATTCTAAGTCTTCCATGAAATCTCCCCTAATTATTACATCTCATTCTGAAATTTGTAATAGTCCATTGTTTGTTTTGCAAACCTAACCTTACTACATGTTGGATTTTAAAATTACTATTTTATTGTGAAATTATTTAGAATTACTTCATCTTTAGTGTTTGAATCTACACATTCATTGAAGATTAGTGGTTTTAGGGTCAGATATGCATTGAATGACACTGAACACCTCTGGCATATTTTAACCACCCTGAATGTCTATGTCCATGCATAGAAAATTGGGATGACAAATTGATTAACGACTGAAGGAGTTTGGAAATCTTTTAGTGCCCTGTGGGCCATGTAGTACTTACTCATTAAACTTTAGTTCTTTTCCCTCGATTACCAGAAGCATTGAATAGAGTAATTGTAAGTAATTAATTAAATACTGTGTGGGTTTCAGAGGGTGTCCGGGCGATAAAAAGGTGGCATGTGCTAATTAGATGACTTGAGGAGTGTTTCATAAAGGGATTGTTTGAAAGATGTAGTCAGGTGCCAGGAAAGTTTTGGGGAAGGTGCAGTACAGTTAGTAGAAGCCACAGGGTGCTGTCAGCATCTCTGTGTGTGAAGGGAGTGGGGCTGAGGAGGGAGAAATGAGCAGAATCCAGACACAGAGCAGCCCTGAGACAGCAGCAGTAACTTTAGGACGGGGACGTACGTGAGCCACGTGGCTTCCGGGGTCGCAGGGATGCTGACTTTCCCTTGTGCTTCTGGGCTCTTAGGGTGCACCCGTGAAGGAAGCCAGAGAGGGAGAGGTCCCCGGCATTGGGGCCTAGCAAGGGGTGGTGGGCAGGCTGGTGGGGGAGTGAGGTACAGCCGGCCTGGTTTATATCAGCACAGGCCGAACTGCCCGGTGCTCTTAGCATTTTGCCAGCTGAAGACCAGGTTCACGTCTCCTAATTCAGATTTGAAGCTGCTTATGAAGCTGCCCACTACCTTGCCGCGGTGAGGCAGTCTCTGGGTCAGGCCCTTCGTCTTCTGGAATTGATCCCTTCCTTTCCACTTCAGTGTGGGAGGCTCCTGGCTCTCCCTGAGTCAGGGCAGGACACTGGGCTGTGGGCTCTGCAGGCAGCCCGCCTCAGATCACTTGTTGTACAGATACCAGGCACACTGGCGGGGAGTGATGTGTGAGAGGAGTCGCCCGTAAAGACTTCTTACTGGTCATTTCTCAAATTCCTTGGCTGTGCCCTATGGTTGGGTCTGCACCAGGAAGTGACACCGGTAGCCTTCATCTCTGCTGCCCTATTACCCTCTTTGCAAAATTACAATTTTGGGTTGAGTACTTGGCTTTTTAAATTTTTTTATTTTTATTTTAGAGAAAGTTCTACAGGGTGTTCAGGGTCTCACTCCTAGATCAGACTCATAGTGATCCGCCTGTTTACAGCCTCCCAAGTGCTGCGATTACAGGTGCATGTCACCAAGCCCAGTCTCAATTGCTGTCTCAGCACACCCTGGCGGTTGGGTCTGGCACTGCAGGACTGGGGGTCAAACCCCCAGCCCCTGTGCCTGCTTATAAGCACTTTAATCCACTGAGCTCTTTGGCTGTCCCTCAGTCCTTGGCTTTTATTGAGGGTCGATAAAAGAAACGACTGAGAAAACATCTTTGCACTCTTTGTAAAACTCCCCCTGAAGCCCCATCCATTATATGCATGCTCTTATATTAGACCCAGATGATAAATTAGCTGTAAGTTCAGCGGTTAAAAGATCACCCTTTTAGATGAGTGGGTTCGTGGCTTGTAGTGCAGTGATGAGACTGTGGGTATTCTGTGACCTTCTGCTTGTGCCTTAGCTGTCCAGGGCTAAGCTCCCTACTCAGTTGCAGCTGCTTTGTCTATACAGTTAGCCACCACTTCATCGGTTACCTTTTAGTTCCTTCTTTTAAGTGTTGTGTACTTTTATTTATAATATCTTTTAAAAATCTTAAATTGCCCCAAAAGGATCTAGGAAGTACACGATATCTAAAAATTTAAGTAATGTTGCATTGAAAACTTCTGTCATTTAAGGATGAAAGAAGACAAAAAGAGTAAGAGACTAGCTAATCAGTCAACTAATAAAGTATAAAAATTGAGAATCGTGTGGAACGTCAATGTGCATGCAGCAACCAATCATTTTATTGTTGGCACCCGGTTCTAATTAAATTAAACAAGGTGTCTAAATTTACTGAAAACTTGTATTTCAAAAGAATTGTGAAAAACAACCCTGCCCTTTAGAAGTATCTTAGAAATGATGTATTTTTCTTTGAAATAGCCCAATGCATAGAGATTGGCAGATGACATAGGAGATACCTATGCCAGAGGATGACATTTTCATTAAAATTATTCTTTTGACATATTTAATGAGATGAGAAAACCTGACAAAAATAATGTCAAGTGAAAAAGGCACAGCTTACCAAGTGTATTATATGGTATGTGTAAAAAAAATCAAAATGTCTGCTAACATGCATATACATGTGTGGGGGGGCAGAGATAAGTGTGTGTGTGTGTGTGTGTGCGCACGCGCATGTGTGCACATGCGTGAATGTGCGTGCCAGTGTGTGTACTTCAGCCTCGTGGGACTTTGGAGTGTTCAGGGTCATCTCTGTCACTTAATTAGCTGTGTGTTGATGGTTGAACTATTTAATTCCTCAGCACTGTGGTGCTAGCACTTACAGGGTTGCTGAGGATGAAAATCCTTGCTCACTAACATTTATCGAGAATCTGTTTGCTTTCCCTTCATCATTAAAATAATAAGAAAATGCCCTAAAATGTTATATGCTAGTGGGCTCAGAAAACTTTTTCTTTTGATTGCTTTTTCTTTTGATTGTAGTATGTGCTACATTATATCAAGCAAATGAATTTAGGGAGCCTATTTTTATTGTCACTTTATTGTCTAAGAAAAACTTCTAGCGGAGTTGGTTTCATCCACAAAGGCTCCTAAAAATGGCCTCTTACTTTGTGCAAAACTTTGTCAGAAGAAAAGTAAATCAGTTCTAATGTCATGCGCATCCCCAGGCCTTTGGACAGTGCTTTGGCTGCAGCAGACTGCTCCTGAGAAGCCCTGGAGAGCTTCCCAAGGGCTGGGCCTGCACAAGATCCATACCAATTTGGCTAGGCGGTCACGGCGGCATGCAGCCAGCATTGGGACCCACGGCGTCTAGAGAACTGCGTGCCCTCGTGACCCCCACGCATGGGCCGCACAACTTCTGCAGTTGCAGGTGTGAGATTGGACAGCCTGTAAAAGGCATCTCCGAGCTTGTCTCCTTTCTTCCAGTGAGACCTCAGAGGACTGCCTTAATGGAGATGTGGGTCGAGGCTGCACATACTCACTGTCTTTATTTCTTGGGTTCCCAAATGACAGCGAGGATTGTCACATCAGAGCTCCCCCTGGGGGTGCAGTTATTACAGTGAGG
This sequence comes from Octodon degus, assembly GCF_000260255.1. NCBI lineage: Eukaryota > Metazoa > Chordata > Mammalia > Rodentia > Octodontidae > Octodon > Octodon degus. The sequence continues at coordinate 26,067,854 of NW_004524577.1, read as the reverse complement.
TGGCTGGAGGCAGCCCTAGATCATTACCCCCCAAATGACCCATCGCCCTAGTGGTGCCCAGGTGTCATTTTACATTTTTAAAATTGCTCCTCCGTGCTCCAGGGTTGACAACAGAAAACTCCCTCAAAGGCATGTTGTAAAACATAGTTTTTCCTCTTGAAGCATCCTCCTAAAGTTAAAGATAACAAATGCTCGGGATTTGGAATGGAACACTTCTCTTAGATGCTGTCGAGGAGAATATATGAGTTCTCAGAGTATTGTTTGTTTTACTTAGATTATGAATGTGCGTGCCCTTGACTCAGGTGGTCACGCTCCAAGCAAATGTATAGTGATGGCAGTGGTGATGACAGTGGCATCTATTAAACAGGTTTGTGTCAACACTGTGTTGTATCTTCAATATGCACTTTGGTGCTTCTTTCTCAGGCTGTAGTAAGAAAATGAATGAAGTACTGACCTTAAGTGAGAACTTATAGAGTGGGGGGGGGGGGGAGAGAGAGAGAGAGAGAGAGAGAGAGAGAGAGAGAGAGAGAGAGAACAGTTTTCAAAACAGCAGGTGCTGCATACACATCAGTCATGATGCAGGGGCCCCAGGGACAGTGACTGTGCCAGTGGCATTAGTGTGGTGACCTGCTGGTGGCTGGAAAGAAAAGACAGAAGAAGCCGGAGGTGCCTCTCAGGGTACTGGACACAAGGAAGAAGTAAAAGTGATCAGGATGGCGCGATGATATGAGTTGGTTCTCTGAGGCGCCCCTGAAGCCCTCACTGGTCAGTGCTCAGGCCGCGGGTAGGCGTGCAGTTTCACACCTCCAGGGAGAGCCTGGGTGGAGAGTCTGATGCCCTCAGCAATAATAATTAGTGGAGCTAGGCTATGAGTAAGGAACAGACTCTCAGACTAACGATTTCTGTTATAGTAGTTTTCAAGAGTTACACCTTAATGTACATTTTAACACTTATTTTGCAGGAATAGATAAAATTACATAGTGAACAAAATAGTGTTATGGTTTAGTATCAGGCCTTGAAAATAATGTATCTCATTTTGAAGAATGAACATGTATATACATATATATGCCTTGAAAATCGTGTATCCCATTTTGAAGGAAAAAATATGTATTTGTAAATTGCTTATAACTTTGACAACTTGCCTACCAGTCTCATTCCATTCCAGTATAATTTTGCAAAAGTGGAATGAAACATCTCAAATCTAGAGGCTATAATGGAAAAAGCAATTCATTCTTAAATGAAGATGATGAGGTTTGTACCATATTGCTTGAAATAGTGTGAATTTAAAACCTGAGTAAGGTTACATCAAATTCAGCCAAGATTTTTGTTCCATTTGAATGGAATATCTGTAACTGAAGATAAGGGATTCAACTAAGAGGGTGACGTTAAAGATACAATTTTATCTGTTTTCTGCCACTCTGTTCTCAATTTCTTTTTACATATATGTGTGCATGAAGTCATTAATGTATAATGATAATAAAGAATAAACCTAAACCCTGCCTAGGGGGAGCCAATATATAAGAACGAACTTAATTTTATTAGTAACAGATTCTGAATTCTTGCTTAGTAGTTTAACATGCTGAGAAAATGAAAATCCACAGCAATGTGGAAAGGGACTCCCAGGTAAACTCTACTACAAAAAAGTCAGAATGATTGTAGAAAACAGTGTATTTTAGTATTTTTTGTTTTGCTGTCCAAAGTTAGGAGTTTATATGTATATCATTTCATATAAATTTTTGCTTTTGAGGAGAATAAGAAAACAATAAAAATGATACAAAATTTAGTGTAGGAAACTGAAAAAGTAAATGAAAATCTGAAAGGTGCAATAGATACTGTGGAAGAGAAAGAAATTTCTCAAAAGGAAAGAACAACTGCGATGCAGAAAGGGGAAAAGAAAGAAGGAAGGGAAAAATATATATGATAATTGTACTACTAATTTCTATTGATTTATGGAAAGGAATAGTTAATACCTAATTGACAAATTTTACATTCCTATATCTAGTAATATGATTTTTATCATATGATTTTTATCATAATCTTCATGAAGAGATAATGATAGTTTTATATTTAATGATCGCAATTTTATTATGAAAGTAAAGATTTGAACAGTACTATTGATTTGATTAGTTATACTATTTTGTTAAACTATATTCCAGATATGATTTGTGAAGCTCACACGCACATTTTTTCTCCGATAAATTTAGCAATCCAACTGAAAGGCCTTATGGTAAATGCGTCAGGGTTGCTAATGGGATAGACTCAGTTATTGTCCTAATTCTGTGTTCCATCTCTTATCGTGACCTCTTGCTAACCAGAGGTAAGCTTTCTTACTTGACTTCAGGCTCAGAGATGGTTACCAAGTCGTTGGTGAATGTGTCAAAAACAGAATCTTTAAATGTGTTTGTGCGGTTTTGTGGCATCTTTTCTTCCGTAATCTGTCATGAGAAAAATGTGTCCCAAACAGCACACCCAGCTTGGGTCCCACACAAACTCCTGTGGGCCGATCTGTATAAACTTGCAAGCTGGGGTCCAGACCACCGGACCCAAATTCTCCCTCCAGATGTGAGAGCAACTGCTGATTGCTGTCGGCCACTAAGTTTTGTGGATGGCTGCCTAGCATATAATTATGCGGTAATGGGGAAAGGTTATGTTTAAATCAGAGCCTTCTTTCATTCTCATTTCTTGAAGCTCAATTTTTTCTTAGTTCTGGAGTGCCTATGATGATCCTGCATGGCACCTTACCCTTTTGGCTTATGTTTCTAGCATCCTTTGTTTTTCATTGAAAGACTGGAAGGCAACAAAAGAAGAAACAAAACTTCTACAATGGCAAAGGTATGATATATTTATCGATAAGGTTATTCAAATACGTAGTGCTCACATATGAACTGTATTTTGCTCCTGTGGACATTTAAATGAAAAAGGGGGACTTACAAAAGGCAAGGTGTAGCTAATGTGGAGCCAGCAAAGGCTTTTGATCACAGGATTGCAAGTGCTAATTAGAAGCCATTTAGCCTCTGGAGTTCCAGTGATTGGGGTTGAGTGTGGAGTTGCAGGGGCCCCTAGCAGAGCAGATCTGTAGCTTATTAATTGGTACAGTGGTATTGATACCTAAAATGCCTTTGTTTTAAATGGGCAAAAATTGCCACCCTTAACTTTTTACCTGCTGCAGAAGTGTTTTGATATGCTCTCAGTTTTTTTTATTTTTAACTGTTTTTTCCTTTTTTAAAAAAATAAGCATTGTTGGGTCACTTCTGCATATGAGTTTGGTGACAGTGTTAGCTGTTACTACTGTATGCTTCCCGCCCAAAATTGGTTCCATAGAAAACCTGTGTTGTGAACATGCCTGCTTTGAAATTATTTTGCTGTGTGTCAGATAGAATAGGTTTCAAGCTCCTGAGTATTAACATTATATGCCATTTTCTGTAGAAGCTAATTGACTGATTTGGGCTAGAGACAAGATGAGAGTCTATACATTTGACCAATTTCACAGAGCTTACCTTGCAAGCTATTGAAATGCAAATCAAAGCTATGCGTAGAGACTCCAAGAATTCACAAACTCATTGCTTTGTTTTCTTCTGAAAAGTAAGCATTCAAAATTCATGCAATTCTATTATTCATGTGCTTTATATTTAGGTTCTGCTTGTGTGTCTAGATAAATCTTATCACCATTATTTAAAATTTCATGAATTAAACTTTGGCTTTCTAATACCACACTAGCCAAGACAACTTTAACCAATCAAATTAATTATGTGTTTGAGTATATGCATTTACATATTCACCTATGTCACTGAGGAATTTTTTTCTTTTTTAGTTTTATTGAGAAACAAATAGCAATGAGACAATTTCAAAACCGCTCAATAGGACAGTTTCAATAATAAATACGTTGCACATTGTTGTCTCACTGGTTATTGATTGTACAAGATGCAGACATGACATCCTGCCCAGGAATTCTTTCTTTCTTCCTTTTTTTTTTTTTTTTTTTGGTGCCAGGGGATTGAACTCATGACCTTCAACTTGGCCAGGCAGGCACTTTTACTGCCGAGCTATCTCCCTGGCCCTCCACTTATGTCACTGTCTTATCAACGCTGTGTATATTTAAATCTCTTCTATGAAAAGTAGGTAAGATTTTCAAACAATCTTACATGGTTTTGCTCCAGAAAAACTTGACCGTTTACTTACTATGTGGTGCTTAAAAGGATTCTGTGAAATGCCATGTTGGTGACAAGGCACTTTTTCTGTCTAATAGTTATCAAGTTAGTGGTCCTGGAAGAGAATATTCCATCCTTTGCTGCCAGTTCACTGATACTTTCAAACCATCTATCACTTTTAGAAAGAATTTTATGTGTCAGCAAGACAGTTCTTCTAGCATTTGATCTGGTTGACAAATTAGCCACTCTGGAAGAAGTAATACCATTTAGGATCCTTTTTCTTAAGCTTTGGTCACTTCACCCTTAAGAAAGGACAGTGACTTTCTTCATTGGATGCAGGGCAGCCCTGGGTACCTGTCAGTGGCACTCACATTTTCTGAGAGAGCCTTCAGTGTGGGACACAGCCAACTCTTCCCCCATTACAGGTGGCAGAAGGAACACAGACTTAGGCGGAGTTCGGTGTTAAGTTTTCTATTGCCACGGAGGAATAGCTGTGGACGCTTGAATTAAGCTTTCTGTCACTTTCTGGGAGCCATACAGAAAAGGACTGAACCGGTTCTCTGCAATCTGAAAGGTTCTGTAGTTTCTAGGAAGGCAGAAATCTGAATTGCTCTGAGAAAACAAATATCTTTGGGAATTTGATGGGCAGCGCCCAGAAGTGTTGCGCAGATTATCAGACTGAGATCACTTTGCATCATTTCGTGTTTTGTCTCGGTCCTGAACCCCCCTTTCAGATTTGGTGATGTCCATATGCTGGGGCAGACAGCGGCTCCATCATTTCCTGCCTCCTCACACTGGGAGGGTGTCTCTCATTATAACAGGCCTTCCTGTCATTGTCGGTGCTTTCCTACACTGCAAGCTGGTGTGAAGTCTGGCACTCACTGCTAATAGCTGGTCCCCGCCAGTTCTGGTGACATGAACTTGGATCCATGCGTGTTGAGGGAGAACAGACTGTTGCAGTTCTCCCTCCCACCTTGGGCTCTCAGTTAGGGACTCCTGTGACCTTTGAAACTTTCAAAGACACATAATGGTCTTTTCCTTCCATATTAAAAACAGCAATTATAGTATATAGTGTAATAATGTTGATTTGATTTGAGGATTATACATCTCTGCCAGAAAAAAAATTACGGTTCTGTTGTTCTTAGCATCCTGTTTCTTTCATCTCTTCTTGCTAGTAACTTGTGATCTATGGGAATCCTTCCAGGACTGTGGAGTCATTATTGGCCGAGTCTCATGAGAATGTTCATTCACTCACCCAACAGGCGTTTGCCATGCACTTTGACTTTGCATTAGGCTGGCGATACATGGACAGAAGACTCAATTCTTGTTGACTGCTAGGGGCCTATGGCCCAATGCGGGGAAGAGAGACAAGAAACTAGGCATTTATATGTAGTCACGATTTAAAGTATCACTTCGTTAAGGGCCAAATCAGTAAATAAAAAAGAGAGATGTCTACTTACTAGACAATATATATTTGGTTCTCTTACAAGATTTTACGGACTCTCTTAAAACTAGCATCTTATACAATAGTCAAATGTAACATTTTATGAGTACCAAGTGTCAGGCACTGTTCTAAGTATTTTATGTATGTATGAGTTTATTTCATTTCTGTAGCAATCCCTTGGGGGAATTGCTATAATCCTCTATTTTCAAAGGAGAAAATTGGAGTGGTATCTAAACTTTCATTAATTCACAGATCTAGTAAGTGATACTGACTGGCAGAAAAGTTGTGCCAGACCCAAGTAGTTTAGCTATCTTCTTAACGACTTTCTTCTTCTTCTTCTTCTTTTTTTTTTTTTTTGCATCTGAGGTAGGAGAGAGAGATGGCTCTGTGGATAATTATCCTATACTGTGAGAAGTTCAAGTGAGGTTGTACTAAACTGTGCTGTGCTTTGGGAGAGCTTTGTCACTGAGGGGTCCACGTAAAGAGGCTTGGTGTGTGGGAACTGGTCCGACCTTTTAGAGATGAGGGAAGGTCTTAGGGCCATGGGCACATGTCCTTGACTGGGGTTAAGGTGTGTCTGATCGGATTCCAGTCAGTTCTCCTGAGAAGAGTGATCAGAGGCTGAGCCTCACCCCCCACCCCTTATTGTGTTGCTCCTTCCTTCCCCACTTGCTGTCATCTGCCAGGACATCTTCACCATGATACCCCTTACTCTGCAGAACTGTGAGCTAAATAAACCTCTTTTCTTCCTAAGCAGCCTACCTCAGGTAGTTCAACATAGTCAGGAACAGGTGGCTAACAGAACCTGCAGACCCAGAGATGGATGTGGAACGGTGCCTATGTGCAGCACAGCGTAGTCAACCAGTGATGGGTTGCCTTTACCCGATCTTCTTCTGTAGGCTTGAAGAGCAGTAGCTCTGTTATATTTTTCCACCTACAGGCTTAGGGGGGAATATCAATTTTAGACATTTCATACATGAAGAGGATTAAATGCTATCCATTGTATTAAGAACTAATCCACAATCATAATTATGTAATTGTATAAAAAACTTATAGCCTGGAACAACTTGGGAAACTGATTGGTATATTGGCAGTTATGCTGGTAAGTATGGAGAAGTAAATAAGGCAGAAGAGGGAAGATACAAAATTTTAGCTGCTGTTTAAGTTAACTTCAGTTCTTGAAAGCTAGGGGGGAGGGCCTTCCAAGGGGCTCATGGAGGTAGAGTGGAATACTTTTAAATCTCACTGTGGCAAATATCTTCGTTAGAGCTATGACTTTGCATGGCTTAAGCACACTGAGCTTTTGAGTGAAAAGATGGGGTCCTGCGGAGTGAGATACCTCCTGGTCACCCATCCCCTTTCCTGGTTTCTGTTTAGGAGAGGTACCCTTTCTTCTTCGACATTAATCAGGCACAGTAGCTTGATGCCACATAGGTATATGGAAGGAGCTTACTTTAGGAAGTCGTTAGTTCTATGAAAATTACGGCCAGGAGGGGAAAGAAGCCAGGCCGTCACCGACATCTTAAGGCTGCCCGAAGCATGGGGGCTTTTACTTCCTCCAGTGGGTAATCTTTTATATTGTTAAAATCATTGTTACTTTCATCCTTATCATTTTGAAGTTTTAGTTTAGCTACTATGTGCTTAAGTTTGAGATTTTTTTTCCTTTTTGAATACTTAGGGCTTTTCGTCTTATTGTCACACACCTTGTATCCAAGCCTTCCCACCATCATGTTTTTCTTCTTCAAAGATTTCTTGTATTTATCACTTTACAGTGTAAATATGTTTTATACACAATTTATTTGTTTTTGAATAGGTTAGAAGAGGTGCAAAGAAGTCCGTGACACTTGTGGGACACAAATTTAATTCAGAGATGTTTGTCATAAAAATATTAGTTTTCTTTTTTTGAAAGATTAGTGTATTTGTGTTCTTACTCTGCTAATCTCTTAAAAGGTGGCTGATTTTTGTTTGCTTAGTAAGACTCAGTAGGCACTTCACCAATGTTCTGCTACCCCAAGCTGTTATAGTTTTTATTTTTACTTATTTATTTATTTTTGCAGAACCAGGGATTGAACTCAGGCCCTTGTGCTTGCCAGGGAAGCTCTTATTCCACTAAGCCATCTCCCTGGCTCCTGTAATTTTTAAACCAAATGATTTGACAGTGATAAATAGCTAAAGTGGCAAGTCAGCGCAGAGCTTTATTTCATTATTGTCTTTTATCACTTCTCTAAATAATCACTCTCATCTGGCAGCTGTTAGATACACTTCTGTGAGGATTAGGATATGTGGGTCAGGAAATCATCCTGCCTAGTATTTTATTTTATTTTTTTATTCTCCATTTGTTTTCCATCTTTTCTTCGAGGTTTCCTCCTTCTCTCCAGTACATTTACTTTACGAAATGTCCTTAGAGTTGTAGTGCAGTGGCTCATGACTTAAGATCCATTTCTGTAGACACCTTTGCCGGACCATAGGTGTGTTGGTAGCTGAGAGCTTATGTAGACAGGGTATGGGCATCCGGGACAGCTGCTGTGCTTCTATCAGAAAACTGCTCCAAGTATGTCGAGGGAGCCAGGCCTGGTGGCACATGCTTACAGTCTTAGCCATGTGAGAGGCTAAGGCAGGAGGATTTCAAGTTAGGGACCAGCCTGGGCAACTTAGCAAGATGCTGTCTCAAAATGAAAAAGGGCTAGGGACACAGCTTAGTGGTAGAGTGCCTGCCTAGCATGCGTGATGTCCTGCATTTAATCCCATTCACTGAAATGAAGAAAAGGGAAAGCTAGACGGAATTGCCATTCCTGCCATCCATCCCACTTTCATGTTCTTCTTTTGCCTACTTGATGCTGTCGCCTTTGCTGAGGGACAGAAACTGCAAAACAGGCAACCTGTTGGACTTAGTGAGGTTATTACCTGCACTGTCCTACTTAGGATCATTGGGAGCATCCTTGTCCCAGGTTCTTTGAGACTTCCTTTAATTGGGACGAAGGTGTCATCAGTCAAACTGGGGTTCCATAGGCTGGGGGTGATGCTGAGGCATTTTTGTAGTTGATGTGGATTTGAGGGCTCTGAGTGCTTTCACCCACAGTGCAGCTGAGGGAGCAGCCGCCGCCTCTGCTTGGTCTTTGCCCTGTCCCTGGGGCTGGCTGTGCCTCTGCAGCCCCCACCCACACCCACCCCCTCGCCTCCTGGCTGCTTCCCCTCCCCCTTTCATCTCTTTCTTTCTGTTCCCTCCCTCACCACCTGCCTTGCCTGGCTTTTTTCTGTACCCCTCTCCTTGAAGATTTCCTCTTGCTCTTCTTCCTTCTGGACTTTCTTTGGCTGCTTCTTCCCCCTTAGAAAAGCAGCCATCCACTGCAAACCCCAGGGCAGGCTGAGGCCTTCTTCCATGGGTCCCGTCACCTGGCTCTGCCTCTGTCATGGCTGCTTGCTCTTCTACCTCTCT
>NW_004524577.1:26052910-26057591 GCF_000260255.1 Octodon degus | reverse complement strand
GTGGGGAGTGGCAGCAGGGCTTATGGACAAAGTAGAAAGCATATGTGCTGCCTAAAGGTATTCATTTGGAAAAAAAAGCCCAAAAACCAAATGTATGGTCCATTGCTAACCTTTGAAGCTCATGCTTGAAGTCTCTTTCAGATCTAGACCCACAAAAGCATTTCTTTTTAAACAAAGAAACTATTTTAAGCCTTTTTTTTTCCTAAAGAAAAATCACACCCAAGTGGGAAGTGTATTGTTTTGGGATGAGGAGACAGTTTTCCTACCACTAGATACTACTTAGGCAGTATTTATACTCAGTGCCTGCCCAACACCCAGAGATAGTTATTTCAGACTTTGTAATTTAGAAAGACATCAAATCATTTTAAAAACAAATGAGACTTGAGCACAACATTTCATCTTGGTACAGGGTGTGTGTGTGTGTGTGTGTGTGTGTGTGTGTGTGTAAGAACCATCATCTAACCCTGCCTGTCCACCCATCTGTCTGTCTGATACTTACATATCTATCTATGCAAAGACCCAGCAAAAGACCAGGAGGAGAGACAGATTGAATGCAGCAGCTCCTTAACTCAGCTTAATAGCAGGGTGGGCAGGAGCAGCGAGGTCTAATTGATTAGGCTGCCCAGCAATTTGAGTCAACCCGTTAGTTACCAATTTTTGTTACGGGAAATTTAACACCCGCAGCCAGAGCTCTGAGGATGAAGCAAGTAGCCGCGGATGCATTTTTTTGTGCTGGCTGTTGCTCTTAAAGGACAGTTTAATTCGTGTGAGATACTGTGCCAGCTTGCTATCTCTTTCATTGCTTGGGAAATGGCTCTTTGGAGTCACCATCTCCTTAATTTTTAAAAAAACCTGTGCTACATATTTTATACCCATTTTGGTTTTAGTGGTGCCACATATCAGTGGATAATTATAGTATGTACACCGTTTCTCTCGGTGAGTGTACCCGGGCTTCCTTGGTGCAGATTGCCTTCTGAAGATGCATGGTAGTTAGCTGTGGAATATTTCTCTGTGAGAAACCTCCCTATGTATATAGTTTTCCTTCAAACTCATTTCAGCCTTGGTAGGTAGGATGGAGTTTCATTGGAGTGTTTCAGAGCTAGATAGGCTCTGGATGCTCCCTTAGTTTGATCCCCCTAAGACATAATCCAGTGAGTGTTCAACATTCGCTAAACCACCGGACTCTTGATGAACAGTAATTTCCATTAAGGGGTTGACTTGTATTGTGCTCAGTGTGATCAAAATCCCAACATTCTATATTGAAATTATATCCATTACACTTTTTTATATTGTCCTTAATGTTTACTAAATATAAGAGGCTTTACTGGACACTTCAATATATTAGCTCTTATTTTTAAAATAACCTGGCAAGGGCTGGGGAGATGGCTCAGTAAGGTCCTGAGTTCAATCCCTGGTTCTGCCAAAATAAAATAAAATAAAATAAAATAACCTGGCAAGGCATTAACTTCATTATGTAGAAGAGGAAACTGAGGCTCAGAGCTAAGCACCAGATGGCCTTGGTATCTTTTGTCTGTGTGGACACAAAGTGGTATCTTAGCGTTACAATTTACTCTGACTCCCTAGACCCCTGTCTGGCACTTTCTTACTCCAAAGTGATTTGGGGGAGAGTTTGAGCTGAGTGACAACAGAGATCTAGTTAGATTATCATTTGTACTACATGTCCCTCAAAATTAAAAGATAAAGATTTTCTATAGAAAACATTGTTGCAATTCTTTTTTTTTTTTGGTCCTACCGGGGATTGAGCTGAGGACCTTGCAATTGCAAGGCAACTGCTTATGCCACTGAGCTATCTCCCTGGCCCTGCAATTCAAATTTGGAAAGCTCAAATGTGTGCATTAGGTTTGCAAAAGTTACATAGAAACATGTCCTTGATCTTCAAAAGGTGCCCTAATACAGCATCAACTATACTTCCTCCCTAAGTAGAATTCCCATTGTATTTCTTCTGGGGCATGAAGAAAAGATAAGTAGAAACTTGAGGTAAACCAGAAGAGTCTACTGTCATCCAGTCTGAGAATGGAAAACTGATACAGACGACAGACTGTTCTTTAAAGTATAATGGTGGTTGGGACTTCTTGGATGAAGCTCAGTGTGACATCAAGAGAAAGATAAGGTGGGGGGATCACAAGTTTGAACTCTGCCTGGGCAACTTAATGATTTCCAACCATCTCAAAAAGGGGCAGGAGGCTGGAGATGTAACTCAGTGTGAAGGCTCTTCTTCAGTTGACACAACCATTATCAATGCTGAATAACTGCCAGGTATGGTGGTGGAGATTTGTCATCCCAGCTGCTTGGGAGGCTAAGGCAGGAGGATTGCTAAAGTCTAGATCAGTGCCAGCCTGGGCAGCACAGCAAGACCCCATCTCATACATACATACATACATACATACATACATACATACTGAGTCTCACAGCCTTTTGTGACCACCACCCCCTGCCCTATATCCTGGTGTCCTTATTCCTTGGTTTGTGGCTCTGTATCCTGAGTCAAGGTGTTGTTTCTACTGAATGTAGCCTTCTGCTTCAGTCATGTTGGTTAAAGTAGATTAATATCAAGAAATGTGTTTTCAAAAATCTCACATGCCCAGTCTGACAGTTGTTCAGTTATCCTGAAAGATGTTCCTGGGACAAGTTTAACTCTTATAGTCATGTGGATTTCATAGAGGTGTGCTTGTGCGTGCGTGCGTGCATGTGTGTGTGTGTTTAAATTCTTCACTATAAAACCATTTCCTCCTTTCCATCTTTTTCTAAATAGTCACTTTTTCTTAACTTGTTCCAAGGGGCTCATGATGCTTTGGGAAAGCTAGCAGTATGTTTAAATACATCAATGGGACCAAAGGAACAGCCTATGAAAAAGTGAGAAGAAACTCCTGTTTCAGTGCTTTATTCTTTCTTGTCAGTATCCTGGGAAAGGGCAGAGTCCCATCACAAAAGACACAAGTGCCACATCAGTAATGCCATTCAGTACATGTAAGCACTTGTCCTCAGCTCAGACCATGGTTACCACATCTATCCAAAAGGGGAAAGTGTAGGCTTTCAAGGACTTGATTTGGAAAACATTACAGAATGTTTGCACGTAACATTTTTCAGTTCCCTGCTCCATAGTTTTCCTGCCTGTGGAATAGTTTATGGAATGAATGGAAGGAAGGGCCTGATTCCTGTAAAACTTATTTTGTGGAAAATTAGAATTCTTTTCTAAATATATAACATATCCTGAACAGGTGGAATAAACCTTAAAGTGCCTTTCATTCAATATCTGTATTAATATAGCAAAAATGCTTTTTGCATTTAATAAATCACTTATAAGGTCAGTAGAAATTAGACATTTATAACAAGTCATTAAAGTAAATTTGTGAAGTTGTATAAATATGTTTGCCACAAATTTTGCAAATTTGCATTTTTCCAGAAAGCTACGGGCTGTGTCATCTTTAAGAGTTAACTCCAGTACCTGTGCTGGTTAGCACTTCCAACTAGCACATAGTAGGTGCTTATTTAGTGAGCCTAAAAAGGGTAAGAATTGATGTCAGACATGCACTGTATATGCTCTTGTATATCATTGGTGATTTTTGATTATGGTTAATATGTATTTGGGTTTTTTTGGATAGCAAATTATCCCAAAACAGAGCTGCTTCAAACAACAAACATTTATTATGATGTGGTTTTGTGGTGCAGGAATTCAGGGGCAGCTTAGGTCTGTCTTCTGCCTCCAGGCCTTGCGGAAGGTGTTGGCTGGGGTTGTCCTCTCAACCAGATGGAGCAGGACCTGCTTCCTAGCACCCCCAAGTGGTTGCTGAGCAGACTCAGGTTTTTGCAAATTGCTAGAAAAAGGAATTCGGTCCTTGCCGGGGTATTGTGGGGCAGCTATACTGTGCTCCCTGCGGTCCTGGTTCCTCCAGAGGCGCTCTCAGCTCCTATCAGAGTGAGCTAGAGCGGTGGGCAGGTGCAGGCTGCTTTTTTTGTAACCTGATCTCAGTGTGACTCCTGGTCACTTCTGTCATTCTAGCTATTAGGAGTGAATCACTAAACCCACACTCAAGGGAAGGAGATTAAGAAGTGGGAGGAATAGCAGAAGCCAGCGGTGGCTGGGCGGGTTGTAGTCGGCTCCTGGCGACTACAGTTAGGAAGGAGCAACTTGTGAGTGGGGCTGTCGCAGAAGCCATCACCTCTCCAACCCCATACTACTGCGTTTTTTATTTCCTGATGTTAGCTGGTGTGTGTGTGTGTGTGTGTGTGTGTGTGTGTGTGTGTGTGTGTGTATCTGTCTGTCTGTGTCTGAGTGTGTGTGAATTCTCCCTTCCTAGGTTGGGAGCTCCTTGACTACATGGACTTCGAATATTCAGAAATTTATAGTCTGTAACATAAAGGTATTCAGAACTAGCTTCTGTGGCTTTTCATTCTATAGCATTCTCCAGAAAGTAGAGTTGGGTATGTTAGGGCCAAGAGTTGGAGAGGGGTTCTCACGAAGCAGGATAAAGAAAGGAGGATAAGGGGAAGGAAGGAGGAGAGACAGAAGCATGAGAGGCTGGAAGGGAGATCAGAAGGGGGGAAGGCAGCTGAGAGCCGTTGTCCAGGACCACGCACTTGAAGAACCCCTAGGGCACCGCGAGAGCCCCTCCCCCTGGCTGGCGGGTGTCCCAGGGGAATGACCTCCTCAGTCCTCTGG
>NW_004524577.1:26035366-26052320 GCF_000260255.1 Octodon degus | reverse complement strand
ACAGGCCTGAGCCCATGTTATGGTGGGTTGATCTTTTGCTTGTGCTTTTTATTAAATTGCAGTGTCCTCCTGCTTTTTTTTTTTTTTTTTTTTTTTTTTTTTTTTTTTTTTTTTGAGACAAGATCTTGCTGTGTTGCTCATGCTTTGAACTCACTATGTTGCTCAGACTAGCATTAAGTGCACAGTGATCCTCCTACCTCAGCCTCCCAAGGGCTGGGATCACAGGTGTGTACCACCATTCTTCATCTTCCTGATTTAAATATTGAACTAGACCAGGGCTGTGGTTACACGGTGACATGACCAGCAAGGAAATGTGATTTTGTGAAGAGTTTGGCAAGTTTCTGAAATGTTCAGAGTATGGAGCACGATGTAATAGACACCTCTGCAGCTGAGCTCCAAGTACAGCCATTTCTGCCTAGTCTTTAATCTTTTCTTCTGTGAGTCTTATTCGACATATTTTAAATTTTTTATCTTGCCCTGCAGATTGGTAATTATTACTTGGCATTTTTGGTATTTTGGCATTCTTTTTACTACACTGTCTTCAGTATGAAATTTGTTGCTGTCACACCCTTATTTCACAGCCTCTCTGTTTGTTTCCTCCAATCCAGAGCAGTCACCATAAATTTCCCTTGTGCCTCCACCAACAGGATGAGATTGGAGGACAGTCTCTTCACTAAGTATTTACTTCATTTAGACAGCATAACAGTTTTTTAAGAGGTGCCTTTATCTTGTCACCCACTTTCATCCAATTGAAAAACAGTTGGAAGACAAGATACTGAGGAATGAATTAAATGTTGCCACTGGTTTGGAGATAGTTGGGTGCAAATCCACATGGAACAAATGCTTGAAATACAAGGAGGAGAATAAATTATTGGTGACAACATTGTTCCTGAGCATTGCAGCCTCCAGAGTGTGACAGTGTTGGCCTCAGTGGGAACAGCACTTTGTGGGCAAAGGCTCATCATCCTAGAAGTCAAGCAAGCAGTGACTGAGGCTGTATTTACATTGTTTGCAGCTCTCTTAGAATTGATCTTTTAATACAGCAGAATGTCTTGGCTTCAGTAAGTACACATCCTTAAAAATCGTCCTAGTGTTCCTGAGGTCATTAAACTTAAGTGAGACAAACTAATGCCCCTGTAAATGTTTCAATGTATATTATTATTCATCAGTTATGTCTAGTGAGACGATTAAGGTAGTGCTTAAGAACACAGACCCAAGCCCGTCTGCAGTTGAGTCTCATCTCCACTTCTGACCAGCTCTGTGAATTCAGGCATGACTTCACCTCTCTTTCTACTTTTCTTCTCCTCATCTGTGAAGTAATTCCAGTACCTGTTTCACTGGGCTGCTAGAAAAGTCAAAGTCACTGATACTTTGGTACAACAGAAATAAAACTAGTAACTATTTTAAACATGTACATTCACATGAGCATTTATTCTCTTTCAAGGGGCATGCCGTGTAAAGTGGGCAATAAAATATGCTACTGTGACCTTTTATTGTTGCACTAAGATGGGGTCAGGTTCAGGAAGCCCAGTGAGTCATGCACTAGTCCTTTTTCTTTTGGGAATGCTTCAGGATGAAGTGTTCCTCCAGAATTATGAATTAAGGAGTTAAAGACAAAAGTCTTACAGTGTTTCTTTAAATACCTCTTTTCAGCTGCATAAGATTAGCACATTTTCTTGGCAGAGAACACCTTTTAGCAGGAACAGTTTTCGTCAGTAGCCTTTCTTATTTTTCTTCCTGAACACTTCCTGTGCCTCTGTCATCTGCCCTCCTTCCATTCTCCAGGCTTCGGCATTTCCCTCCCACTACTTCCCATCCTCTGACTTAACAGAAACAGAAAATCCCTGTAGCACCGCAGTTCATTGATGTGGGCCCTGCTTCCTTCCTAGCTGGCAGGCCACTGGATGTGTGGGACAATCAAGGTGGAAATGCGCCCGTAGCCGGGGAAAGTCACCGTGCATGGCGGTGGCGTTTCTATGGCATTGCTAGGATGCACGTGGCTGGTGGGGAACAAAAAGCAAAGCCCCTGCGTGGTGCTCTCAAGCCATCTGCTCCTGACCTCGAGGCTCTGCTCAATTACTTTCAAAGCATTTAGTTTTGTCTTAATTGGGTAACTAGAGATACCTGTAGAATCTTTCTGTTTATATGATTTCTTTAGGGGAAGCCAGGGTTTCTGGGACAAAGCCTAGAACTTGAGGGCAGGGGGGCTGAAACCCCTGACCTCCGCTTTGTTGGTATTTATTTAAAAATACAGAAAATGATAAAGCCTCGAATTTGTATTTCTGGCAATATTCCAGATGGGACTGACCAGGCAGGCCTCTTCTGATTTGATTCAAGGCTTGGTGGGAGCTGAGGGAGTAGCTCACTGGAAGAGTGTATGTGTAGTGCATGCAACATCCCACCCAGAAGCTGAGGACTAGGAGGGTGGTAGGTGCTAGTCCACATGGTTTGGGCTTCAGCAGCAGTTTAAGGAAAGAAACACTATCAGCAAAGATGAAGACATCTTTGTAATTAATTATAATTAGTTTGTAATGAAACCTCATCTATGAATAAAATCACATTGTTTAAAAAAACAAAGAAAATATTTAAAACCTTTATGAAATCAATTATGTAGTATTTATAACTGGAAATGAGTTGAGTCAATGTTTGGGTGGTAAAAATTATTGCCTTGTAACGGATGATACATTGTGTTAACTTGAGAAGTCTAGAAGCTTAGCTAAGTAACTCAGCAGTTCTGCCTCCTGGGCTGTAGAGGACACACTAGTCTGGGATGTTGTTCATTGTGTCAGTTTGAAAGTTTAGAAGTTTAAGTGACTCAGCAGGGGGCCAGGGTCCTCACTTGGTACAAGAGGAGGGTGCAGAGATGGTGTGAGTGCTACACTCACCTGGACTGAGGGTGGATGTCCTGCGTACAACATAAAGGAGGAAAAGAAGCTTGCTCTCCTGCCTTTTGCTGTGTCTGCCCTCATGAGCTCTTCTTTCTCCTCTGCCGAGCCACCCTGCCTTGGAGCCAGCTGAGTACGGATGGAAACCTTCACAAACTGTGAGCTGAAACAACCTTCCCTTCCTTAATGCTAGGATATCCTTAATGTTGGATATTTTGTTCCAGCAAAGAGACAAAAGGAACTAATAGGTGCAGTTACTCTCCATTGCCTCTATGCCCCTAAGAGCCAGCATTCGTCAAGTGTACTCATGCCTAACATGTGCCAGATACTTGTCCTGTTTATCTCACAGACCAATGGAAGAAGCATCTATATCCATCTTACAGATAGGGAAACTGAGGCTCTGCGAGGCATGCAGGGCTGACATGCAACCAGTTGTGGGTGTCTCGGACATTTTCTACTATGACAGACTCCCTTCCACCTGTGCTATGTTCCTCTGACCAGTGTCCTGAAGTGGAACTATGTTTCGTTTGTTTTGCTTTTTACATTATGTAAGTAAAAGTATGTATTAGCTAACAAGTGGAGAATAAAATAACGCTGTGACTTACACATGAGGGTGATTTTATTTGTACTGGTTTTATGTCCAGTTCAGGTCTGCTGAGCATCAAGTCCTTGTGAGTGAAAGGGAGTGACAAGATGACCTTTTGTGTACTCCCCCCTCCCCCCACCAAGTGCTGATGGTGATAACGCTGCTGGCAGAGATGCACACATGCGCAGGTGTCCTGGCTGTGGGGGTATGGGCCTATAGTTTGTTTCTCCCATGAATCTGTGGGATAGGCCCCAGCTGATTGGCCATGAGGTGAGTTAGGTGAGTCCTACCCCATAGTGCACTGTTGGGCTGATTGGCCTTTCCGGGGACGCCGACTATTCCCAGTATGCCTCTAGGACAGATGAAACTCATCAAAACAGCCTTGAGGAGACTGTGCCTCCCCTGCTTAATTTAAACCCCAATCAGGTCTAATTATCAGAACCATATTACTTGCTGGCAATAATTTGCTTTGGGTACAACTCAGAGCGATGTTGAAAATTTTATTTTGCATTCAGAAAATTGCTTTACCTTTTACACACACCCCCTCCAGATTTCCCTATGGAAAACTGGTTCTCTTAATTTAGGCATCTTGTAATTTTTCTCATTAAAAATGTGTGGCATGTGATATCATTAGTTTTTTTCTAAATTGAAGTGACTTAAGTGGGTTGACATATGTGCTACAGTGTAATTGTGCTGTGTTTGTGGAGCTCAAGTCAGTAATTACATCCATAAACTTATTGTCTCTGGTAAAATATGTTAACTGGTCTTTGACATAAAATTCATTAATTTGAATCAATATAATGCTCTGAAATGCTCTAACAAAGGACCATTGACTGATGGATACAATGTGGTCTAAGACCCAAGCATTTCTCTATGAATAGCAGTAAACATAAACATTTTCTAAATAGCTTGTCAATACCAGGAGTCCCAAAACACACTTATTTTGAAGCCTACAAGAAATTTGAGTTATGACATGAGTCCAGTAATTGAATTTGCTGGTTTAAAAAATGAGCGTATCCTGGGATTTGTGATCTCTACAATATTAAGCTAGTTTGAGGACAAGGTCTTAGAATTTCAGATCTTTACATCCTCATCTCTGGATGCTGAGATACTGGATTGTTGGGGACTGGAGCTGGCATCTGGCCCCATAGTGTCCATGAGATTTTCTCTGACTACCTCAGGACATGCCAGGGCTCCCTTCTTTGAGGTACCTGGGAGGGTTCTGGGTAGCCTGCCTTTTCTGCTTTCCTAATACTGAATAACCTTGCAAAGCAAATTGAAATGTACCAGAGTTGAGAAGTACATTTAAATTCACAATAAGAATTTCATCAGGAATCCAATCACAGGGTTTTCTTTTGACTCAAGGCTGCAGGCCTACAAAAATGACATGAACGCAAAATCTTGACAAAAGAGAAATCCCTACGATTAGATAGATGGTTTTCACACGAATTGTCTAGTTTGCCTCCTCAGCAGTTCCAGGAAGTAACAGCCACAGGAGAAACGAGCTGCATGACTTTCCCACACAAACTGTTTTCCTTTCCTCCCATCAGACATGTCCACGTCTTTTCTGAAATAGCAAGAACAGCTTTGAAGGCGCGTCATCACTTTTCTCATTGCTGAAATACACAACTCAACACCCACAACTTAGAAAAGGGGAGGTTTATTTGGGTTGAGGTTTATAGTTGAGGTAGCCCAGGAGCAAGGCAGGACAGCATCAGGCCAGCGGTACGGCAGAGGCGAATTTCTCTGGGCATGGTAGACAGGAAGCAGAGTTGAGGCAGGAGGGGGAAAGGAGAGAGCACCTTCCTGAGTCTGCTCACAGGGACCCACTTCTTCAGACCAAGCAGTACCTCCTAACCACCACAGAGCCATAGTGCTCCCATAAACTAATCACTTCCCCAAAGTCTGGCCTATGGCCCAGAGGCTTTTGGTGAACTGTAACAGAATGGGAGGCGACTTCCACTGGTTAGGAAGCTGGCAGCAGCAGAGAAGGAGGAAGGGAACTGCCCTGGGCTGCTGCTGATTTTGCTCTGCCATCCCCCTCATGCCTTGTGTCTTCTTTTGACTTCCAGGTCCCGGTGCCTTTCCCAAGACACTTCCTTCCCTCTGCACCAGTTTCTTTCTTTCCCCATCTTTTTTTTTTCCTCTTCCCTTCCACTCTTCCTCTCTCCCTCCTTTGCAGACCTACACCAAAGGGCTCCCTGCCCGCTGGTTCTTGGAGGGGAGGGGGTGTGACCTAGTATTTTAAGATAGCATCATGGGACGGAGGAGGATGAGGAATGGAGAATGAGACAGAAACCATGGCCCCCTGGCTCTTTCCTTGTGGCTGACTGTTCTCCTTAAAGTGAGGGTGCCTGTTTGGTGACTGTCCCTTCCCAGTTCCCTCCTTCAACTCTGGAAGCAGCCGTCTCCCTTTTCCTCTTCATGCCTGGGGGTAGTGAGGGTTCCCTATTTCTGTGAGTAATCTAGCAGATTCAGCTGGAGCCACCTGTTCTAGGAGTACCACGCTTCCTACAGGAGCCCACCCTGATGCGCTGGGTATGCTTGAGCTCCTGGGATGTAACTGCATTGTGTGGGTGTAAATCAGCTTAATTTACTTGTTTAATAAGCACATCAATAAGTAAGTACTAGGTAGAGAACAGGGCGGAAGTTCCTGCCCTTGTGGTGTATACAGGAAAATAGACAAACACAGACAAGTACTGCGTAATGCCTGGTAGTCATAAGTGTTGTGAAGGAAAGGATATTGCAGAAAGAGTGTTGGGATGGACTTTTAGAAGAGGGGACACACGGTCATTCTCTGATGAAGTGTGCACCATGTTTTGCGAAGCACTCAAGAGGGATAGTATTCTAGTGAGGGAACCTGAGGGACCCTGAGTTGGTAAAATGGTTAGAGTCTAGAAACAGAACAAGGACAAGTGTGGCCAGAGTGAAGAGAGTTGGGCTGGGGCAAGTGCTCTGAGGGATCCTGACAGGTATGCAGGGCAGATTCCTCACGGTGTGGGGTAGGTATTGAAGGATTTGGGGTGAGTAGAAGAGGAAGGCTCTGGACTCTTGGAGCAAGGTGACGTGATTTATTTGGGTGGCTTGACCTGCCCTTGGTAGTACAGGCTATGGCGAGAAGCAGAGGAGGAGGCGTAAGACTATCGCTGGCATCTGAATAATGTGGATGGCCTTTTGGGCTGAATTTTCCTCCTGACCCCAGCCCCCAAGAAAATATGTTGAAGTCTGAACCCCATTACTTCACAGTGGGAGCTCATTTAGAGAGGTGTCTGTGGAGGTGATGAAGTTGAAAGAAAGTTATTAGTGCTGAAGCTCTAATTCAGTGTGGCCGGTTCCTTTATCAAAAGAGGAAATTTGGAAATAAAATTTGGAAATAAATGTGGTGTGAAGAGATACCAGAGAACATGACCCTCTGCAGCACAAGGAGAAAGCCTGAAAAAGAGGCATCTCTGTGACCTTCAGAAGAAACAACCCAGCCAGCACCTTGAATTAGGCTTCCAGCCTGCAGAGCCAGATGAAGATGGATTTGTTGTTTTAGCCCTCAATCTGTCACACTTTATTCCTGTAGCCCTACCACCTATAGCAGGGCACTTGATGGGACTGACAGCGGTGGGGCAGGGATTGGACATGAAATAGGTTCTGAAGTTAAAACCAGTACCATTTCCTGAGAGTTTAAATAGGGATGGGATGGTGGGGCCCATGAGGGAGAGCTCAGAATAGGGAAACTACAGACCAGCCAGCCGCACTGACTGCAGGCCACTCTCCGATGAAAGCTATTCGGGTGGGATGACCATAAGGCCCCCACCCCTACTCCCCAAGACTGCAGGTTCCAGGGGGCTTGCTTCAGTTGCCCATCCTGTGGAGTAGGCTCTCCTAATTAGGGTCAGACCCTGCTGGTAGTGTATGCGGGATGCCACTAGGCAGTATGCAGAGACCTTCAGTTTGGTAGTTTTTTCTTGATACATATTATGAAAAAAATGTGACTAGCACAACAAAGCATAATTTTAAGATATCATCACATAAGCCACTGTTAAAATTGAAATATTTAATGTTTCTTAAAAAAAGGAGTAATTTTAAAAATAAAACTGCAAGCATGCTAATGAACAATAAAAATTGAAACAAAGTAGTCTGTAATTTAAAAAATAAAGTTGTGAAAAAAATAATAGCACATGCATTTTGTGTAGTAGTATGTGTAATACATGAATATGGGAAAAATAAATGTACGTGATGTGTTTGAGACACAACCTGAAGCATTCTTTGTGTGTGTGTGTGTGTGTGTGTGTGTGTGTGTATTCAGTACAGGGCCTACAAAGTCTCACTACACAGATCACACTCCCAGTGATCCTCCTGTTTTCAGCCTCCCAAGCGCTGGGATTATAGGCATGAGCTACCACGCCCAGTCTCAATGGCTGTCTCAGCATGCCCCGGGGGCAGGGGTGGGGGCGGCCCGCTTTAGTCCACTGAGCTACCTGGCCAGTCCTGTGAAGCATTCTTAATGAGTTTCCTGGGTGATTTCTATGCAGTCACAGTTGTGACTATTGCTCTCTCAGTGCCCCCAACCTGAGATCATGCTAGTGAAGGCTGTACCCAAACTGTATGAGCTGGGTGCTAAGCTGTATCCCAAGCCCATTTACTGTGAATTTTAACTACTGGTCACATCATGAATTTAATATATAGAGAGCAGTGTTAGTTTTTAAAGGAACTAAAGTAGATCACAAAATAGAGTATATTGCTGGTATTGCTGTCAAATTATTTCAGAATATAAGATATAAAATTACAGTGACAAAAGGCTTGCATGCCACATTCTGAGGGTCTGCTTTCGGAGGTGGGGGTGTCCTTTTCCCTCTCCAAGTTTGATAACTTGAGCTATTTTGTAAGGCTTGACTTTGAAAGAAGATGCGCTAAAATGCTCTTGTCTCCCCCATACTTATGGAGGTTTTCATGAATTATTGTGATTAGTTCCATGGGTTTCAGCCATCTATGATGTCATAATGGAAAATATACTCTGTCTTCTCAGTGGCATATTTCTTTGATGTTCATTTTGGTTTCTGATCCCTGTATCGATATACTTGATAATTGTTAAATCCCCCTGGCTTAGGCATTCTGTCAATCAGTTTATTTTCATAGAGTGTTCTGACTTTGCAAGCTCCTAGATTTCTTTTTTGGTGTTCAAGGGACTTTAATAATTTCGATTTGTAATGCCTTTGCTGTATTTAAGTGCTGTGTTCAGTTATGTTACCAGGATTCAAGAGGTTCTGCTACAACAGAAATGAAGACTTCAGTTCACTCAGACAGGTTAAAGTACACTGGAAGAGAAATTCAGGTGCTTAAGGGTTGCCATATGCTGTGGTCTGGGGTTGGGGCTCTTTATGGGGTATTGGGGTATCCACGAGACAGGTGATCTAGGATATTCGTCTTGTTTATTTACCATCTACCTAGTGTCTAGCAGGTTATCATTAGTGGCCTAAGGCAAAAACTGACTTTATGAGCTAGGTTAAAATAGAAAATGTTTGTATATGTTTGAAGTTTATTGATATGGTACTGTGTCCAGATACTAGAGCTATTTCCTTGCGGGTGAAAGTCTATTGAATTTATTGATTTGTAATATTGGAAAAAAAACAGCCCCAATTACGGATTTGTAGTGTCTTTAAAACATTTATGAATTTAGGACTGAGAAACCTAGAGGTAAAACAAGCCAAAGGGTTAAACGACACTAACTTTCGGTAAGTTTGATTATGTTTAATTTTCCATCTTTCTCAAAATTACAACTTGCTTGTCTCCTTATTTCTTCTGTCCTGCCTCTGTAATGGCTTGGATTGGAGGTAAAATATACATACCAGAGACAAAACTATCTCTGACTTGGGATGAGAAGTTTATTCTTTTCCAAGCATATATATGATTCATTTCTGAATTTAAATTCTTTTGAATGGAATTTTAAGAAGTAGCCGAGGAGCACTTGAAACACTTTTATGATCCATTGTGTGTTTTTTTTTTTTTTAAATGTTGAGATCTTTAGCTTAGAAATCTCTAATGATAGACTTTTAAAAAATAAAACTCATGCCAAAATTATATACGCTTAGTTTTCATTTTTCCTTTTGGCTCTCATTTTGAGATAGAGTAACTTATACTTGATTTAAGGAATTAGGCTTTTATTAATAGTCTGCTGTGAGCAACTAAATTCATTGGGCACCCATTATTTCATGCCTGATATATTGTTTTCCACAGAGTATTCTTGTAAATATGTTTGCACAATGCAAATTAGGCTGAAATACTAAGCTATCAGCTCTGTACCGTTAAGGGAACAATAATTTCTTCAGAAAGTATGATCTGTGTTGAGGGATGTTTGTAATTTCTAAAAGGGCTTACTTAACAGGTGAAGGCTTGGTGAAAGCATTTAGCATAGAGATAAAATGTGTCTCATTAAGTTGCTACATTATGCACATGTCACCTCTTCTTTTGTCATTCTCTAATAGTTTATTTTCATAGCTGAAGACTGCTCTTTTATTACTGGTGGTTATAGCAGCAAAACGATTTTTGTTGAGTTTACCTAAGTAACGGAAAGGGCTTCTGTTTCTACAAATTAATGAGGAGGAATTCAGCTTCCTACATCCCCTGCGCCCTGCTCTTTACAGTGAAGGAGTCCTACTTGCATATGTAAATAAGCTACTCAGCTCACAGTCCCGTGGAGCCCACGGAGGTCCAATCTGTTATTTTGCTGATGTTGATGTCATTAGCCGGGAGGTAAGTGGTACCAGGAGACATCTCTCAGTCTGGAATGACAGCGGAGTCTGAAGGCTGTCATTTAGGACAAGAAACAGATTCTTGAAACTTAGAATTTTGGTGATGAGAATGAAGTCACAAATTTTGTTTTTAATGCTGGTGTGAGTGATAGAATTTAATATTTTTCTTGAGCACAGAAAACTATGTGAACAAATACATATACGGTAATTTACAAATCTGGAGGTTTATCAGGCTCATGGTCAGAAAGCTTGATATCTAAGAGTATGGTCACTCTATCTGCTTGGACTCCTGGGTGGTCTTCCCAGCTGTATCATAACATGGCAGTGGTAATGAGACAAAGAAAGTATGCGGGCTCGACTCTCTCTTCCTCTGCTTGTGAAGCCTCTAACGCTATCATGCGATCCCATTCCCATGACCTTTCCTGTACCCAATCAATTCCTAAAGGACTCACTTCCACATGCCAGTGTCATAGGAATTTGGGGGATTAAGTTTCTAACATGTGATATTCTGAGCTCACATTTTAGTCATAGCATGTAAAGAAGTTGATTTCCTGAGAAAACATGCAAGACAGCCTTGCTTGCTTTTTTTTTTTTAAATGTACTACATTTATTAAAATCAAAGATGCATTGTTCTTCCCCCAGATATGTCAGCAGGTCTGGTAAACTGGAAGACTTGAAAAGGGGAGGCAAAAATTGTTCATGTAGGTTTTCCTTGAAAGTGTGGCAGCAGGCATGCCCAGCTTTTAATGAATAAAGTTCTTCTCAGGTTTCCATGTGGCTCTGACTGTGTGACTCTGTCCCCAAAGCCCCAGTTTGACGAAATTCAACTGTATGGGCAACTAATCACCATAGATTTTTGTTTGCAGTTGAGTATGTAGTGCCTATTTTATTGAAAATTAATGTTACTTTAAAATGTGAGTCACAGATAAAAACTTGCTACGAACTATCCACAATTCTTTTATTTTCACTCTATATACAATACATTAAAATGACATTAATCCCCCAGGCTCTTCCTCAGTTTCGATTAAGATATACGACGGGAATCTCTGCATAACTACATTGATTATTTCGTAGACCTATTTGTTCATTGCAAGCAGACTGTTGTTCCAGATCCATTGTACCTATGATAAATGAGAGAAAGTGGAGACCAGCTTCAAAATACTCACCTCTTGAAAGATTCACTTACTTTTTAATACCAGCTTTCTTCCAACTGGGAGTTTAAGATTCAGATCTCAGGTTTGATATCAACATCTGCCTCCTGCTGAGTTCATGGTACAATTAGCTAATTAAAAAAAGATAACATTTTCACCTTGGAGTCAGAAGAAGAGCAATAAACCACGAGCCCAGGATTTAGTTAATTTGCACATTGACTATAATTGTATATTTAAGGCTGAGATTAATTTTTTCCCCTGATGAGTGGGAGCCTGGCACTATGCATTGGAACCCTTAAATCAGTTGTAATCATTCCATGGGGGAGGTTAATAAGGGCAGAGAGGACTCCAGACCTGTTAATGAGGATAAGTACTTATTTACATATGATAACTTCTTTTAGAGAGAAAAGTAAAAGCATTAAACCCCACTTATGATAAACCATTAAGTTTAAAGGATAATTTTAAGTTGGTCAAACTGAATGAACAATCTTTTTCCCCCAAACACTGTATTTCTGAAGTAAAAGCCTTTGATTCTTTTAAAACGGGAAGTCATGCTCAGCTTTTTTCTTTTTGTTTTGCCGAGTAGTCAGGGTATGAATGAATTGTAGTTCTTCTATTTAAAGCATTAGTATATTTTTCTAGGTCAGCTGAATTTCAAGACTGTCCTTTCAATTTTGTAAACAGAGTAGAGAAAGAATACATATTGGCAGCAAAGTTGTTTTTGGGGAGAGGGAGAAAAAGCTATATTCCTGACTTGCAGTCTGCTGCTTATGAGATTATCTTTTCAAAAGATAAGCATGACATTGTGGACACCCGAGGACCGATCATTGGCAATTCAAGGGGGTGTGATTGCAGATGTCTTAAAAGCAATAGAGCTGTTATTCCCAAAAGAATGGAAAAATTATGAAGCATTGTAAGGTGGACACTGCAGTTTCACCTAAGTGGGGGGCTCTTTCACCCTTCTCTGTTCATAGAGTGCTGCAGTGCCGCTCCTTGTTTGAGGGTCCTTTTGCTGCCTCTGCCTTGCGTCAGTGTCTGGGAGCTCAGGGATTTGGTGGGACCATCTGTCTGCTGCTGTCGTTTTGCTGTCTATGGAGATGATACTCAGAAGGCAGCCTTTGCTTCAGCCCTGCATTATTACTGGTCCACTTCAAAAGACGGAGAAGCGCCACTCTATACAACTTATGGAAGCTCCTGTGCCTGACTTCTCATTTCAAAATATGATACCTTGGACTGTGTGTTCATATGGTTTGCATGATGGAGTCATGGTCAACTGTTGAGACTATCCAGGTGATCCTTTTCAGACAGACAGACACAGACAGACAGACACAGAGCTGGTCTTAAGGAGAGACCACTTTTACACAGATTTAAATAATAAAGTTAAATCTGTAGGTGAGTCAAATATAACATGAAGTTAGGGGAAGAGATTTTTTTTTTTCTGGCTGTCAGAAAGGTGAATCTTACCAAGATGATGGAGAAAGAAGACTTATTTAGTAGACCTGACGTGGTTTTGGTGAGGACTCATTTTGGTTTTAGCTAACTCTACTAACCTCTAGAATGCTCCCTGGTGCACTCTGCTGATTTAGGAAGATGGACTTGGTGATCAGAGAAATAATATCTCCATGAGCCTTAGGATCTCTGAAATGGAAAAGAAATGATTAGATAACAGGAGAATGAAAATCTGAAAGGAAATGCTTTAATCCTGAGCCATATGACTTTATTGTACATATGCACATGAAAGGCTGTTTTTAAAGAAATGATTGGTACATAGCACATGTGCTTGTGGGGGGATATTTATCAAGTGTTTTTGTTATTAGATTTCCAACTAAAACAAATACAGTGCCGTTAAACGCTGTCCCTCTCCCTTTTCTGACCATTTCGTCACCATCCCACGCCGCCCCACCATGTCCTTCCCCCCTCTCGTCCATCCCCATCTTCCATTCACTGTCAGGAAGGGCAGCCTCCGAAGAGCCATTTCAACTCTGCCCGGCATCGCCAGAGACTAGTGGACCCAGCTTCTTCAAAAGTGAGTGTGTCCTGTGCCCTGGGTGGCGGGTGTGCATGGCAGTGTGCTTCCTCTGCAGTCAGCGCGTGGTGGGGTTTTGTTCATGCTCGTGTATTTCAAGGCCTTAGAATATGGATCCAGGGAAGGGGCAGAGTGTTCTCTATTTATTCGAGACTGTGCATACCAATAGCATTCTTGTAAACCTCCAACAGCCTTGAAATAAAACAAAACCTTGATGTGTAGCATTTGCTGGATTCCATGGTTCATGCATTCTCACCATGGCCAATTCCAGCTCCCTGAGTGCGGTCATTGAGTTCAGTGCCCTGCAGAGTTCTCCCAAGGAAATCATGTTATATTACATGTAGATGCTCTGTCATTGGGCACATATGATGATATAAACGCTGCTACTATGCAGCAGAAGAATTAGGTGATGAAAGTTTCAAATATCTGTTATCCTTGTCTTTGATATATGTAACTTAAATTTCAGTATTTTAAATTGATTTATAGCGGTTAAGTTTTTGCCATTGGTTTGTAAAATTTCTGAAAATTTACTGACTTGATGGGATGCGGCTGTCATGCACTGGTTATTACATGTGTGCTGAGAATATTAAGACCATTTGGCCATGTTGAGACTGCTGAGCTCTCTCCCCAGCCCAATAGGGGGTATAACAGTGAACAAAAACCTCAGAGGTTGACTAAGGTGCAGACACTTCTACTATAAAGCTAGTCGCCATCTTGGATGATTTTTTTTTTTTTTTTGAGGGAGTAAGTAATTCCTGGTTAGAGCTTGTGACTATGTATAGGATACAGTGTTAATCCATCAACAATACTACATGGCCTATGTTCAAGTATTTAAAAGTAGACTATATGGATGTCATAGCCCATTATCATATTATCAAGGTCCTGTGATGTCTCTTCCTCCTAAGTGTCAGGTAGCTCGAGAGCCTTGGGATGAAGTCAGGTAAGATTTGTTGCTGTGCGTGGCAAGAAAATAAACTAGCTTCAAGTAAGTCTGGTGATTTTCTCCTGTAAGATGTGATGTTTGCTGAAATAAAATGTAGCTCAGAGTATAACAGGGCTTTCTTGGGCCCACCTATGAATTTAACCAATGAAGCCTTGATCTACGTATGAATGACACACATGCTGTAATGCATCGTGTACCTCTGGTCCAGGTGTTTTAAGATGCAACTCAGCATGTGCTTTTGTGTTGTATTTTTTCCCTTTCTTCTTTTGTCCTCTGTTCATTTTATTCTGTCTTGGCCTTTTACAAAATGCTGTACCTCAACACCCAATGTGCTATCTAGTGAGTGCTCTATAAATTAGCTGATTTTCTTCTTTTGGTGGTAAGAGGATTTTTTTGGTTATTCCATTTTGATTTGAGCAAGAATCATGGCTTCTTTTTCTGCACAAATTTACACAGAAGCTCATTAAACTGCTGGGAAGAAGACTTCTGGTGCTTGCGTGAGTGGGGAGAACCATGCCCCCCAATAGTCTTAAAAGGCCAGATCCTTTCCTTTCCAAAACACTGCAGAAGTGGAAATTTGAGGAGTACCTAAAAACCTTTTCTAATATTAAGGAGAAATGGAAGAAGCCACTGTTCGTTGTGCAGATGCATTACTGCAACAATAAATGGCAAAGGAAATCTGCGGCTGTGGAGCCAGTGACCTTTCATTAGAAGCACGCTTGGCTTGCACTGTATCATTTTTAATTGAGTAACGTGAGTTATAAAGAATTCCTACAAACTAAAGGCTTCCATGTTCTAAGAGTCGGTAATAATTTATAGTAAATGAATTGCCACGTCTTTTGAGAACCTTGGTTTTAATGTGAGTCTGTACTGTATACTCAGGGAGGAAGCGTGGTCAGGTAGAAGCATTCAGCTTGTGTGCTGCAGGGTGTGGTACAAAGAATCTGTTGGGCTGGGTGCAGCCTGGCTTTGCCCGGCACCAGGTCTGTAGCCTGGTGTATGTGGTCAGCACGGAGCCCGCACTAGTCAAGCTTTTGTCATCAACAGAATGAGGAGAGTATATAAAAGATTCTTTCAATCAAATTTTGCAATTGTTTTCCTTTTCTGTCAAGGCTATTTATTTAAAACTAGATATGTTATCTTTTTTTTTTCTCTCTCTCTTTTTTGTATTTTAGGGAAGGGTATACAGGGTGTTCAGGTTCACACTACTAGATCAGACGTGTAGTGATTCTCCTGTTTATAGCCTCCTAAGTGCTGGGATTATAGGCATGCACCACCATTCCCAGCCTCAATTGCCTGCTCAGCACACCCTGGGGGAAGGGCTGGCATAGCAGGCCCAGGGATTGAACCCCAGGTCCCTGTGCCTGCTTGCAGGTGCTTTAATCTACTGCGCTATTTGGCTGGCCCTACATTACCATTTTAGTCTGAGATTTTTGAGTGACATTTCTCAATCCTAAAATCCCTCTACAAATGGCATCATTCTTTATTACTGGCAGAGCCCTATTAGGTAGTCTTCTCCCAGTATCCTCAGTGCAAGTTAATTGTTAAAAAAGAACCTGTAAGAATAGACCAGATACAAGGGGCTCATTTTCTTCTTAAGGAGTTGGCTAGTTTTCAGCCTCAGTTTTTACTTGGCCTTAAAAAAAACTTTTGTTCTTTGAATATAGGCAAACAAGCCTTTAAATCTGTTTTATTTGAATAAGACTGAAGTGTTAGGGGGAGATCAAAGATAAGTAATGTACCTCTGATTGGCTAAACTCATCCACTGGGAATGTTTAATGTGTCTTTCACTTTCAGAATATGCTCACCTGCCTGTCCCCCAGTAGGAATGCTGTTAACACAGCAAATGAACAAAGAATGAGGCAAAACAGGCAGTAGGAATAATAGTTCAAAGACCACAGAGCTGTTATTTGTGGAGCTGCTAAAGGCCTCTGTTAAATCAAAATCAATTTGATCTGGGAGCATCAGGGACACGATCTGGTGGACAGAAGAGAACATGAGTGTACAGAGGATTAGTTTTCAAATCTCCTGACATTTCTGCACAAAAGGATGATGAAGATTTATTCCCCATGAGCTATCATTTTATACTGGAAGCTTTGCTGATCCAGAATAAATAGGTTCATAAAGATTGTATTGAAATTTTGAGCATGTGAAGCAAATATTGGTAGGCATAGCATCTAATAAATTTTGAAACCAGAAAGTCTTGTAACATTTTATTCTTCTTTTAAAAAAAAATCCCAATATATAGATAATTCAGCTACCAAAACCTGCACGTTGCTGTAAGATACATCGTTTCAGTCTGCTGTAGGGATGAAAATCTTTTATTCCTATTCTGAGCAATTTCTCTCCCTTTCTCTAATGAGAATGAGGTGTATAAAACTTGGGCTCCCCGATGGGAAAAGGAGCGCAAAGCTGTCTCGGAGCAGATGGTCTTCTGTTCGCAATACTATAAACCTTTTAGGATTGATCTTTTTTTTTCCATTTTTATCTATCTGAAGAGTAAATGTCTGTGAGACCTTAGGAACCCACTGTGCAGCGGGAGCAGAAGATGCCTGGACTGAGTTCATAGCTGCACAGATGATGTAAAATAAAGGCAATGGAAAAATCATGAAATCGGGTTTTT
>NW_004524577.1:26026348-26035075 GCF_000260255.1 Octodon degus | reverse complement strand
GAGATTGGAAGACTGATTGTCACAATTTTTCTAGAAGTATTTTAGTCACATAAAATGTTGTACTATAAACTTGTTTTATATAAAGATCTGCAGGTATTATAATTATCTAAGAGAAGTCTTCAAAGTAGCTTGATGTTTGTTTTTAGATCAGCCATGTATGAATTATCAATGTTCCCAACTAAAATAAGCGTGAATTTCATTTCTTGGATTTATTAGCTGTGGCCTTGAGCCAATTACTTTCAAAATGGTAACCAAAATATCGATCTAATCAGGCTGAAAATTCTGTGAGATAAATGCATGGAAAATTCTCGCTACATTGTCAGGTACATAAAAAGTACCAAATTATGAAACAAACAAAACATTTAAATTGTACTTAATATCATAGTATTCATTTGATTTTTCTGGAGCTTGCCCCTATTTTATAAAAGAAGAGGTTAGGACCAGATGATACATGAGGTTTAATGTCTGCATTGTTAAGTTCTGTAAGAAAGGAGAGGAAGGGTAGGGGAGAGAGAGAGAGAGAGAGAGAGAGAGAGAGAGAGAGAGAGAGAGAGGATTTAAGATGAATTATGTACAGGTATGAACTTGTAATCATAAATTGCAAATATATACTAATAAAGTGTGAAAAAAGTCTACAGTTGTGCTTATTTTTGAATGCCTACTGCACACTCACTAGTATGTTAAAACACAAAGAATATAAGTTGCAGGGTTTTGTTCCATACTATCAACAATGTAATTTGGCTAGCAGACAGTAAGACAATGAATGGTGAATAGTATCAAAATGGTGTTGATTTTGAGTAGAGGGAGATCTATGAGTAGCAGTCAGAAGAGGATTCCTGGGAGTGATGGTTTTTCATCTGAGCCTTGAAAAATCAAGACGTAAACAGAATTACCATAGGCTTGCATATTACACAAATACATGCAGTTATTGGCCTGATATTGGCCATGTAGTAGTTATTAGCCAGACCAGAATGGAGGGCGTGGGACACAGGTCCAGGTGGGAGGTACACTCTTGCCATGGTCCTTCAGAGTGGGTTACACACGAGCTCTGAGATCGCACAGACCTATGTAGTATTTTCAGATTCTATGTATTATCTATGAAGTGAAGGGAACATCTGTCTTTTCTATGACTGCAATGGACAAATAATATACCTTCTTCCTTAGGAGTGTTGGTACAAGTGGATGATCTGTTGCTGCCATTTCACCGAATAATCAGATGATTTGGGGAGTAAACTGGTAGAACTTGTTAAATCCCACATAATGTGACATTGACCCAGGGATTTCAGTTGTAAAGAAGAGATCTCTGTGTTAGTAAGCTTCTGTCCATGTGACAAAATGCCAGAGAGTCATCACCTTGAAGGAAGAAAGGTTTATTGTGGCTTCTGGTTCTAAAGATTTCAGCCCATTGTCACTCGGCCACATTGTTTCTGAGCATGTCATTTGATATGAGTGTTTCAGTGGAGAAGGCATGATGGAGCAAGTAGGAAGCAGGGCTGGCATCAGAGTCCACCAGTACCCTTCAAGGGCATGCCTCTGGTGGCCTACTTTCTCTGCCACCTAACATACCCGCCAACTTCCAATAACATCCCTGGCTGGGGGACAAGCCTTCACATATAAGCCTCTGAGGCATATTCTAGATCCAAGCTACTATGTAACCTTGTGCCCCTGGGCCCTGGTCCACCTCACATTGCAAAACACATTTAGTCTATCATCAATAGTCTCTGTAGTCTTAAAAATTCCAGCATTGTTCAAAAGTTCAAGTGTAAAGTCTTCTATCAGACAACACAAACTTGGCTACGAGCCACGGTAGAAATCAAAGTAAGTTACAGTTGCTGTGTACCATAATGCAGGATAAACAGTCTCATTCTAAAAGGGAGGCCGATGAGAATACCAAGGAAGGATTAGACTAAAGCAAGGTAGAAACCCAGTAGGGTAAACATTAAATTATGTAGCTCCGTGTCTTGGATTTGGGGCATGTGGTGCTATCAGAGAAACTCCAAAGAGCTGGGATACAAGCTGTGCCCCTGTGACCTTCCTGGCTGTAGGACACATGGCCACTCTTTTCAGCTGGCTCTTCTTGTCTATAGCTTTCTTCAGTAGGCATTCTGTTTCTGGCATGCTGAGTTCCTGGACTCTCCATTGCAACTATGGCTTTAGTGTCACACATCCGTTTTCTTGGGCTGCCTGCGCATCTTTAATCCTCCCATAACTTGCCCCCATGTCCCAGGCCTTCATCTGAATCTGGGTGGAAGCCTTCAGACCCTGAAATGCCCCCATTCTGATTGCCAATGAAGTCTGCATTATACGGATGAAGCCAGCTCTAGCAGCAGGCTGGCTGCAGAGGGCTCTGAGTTCCTGGACGGCAAGGAACCTGACATGAATCCTAGAGAAGTGATTTTGCATGCACTCCTTATGAAAAGGTATTCTAAGGGGTCTCTTCTCTAAGAAAAAGTTTAAAGTTTTAAACCTTTGAGGGGTGGGATTGCTGAGTGCTGAGATGCCCTCGGGGCATGTTTTCTATTGTCCAGGTGAAAAGTGCTTGATTCCTCTTTAATGGCACCAATCTCTTCGGTAACCATACTCTCCCTCGGGCTGA
The DNA here is from genome assembly GCF_000260255.1 of Octodon degus. Classification (NCBI taxonomy): domain Eukaryota; kingdom Metazoa; phylum Chordata; class Mammalia; order Rodentia; family Octodontidae; genus Octodon; species Octodon degus. Next base: position 26,032,479 of record NW_004524577.1, on the reverse strand, counting down.
AACTACACATACTTCTTTTCTGGCTAATCTGCAAGTTTTCAGATCTTTTTACTCTGCTTTTTGCTGCTGATTATCACTGTAAACCTGGCTAAAAGCAGTCATCAGTCCCAATGCAACTCCCTAAATATTGTGTTGCCCTCAAATTTCCTGTCAGAATAATTAGTCCATCACCTTTAAACTCAACTTTGCACCAACTTTAAAGTTGGACAACAGTATGGACAAAGTGTAGGCAGGGTTTCTTGCCAAAAGAACACCTGTCTGGCCTCTAGCCCATTTACCAACAGAAGCTGCCTTCACATCTGAAACTTCATTGGGATAGTCTTTACTGTCAGTGTTTGTATCAACATTCTGATCTTCTGATTTCCTAAATAGAATTACCCTTTAGGTGCCAGTTAGAGTGCTAAGCATTTTCTTGCCTGAATCTCCAAACTTTCCCAAATTTTTCCCATAAAGCACTTTGAGGGCCTGCTGAGCCACGTGGTGGACAGCTGGTACCAAACTTCTCGGAACTGCTCTTCAGTGCTAGCAGTATTTCTGTGGCCATAACAAAATACTTGAGAGAAATCAACTTAAAGAAGAAAGGTTTATTCTGACGTACAGTTTCAGTCCATGGTCACTTGGTTCCATTTCCTCTAAGCATATGGGAAGGTAGAGTACTATGGTGCAGAGGCTGTGTGGGAGCAAAGCTGTTCATTTCCTGGTGACCAGAAAGCAGAGAGGGCTGCGGTCAGGGTCCCTGTATCCCTCCAAGGGCATGCCCCCGATGGCCTGCTTTCTCTGACCACGCTGCACTTCCCATTTCCAGCACCTCTCAGTAGTGCCATCAGTGGGGACTAAGCCTAGAGCATTTGGCATTTGAGGAACATTCCAGATCCCGACTATCACACTTCATATGAGGACATGCATACTGATGCCTCTTGCAGCTTCACTGCATAAAGAAATTAGGAGAATTGTGAGTGTGGACTGCTGAAGGTTGGGACAATCAGGTGACACAATGATTTTGATAACAACGGAAACAACAGTGTTGTTATGCTTTGTGTCTAGATGTCCCCCCAAAGTCTCGTGAAGTCATAGGGCTTTTCAGAGGTGGCTCCATCTAGTGTATGTCATTAGTAAATCAGTCCACTGAATGGTTTGGCATAGTTCTGGCTAGGATTAAGGGTATGAGTGCTATATCCCCTGTAGAGCAGGGAGCCTGCATAAATATAAGGGACAGAAAGTCTCTTGTCTTGCTGCCTTGTTGCTTTTGTTATCTTGTAGGTGCCATGAACTGTTCTCTGTGATGGCCCTCTGCCAAGCCATCCTGCCCTGGAGCCGGCCAGTTGTGGGCTGGAACCTCTAAAATCTGTGAGCCAAATAAACCGTCCCCTCTTTAACTTAGAGTGTCGGGTGTTTTGTCTCAGCAACAAGAAAAGGAACCAAGAGAAGCCTGAAGGACAACAATGCAGACAGTGCCTACAATGAATTCATCTGTGAAATATGTTTAAAAACCAGTTCTGTAGACTCTTATTTTTAATAGTAGTTAAAACACAGAAATACTATGCAGCATATAATAATTTCACAGGAATGCATACAAGGAAGCAAAAACGCATGAGACACATTAGAAAATCAGCTCAAGGACAGGAGGTAAGGGCGTGCGATGGACCAGTAGGCTCATAAATGTATAAACTGATGAATCTCTGCCAGGAAGCTTTGGAGAGAGATGTGTGTGGCGTACCCCATTCTCTCCTCTATTCCTGGATCTCCCCCAGAGAAAATAAGTTGACACATGGCGCAAGGGAAGTCTGTATGCTTCACTTGTGGACAGGGTTGCCCCTGAGAATTCCCGCTGCTAGGAACCACCACTTGAGCAGTGCCAGCCTAGGCCCGGGGTGGCCTCAAGTGCTCTGCATATACCCGAGCTCCTTTCATCCTGGTGGTGGGTTTACAGAGCTAGATAGGCGCTGCCAGCTTGCACATGAGGAAACAGAAACGTAGTGAAGCTGAGTCACCCACGGAAGAGTGCACAGCTGGTGAACAGGACCCAAACCCAGGCTGTCTGCCTCTGAAGAGTCATAGCCGTCTCACCGTGCTGCCTCCTGATGGACATAACTAACGTGGTGTGGAGAGGTGCTGGCACTTCACCCAGATGGTGCCACTGGCATACACCTGGGAGTCACCACTGTCTCCTTTCTGTGGAGGATGACAGGTTTTTCCCCCACATAGTGTGTCATGTGCATGCAACCCTGCACTGGAAGATGACATAGTTTCACGAGGACACAGCTAAACGAATTTCCACAAACTGAACAACCCCGTACTTTCAACATCCAGTTCAAGAAACAGAATGTGATGGTCCCTGACCCCCTATCGAAGGAAAACCAAAATTTCTTTCAAGTTTTACTGGACACTAAATTAAGGTGCTAGGAAACAGTACCATGCGAAGCCTAAATATTTAAAAGTGAACAACAGAAGTGTAAAATAGCAAAACTGCTACAGGTATCAGGCATGAGGAAAAACTTTTATCTCTTTATTGATTTTTTTTTTTTTTTTACCTCAGTTAGTTGCCTCTTTTATGACCAGCCGAGGGGCACAGACAGCTTGTGAAGGAAAGCAAAAAAGGCTCTCAATGAATTTAAAGGCCACCTCCTGTTATCAAAAGATAAAACAGTTTGAGCTGCAAGCATTAGGTATAAACCTACTGATAAATAGCCTGTGATTGAGATCATAAGGAAAGTATTTGAATGGGCAGATAAATACTGTTTTCATCTTGTCTCTGGTCACTCTTTTAACTCTTTGGGATAGTTTTTTTCAGTGTTCAATTTCAGTTCCCATGGGCCACGTTTGCCAGTTTGTCAGGCAAAGCTATGGCAGTATGTGTCATACCAAAGGAGTCTGTTTTCCCACATCCCAAATTATCAATTCCTTCTCTTCCTATCCAGAAAGCATATCATGTAGCATTCTGAATGTCATACTCCTGTCTTGCTTAGTTTTCTCATGTTTCTGAGTCAAAGTATTTGGCACCCAACATTGAGGAAGGAAAGGTTTATTTAACTCACAGTTTGTGGAGGTTTCAGTCCATACTGGGCTGGCTCCCAAGCAGAGTGGCACATGGCAGGGGGCAGGAAACAGCAGAAACAGCAAGAGCAAGGCGTTTTCCTTCCTTATGTTGGAGGCATGCTACCTGGCCCAGCGTGGGTGTAGTACTCACACCCGGAATCCTTGTATTGGATCCTGAGGCAATCATAAACTTTCAAAGCCCACCCAATGACTGCATGAAGCTTGGGGAGGGGGCATCTGGACACAAACATAACAACTTGTAAGATATTTGAGGTTTGCCTAGCAAACCTGCACATGGTTCACAGGCTTCTATAAGACAAAGCAATAAAGTCCCACAGCTTGCAAGAGCACCCAGAGCTAGCTAGTGAAGCAGAAAGCAGTGTCTAGAGCAGTTCGGTTGGTCTTTGTCCTCACACATCACACTGTGTTCCTTGCTACCCCTGTCTAGACCTAGGTAGGCTGAACCTCCTGCCCAGATGTGTCCTATATGGTGGGGGGTTGTAGAGTCCAAATAGAAGACAGCACTGTACTTTTTTTTTGTACTGGAATAGAACTCAGGACCTTACAGTCACCAAGCAGGTACTGTGCTGCTGAGCTGTCTCCCTATTCCCTGTATCTTCTTGTTACCTCAAGCAATAATCATATTCTTTTTATAAGTCTGTTATAAGGCCAGAGAAATCCTTTGGCCTACAATTGAAAAATACGCTAAGGGCACAAATAGTTCCCAGAAAAGCAAATATTAAATAAATGGTTTTTATACACAGGAAATTATTCTCTATTCTAAGAGTAGTGCTTTCCTAAGAGAAGTGCAAATTAAAAACTGTGCTGAGATGTTTTCTTCTTTTTTTTTTTTCCAGATTGGCAAGACTCTTAAAAATGTGATAATATTTCCTGGGGAAATAGCTTTTTAGCTATATTTCTGGTGAGAATGTATGTTAGTGCAACTTCTGCAGAGGACAATTGGCAGTACTAGTATACATGCATTATCCTTTGAAACCACCAATATCCTTTTGGGGGAGTGTAAGCATCAGATATACCAGCATACCTATGACATGAGTCATGAAAGATTTTTCATTACCCCTTAAATTTTCATAGTTAAAGTATTAGTATTAACTCACACATTGTTTAGTAATTAACTGGGTAAAGAAGCTATATGTTACTCATGCTATGGAATGCCATGCAGCTGTATAAAAGGATGGAATCACTTTAATATGGAAGGCTCTTGTGAACACAGGGAAGAGTCAAAAGCGTACATAGTGGGATCAGTGTGGCTCCTTTCTGTAACAGTAGAGAGTAAGAGTATATAGTCAGATATGCTTATGTAATGAAGTACTGTGTATTGCTTGTAAGTTCTCGACATGTTTACATCAGTTCTTTCTAGAACCGATGTTCTTGGGTGAAGAAACTTTGAAAAGAACTAGTGCTTCCTTATACCCTATGGCCATGTTAATGTATTACTCATTTAAGAATTAAATTTTTTATTATATTTTAATAATTTTATTGAGAAGTAGCAATGAGATAGTTTCAAAACAGGTTAGTAGTACAGTTACAAAAATTAATACATTGCATATTGTTGTCTTTGTAGTAGTTGTTCCTAGTACAAGATGCAGACGTACTATCTTGTCTAAACACTATTAGTTCAAAACCTTCTCATTGAACTAAGAGAAAGTAGCAGTATATTTATGCTATTTTGTATATACAGATATATATTTTTTCCACTACAAAATGGTCCATTTATATCCCCTCTTTTGTTTACCTTTGTCAGACAGATATATTCCATTGCCATTCATATATTGTAGGTGCCTGAATTCAGTAGAGTAATCCAATATAGTCCAGTAGTCCATAATGGTAGTGGGTTATCTGCAAGACTGGGAGTGTCAGAAGTTATTGACTTGAGCCTTATACAGCTCAGCATATTAATATGGCTTTACTTTTTATACCTCGATTTTATACTTTTCTGCTGGATGGTTAAGATCAGTATAAAGCAAGATCTGTATAACAAAAATTTTAACTTTTGTATCTGACAAGGTCAGTCAAATCCCTTTAGGACTTACCCTGAAACCCTGTACAGCAATTTGTTGATCCTTTGTCAGTGTCAGCCATGTGGATGAGTTACGGCCATTGCTTGACCAGTTTTCTCTCTGTGAAAGCCTGAGAGAATGTTTTCTCTCCATGTGACTCTCCTTAGGCACACTCTACATCATCAATCACATTCCTCTGTGGCTCCATAATCTCCTTGATCAGAAAACTTGAGACACAACTGAGTTACATGATGTTACAGTACAGGTTCTGCTATGTCCTGAGTCTTCACTGACCTTGAAAGACTAGGGCCAAAATGTTGACTGTCCTTGCAGCCCTTCTTTTTCTCTAATTTTTGGTCTGCAAACTTAAGTTGTTAACCCTCCAAAAGAGAAGATTAATGATATTATTTTCCTATAACATAAGCAGTTGAGCTTAACCTCACTATCTGTCTAAATATCAGACATCTTAGGCATAACATGGAACAGGTATTTTCCATCAAGTATTAATATGTTAAAGTTTAAATCCCTACAGAACGTGAAGAAAAAAAAAGAAAAAAAATTTAAAATTTAAAAAATAGGAATAAGCAATTACATATTTTTACACAGCAATGTATAAATCTAACCATATACAGCATTGTAGCAGGACAGTCCTATGACTTTTTTTGTCTCTTGTTTTCATTTATCACCACCCTTTTTTTAAAAAAATTTACTTAAGAGACAGTATGGCAATAATTGGTATGACACGACAAGCAGTAGGTATTTAGAAGACCAGAATGGCAGGCATTCCAAACGTGACCCTAGTAATACACATTGTTCTCTTCAGTGCAATTGCTTAGTTCACCGGTATCAGCATATTTAGTCAGGGTGAGAATCCTACCAATTGACTATAATTTTTTTTTAAAATTTATTTGATGCAGGGTTTTGTCATACAGTTTAGACTTGTAGTGATGCTCGTGTCTCAGCCTCCCCAGCATGGGAGGGATTACAGGTGTACATCCCACGCCAGGTTTTCAGTGGCCTGCATGACATGCCATACTGGGAATCAAACTCCAGACCTTGAGCTTGCCAGGCAGG
>NW_004524577.1:25979373-26026172 GCF_000260255.1 Octodon degus | reverse complement strand
AGATTTTTAAAGTAAATTTTGTTATGTACAGATAAGTGCTGCAATGTGATATTGGTAGCATTATATTGTAGGAAAACAAATTAACATATCTATCATTGTACATTAATATTTTTAAGAAAAACATATTCTCAGGTACTTCCTAACCCTGCACGGCCACTCGCCCACTTCTGACTTCTATGGGATCATGCCACACTCCCAGGTCCCCCGAGCAACGCGTGTTTGAGCACACTGAACACTGAGTTTCTTGACATAGAAATCAGGGTACCCCAGGGCAGGAAGCAGGAGGAAGTCTTGGAGCTCACGCTATTTCTTTTTTCAGCCTCACAGCTGTCTACTTAGACCTATATTAGTGTTTCTAGGGAAAACAGATTCTAGTTATTTTGTCTGATGCTATATATGAGATATAACATAAAACAGTATTAAATCACTAAAAAATAACACTTAAAACTACCTTTGAAACTGAGTTTCACTAGTACATGTAGTTCATTAGTTTTGTGGCCAGGCCCTATGATAAGTGCTAGGGTTTTAGTACTTAAAAGTGACAGTGAGGATAGCTGGCTGTCTTTTGTCTTCCTAATCTTTTTTTTTTTTAAACTTTGTGAAGTATAACATACAGATATTTTGTTCAGTATTATTTGCTGTGACTTATATCTGGATGTACCCTCTTCCCCCAAAACTTCATATGATCATAGGTGAGGCTTTCCTAGGTATCTGGACATAGGGTGTGGTGCTGCTGGGATTACAGGTGCCCCACCCTGGGTGTGAGTGCCTCCTACCCTAAAGTGTTAAAAGGACAGAAACAAAGTGGCTACTGTTGCTTGCCACTGGTCACGTGCTGCTGCTTTGCTACTTCACTGCTTCGCTACCTTCTGCCCACCATGATCTGCCCCTCTGCCATGCTGCCCTGCCTTGGAGCCAGCTGACTATGAAATGTCTACAGTCTGAGCTTCAGTAAACCTTTCCTCCTTTGATTTGAGGTGTCAGGTATTTTGTCTCAGCAGTGAGAATAAGAATCAAGACACTATGTCTAGATCTTAGAAGCTTGTTTTTCTTTCCAGAGGAGTACAAATCTGAATGAGTGTTCACAAACGACTATGCCCACATAGCCAGCACTCAGATGAGAACCTAAATGATTCCCTTGTGTTACTCTTCAGCACTTCTCAGAATGCTTGAATTTCTGTTGTTTTTGTTGTCACAGTCTTAAGTCTTGTATGATGTTGCTTACAGATAGTGGGTACTACAATACAGTGAGACAGGAATAAATTCCAGTGTTCTACCGCACAGTAGGGTGACTACAGTATACAATAATGCATTATGTATTTCATAAAGAACTCCAAGAGAAAAGTGAGTGTAGGGGCTCCCAATAAGAAATGAGAATGTTTACAGAAATAGAAATGCTAATTATCCCAACTTAGTACTGTTATATAGTGGCAACTTGGTGTGAAAACACTTTTGTTTATGAACAATTTGGTTAACAAACAAAAGTATTCAGCAAAATTTTGTTTTTGTATGCAAACTCTGTCAGGTGATAAATAGGATGTGGCCGTTTTTCCTGCATAAGCAAAAATGTGACCATCTTTTCCAAATTGTTGAACAAATTAATTTTGTGACTTGAGGTACTACTGTGTGTGTGTGTGTGTGTGTGTGTGTGTGTGTGTATGTGTGTATTAGATTATCACATTGTACTTCATACATAGGTGTAATTAGATATCATGCAATACCCCATCCTAATTTATTTCCCAATAAAATGCTAGTGTTACGTCTTTTCTTTTCAACAAAAGACTGGGATTGATCTTCAACATATGAAGAAGTAAAAAAAGATTATGATCGCTATGACTTTTATTATTTCAATTTGGGGGATTTCTACTTTTAAGTCCATATGAAATGTGATCAAAACTATTGGGGAGAAAAATGTCCTTAGTTTAGCCTGTCCCTTTTTCCTAATGTTGTCTGTCTGTCTCTCTGTGTATCTGTCTATCTCTGTGTCTGTCTTCTTCCACTCCCACACATGCACACCTGCTTTTTATTTTTTATATATTTTTTATTTTGAAGAGTAGAAGCAAGAGCAAGAAAAAGAAAAACACAGAAACAGGGTAACATATAATAATACATATGTTACAGATTTTCAAAGCAAGAATAGCTGATTAACAATGATTGATATATTTTCTAGTTTTTTGTCAAATCTGTTGCTTAGATTAACAGATATAGTTATGTAAAATTAGAAATATGATTGAATATTACTGCATTTCAAGAAATCTTAAATTTTTGTTCATCTCTTATGTTCTTTTATTACCTTTAAAAATTACTTTAAATAGAGCATAGTAATAATTAATATGACATTAGGAATGGTACACACTTAGAAGACCAAGATGACAGGTATTTCAAGCATGGTTTACATGTTGCTGTTCTCAGTGTAGTTGCTTAGTTCACAGATACTAGCATAGAGAGTCAAAGTGAGAATTCTACCCATTAACTGCAATTTTCAAATAACTGATGGAAATTCTTAGGGCAATTGCCTTAGCCATCTTGTACATATACATGTGTGGTTTTGCCCCTACCTTATTTTTTTTTATCTTTTTTCCTTTCTTTCTCTTCATTGTTTAATTCTTAAGTTCTGTTACTTTCTATTTAACTGTGTCTATTACACCTTTAAGTTTTTATTTCTTCTTTTGAGTTCTTATGCTAGGGAGACAATACACTATTTACACATGTGGGTCTGGTTTATTTCATTTATGAGTATAGTCTCAAGTTGCATCCACTTAGCTATGAAGGCTGTGAGTTTGTTTTACACCTGCTTTTTATAAAAGCTTGACGCTCCCAACACCCCCGGTGGTCTCCCGTCCAAGTGCTAACCAGCCTTAGCCCTCCTTGGATTTGGAGATCAGACAGGAATAGGCATGTACAGGCTGCTGTGGCTATGCCAGTTTTTCAGCTGGCAAAGATGAAGTGTCGATAGGTCCGTTGTCACAGCCCAACCTCACCTGTGCTTAGGGGACCTCCACCCCCATTTAACAAGCTTGATGTAATATATTTATTGACTTTTCTTAGCATCATCAGACTTGTACTTGCCAAAGACTTGTGTAACAGGAAATTTACAAAGATAAGATTAGCCATTTCTTTGGAGAAAGCATGTAGGAAATATTTAAAATGTATAGGTGAAAAGATGGTGGAGTAATATATCAGTTACCAAATTTGGCTTATGGATTTATGAAGAACTACTGAAATCACCCCTTTGCCTTCAAAGACGTCTCAGTCCTCCGTGCTCCTGTGTTCATCTGTCCCTTGAGTGAAAGCCAAGGCAAAACATGGCCTGCAACTCTATATGGATGGCTTGGTTATTTAAGCAGCCAAGCCTGGTCAGGTCTGGTCTTGCTTCTGAGGATTCCAGTAGGGTTTTGGAAGGATGTTGTTTCTTAGCATTGCTTGAGAGGCGCCACCTGGACAGCTCAGACACACTTGCCGAAGCTCAGAAGCCATGATGACCTTTTTATGACTGCTTTCAATGTGTTGATAACTGCATTGCTTCTTTCAACTTTTTTCAGGTGTGTGTGTGTACACATGTATGCTTTGGTACATACTCCCTTCCAATTACCTAACATATATTTACATATTTCCCACTTGAAAAAGAGGTTGCCTATAATATGCCTACCTATGGATTTTCTTGTTTGTATTCTGGTATGGATTTTTGGAACTTGTGGAATTTGGAGATGGATACATTTCATCAATTTTTGGGAGATCTTTAGACAGGATGTATTTCAGTGTACCTTGTATCTCATCTTCTCCCTTTGCTTCCCGGAAGTCCCTATAAACCTGAGGTAGCAGCTTCCTGTTGTCCTGCAGATGTTAGATACTTATTTTTGTCTTGGCTTTCCTTTTCACTTTTTTTTCTCTTGGTGGTTTATTTCAGGTAATTTCTAATGTTTTGGCTCAAATTTAGCTAACCTTCTCATTGCTTTGTTCTGCCAGTGAATGAGAGCATTCCATTCTGATAAAGTTTTCAGTCTAGCTTTTCTGTTTTGCTTGATTTATGCTTCTGTATCTCTGCCAGAATTTTCTTGTCTTCATTCATCTTGCCATACATTTGCTACTGTATACCTCAGTGCAATTATGTTTTTAGTCTTAGTCTGATAAAACCAAGATCTTGACTATCTCCTTATCTATTTGTGTTGCCTGTTTCTTTTATTAAATATAGGTCACAACAATACCAACACCTAGCTCCAACAGAGAGCAGAATGACTTAGCACCTCTTCCCAAATGTCACGACACAGAAGAGACACACACCCTTTTCTGGAGCTACATATTATTTCATCCCAGTTTACAATTTCATTGACTCAAATGTTAGGCACCTACTGGGAAATTTTAGATACAAGAAGCAAAATCCCAACATCCAAGGATTTCTCTTCTACTTAGACTGGAAGCTTATTATGCAGCATCATTTCTCTTACTTTAAGAAGATCAAAGCAAGCTGGGGAAGCTACAAAATCATACTTAGAAGAGAAAAAAATCATAAAAATGCCAAGTACATAAGCTTATAATCACAGCATTTGGGAGGCTGAGGCAGGAGGATCACAATGTATTCAAGGTCAGCCTGAGCTATCTAGTGAAACCCTGTCTCAAAAAACAAAATGCAAAATAAGTTTACCTAAGAAAACAAATAATAAAAAGTGGTAAGCTTATCTAAGGACAGAAGAGACCCCATGGCTGCTCCAAGCCCTGGCAGAGAAGAAGAGAAGGATTCTCCCATCCATAGGGCAAGCAGGAATGATCCACACTTGTGACATGTATTTCATGTCTAGCTTTCCTTCTTTGTTCATGTGGTAAGCAACTGTTTCTTCCGATTGTTTACATCCCAAATGGAAGTCTCAGAAAGAGGATATTTGCCAATAGAGAAAAAAGAACAAAGATCACTCTTGGCCTTTGATAAGTAGGAGACACAGCTCTACTGTTCTGTCACTTTTATAAACACATGGTTTGTACCATCTGTATTTACTGGGTTTATTTTTCACATGAACTGCAGTGGTATGATATGGCAATCATGTATTTTTATGCTTGTGTTTATTTCTTCAGGGATTTGCTCACTGTCATACACCAGGGATTTGTTTCTGTAACTCTTGTTTTCAATCCTCCTCTGGATATGTCCCTGTAATCTTGTGAGGTGTACAAGGGGGCACTTCACTGAGTCACAGTGCAGCCGCCTATCTCATCACAGTGCGGATCAAGACCGTAATTCAAAGTTAGGAAATATAATAACCAGCATATTATGCAGCGACAATTTCATCTCTTTTTCTTGTGGTTATCCTATTGTACTAAAAGTAGGTCTGAGCTTGTGTCTGTCAATTTGTGTTCTGCATAAGTGCCTGAGCAGTGGCCTTGCTCCCCTCGCTGATGCTCTGTGCCCTGATGGACTCAGGGCACATGGCAGATTATACCCTTGCTCTTCACAGATGCAATCCTCATGCGTTCAGCAGTGCTGGGGAGATCGTGCAGTGGTTCAGTCCTCCAAACTATGCACGCTGGGTGATTCTTCAACTTACTTGAACAGAGAACCTTTTGTGAAGGAAATTTAAATTCTTCTTGTCAAACACTCATTGGGACAGTATGCTAAGTAAAACCTGTTACTCTTTATTTTGGGGACTATGAGACTTTTAGTTTGGTTTATTACTCCACACATCTGGAGAACATTTCACAGCTTCTTGTAAGGACTCCAGAAGCTTGCACCTTTGGGAAGGAAGCCTTTTCTAACCAAGAAGGCTGTCTACTTACAACATTATTACTCTGGGTTTCCTGCTTGGTAACAGTTAATGTTATAATGCTTTGTATTGTAGGATTGTACTCATCTCAGGTGCCTAACTTGTCCAAGGATTGCCCTAGATTCCTGGTCCAGGGAAATAAGCTGGGTCAGCTGTCATATCTCTCCAAATGAAAAAAGACAGCCAGCTGCCTAGGCTGCAATTGGAAGGAAAGGTCAATCAATATATTACCTTTCCTTCCATGTGTTCTTTGACTGCCAGCCGAGTTGTGCCTCCTCACGAGTGGTGGTAATCTCTTCTGCTAAATTTTATTTTAACCTTGCAAACAGGTTAAAGGAAGGGCATGGCTAATGATACCCTTTCTCATATACCTCTGAGCATATTGTTAGCCGGAATCTTGTTGTCTTCTCTTCCAGCTCCATCTCCTGCACAGTCCTGCTTTGATGGTGTATTCTGCAAGTAGCTGGTTTTATTTATTGTGGGAATTTCTCCTAGAGCTCTGTCATGCTCCTGCACAGACAGAATGCAAACATTTTTGTGATTTTGACAGTAGCTGGGATCTATGTGGAATTGGGGGTTTTCAAAACATTTCTCAGTCAATATGTTTACGCTACTTCACCAGCCATGCAGTGTGATACGGTACATCACCAATACTTAAAATAGACTGCAACAGGAGGTCAGAATGGAGCATAGATTTTCTAACACAGCATGTTAGATGAAATGATTTTGTGTACTTTGAAGTGGAAAATTCAATCAGAATTTTCCACACTTTTTAGTTAAAGCAACACTCTTATTTATTGATGAAAGGTAGACTGAGAAAAATACAGAATGCAGAGTTGAAAAACGTCTAGCATATTGTTCCTGGTCATAGCAAGAAATATTCTTTCTCTTATAATTTAATGAAAGCTACATGAGATTGAAAAGTTCTGCTTAAAATATAGAGCTACAGAATACTTGGAACATATGCCAATATGTTTAGCATATATGTGAATAAAAATGGAATCTGGCTATTAAAAAATTTTGTTTTTCATTGGGAGGTGGACTTCATGCTTGATAAATGACAATTACAATTGCCTAGGTGAGTTCCATTGTGGGTTAGTTTTAAAGTAGCAGAGCTCATTTATAAAGCACCTGAGTGTGTCACTAATACAAGAATGAAATAGATTCTCTAAGCTTTCATCGAAGTAGGCTTAGAGAGTATTTAAATTTATGCCTACTTTAAAAAAATCTGTCCTTTGGTGCTCTGAAAATATATCAGCATAAGTACTTAATATATACGATAGTTGAATACTTTACACTTTCAAATTTCAAGACCTTAAGTGCAGTGTCAGGTTTGTGCATGTATATTTGAGAAGAATAATCTAATATTGAAGTGCTCAATGTGTGCCAGTTAGTTTTCTAGATACTTTGTATGTATTATTTTGTTTAATCTCCATAATAATACTATGAGTTTCTATGATCTGCCACTGCCAGGGAGGGAAGAAAGCCACACAGGCACAGGCAGAAGATCAAGTGAGCCCGCCATTCCTTGTGGCATGCAGACTCTTAAGCCACTCTCTGGGCACTGCCTGGACCCCTGTCAGAGGCTTTCTCACCTCAGTGTAGTTATCCTAAGAATGGATAGTCTAGCAACTTAATTAGCCCACGGGATTTAGCACATAGGACTTGTACATTTAGATGTTTCCCTTAAAAGACATGCTTCTTCAAGTCTAGCTGTTTTTATTTTCTGGTGAATATATTGATCAACTCAGTGTAATTCATTTTTCTTTACTTAAAATAGCATTAAAATGACAGAACCATTTAAAAGCATTGGTGAAGATTCATCGTTTTCTTTAATGTGGCATTGAATGTCAGTTAAGGATGCCTGAAACTTCATACTGTTCAGAGTTCTCTGGCCCTAAACTTGATTTTCCCTCTTTGGTAATATTTTTTATACAGTAATATAATCAGTTTTTACCATTGGTATGTGTTTTTACTTTTATTCTATCTAAAGTAAATCTGAAATCAACCATCAATTTCAGATTGCCAGGGTAATCCAGTGGAATTCCACATGAAAGACCTTTTTTCCTCTGTGAAATTCATATATAGTATGCTTGATGTTTTTTAAAGGAATAACATAGGTAATAAGTGTAATTGAAACCAAAATAAAAAACACAAACATCCCTCCACTGCTGCATTTACATGTGACAAGTGCAGGAGCTTCCTGCTTGGAAGTCCCTTTCTTGCTTGGAAGTTCCTTTCCTGATTGGAAGTCCTTTTCCTGCTTGGAAGCCCCTTTATATTTTGGTCCACGAAAATGAGAGTCTACCTTATGAAAATTTTCTTAGGTCTCAAATATAAATGTCTACCCCAGTTGTCATCCTTGTGAGCCAGAAGAATCACAAGGGATCGTTTTGACTTTGAAGCAAGGATTGTGTCTTTGCTGTAAGAACAGAATTCAGTCTTTGGGAAGGCTATTTATAGCCTTATTATAAAACCCCGAAGCCTTTTATTGCTTTTGATGCTTAAACAAAAAGCAAAACCTCCCTGCACTGAAATATTTTCTGCTAATTAACTGTCACAAATGTGATGCTATTAAGCTTAGACTCTCTTTGGTTGACTTCAAAGTCATTAACTTGCACTCAGCCCTCCCAAATATGTTTTGGAAAAAGGAAACAAATCAACAAATCTGTAATCAATGTTTCTGAGCCTTTTCTTTCTCAGAGAATGCAGTCCTAATTTAAGAAGCATTTGGTTGTGGACATTTTCTCCTGTTCTTTGAGTAACACACATTGGTCCTCAAGGTACCCAGCTTGTCTTGATAAGTGGTGTGCATTTCAATATGCTGTGACCAAAGTGACTCTCAAAGTTCAGCATTAAGGATGGATGAAAAATATCAGTTAGGAATGTGTTTAGTTACCAAAAGTAGAAAACTCAACTAATAGCACTTTTTTACAAATAGGGGTTTATTTTTCTCATATAAACCATTTGGGGCCAGCAAGATAGCTCAGCGGTCTAAAGCACCTGCTTAGGCAAGCTTAGGCAAGCGCACGGGGACCGTGGTTCCATCCCTGCACCACGTGCCATGCCAGCCCCTCCCCGGGTGTGCTGAGCCGGCCACCAAAAAAAAAAAAAACAAACAATAACAACAACAACAAACCCCCCCACGCATCTGTTCACAGAATGACAGAACGTTCTGAGCTGGTACAGTATTGTTTCTGCTGTCCTTACTGTGCTGTGTGTAATCTTGGGCAAAGCATGATGTAGTCTTTCTCTTTAGGAAATTAACAATGGCTATTATATTGCATGTTGTTATTTTAAAATTAGTTGCTCAGGTTACCAGATATATCTGTAAGATTGAGCGGACAATATAAACACTAACTATATATATTCCTTCCTTCTTTTCTGCTTTCCCCCATCCCAGTTGTTCTTTTCCTTGAAACTGAAAGAATAAATAACAACCAAAAGGTGCAATAGATATTGTGTGAAACAGGTATAACTTATTCTTAAGACTCAGTTTCTCCATCTGAAAAAAGAACCATATAATCTTTCCTATACCTGAGACTTCTATGAGGCCCTGTGTGAGAAAATGTATAGTGCCTGGCATTTGGAGAACAAACTTGTTCCTACCCTTGTAGTGGTGGCTGCAGTTTTTACAGGAGTGACAGAGTGGACGGTGTGAAATAGGAGGTAGGGTATCTTTCCTTAACCCATGTCCTTCATTCTTGTTCCCCATTCCAGAATTCTGCCAGCTGATGTTGTTTAAAATAGCACATGGGAGGAGGTATTTTTTAACTATTCCAGATTGCACCCTTTAACAAATGGGACCTATTACTTACTAAGTGAAATATATCCTTTGCAGTCCAATTGTTTTATTCTCTGACCTCCTCACAATAAATTTCAGCACCATTAGTGGCTTAAGTTCACAATATTGATTATTTGAATATGTGTGTCATTAATCTTGCATCACTTTCATGCATTTTACATGTGCATTTTAAGGGTGGTCTTTTGCATTTAGATGGGGAGGAATGACCAGAAGAAATTCCACTGGTGAGGATTAGCTTCCTCCAGGCCTCAAGAGCTCCCTTGAGCTGATTTGCCAGTAAATTTCTAAACTAAAATAGGCTTACAGAATAGTGACTGCTAGAAAAACTGCGAGGCATCCTTAGTAAATAAAATGGTTCATCTCAGCAGAGTAAATTCACTGTCATCCGTCAGAGAGTCTCGTCCACTTCTGTTACCCGGGTCTACGGAAAGACGTTTTCTTTTTGTATTAAGGTTGTCTGTAATTTTAACGAAACCTTTGAATTATTATCTGATTTTTGAAAATTGGTTCATAAAAGGATATTGATTCCTTGAATTAGAGACAGTAGAAATGTTGTTTATAGGCATCTGAGTCTCTTTTGATGGGCCTTAGAAGCCACTGTCAAGAAATCTCATCTTACACCTGTGTTAAGATACACTTTTATAAAAATGATCCCAATACTGGATGAATGTTTCTTGGGCAGCGATTTGGGTGTGGCATGTAAGGGAACCAAAAGGTAAAAGCAAAAATCTGCTAAGGGGCATTTTTCTTTCCCCTAATGGCTTAGATTTTTATTACCTGTCATTGATACTCACTTTCCCAGGGCATTTTCCTAGGTAATGAGAAGACCCTAAAATCAAGTAAAGCTTTTGAACACTGAAGCTGTTTGCTACCCTCCTCTTGAAGAATCTTATAGATTTCTAGACATTCTAAAAAGGATCTCATATCCACTATATTAACTAGCTTTTTAGAAGCTTATGAACATTGTAGCTTTTACTGATCCTAGGGAATTGGAACTAACAATAGGCAATAAAAGTCGATGGTAACTTTCTTCCCATATAGGCATGTGCAGATCAATATTTTGAATTTAGTGTAATTTGCTGGTAATAGATGGAAAAACTGAAGGGATTGTGGAGCCTTGTGGGGCACAGCTGTGCATGTTTTCTTTTTGGCTGTGCTCATGGTGGGCCACAGGGGTTCCCCAGGAACAAGCAACATAGTTAAGCTACAGGGTTGATACGCTTATTTATCCAGTCTTCATAAGTCTTTGCTGCACAAAAACAGAAATCACAAAATTTGTTCATGATGATCTTAAGTTCACAGAGACACTGAAGGAGCTCCAACTTTACATTGCCTTCAGGGCAATTATGTTTTAAACGTCTAGCATTGGTGTTGATCTCCTGCTGCTAAAGAAATTTGCCTTCTGATTTAATAGAAGTGTGTGTGTGTGTGTGTGTGTGTGTGTGTGTGTGTGATATTAGTGAAGCCCTTTTTGCTTGGAAACTTCAAATTGTTTCCACAGAACCACGGCCAGACTCAGTCTCCTGAAGTGGAGGGGTGCAGGAGCCAGGCACGCTTGCTCACTAGTTTAACCTCTGTACTTTTTCTCTCCTAGCTCTTCACTTGTGCCCTGTGTGTCTTAATTAATTAAAGTACTGCATTTAATGGGAATAGCTAATGTCTAAAGTGCTGTTTAGGAGCTGTGCTCAGTGCAGGGTGTGCATTCTCATTAATCTTCCTGGCACCCTGTGAGACAAGCTGTCTTATCCTCATTTCATAATTCAGGGAATTGAGTCTTAGGAAAGGCAAGGTGGCTTCTCAAGGACAGTCTCTAGTCCTGTTCTGGATTAGAATATCATTAGTTTGCCATTATGAAATATACAGTTGACTTCAGTGGGGATTTCTTTCACCTTACATTCAGTTGATCTATTATGTATTTTCTATTTTGACTTCTTACATTGTGAAAGACCAGCTCCTCTAACGTGATCAAACTAGTTCCCTTAATTTCAAAAAAGGACACAGAAATTTTTGCTTGAAAGACTCTCCTTTAGTTGTTTAAGAACCATGCATGTGAAATATGTACACTGTGACTGGGCTGGAAGCTTTGAACGTTGAAATATCAAGTACAGTTCACTTAATATAGGGCACGCACCCCATAAACTAGAACTGTATAATATCATAAGTGTTAGTGAGGACTCACCAAAACCCTGCAGAAAAGCCTGTAAACTTCTTAGGAGGCAGGCTTCTTTTTTGTAATACTGACTGAAAAGACAAGGTGTATTACAAATGTCTGATTCCCAGCTTGATTTATTGACATCAAAGGTATACGTGGTAGGAAGTATCAAGAACTGTAGTAATTGAGTGGAGAGGAAGCTTGGGTCATTTGCTCATTTACTTGGGGTTAGCAACGATTTGGCTTGCTACGCCTTTTCTACTTTAAAAATATCTTGTTAAAAGTAATGTATTTGCAGAATTTAACTTCAAATAAAATCAGAATCTATAAAGATAATTTAGGTGTGAAATCTGCTTAGGTCTATGTTGTAGCTTTCTTTTCTATGAGCAGTGTGTTTCTAACTCAGAATGAAGCTTGCAACTTACCCAAGGAGTTCTGTGGTGCAAATATACCAAGGCATTACTTGGTGATGAAAAATAACAAAAATACTCTAGACCCAAGCAAGTGTGCATTTGACACCAAGCTGAGCCATCGCTCAGCTCTGTGACTTACAGAGTTACTTGCCCTGTCTAGTGCCTGCCTTATCTCTCATCCATAAAATGGGAATAGCACACATTCCTTATTACTAATAACAATACACATGTGTCACCATGTAGTAAATGTTAGATATCATTATAAACCTGGAGGTGAGAAGAGTCGAAAGAAATTCCCAGTGTCTGTAAAAAATGTAAAGTGGAAGAGGGGTTTGTCATGGCTGTTTACCTCTTCATTCAAGCAAGGCCTGGGAGGCTGGCTTGTGCTCTTATCTTACTTTACAACTTTATCTCAGGGTCCTCTCTCTGATCTAACTTAAGGGTTCTGTCATTTGCTCGCCCACATTTGGGTTTGCGTCACTTATCTTCCAAAAGGCCCCCAGTGCCTTCAGTATGGTTCCCTCCTGTCTGGGTGGTGTCCATCTCAGCTCCACTGTGTGGCTCTTGTGCTCGCACTCCTCTCTTAATCTGCCTCTGCTCCCCTTCACACTGCCTGATGGGTGGTCCTGGCTGGGCTGTGCCTCCTGCATAACTGAATTTGCTCCCTGTACACATGCTTTTGTGTGGATCACTTGACACCCTGCTATCTGAGTGATCCTTTGATCATCTCTTGCTCTTACTTAAAGGCTTCATGAGCCTCCTATTGCTTGTAACATAATGAATCCACCCCAAAACTACCCATAACCTGGTCCTGCCCTGGCTCTCTGCTCCTGCCCTGTTGTTTTCTTTCTGTTCTCTGGCCAGATAGAGTTCCCTGGGAGCCAAGTGCTGGCTCCCTACATCCCACCTAATGTCATCCATGCCCTCTTCTGAGAGTCCCTTTCCCTACTGTCCTGAGGCTATCTGGCCAACTTCCAGTCATTGTGGAAGAAGGAGCAGGTGCAAGTATTGTGTCACCTAGGGATTTTTGACTCACAAGGAACAGAAAATACAAGTTAAACTGGTTTAAACAATAAAGAGATACGAATGACTCTTGTACCCCAGAAATCTAGACACATGCAAGTTAAGAGCCACTGTTGCAAAGGAATCACCTAAGACTGCATTTTTTCTGTCCTTCTTTGCCACCTTTGATGCCTGTCCTTGTGGCTGCTTTGAGCTTCCTGGAGTTAGCACTCTTCCTTTGCTGTTATCTCTCTTGGACATGGGTCAGGAACATTCTTTCCTAGGACCCCTGAACAAACACCATTTTGCATATGATTTTCCCAGAGTGGAAAAAGACATCTTTGAACCAATTCCACTGGTCGAGAAAACAAGCTTTGGTATTAGCTTACCTTCCTCAGCTTGTCTTGAGCCCGAGGCTAGTGTTGATTCCATCAGCCCTGTCATCCTGAGTAACAGGACATGTTGGGTGAGCAGCAGCCCTGACTAGCCTCACAGAAAAGGAGCCATGCCCCCTCTGAGCCTCTCACACTTTGAAAAGACTTCTATTCCAGGCCTTTTCACGCTATATTTTACAGTGAGTAAAGTCCTTTATCCCCAGAGCCTGGCTATCACCTGCCATGCCAACCTTTACTAAAAAGTGTGTGATTGAATAAAGGAAACCCATTTTGCTTGCTTTAATCCCCAAATATGCCCTTGCCTTTACCCTTGGCAAAAGATTTTTGCTTTCTGCATTCTGAAGTTCCAAGAACTCCTAGTGGATTGCTTCAGTTTCACTTTGCTCTCCTTCAAAGGATACCTGTTTTCCTCTCTATCTTGCTTCCTCTTTAGCAGAAAAGCTACTCTCTCTCACTGCTGTCATCATTGCCAGGTTTCCCTGCTCATGTCTTCCCTGGGTGGCCTTCTCTTAGTCCCTCACAGCACCACTCTAGGGCTTGGATATGTCTACTTGTGGCTTGGGCATGATTGTCTAGTTTGTCGTCCAAAGTTTTGTGTGTTGGACTCCTGGTTCTCGGTGTGCAGTGTTGAGAGAACCTTTGAGAGGTGGGACCCTGGGGGAGGTGACTGCCTTTGGAGGTGTCACCCTCAGATGGGATGAGTGAAGTTCTTGCAGGACCCTAGTGCCTGCAGGAGTGAGTTATGATGAAAAGAGCCTAGACACTGCGCACTTGGGCTTCCGGTTTCTAAGTGGAATCCCACACGTGTCCTCGCTATTGTGCCATCCACCACGAAACGCTCACCAGAGGCCCAGCAAGTGAGGTTGGCTGGCTTGGGCTTTCCGCCTCCGAAGCTGGGAGATAAATAATCCTCTGAAGTTTCTTAGCCTGAAGTGTTTTAGTATAGCAGTAGAAAATGGACAAACACACCATCGTTTGATAATTTTCATAAGTGTGTAGGGAAAAGAGGTATGATCGGATGCTAAGGGTCCCACTTGGATTCCATCATCTTCTGGCTCTTTGCTAATCTCCTCTGGATGTTCTCTGGAAGTGTCCTTCCCAGGGATCTGGTTAATTTTGTTTTAAAGCTCATTGACTCACTTTATAATCAGCTCCTACAAAACAAAAATGGATGTATGTCTTGTGACTCAGAAACTTTCAGTGGGGAGGGCTTTGGAAACCAATGCCAAAGTCTTGAGGATAATAGCTATTTATCTGAGTTTATAGAACAAAGCAACTTGGAAGAAAGGGGGGAAAAAGTAGCTACTTTTTGTTTCTGTGTTTTCCAAAGGAAGGGTTTATGTGGTTTAGATTAAGTGAAATTTATATAAAAATCCAGCAACCAACTTGTGTGAGCCTTTTAATGTTTATTTAGCTTAATGTTACTAGCATGTATACATACATTAAGGCATGTTATGATTAAAAACACAGAAAAAGAATGCAGTAGAGCCCATAAAAAGGAATAGACCCTTTTGGATTCTTGACTTCCTCAAATTTTGCACAAGGATCTTACTGGTTTGGTACAGTGAATGGTCCGAATGTTCAAGCATTTCTAGAGTGATCTACCTTCTGATTTGGCAGCTTTGCTCCTTGTACTTTATGGGCAGCTTCGTGGAGTATTTGAGGGTTGTTTGAAAGGCAGTTTTGCTTTCTGTTCTGCTTT
Organism: Octodon degus; assembly: GCF_000260255.1. NCBI lineage: Eukaryota > Metazoa > Chordata > Mammalia > Rodentia > Octodontidae > Octodon > Octodon degus. Next base: position 26,010,953 of record NW_004524577.1, on the reverse strand, counting down.
CATGTATGATCCAGTTGTGTGGTATAAATTTTTCTGTAAGCTATTTCTGCTTTCATAAATGACTCAGAAATGAGGGCAAACAGAGGCCCTAGCCTGTCTTTAGCGATTTAGTGCCTGGATGAGCTACTTCTGTGGTTTCTTGTTTGCTGTTTCTTTTCTTTTCTTCTTTTTTTTTTTTTTTAACGTATATAGGGTCTCACTACACAGATCAAACTCATAGTGATCCTCCTGTTTTCAGCCTCCCAAGAGCTGGGATAACAGGTGTGGGCTACCACACCCAATCAGTCACTGCCTCAGCATGCTCTGGAGGCTGGGCCAGGACTGCACGTTGAGAATCGAACCCCATCCCTGCGCCTGCGTAAACAGGCACTTTAGTCTGCTGAGCTATCTGGCAGACCCTGAATGAGTTAAGGCCAGGAGAGTCTGTTTCAAGCTTTTGCCTCAGTGACCGTGGCCGTATCTTTCTTCACCCCACGATGCTTCCAACTTGTGAAGGCAGTGACTAAAACCTCAAGCTTCACTGCCATCGTGACAGCCTAGCACACTGACATTCCCTAAAGAAAAACATCCAAAGGAAAAAGGCTTATGCAAATTAATAGTCCTTGAGGGGACCTCAAATTACTAGCCTCTAATAAACAACTTAGGGAAAGAGCTCTCTCTGCAACCCCAGGGATGGCACGCAGGCAGTGGCACTGTTAAAAGCTCCCTGGGTGACACTAACATGTTGGCTGGTTTCAGAATCACTGCTTCCACCAAATTAGCCAGTGTTCAGAACCCCAGCCACAGCCGCAGTGGCTCATCTCCTGCTGTTTTCTCTCCCCTGTTGGCATTTAAACATGCAGGTTATGTTGCATAACTTTGCACCTGGTGATAGTTTTTTTGTTTTATGTGTGTGTGTTTCCCCAACTGGCTTTTAAATGTGTTTTAGCATGCTGTTGTTGTTGTTTTCCCCTTGTACATCACTAATGGTGTCTGATACATTATCTTGCACATCTTGGTTCCTTGAATTCTTTCCTTAAATTAATAGTTTGTCAGTGCAGAGTACTTGTAGTAAGCCTTAGTGCGAGGAAGATGCCACCACTGACGAAGGAAAAATGACACTAGGGAAGCACATGAGCATTATTTGATTGACTGTCATGCTGAGGATAGAACTCAGGGCCTCTTGCATGCTAGGCAAGTGCTATACCCCTGAGCTCCCTCCCCAGCCCAAGCATAGGAGCTTCACACATTTCTAGAAAGTGCTGGGGAAAGACTGTGTGTTGCACATTGCCATTCTGTTTTTTCAGGGTATTGAGGTTAGGGGAGAAAAAGGCACGTTGCCCAGATTTCACATGCCCTTCCTTTCTGTGGAGAAGCTCCAGAATGTGAAGCTTGGTGGGCTTGGTCCTGCTTCTGGGTGTGCTAGTGAGGGGAACCCCTCTTCCTTTCTGCTACCCATGAGGCAGGTGGCCAGAGACCTGGGCTACTCCTGCCTACACTCACAGGCACCATCAAGAAGCCATGTGTGGCAGGTGTGGGGACAGAGAGGTGCTTCCTGGGGCAGGCTTCCTGGGTGCTTCCTGGCTCTCCTGAGATAGGAGTCCTAACTGAGCTGCTCCCAGGTGTGACAGTCTCTGGCTTTAGTTGCTTAGCTATTGTCCAGTTTCTGATACCATCTCCTCAGCCAACCTGTTACCTTAGAATGCTGTTATCTGCCCTCGATATAGGTTTTATACTCCTCAGCCTCCTTCACTTCCCATTGTTTTCCAGTACCCCAACGCTGCTAGCTTAGTATTTCCTCTGGCTGTGTGCGGCAGTCTCCGCATTTCCCATGGGTGCAGTGCCCATGTGCCACATCTTCTCCCCTTGCTCCATCTGTTTTCTCCTCATCCTCCAGAGCCTGACACCCATATCAGCTTATGTGATGAGAATCTCTTTTTAGCCCTGACCTCTTTCCTGATCCCAGCGAATAGGTCTGATTGCCTGTTTGGACTCTAGTTGGCATTCCCGTCTCACCAGACTTCATTTTTTGTGTGGTACGTGCACGCGCATCTGTGTGTGTATTTGGTATTTGTGTACAGAATATCTCTGGAAAGTTCCATGATAGCAGAGCTATGTGGCTGTAGGATAAGGGTGGAAAGCAGATTGTTCATTGTGTCATCTTTTATATATTTTGATACCTGTGGATATAGTAATTCTCCCAACATTTTAAGTTATCTTTAAGTTTTTAGGTTTAGTAGTGCTTGCTTGCCATACATAATGATCGCCTTCATCGTGGCAAGGCACTGGCACGTGCACATAAGAATTCTTAATTCGTTGTACTTCCCCTTGGTGCAGCCACTTGGCACGTGGTCCGCGCATGGGCAGCCTTGAGCGGCCCGCGGCCCAGCTCGCCTTTTCTTCCTTCATGCTCCGTTACACAGGCCAAAACATTTTTGTCTTCTCTATGCTTTTTTCTTCCATGTTCCATCACCATTTCCTTTGTAAATTTTATAAAATCATCTCTCTGACCTGACTAGTTACCATCTTTCTTACTCCATTCCTACCACAGCTTTCTCTTCCCTATTTCTGTATCCTCCTCAAACAGGTGTTAAATAATGCCTTCAGAGAAGCTCAGGTTATCTAGATGCTTGTTCATCTTATCCATTCTCCATGTTCTCCACCACCCCTTAGTCTTTTTTTCCTTTCCTTCTTTTTTTGTGATATGTTTTAAAGAATAATTCTGAAATAGCTTTAGATTTATTGGCACATTTGAGGATAGCTCAGCAAATTCTGTATTTCCTTCCTCTGGCTTCCCTTAACATACAGCCTCAATACATTTGTTGAAGCTATTAGATAGCCTAGGCGCGTGGACTCAGACCTCCACTGTGGGCTTGAAGTCGCCAGCATTCCACTGCGAGGCGCTTTCTGATCCTGAATCCAGGCTAAAATCCTACACTGCATTTGGTTGTCATATCTCCTTTGTGTCCTCTGATCTGTAACGGTTTCTTAGTCTGGCCTTATTTTTCACAACCTTGACACTTATAGGGGTCCTTGTTGGATATTTTTGTAGGCTGTGCCTCCATTCAAGTTTGTCTGGTGCTTTTTCATGACTAGAATTATGGATTTTTGGGGGGAGAATGCCGCAGGGTGGAGTGTCTTTCTCATCTTATATCAGAGGTGCCTGATGTCTGCACTTCAGGGTAGTGCCTACAAAGTGCTGCAGTTTTCTCTGTTGTCCTCATGAACAAAATAAGTTCTTTTCTGCTGCTGAGGTCAAGGGTGGCTGGGGAAGGGGGTACAATTGGTCCTCATTATCGCGGACACTCTGTGAATTTTCTCCCTGCATTCCAGGACCCCTTTAGCATTTTCTGCGGTTGCCTATGGTGGTCTGCAGCTTCAGGGCTCAAGCGACCCCCTTGACTCTCCAAGTGGTGGGGTTACAGCTTTTCTCAGGGATCTCAAGAAAATGGCCAGGTTCTAACACAGATGAATCTCATTTCACTTTTATTTCCAGCGTAAGTATCGCTAACACTTTCAGAAAGGGGACAAAGGATATCATATCCAGCAAATTATGATTAAGAGCAACTTCAAAAGATATTAAATGTCTCTGAGTAATCACTGTCATTGAATGACATAATTTTTTAAAAAATATTTTAAAATGTTAAGAATTTCTTTAACCTAGTGATAATAAACAACATACTGTTTAGTTCAGAAGGATGGTTCTTGCTCCTTTTCTGGTGTACTTCTAGCCCCCTCTGATTCTTACCTGCCACTAAATTTTAACACATCCCATACCTACCAAGCATAAGCTTTGGTTTATGACCAGTGGCACACGTATTATCTTATTTTATAGCATGTGTTAGTGACCTTATCCTGATATCAAGGAAAGAAAGTGAGGACCTGTGGAGCATACTGCAGGGGCTGGCGGTAAAATCCCTGATGCCCTTCTTTTGTGTCCGACGGGTGCAGATTTATCAGCATGTGGTCTCCATGCATTAGGGCAGGCGCTGCTCCTGCTCTGTCTCCAATTGCTTCGCCCTCCTGGTATTTGCAGACTTTTGCAGCCACCGTTCACGAGGTCTTGGCCACAGCGCCTTCATTCCTCTCGCTTTATTACCATCACATCTGATTCCAATTTGCTACCAAATTGAGTTTCCAGTTCCGAGCCTGACATTCCAGCCGTCAGGTGGATTAGCTCCTTCAGCTTGGTTAGTGCAGTGGCTTCAGGTCAGTTGGTGACAGCAGTCGATTAAGTGTCCTGCGCGTCTCAGCTTGGAATCTGGGCTTCTGCCACATGGAACATCAGGGCTGGGTTACCCAATGTAACCTTCCTCCTTGTTTAGAGCTCATAATTCTAGACCTGCTGGAAATACTTGTGATTAAGAGCACAGTTGGTTTTTCTCCCTTATCTGGCTGTTTCGGCAGCTCCTTTCCTCAGAGCGAAGCCCTCCATTTCCAGTCAGTTCATGGCAGGGTATGATTGGTTGAGTTACAGCATTTGGGTCATTCATTTGGCTTTTGCCTCTGAAATCTTCTTACTGATCTATTTACATAGCTAGCTGAAATAACACTTGGTCATCTATCAGCCAAAATGCTTGGCTTCTCACTTTTTGTTGTTACTGTTAATACTTAGGAGTCTTCATGCTGCCATCAGAGTAACTTATTGGAAAAAGCAGAACTGTTTTGGCTCTAAGTCTAGAGAAACAGTCTGGCCTAGGAAGCACTCTCTTTCTTTCATTCTCTTTCTCCCTCATTCCTCAACCTCTACCTCTACCTCCATCTCTCTTGTCTTTTTTTTTTTCCCCTGTAACTAAATGCAAAATTTAGTTCTGTACCTGCATTTCAGCTCCTGAGTAAAAGTCTTGGTTAAAGACCATTGTCTTTCCACTAGGGCTTTTAGCAAATGAAGGTATATTTAAGTTTCAGAATCAGAGGGCCAAGTTCAGCAAGCACTGTAATTTCTTGTGGATAATCAAGGTTTCCAGAGAAAAGCAAAATCAGACGACAACAACAATGCAGTAAAGCATTCACTGAAACCACCATATAAGCCCTGAAAAGAAAATGTTAGCTATAGGGGGAAGGAAGACCCAAGGCATTGAGTCTTGCTATGAAACAGTGATTGGATTACTCTTGCTCACTATGGAAACCTACCTCCTCGCTAATGGGGAGGGCAACCTGTGTTTAAAGCCCGACCCCGGGCTTTCCTGGTCTCTAGGCAGATCCTCTCCAGGCCATTTTCTGAAGCTGTGCGAGCATGAATCACACTGCTGGGAAGTGCTCTATAAAGCCACTGCTACCACAAACATTTCAGGATCCAGTATCAGTAGGAAACTAAAGGTGAACTAGAAGCGGTTGAACAAGGGGCAACACCTTTCAAAAGAGAATGCTCCAGCTCCTGGAAAACAGAAAGTAAATGAGAGCTCTAGGAATGAAAACTACATTTAGTTGAGTCTTCTGAATGTATACTGCACTTCATTTTAAGAAGTGACCAGAGGACTCATTGTTTCCTATTTTTAAATTATTGTTATCAGGTAATCACACGAGTATCTATGCTTCTGGAAACTTCCTCAGTAGGTGGAGGTATATTTGGATCTATTTTCCATTGGTTGGCTTGTTTGGTTGGTTTATTGTTTAACACCCCCCACCTCTCTGTGATAAATAATTATCTTAATTTGAGATAAGTATGAGAGCATCCTCCTAAAACTGTGAAACACTCTGGTGATTTTTGTGGCTCTCTGGTTCCCTTTTAGAGATTCATTAACCTGCTTTTAAATATTCTAAGTGGTAAAATCATATTTGTTTTGAGAAATAAGCCCAGAAGGAAACCTTCTGCATCATCTTTTTTTAAAAAAAATAAAGCATAATATTTGGTATGCATAACACTGCATGAATTTCCTCTGTTGAGAGTAAGAAGCCTGATTTAACTGCCTTTTTTCATTTCACTTAATTATAATCTTGTAAAATTTCTGCTACTCCTTCTATCTGTTTCCTGTTTAGAAAGTGCCTTGGTTCTTCAGATTTTCCTTATGCTCAATTATAGGGCAGTGGAACTCAGTATGTTCCTGTAGTTGCTCTGGGAGGATTGCTATTGTTTGGTGCTCCAGAATTCAGACAAACTGTGTTTGTACTTTAGACACAGTGTACCAAGAGAATAGTAGAAGGAAGGATTCATTATAAAATTATGGCATGAAAAGTTTTTTAGTAGAGGGAACACCAGATGAAGCGTAATGAAGGATGGTACCCTGTATGCTATCTACTTGGTATCCTGTAGTCTGAGGTTAATGTAGCATCTCCTATATGTGTTTTTTTCTCTCTTGCAGAAGGAGCTGAGTCTCCCCCGAAGAGGAAGTCTGTAAGTAGTACTGTTTGTTCCTTGTTTCCTTTTTGTGCCAATGTGCCATTTCTGACTTGTTAGGCTTCAATGGTGGTTGGAGATTAACGTTAATGGAATTAAGAAAGCAGAAAACATTGATTTATAAAAGTCAAATAGTAATGATTTTGCTATAATTTCTAAGGTTTATTCCTTCTGGACAGTGTAAATCAACACGTATGTTTATTCATAGGAGGATCTTAATTTTTAAAACTTCCATTATATAACCAAGTAAAAGCATTATTTGGCCTGCAGATAGTATAAATTGATCTGCATCAGAAATTAGTGCTCATATATTCTGGAAATCCATGAATTTATACTGTGGATTTTATACAGAGTCAATTATATAATCTTGCATTTGAATTGGTGGACACTTTGAGCTAGCTAAACTTTGTACTACTAGATTTAGAGCTTGTTGAACTGATTCATGTAATACTTTTATTTTTAACAGATTTAAGAACCTTGACTTGATTTCTTTATAGTGTGGTTAAACCTTTTATTTATAAGGCCAGTCATATATTTGGATAAGTTATAGGTTTTTTTCATTAAAAATTTGCAGAATGAAATTAAATGCCCTTAATATTGCTGTACATGTTGAATAGATTTGTTATCAATTTTTACTATGTCAGGACTGATCTAGAAGTATTTACATTTGCTATCTAGCATATATACATACATATATATATATATATATATATTTTTTTTTTTTTTAATGTATTTGGTACAGGGTCTCCTTACACATCTCAGATTCGTAGTGATCCTTCTGTTTTCAGCCTCCCCAGTGCTGGGATTATAGGTGTTCACACCACACTTGACGCTCAGACTCAGTGGCTGGCTTGGTGTGCCCAGGAACAGGGCTGGCACAGCATGGGGTACCAGGAATTGAACCCCAGTCCCTGTAGTTACCTAAATAGGTGCTTAGTCCACTGAACTCTCTCCCCAGCCCTGTCTAACTTGTATTAAAGACACTTGTGAATAAGGTCATTCCTCTTTTAAAATATTAATATATTTAAGTTTTTTGAGTCTTATTACAATTTTAAAAATATGGTAACTTTGAAAGATCCTAAATTTTAGAAAATTTTGGCTTTATCTAAATATCATCAGCTGTGATTATTTTATTACTATTTTATTTTTTTACGTTAAAAAAAAACTTTAGACTTCCAGGAGGATACTGGATTGTTACTCTTGGAAAATGTGCTTGTTAGCTTCTCTGAGGCTCCCAGCTTCTGCTGCTATGGCCCAGCGCTCTGTGGCCTGGTAGCTTGAACTGGGAAGTTCCCTGAAACTCTTGTGTTTTTCTGTGTCTCGATGAAAACTCCCTTGCCTCACCCAGGGAGAGCTTAAACTGTGAATATTTCATGATAATGAGAAATCAGAAATGAAAAAAAAGAGCAAAAATTAAATGAAATATCATTAAGGAAAAAGATCTTATTTTATTTGCACTTTTATTTAGGGTCAGACTTTGGTTTTAGCCTTTCTAATAAGTTACACTTGGGTTTATTGGAATATTTTCAATAATTATTATAAAGATCGTGTTAACTAGCATATTAAATTCCTTCTGTCTATTTAAGAGCTAGTTTTCCTTTTGTAGTTAAGTCTCAGTGTCAGCTAATAGCTCTACATTGATAAGAAAAATCTGTGATGAAGAAAATAATTAAATTCCTCTTGATGACAGAATGTAATCTTTAATGAAAAAGGATAATGAAATAAGTTGTTTGGCGCCCATATTTGAATACATAGTGACACAGAGAATTTTATGAGTCATTTAGAATCTCCTGCTTAATAAAAATCGATTAGTGGTTCAGCTTATAGAGCAAAGTCTGTGTGTATGCCAACATAAAACTACCTTTGTCGATGAATTTTTTGAAATCACTCTTTCCGTGTGAAATAGCCCCCAGATAAACATGCTCCTTCGTATTTTCTGTTACATACAAACACCCCTCAAAGAATGAACGGTGCCTGACGCGGCTGTTCTGGCAGCACTGCCACTCAGCGCTGTTAGCGAGCACCATGCAGAGGGCCAGCCACTATGTTCTCATCAGAGCTTCATTTTTGATGTTGAGAAAAAGAAATCATTCCCCAAATCAAGGCTGGAGTGATTTTAATACAGATCTGAGGAAGTTGATCACACGAACGTTTTTATTAGGTGTTGGTGCTAGCCACCCACTGTCACGGTACCTGATTATTAAACCTGGTGACAACTTCGCAGCTTATTTACAGCGCTTATGTGACTGATGCCAACGCTTTCAAAGTGTTCTCTGCCTCCTAGAAAAACTGGTGATTGGGCCCACTGGCTGCTGAACCCTTTTCCTCCCGGGTTAACAGCGAGCATCTGCACATAGGCATGTGCTGTGGTCCTCTTCGACTCTGCTTACAGTGGTGTGACTGGCCTTCTCACAAGAGTGAGTGCACTTTGCAGAGGCTGTGCTGTGGAAGGAGGTCCTGTTGTGGTATAGCTGCTGTTTCTAATTTCTGTGTCTTGAAGGAGGGTATTTCCAAATTGTATTTTCATCATTTGAACACTTAGGCTTTGTCAGCTTTGTTTAGAATTTTTGAATATTGTTTGAAACAAGCTTAAAGATTATTTTGATAGACACGACAATATACTATATTTAAATTAAAGCTTTTACAAATGACAAAGAAAAATACTCTTTTTTTGAAGTAAAAGTGTTACAAAGGAAACTGTATTCTGTCTAGAAAAATATAATCCCTGCTCCCCAATATGCAATTTGCAATGAATTTGAAATAAATAGCACAAAGATTCCCTTGTTCTCTATACAAGTTAAAAGGTTGAAAAGGCAGTGATTATGGCCTTTTTTATAGTGCAGGGGCCAATAGACAAGACGAGGCAAGGCAAATGCTCTCTTTGAAGAAGTTCTAGAAGACGAAGCAACTTCATATTAATTTTCTTGGGGATTTCTGGCCACTTATCTTTTTTAAGACCCCAGATATTATCAAGTTCCTATACTTAGATTTCAGTTTTTGGTGTTGTCCATTGAAAGACTAGCCATTTACTGAAGTTCTAAATCCCAGATTCTTCTAGCATTTCCCTTCTCATTTGTCTTTGGAACGGAAGTTATCAAATCTGTGCTCTTCCCGTTTCCCCAGCTATCAGTCCAAATCATCCTACAGCAAAATAAAGACGTTTGCTATACAGTAGATAAAATGCCTGAAGTAATGTGTATGTCCATAGGCATACTTATCAACAATATAATGAGACTCATATTCCAGAAGCAAGGTAGCATTTGCATTAAAAAGTTTAAAAATATGTGGAAGAATATATTGCATTGTTTCTGAAAACAGGCATTTATTTAAAAAGCATAAAAGCATGGATGGGAAGCAAGTTTATGATATAGTTTACTTACTAGTGCAGGGAATGTTAGAAAAGAGATTTGAGGTCACTGCAGAGAGTTGAGTGTGGTAAGTACACAGCATCCACACTTTGGTATTCTCGAAGTATTCTGTTTGGAAATCTCGGTGATTGTGTGAAAGTAGAATCTAAACTGTTGTAACCAGGAAAGTTCAGGGAAAATTATACAAAAATATAAATTCTAAGGGCCGGCCAGATAGATCACTTAAGGGACTAAAACGCCTGCTTTGGCAGAGCGTGGCAGCAGGACTCGATTCCTGGCATGCCGCGCTGGCCCCGCCCACTGGGGCACACTGAGACTGCAGTTGACCCTAGGCGTGGTGGCGCAGACCTGTAATCCCAGCACTTGGGAGGCTGAAAATAGGAGAATCAGTCCGATCTACTTAGTGAGACCCTGTAGACCCTGTCCTAAATTCATAAGACATATAGATATATAAGTTATATAAAGATATCTTATGGTATACAAGAGTGTACTATACCTGTGGGGTGTTTTGGGGAGGGAAGTTTCTTATGGGCTGTCTGTGTGTGCACGGAAGTGTGCACATGGGGGTATCTTGAGGAATGAATGGCCCATGTAAGTGAAGTTGTTCAGCAATTGGAAGATCCACCATGGTGGACACCTAGTGATTAGTGCTGAACATCTTAGAAAAGAAACCACAGTGGTAAGTTTTGGTGCTTTTGCAGTGCCTTATTCTGTTCTACCTGAGGGTACAGAAGGAGGCAGAGGAGACCACTCTACATATAATGGCACATTAGAGTGTTCAGCTCCACAACTAGATTTGTTGCTTTGGACTTTTGGCCCCTTTAAAAGCTGCCGCCTGATCCGTCTTTGTGTTTCACACGGTGCCGTGACTGAACAGCAAGGTGACGTACCCAGCATGGCTGTTTACAGAAGGGAGGAAGGCCATGGCCCCTGCTAGGAGCCTCCAGCAGGGAGGATGTGCTCTGCCTCTTCTCTCTAGCTGAGGTCTCTGTGCAGGAACACTAATGATTCTATGGCTGGGTGGTACATACCGAGTCCTTTGTGGTTTCAGTTCAGTGTGAGACATACAAACTGTTTTGACACAATTTTGATTTTGTTAATAGCTAGTCAGAAGGTAAATGTATAAAAGTACACTAGGTTTGTGGATCTGTTACTGAGGCTTCACCAATATTTAAAACTTAGATCCTGAAATGTCATTTTTAAGTGGAAAATGTCCTGGGAGTTTGCTTTTAGGTAAAGGAAGTGGAAAAAGTGAAGAAGCCCAAGATGGGAACTAATGGATGGCTCTGGACAAAACAAAGGTGTCCCTGGCAGTGACCTCTTTGTGCTTTGTTAATTGCCCCAATAAGCAGTTCTCCAGGACAGAGGCTCTTCCTTGGTGGAATTCCCCAGAGTGCTTTGATGGCTTTAATACCCTGGAGAGAAGAGCAGGAAATTGGCCCAAGCAGCTCCCTGTCCTCCTACCCTGCTTTTTAATGCTCTTTCAAATTTCCCCACACAGAGAAGAAGGAAATTGTACTATCTATTCTTAGCAGTAGATTCTCCCTGCTACTTAAAATGGCCTTTCCTTTACCTTGTTTAATAATGAGCATTAGAGCCCCGTAGATCTGGGATCTATAAAATTACCAGCAATTATCACTTCTTTTTAGTGAAGGCAATGATTGACACTTGGGCTGATGCTTAGCTTTATATTCTTTAGCCACATTGCTTTAAAGAGGCCTTTAACGGGCATCCAGCAGCAGGGTCTGCGACTAGAAGCAGCTCATGTTCACAGCAGTTCTGGGAAAGTCTGTCAGTGCTTGCTGAGGAATTGCTGGGAGGACTGAAATTACCCAAGAAGCAATACAAGAGTCCTAGCTTATTTTAATTTCTTGACCTTGCAATAATACTAGCATCTTAGAGCACTCTTCCAGTCTATTGTGTTTTTATGGTTCCTCTGTGTTTACTCTCTCCTGTCATTGTTGTGAAAGTGGTCAGAGCAATAGGGCTGGTCTTGCAGTAAGGGCTGCATGTGTCTGTCTCCATGGGATAGTTCTGCCAGGAAGCCCACCTCCCTACCCAGAAGGTCATCCTGGCACCAAATACTCATTTATTTGGATCATAGAGGCTTTTTTTTTTTTCTGTTTGGTTCCTCACTGAAAGACAGACAGAAAAACAGAGACACACAGGCAGACTGACTGACTGACTGACTGCCTGATAGTATCTTTAGGACCATAGAGACAGACACTTTTGCACACAGCAGGAGAGGACTCATTTATGGGATGTTTCTGGTGCACTGCCCAGAGACAAGGCTACTGGAGAGCCGAGTAGGTGTTGAGATCATGTTGCTACCTGATAAATTAATGAATGCCCAAAAGGATAGTAAACTTACCTTACCTCTCTCTAATTTTGCTTTTCTTGGATAGGAACAGGAGTGTCCAAGGATAGGATAGATAGATGAGAGTGAATGAGAGAGAGAGAGAGAAAGAGAGAGAGAGAGAGAGAGAGAGAGACAGACACAGACAGACACAGACAGAGAGACATGGAGAGAGATAGAGACAGACAGATACAGACAGACAGGCAGACTGACTGACTGACTGACTGACTGACTGACTGAAACTGGTCATAGTGTTTTTAGGACCATAGAGGCAGAGGAACCCGAAGGACTCTCCTGGTCACTGAAGATTTTTGAATAGAATGGACTCTGCAAGATACGAGAGATCTGAGATCGACTTTGTCTTACAGTAGACATATTGAATTTTATATGTTGGACTAGTTTCTAAGGTTGGGATTCCTCACTTAGTGCCAAGATAGGATGGCCTTCTGTGTAATTGAAGGAATTGCTGAGATGATGTTATTGGCCTGGGTGATGTAATTGCTATATATAGATCTATGGACTTTTCAAAAAGAAAACTAATTCAGGACTGATACGTTGTAGAACACAATGCCTTGTCTGGCTACTTGGAAAAGTAGTTTGAATAAAGCGAGGTTATTTCTAGAACACAAGGAGAGGGAATCACCTTGGTTTTACAATTGATTTGAAATAAATTTATGAGATTTTCAGCAAAGTGAAGGCAACATTTCCTGAAAAAGGGAAATAATTTAATTCAAGCAAAATAAAGGATATGTAAGCTATGTTTGGAAAAGTTTTAAAATAAATGTTTTTCTCCTGTACATTCTCTACCCTCTTACCCATGCAAATATTGAAGCAAGACTTCAAAATATCTATTGTCAAAGCCAAATAGAAATCTAGCATCATTTTGAATGTTAGAAACCCAAAAACAAAATGAAAAAATTGACTGTTGCTTCTGAATTAGCATTTAAAGTGGCATGTTTATATAAAAAGAGAACAGTGTAATATATCCTGAGAGTAAAGAGAGGATTTCAGACTGCGGAAGAATGTCAATTGCATTTATATATTCATCGAACAACCGGCTTGATATTTGGCATGTATTTGCAGCGGTCCTTATCATGCATGCATTTGTCATCTGTGAACCAGGGAGCAAAGAGACTGGGAAATAGAGAAGATGTGAGATTCACATTCTTACCTTTAAAAATTAAGAGAAAGAACTTAGTTTTGCTCCAGTTAGAGGGCTAGGTCACCCTGGCCTCCTGGAGGAGGTTGAAGTTTTTCAAAGTGTGTGTGCAGTAGCAAGCCCCTGGAGAATGCAGCTCAGCTCTGTTGGGGGAAGGGAGGTATGGTTGTGTACTTTGAGCCTATTCTCAGCATGAACTTAAGAAGCCATTTCTACTGAGAACAACTGTAGAAGATGGGTGTGGAAAGTTGGAGTGAGTTTTTTGACTCTCTGAGGCATGGACTCATTTCATATTTACTAAGATAGCATTTTAACAAACCTGAATCCCACAGAATTTGGGGCAGGGTTTCTCTGTGAGCAATCCCATCCAGCAAGGTTTGTGTAGCATTGGCCCGCTGAGGCAGGCTGGTGTCTGTACTTTCTCACTGAGAGCTTCCTGCTCTGGTCTGCTAATCTACAGGAAATCACTGAGCAGCATCTTAGAGCGTGAGCTCCGAAGCCGCACTGCTTGACTTGTGCCCCATGGAAGCATCCAATTCAACCAGCAAAGTCACTTGATCTCTTTGTGTTTTAGTTTTCTCATCTGTAAAATGGAGGTATGAGTATATCTTGGAATTGTTTAGAGAATTAGTAGTAAAGTGTAAAACGTTAATAACCCTGCCTGGCAGACAGAACATGTTGCATGTGGCTAAGTAGATAAACATAGTGGGAATTAGGTCTTCATCTCTCTACCTCCATTTTTTTTGTTCTGCTGTGTTTGGCAAGACTAAAGAAGACTGGGGAAGTCCCATTAAAGCCAGATCATTTGAGTAGCATTCGCTGCTGGGCTGTTATATCCATGAAGTGGTGTTGACGGGGTGGGAGACCTTATTTCCTTGGGGAGCTCTTTGACGCTAGCCTGCAGTGGTCAGCCCGGGGGCAGGAGACTTCTGCAGGAGCCCCACATCTTATGGCCGTGCCTTATCGGCACGTGGGGTCTGACCCCATGCATGGTGGCCCCTTCGCTAAATAATGAATGCGTCGCTTCTCAGTTACTCAAGTCACTTCCTGAAACTGTGCTTTGGGACATGTGTTTAGAATGTGTGGGTTATTGTACCTGTCCGTATGGATGTTTTTAGTCATGGCATTGCAGAGCCAGAAGATACCTTAAGAGAAATCTGACTCAAATTAGATTTGTTAAACTAAGAAAATAACAGCTCAGAGGACTTGGGACCTATACGTCATCAAATCATACATTGATTATGAACTATGACCGGAATGTAGGGCTTCTGGCCTGCAGAGACTGGAACGCAGCCTTTGCTTTTGAAAGTCCATATGCAATAGTAGATGCATTTCCTTCTATGGAGACATGAACTTTAGCCTCAGCACCCACAGAAGAAGCCGAAGAAAGGGCAGGCTTCACCAAGTACCCTTAACTTCACTAGGCTTTTTAGGTTCATTTGAATGTTTACAAGACAAAGCAAACCCTCCTTTCAAGCTCCCACTTACTGCTGCGACCATGTGTACCCAGCACTGCCAGGAGCAAAGTGTACCTCATTACAATAAAAAGACTAGTGACGAAGACTCTGTGGGGGAGCAGTGGCCCAGCTGCAGAAACTGGCACCCCCAGATAGACCCATTATCAATAGGCATGTGAGCCCACTGAATTCTGTATTGTTCTCTCTGACCCATGGTGTGTTTGTAAGTTGGGCCCTCAGGGGCCCTTGCAGGACCCATGGAGAGGCTGAGTTCCCTTGTGACTTGTGACTTGACTCTTAGCCTCTTGGCTGATTTCTGCTGAGCATCTGAGACTTTGACTCAATCGTCTTTCCCTCTGTGGCAGCAAACTGACTGTCAGACCTAAGGAGCTTGGGCAGTGGCTTAGGTTTTTAGGTTTCTTTCTGTGATTTTCTGCCATGGGGACCTCACTCTGAGATTTACATGAGTTGTTTCTTTCACCTGAACACATATGCATGTTTCTTAACATGTTGTTTTATAAAGCCACCACTTTGAGATGACATCTGATGGTCTAAGACTTTCCTTCACTGCACATGGGACTGTCCGCTAGGCCTCTGCGGCCTGGCAGTGACCCCACTTCCCTTCCTAGGGGCCCGTGCGTCGTGTTTCATCAAACACGTTGCCAGGTGGCTTTGGGCTCCTGCTGTAGGGGATTCTGTAGCCACGGTTCAGGCCACACAATTACAGGAAAGGAAAGGATCTCGTTGGCTGTGCTCTATAAAAGTAGTTTGCATGAGGATGCAAAGGGTGATGTGAATTTGACTTAGTGCAGAAATTTGTATTTTAAGCTTTGAAGAATGAAAATTTTAATAAATTCACATATACATATAGTATAGAAGGGGGAATTTTAATTGACTTATATCATTGAAAATAAAGTAATCTTGCAATAAGAATTTGGCTATTTTGTGGCTGCTTACATGAAAATGGCCTTTATTATGAAATAGAAGCTTATCCTCACTTCTGTGTTCTTTATCATGCAGAAAAAGTGGTTTTTAACTTTTGGTATGGATTGACCTTAAGGTGTCATTAGCACTGAGCCTTGACTTCCAAAACCCAACTTCCTGCAGCAATCTTGGCATGTTTTGGATGGTGCTGCTGTGTGCTTTTGCTTAGAGAGGTCAGCTTTGAGGCAGAGGTTGTCTTTTGGATTATTATATTTGTTAAGGAAGGAACTGAGAAGGACATTTTCACTGGGAAGTTGGCAGTATGTGATGTCACAGGTGACTGCTGTGGCCATGTGGTCGTATTTATTCTGGGGGACCTGGGATAGTCCTCCAGGGCTGGTGGCAGGACTCAAAGATCCCGAGTTTTGTCCCTGTTGTTTGCACTCCATGCTCTTTGTCAGTGTGATAAACAGTGGTGTTTCTAGTGCTTGGGACATATGAGTGAGTTCACCAGAGGTTTTGTATTTCAGGGTATAAAGTATAGTGTTTAGTATTTCAACGAATCAAGAATCAATTATCTGCAAGAATAAGCAGAGGGTTTTTTTAATGTCTAAGATAAACTGGTTTAAATGCTGGAACCAGTCTTTGTGGATAAGAGAAGCCCTTGAAAGCAATGGAGCGTGTTGTAAAAGTGCACTTGACATCACATCCTGAAATGAGATTAATAGATCAGCACACAGGCTCACGTCTTGAGGGAGCAGTGGTAGTTTTTCAGGTGGTGGTGGTAGGCATTCATTTGAGTGTAAATGAGGATGACACTGATAAAATCATAGGAAAAATAGCATCATCCAACATCTGGATAAAAGCATTTACTTAATTATTGGAGAACTCAGGCCACTTAGTGCTTTGCTGTTGTCATGTTTCCTTTACTAAGCAGCCCCTGTGAATCCTTTATGCCATGGAGGGATGGGGATGGCAGTGATTGCCTTTGCAGGTAATTAAAAGGAAAATTAAAGCAAAGGTGCTTCAACAGGGCACTTAATTAGGTCTCTCTAGTCTTTTCCATTCCAACATACACCACATATGCTAGTTAACACTACTGAAGCTGTATTATGTTAATATGCCAAAGAACTGTGAATTCTGCTTGTATTGCCCCATAGTAAAATTTAAAACTAGACAATGTACAACCTCACCAAAGACACTACTTCCTGTCATGGAATTCCACTAAGCATGAGACAGTTTCACCTGTCCCTAAGTAAATCTATAACCTTACCTGGCCTACCAGTTGATGCTGCATTTTTTTCCCTCCTTAAAAAAAAAAAAAAAAAAAAAAAAAAAACAAGCAGATTAAAGTGCCTGTTTAGGCAGATGCAGGAGCTGGGAGTTTGCGAGAGCATGCTGAGAGGGTGATTGAGACTGGGCGTGGTGGAGCGTGCCTGTAATCCCAGCACTTGGGAGGCTGTAAACAGAAAGGTCACTGTAAGTCCGATCTATGCGATGAGACCCTGTACACCCTGTAGACCCTGTCCTAAAATACAAAAAAAAAAAAACAAACAGAAAAAACAGTACATAATTTAAGCTGCACAACTTTATAGATCTTGATATGTGTACATATGTGTGAAAGAATCACCAAAAACAAAATAATGGAAGATACATTTCCCTCACGAGTTTCTGCCGGCTTGTTAGTGATCAGTCCCTGTGCCCTCAACCAGGCACCTCCCAAGGGCTGTCGTCTTTAACTGACTAGGTTGCACTTTTGGAATGTACATAATTAGAAACAGCACTGCGCATGCCTTTGGGAGGGTCTTGACTTCTTACATCCATCATAGTTATTTTAAAATTCAGCCATTGTAGCATATGCTGATGATAATTCCTTTCTATTTTGATTGCTAAGGAACATCCTATGAGCAGTTATGCTATAGTTTGATTATCTATGTATTTGGTAGCTATTTGGTATCAATGTATTTGGGTATTTCATCGGTTTAGCCTTTGCTTTTGTTTTGCTTTTTGCTATGTAGTTCAGACTGGCTTGGAAACCACTATTTAGCCCCAGCTGACTTTAAACTGCCCGTAATCCTCCTGCATCAGCCTCCCAAGTGCTGAGTGCTGAGGTTATAGGAGTGTGCCGCCACACCCAGGTTGGGTGTTGGCATTTTAAAATAAATAAATAAATAAATTTTAATAAATTTTATTTATTTATTTGGTACAGGGTCTTGCTACTAATCTCAGACTTGTAGTGATCCTCCTATCTCAGCCTCCCCAGCACTGGGATTACAGGCATGCACCACCATGCCTGGTTCTGGGGCCAGCATGGTGCACCCAGGGTTCCAGGCCCAGCACAACATGTGATACTGAGAATCAAACCCAGGTCCTTGCTCTTGCCACTCAGGCACTTAGACTGCTGAGCTATCTCCCCAGCCCTGGGTTGTGGCTTTTATATATAAATGTAGTACAGTTAGAGCATCTATAAAACAAAAATCCAAAGTCTAAAATGCTCTGGTCTGAAGTTTCAAGTTCTAAATGTTTTAACAAAGACACGCTCAATCTGTCCATGTGATATATAAGTGTTTTCTAGCTCAGGACTTGTGTTTTTATTCTTTATATAGCACCTACTGAAAACTAAACATTGATGCCCTAATGTATCAATTTATCTTTAAATGCTCTGATGTTATAGCTAAGCTGTTTTACATAATTCAAGGTCACAAGGGTTTTCTCCCAGAAGTAGTATAGTGTTGGATTTTACATTTAAGCTTGTGACCAATTTTGAGTTAATTTTGTGTATGGATCCAAGTTCATGTTTTTGCATAGAAAGATCAAATTGTTCTGGCACCATTTCTTATAGAACAAAGAACCATAGTTGAGAGTCCAGGTCCAGTGTGTACAGGGGCAATGAAGGAGGAAGTGTATGACTAGGCATGGTTCAGTGACTGAGGACCTGAGCACAGCCAGGGAAGATGTGGGTCACTAGAGAGAGTGCCACCGGGCTCTAAGGACTGAGTCCCATTAGACAACAAAGTTCTGTTGTCTGCTTGAATTGAGCATTAATCTAAAACAGTGGATCCTAGCCAGGGATGAGACCTAAGGTGACATTTCCAGTTGTCACAATGACTAGGGATCAGGTAGGGTTTCTCTGTTCCTCTAGGAGGGAGACTTCAGGGACACTGCTCAGTGTTTTGCAAAGTGTATGACAACGTTTACCCCACACCCCGAACAAATGGATGCCTGCTTCAAACTGTAGCTCTAGAGTTAAGAAACCCTGATACAGAAGGAGAGAAGCAGAGGAGAGGGTGGACTGAACATTGAGGTCAGATTGGCTTCTCTGAGCTCTTATACATGTGCTGTCTCCAAGGAAACACAACCTCTCTTGTCTAGGGACCATAGAAAGTTACTTAGATGATCAGAAATTAGGTCACAAGCATCTCCTCCTGGGTTGTTTGCAAAGGAGTCCTAAAACATCTTTTGATTACAAGTAACAGAAAAGCTTGTGGCTTAAACATTTGAAGGAAATATATCAGCTCTTATGATAAGAAGGTTCAGGCTTCAGGGTAGAAGTTGATCCAGAGATTTAGAGCTGTTCCAGAGAAACCCCCACTCTCCAGAGAATCTCCAGATTCTCCAGGTTGGTTCTCATCTTGTTTATTGCGAATATCAGCAACTCCAGGTTACTGTTTTCCTTGTTCACTCTCCCCAAAAGAGAATTTTTCACCTCCTACTAACATGTATTTCTCTTTGATTGGGTCATTCTACTCTGCGTGTCCAGCCATGAGATCATAGTTTATAGCATTACTCTTTCTAACACAGACCAGTGCCTTCTAGCACAGTAGCTACTAGCCCAAGTGACCACTGAGCTCTTGCAGTGTTGCTAGTCCCAATGGAGATAGGGAAGAACGGTATAGTGCATCTTATTAATAATCATTCTTCTGTTCCTCTTTGATAGTGGGTTTGGACTTACTGGTTTATATAAAATGCATTATAAAATTTGCTTTCACCTATTCTAAAAAATTTTTGAGGTGTGACTAAGAGAAAATTCAAAATTGTGCAAGTGCATTGGTGTTGTGGTTTAGACCACTTAGGAATCACTAGGAATGGCGTGCAGTTAGTCCTGTCCAGGTCTACCCAAACCATGTGGCTGATGTGTACAGATAGGATGGGTTTTGGCAAAATTATAAGAAATGAACACTGTGGCAAGACTGGCATCAGCAAAATGGAAATGTTTGTTAATTTACTACTTCTTCACTGAAGATGTATGTCTGGAAATGCTACTATTAAAACCTTATAATATTTTTCTTAGATGTGATTTTGAATTTGGAAGTTATAAAATTTATAACTGTACTCATAGTAACTAGTGAAACAGGAGAAGATGTGCAAAGAGAAAGCAGATGATTCCCACCTCTTCCGATCCTCGTCACCACCCCGGGCCTTAGGTAGCCATTGTCCTGCTCCTCTGGACCCTTCCATTTCAAAGCCATACAGATGTGTGTGCGTATGTTTGTTTGTTATGGTTGTTGCTGTCACCTGTTGTGATGCGGATGTCCAGCGCTGTCTTAGTTGCTTTTCATGTTGCTGGCACAAAATGCCCAGCAGCTTCAAGTTAAAGAGCAGAGGTTTATGTTGGCTGACAGTTGTAGAGAAGTCAGTCCGTAGTTGAGTGACTCCAAGGCAGGTTGGCCAGGCAGAGAGGAAACAGTTCATGGCTTGACAGCGGGAAGCAGAGAGCAGTCAAGGGAGGAGGGTGAGAAATAAAATAGACTTCCAGGCCACCCAGCAGTGACCCCTCCTCCCGCCAGGCTTCATCTCCCAGCATCACACTGAATTATACACCATCCATAGACTAATCCGTTGAGGAATATCACGGCCCCCCTGACGCCATCACCTCCCAACCCAGCCCCCCTGAGTGCATGTCCCCTTGGGGGACATTAGATAGAAACCATGACACTCACCCTTCAATTTGTTTTACTTACCATATCAGTCTTCTGAGTTTATACAGACAGATGTATCTATAATTTTTAATAATTATGTAATATTGTTTATGATAGACATACTACATTTCATTTCATCATTTGTCTATTAATGGGCATTTATGTTATTCTAGAACCTCTCTCAGTTATGACACCCATCTCACCCTCACCACAAACAACACTGGAATAAATATCTTGGTACTTATATCCTTATGTACTGGTCCTTTTTTTTTTTCTATAGGATAGATTCCCAGAAGTGGAATTGCTTGGTCAAACGGTATGTGTATTTTAAATTTTAATAGATATTGCTACATTTCTGTACCCAAAGGAATAGAGAGTCATCTTCACACATCAAAGGCCCATTTCCGACATTCTCACCAGCACGGAATGCCAGTGCCCTTTTTAATTCTTGCCAATCTTATTATCTCTGATGATTAATTTCCATCTTCTTTGTTACTACTGGTATTGTATGTATTTTCATTGCCTGTTGTTCATGAAATTCTCTTTTCTTCATTTCATGTGCATTTTCCATAGGCCATTTTTTCATTTTCAGTTTCTAGGTGCTCTTACGTTTTATAAATAGTATTCCTTTGTTGTATGTGTGTAAATAGATCTTTATAGTCTGCCTCTGTTTGTGGTCTTTTGCTGAATGAAAACTATTAATTGTTTAATCAAGTTATGTCTGTCTTTTCCTTTATTGCTTCCGAGTTATTTGTTATGCTCAGAGTGGTATTATCTACCTCAAGGTTATACAGACATTCACCTTATTTTCCTAATTTTTAAAAATATTCAGTCTTACTCTAGTTTTAAGTTTTGTATATGATATGAAATAGGATTCTATTTTTCTCTTCTTTTTTCCTAGATGGATAACCAAGTCCTTAAGGCCTAGTTGTTATAAGAATCTTTATCTTTCATGAGATGGAAATATTCTTCTTGTCACATGTAAAGATACCATATATATTTGTATCATTTGGGGATTTTCTGTTCTGATTCATATATATTTCTCTGCCAAGACCATTTTGCTTTGAATGCAGTAGCTTTCTAGTGATTAGCAATGTCTGGTAAGTTCTCCTTTGCTAGCCTTCTTTTCAGACTTTTCATAACTGTTATTAGCCATTTATTTTTCATGTTCAGGTTAAATTAAATCCTTAAATTTAAAATTTGAGTTGTATGTTTTATTTTTTGATATGAAAGGTAATATATAACACTGCACAGTAAGTAAAGCAAAAAATAGTTTTTTTCTAAGGGGATCATTTTACTTCATGCTGGTAATTGGAAAAATGTTTACTGATAAAGTAAGGGTTTATTTTTTTCTGTCAATTTAATTCTTTAAATATG
Organism: Octodon degus; assembly: GCF_000260255.1. Classification (NCBI taxonomy): domain Eukaryota; kingdom Metazoa; phylum Chordata; class Mammalia; order Rodentia; family Octodontidae; genus Octodon; species Octodon degus. The sequence continues at coordinate 25,989,077 of NW_004524577.1, read as the reverse complement.
ATTTTACATAACATCTGTGGTGACTGTACAGTTACTCCAAGATGAAAACAATGAGGATATAGAAATGACAATTTAAGAATCAGATCTCTGCATTAAAATTTAAAAACTTCAAATTTTCAATGACTCTAACATTATAAATTTATATTTCTGTTCATGTTCCAAACTGTGAAGCATACCTGAATCTAGATTGGTTGAGGGGTTAATGTAATGATATGAACAAACAATTATCGGTGAAATACATTGAAAATATATATTTTGAAATCTTTTATTACTAGATTATTTCTAGGAGTAATATTGAATATTTTATGGACTTAGAAAATTCTCACATCTGACGTTTTAGGCAGAGTTGCCTAATATTTGACAATTCTTAACTTTTAATTTCTATTAACACGATATTCACTTCACCAGTCTCACATTCTTTTTTTTTTTGGCGGTACCAGGGATCAAATTTGGGACCTTAAGCATGCCAGTCAGGCACTTACGCCACTGAGCTGTCTCCCTGGCCCTATTCTTACATTCTTAATTGCTTTTAGAAAGCTGCAGTTATTACAATATTAAAATATAAGTACCTTTGTGTTTTTCTAAACATATTTGAAATATTGGAGTAATTGAAATATATATTCAATATATGTAACACTTTAATTCTTGTAATATACTTAATATATTGAATATATGTAATACATTGAATATATGTAATATTGAAACATTACATATATATGTAATATTAGGTTGCCGATCTATGCATATGCAAATAAAGGTGATGTCTATATTTTTTTCCCTTGTGGTTCTGGGAATTAAACCTAGGGCCATGCTTAAGCTAAACAGATGCTTTACTAAGGAGCTATTCACCAAGCCGAAGACTGTTAAAATCTTTTTTTTTTTTTTTTTTTTTTTCTGATATTAAGGATTAAGCCTGGGGCCTTGTTCATACTAGACAGTTTCTCTACAACTGAGCTTCATCTCCAGCTCAAAGTTCATATTTTGCTCATGGAAGTAGTGTGATAGCCCATATAGGTCTTTTTTTTAAAGAATGTATTTAGTACAGGGTTTTACAGGGTCTCACTACCCAGATAGGACCTGTAGTGATTCTCCTGTTTTCAGCTTCCCAAGAGCTGGGATTACAGGTGTGAGCCACCACACTCAGTCTCAGTCACTGCCTCAGTGGGCCCTGGACACAGGGCCAGCACCATATGCTAGGATCGAACCCTGGTCTCTGTGTCTGCCTAAGCATGTGCTTTAATCCACTAAGCAATCTGGCTGCCCCCACGTAGGTCTTGATGTGTTTACTTAGTTCATCTTTGTAGCCAAAGATGAAACAATGTAATATGATTACTCTTGAATAATATACTTGGGTAAAATAGAGGTGTCTTAAAAATTGGGATTCCCACTGATATTAATGATATTACAATGCAAGTAAATAGATTGATTGGATACTTTTTGGATGTATGTAAATATTAAAGATAATAATTTAGGAAAGAGAGAAATTATATTACATGAAGACCAAAAAAATAGAGTTCAGTTCAAATATTGAACTTATAAGCTTTGTTAATCAAAATTAAATTTTCTACTTTGTACTAAAGAAGGTGACGGACAGTGGCCGTCTGGCTTCCCTCTAGTGCTCATGTTGAACCATGCACAAGGCACTTCAGGGCCCCGCATTTGGTCTCTACTCTCCACTAAAGTGCATCAATACTTTGGGGGAATATTTCTGGATGCCGTGGTTAACTAAGCAGAAGTTTGTTGCTTTTGGAACAAACTTTGGCTAAAGACAAAGGATGCTTTGAACAATGTGTTGCTGGGGCTTAAAGGGACAAATGAAGGCCAGCAGGGAGAGCGTGCATGGCAAAGAGGTCGTGGTAGTTACAAGCTGTTGAAACAAGAGGATCCCATCAAGAGCCAGAAGTCGGTCAGGACATGTGTGAAGATGGCAGGGCTGGAGGCTTAGCGTGGTCCCAGGGTTTGCACATGAGCTGGTTTTCATTGGTTCAGAGCATGTTTCATCGTCCTCACCACTGAGGAACATGAGCATGCAAGCGAAAGAGTGTATCTCAAGATTATTATGTGCATGCATCTTTCCAAATTCTACATTGTTAATGTTAAAATTATTTTAAAAATGTAGGTAGAGAGGTTTGGTAGGTAGCTCACGGGTGTTTGCCCAGCATGTATGAAGACCTGGCTTCAATCCCTAGCACTGCTAAAAAAAAGAAAAAAGAAAAAGGTAGACTCCTAGATATTTACAAATTTAAAATTACACTGAAAATCAATATATACTAGATGTCAAAAAAGAATAAAAGAATGATTTTTATAATACTGTCAAATATTTAAGGCTTTAATTTACTCTAGGGCTGTCCAATTCCTAAAAACCCTGAAAGATAAAGCTGTTTAAATTAGGATAGAGAATCTATCTGTTTTTGTAAAGCAGACATAAACAACCACCTGTGACCAAGAATTGGAGGGGCTACAGCACTCCATAGACAATCCTGTAGCCATGGAGCTTAGTGGTCTTAAACCCACAAAGCAGAATTTGTGGCAGTGCACCAAGATGTCCAAAAAGCCACTTACATTTAAGATGATATAAGCTGTATAATAATGAAAATTAATGCTCACAGGACGTACAGAGTGGGAGACTAGCGAGCATAGGATGCCCTAACACTGTAACATTGGGTTTGTTTAATTTTTAAATCTTATTTTATTTGCTTTTGGTACCAGGAATCAAACTTAGGACCTGGTGCTTTCCAGGCAGGCACTGAGACACTGAACTTTATCCCCAGCCCCTCAACACTGGGTTTAAAAAAAGAGGTCATTTTTATTGATTTAAGTTACTCAGCTAGGTTTATACTAGAGACCAAGTCTTGTTCTTGTTGAGATGTTCCTAATACTAAGCATTACTTTTCTGCCTTTACTATCATCTGAAAATGTCTAAGTGAAATGCTGCCAGCCTCCCTCTTCCTTTTGCTAGTCCCCTAGTAGACTATGGTAAGCCTCTCCACATAGGGGAAGCAGCCCAGGATTGATGCCGCAGATCCGGTGCCAGTATTGACTCCTACACCACTTACATCTTAAACAGCTCTGTCGGGGCTTCAGTATAAGATCCTCAGGAAAGATGTAGCACTTTCAGAGTAAGGACACACTCTGTTTCTTTCTTGCTGTAGACATTGTAAATCAGCCGTAATGGGGGTCCACATGCTTGTCTTTTCTGCTGGCAGGTCTTCTCCCCGTGAAGAAATGAATTGAGACCGCTCTATTTACTTAGGTGAAGCCACTGGGTCAGTCATCAGTGACCCTTATTCTCTGTGCCTTAACGAGAAATCTCTCTATCTTTTGGGAAACATACTGTGAGCTGGTGACATGTGCCACCTGCTGCAGTGAACTTTCAGGTTAAGCCATGTCAAAAGAATACCTTTTAAAATGGCACATTAAATTTGATCCCTTGCTATTAATCCCCACAATATTTTTATACATCTGAATGTTTAAATGTCAGCCTTCTATTTTCCACTGCCATTTCTACTAGTATTCAAATTCTAATGAGTGCTATAACTACTTGCACACTCACACACAAGAAAAGAAAAAGATGAAAGAAAATACCATACCATCTATCTCTTCGTATTGCGTTTGTTAAAGGCCAGCTTACTATCACTGAAAGAGGGATAGGACTATTGAAATGTATGAATAGAAATCTTCAAAAGGGAATCTGTCAAAGCGATAGTAGTAAAGGTATTTTAAATATAATTGCAGTTGTATTCAGGAGGGAGAGAAAAAGTCAAAGAATTTCTACTTAATGACATTCCTGAGGTGTGGAAAATTTTGTAAGGACGAGTAGACTATTCCCAGGAAGGAGGGCACCACAGTGTCCTCCAATTGAGGGCGGCACATGTCCCTCAAGCTCCAGTTTGTCTGACCAGGTCTCTGCCATATCTGTTAAGACCCCTTCATTTTCATCCTCTCAGTCTTCCAGCATGGAGCATAGGATCGTTTTGTAGGGACACTGAACAAATATTATCTTTTACATGGGGTTTTCAGAAGAATCCTTTTATCTTCTAGATGGCCAGGCTCCTTGGAGGCCTGAACAATGAAAAGTTTGAACAGAGCTATCTCAGCCCCAGAACCCCAGGAGCTTAACACGCTTTGAAGTGGATTGCTCTCCACTGTGGGGCCACAATGAAAGTGGGGTTTTCATAGCCTTTGCATTGATGTCTGCAAAGCCATATGGCTTTGTAAGATGGGCCCCAAAGCTGCGTAACTGATTAAAAGAAATGTCAGATAGTTGAAGGCTTCCATACTCAATGTGAGACTGGCAGAAAGAATTGTTCTCTTGGGGTCCATTAATCTTGGGGAATCTCACTTGAGCATCCTCAGAGGTTAGTCCAAGACATTAAAGACAGATATTGGTCACAAGGGCCTTCAAAGTGAAAGTTGAAACAGTGTCTCCAGCCCACCTTTGGGAGAACTGCTTTGAGAGGAACCTGGCCAGTGCAGGAAGTGCTTTAGGATCGTAGGTCATTTCTGAGAGTGTAGCTCATATCACGTTGTCTTTTCTTCCTTGTTTCACATTGTGATCCAAGATCTGTATTGTCTCGAAACCCACAGGTTCCATTGTCTCATGCCTAATGTTGACTGCAACTCCCCTTTCTCAGATGAATAGTGTAAATCAGTCCATACAGTAGGTGCCAGAGCTCTTGTGTTTTTGTTGCTGCTGTAGAAATCATTCTGCCTGTGTGTGTAACCCAGCACACTGACCTTAACCTAAGAACACAGTCATATATTTCACATTGTTTAGTGGGAAGTTGATGAAACTTGGCCTTGTAGGTAGAAGAATTCATAGATGTGACAAATTGTTCTCTGGCTTCATAACCTACCACCGATTATTGGGAAATGGGGTTTGCAGTCAAGGGAAGAAAAAGCTCATCTTAAGATGAGCTTTAAAAACCTACCATAAAAAAGTTAGCTGGCTCTGCATTTAAGTTGTTTTTTTTTTTATCATCAAGAAATGCTTTAATCCTACAACAAATAGTAAGTAATAGGAGTTTCAAAACCAAACCACCTCACTGCTCTGTTTCTTCCCCAGTGACATCTCTGCTCCACCCCAGCCCTTCACCAAATGGGGTGCTGATAGGTGTGCAGAGTAGAGGTGGCTAAAGAGCTGGCGCCTGGCCATTGTGTGAAATAGCTAATTTCAGAAAAGTTTGTACGTTTTGACCTCTCTGAGCTTCCATAGATCATTTCAAAGAGGGAAGTAATTCAAACGTGAAGGCATTTCCAAGAATTGTGCTAGAAAATAAAGTGGCTTGTGTTATTTTTCTCATAGTGATCTATCTTTGGAGTAGAAATGTAGAATATATGATATTTTCATACATTAGGGAAAATATGACTTTGCAGAAAATAATAATAATTATTATAAATCATGGAGGTGATTATTGTAGAGAAACTAGAAAAACACAGCTAAGAAGAAATACATTCGAAATGATCCTAGAGCTTATCACTTGGCGAAAGACACTTTTAAAGAGCGAATTTAGCTTTCACTCCTGTCTTTTGATGATTACTCTTTTCACTAGGCACTTCCAGTGTTAAAGCCTCAGCATTTAAAACAATCAGGTGGACTTTTATTTAGCTGTGAAAATCTGTAGGTCTGAAGGCATTCATTTTTTTTCTATTTATTTCCATTGTGGAAAGAATGAAAGAAAACCTAGTTTTTACTCAGAACCTAACCAGGTAAAGACAGTACACATCTTATTATGTTTTATAGTTCTTTTTCTAATATTCGATGATTATTGATTCTTGGTGTGCATTTTCTGTTCAGCTTAGAAGAACCTTCTGGAACTGACCAGCTATAGATGAGTTGAGCACCCTGCTTATTTAGAAATTTCTTTTAACAGAAACAGACCAAAAATTAAAGAGACTAAGGAGAGGGGGTACTATTTCAAGTGGTCATGCATAATTGTTTAGGACACTGAAGCCATTTCCTATTTTCAGAAACTCATTTTATGAAATTCCAAGTGGTAGCATTTTTCCTTCAGCTCTTGTATTTGTTGAAGTTTGAGAAAGCTTTTGTATTTTATGTGCAGGAAATTATTCTGAACAACACATTTTAATAGGTTCCAGGAGTCAACAGAGATGCTATATTCATTCAGAGAATAGAACAGGTTTCCTTTGTTTTGCTTTAACACTTGGGGCTTTGTGTGATTTCTTCAGAAACCAGCCCTGCAGCGGCGCTTAGCCAAGTTATGGGTTGTGGAGTGATTTGTTGATTGTGGAGGGTCCCCAAGTTCCTAAGGGCACATGGTTAGTATGATTTGTACATTGTATGCTGAGCAAACAGAGGATCTGTAAGCGTATGCGGGTTGTCCTGTTACGTTCTCTGTGCCTTGAACTGTGCCCGACATGGGAGGGTGTTCCACAGATGCCCATCAAGTATTGCTTCTTGTGGTTTGAAATTGCGCATTTCCCTTACTTTTTATTAGTCTCCTGGCCTGGAATTCTGGTGCTAGTTTGTTCCAACTTTGAAGGAGAACATGTTCTTCTCCATATGACCAGTGGATATTGGTCATATCTTCCAGTTAATGAATTTTTAGTCTGGTACAATTTTATTTTATATTTTGCACTCAAGTCTGTTCTGAAAACAGAGCAACCATTATGAGTTCTTTACTTGCTGTTCTTTTCAGTCCTTTATATAAAAGAATGACATTAATTTTTTCTGTTAAATTCTGATTTCAAGTCTAATTTAATTTGGAAAAATAGAGAGTTTTCAGCCTAGGTGATGTAGCCTTCCATTGAATGCTCCAGGTTGAGATTTTTATTTTTTATTTTTTGGCGGAACCGGGGATTGAACTCAGATCCTTGCATTTGCCAGTCAAGTGCTTATCCTACTGAGCCATCTGCCCAGCCCGAATGCTCCAGGTTGAGAAGTAGATACCTAGACAAAGTGTGTTGTCCTTTCACTGATTTGAGTTCTTTACATTATAGCATTATTCTTGGTGGGGGGTAGAGGATAACACATGTGAAAACAGTCATTTAAAAGAGTAGAATTAAGCACTTTACTAATTACTCTGGCCCAAATACATGGATCTGACTATGTGCTCATGCATGCATAATAGATGAACAGAGAGAAAAAAAGAAACCACTAGAAATGTGGCCAAGAAGCACCATGATTTGGGGTATATTTTCTTTGTAATCGAAGTATAAAAACATACTTGAAAATAGCAAACATTGAAGTCATATTATCATTCACCTCCAGGGGAGAGGAGGCAACTGAAGTCAGTTAGGGATGCCGGAGTCCTCGTGCCCTGTCTGTGCTTGCTTAAGTTGAGTGCTTCATGTAGGTGTAGATGTTCATTATGTTATTTTCTTTATAGATTTTTTTATTAAGAAAGCAATATAAGATGCAAAATAAATTTGCATGTAAATGAGATGTCTCCAGTTTACAGAAGGGTTTTGTTTTTCTGCCCTAGCTCTTTCAGCCTTTGCTGGACAGATCCCATCAGCAGGATGGGTAGCAGTAGGAATGAAAGGATGGAGAGGCATTATTGGAACACAGAACTCATTTAAGAGATATTGTAGAATACACTCAGATATTTGTTGTTTCATCAGAAATGAGAAATTTGAATTCTGCTACATAATTTTTTACTCTCTTTCTTCACTCAGTTTCTGACTGTACATAAGCCATTGACAGCTGTGCATCTATGTGGTTACATCATGGGCAGATACCTGAGTGAGTGCCACATGATGTCCCCTTAGCTTGGTCCTAGTAGTGGAGCGTCCTTGTTGGGAACAGGGGCCACAGCTGCCCTCTACTCATGACCTGGCCCTCAGTGACTATTCCTAGAAGCACAAGCCCTAGGAGCCCCAAGTGTGTAAGAGACGTTGGCTGAAAATTACGTGGCTCCAGAAGAAGCCTGAGGCAGAGACAGAGATGGGCAGAGGAACACAAAGGAATGTGGCCATTTGGGAGAAAGAGTGCTGGGCCCAGAGAGACGATGAAGATGCCCCTCTGTGCCCTATTTGCTGAGGCTGCTAGAATAAAGCACCACACACTGGGTGGCTTGAACAACAGGACCTGACTGTCTTACACTCTGGAAAGTGGAAGTCTGAGGTCACAGTGTCAGCATGGCTGTTTCCTTCTGAGGGCTGTGAGAGAGCATCTTTTCTGTGGAGTATCTCCTCCATTTCTACTAAATGCTTTGCAGTAGGCTCCACTGACAGCAAGTGCAAAATCTGTGAAGAACACAACCACAAACCAAGATCCTTTCTTGAGAGATAATAGTTGAAAGTACATTTTCCAGACAACAAAGCAAGGAAAACTTGTGAGCTACTCTTAGCTACTATTCCTTTTTTCTTCTATCCAGACCCTTCTCCACACCTCATTAGAGCAAAAACCAATCTATTGAAACCCAAACAATCCCACTTTAGATGATGGCAAATGAATCATTTCTACTGCATTACCTGTCCAATCAACCTTTGTGGGTAAACTTGGAAAGCCCACACTGTTTATAACTTTGCCTCACTGAGAATGTAGCCAGGTGTCTCAAACTTACGGAAGCACCTTTGCAACATGGCCTGGCCTGTTGTTGAGATGAACTGGGGGCCATGGAGCTGCCTCGGAGTAGAGGTCACAGGAATTTCAGTTCTCCTCCCATGCTGTTACTTTGGGAAATCAGTAGAGCTACACTGTGAGCAACTGTGTCTTCCCTGCTGTGACAGTGTCACCTTCTCACTAGTGGTGTCACCATGGTGCCTAAGGCTGGATGTTTAGATTCCTCAGGTTCTTCTGAAGTGGAGGAGAATGCTCATGCCTGGAACTATATCCAGCGGAGCAATGGCAGAGACATCCTACTACATACTTAGGATATATCCTCCTGTCTCAGTGATAAAATTCTGAGCTTTTCAAGGTGGTAACACATTCAACTAAAAGAGGGGATGCACCAGGCTGCCTCTTTCACAGCTGGATATAGCTATCGTTCTGTGTTCTGGTCATTGACAGACATGTTAGCAGAAGTTGTTTAAGGGATAGCCAGTTGTTTGAGATTCTTTTGCTTCTACTTCTTTCTTTCTATGAGGACTACATTGGTGCTTGCTAGAGCTCCAACAGCCATATTGGTTAATAGAATAAGTGTGAGATGTACAATGGACCTAAAGTGGGCTGACAAACTGAGAGATAGAGGTATCCTGAGTCTAATGGGTTGGTAGTGTCCACAGCAGTCCAGACTCACTGCCACTGAATCTCTTTTATCTAAGAAGCGTATTTTGGGCGTGTCATTTTTTAGGGTGAGAGCCTCTCCGCAGGAACGTCCCTCACCTCCCTGCACAGGGTATTATACAGTGTTTTGGAGAGTGACGGCTGATCCAGGGAAGATGGAGAAAAGAAAATTGCAGCCTGAGACTCTGAGAAGAGTTGGTCTTCTGGACTGGGTGGCACTAGCATCTTCTCAAGGCATCTTTTATGTGAGAGAAGGAGAAGACTGAACCTGTGTCCTCTCTAGCTGCTCCCTTATATCATCAAAGCTCTGCCTCTTGAGATCACAGACAGTGTTGGCCATTACGATTTTCTGCCAGCTTTCATTGCATTGCATTGCACTGTAGCAGCAGCAGCAGCAGCAGCAGCAGCAGCAGCATCTCCAGCAGCAGCAGCAGCAGCATCTCCAGCAGCAGCATCTCCAGCAGCAGCAGCAGCAGCAGCAGCAGCAGCAGCAGCAGCAGCAGCAGCAGCAGCA
>NW_004524577.1:25972237-25973838 GCF_000260255.1 Octodon degus | reverse complement strand
AGGTCTATTTTGATGCCAGTACCATGCTGATTTTATCACAGTAGCCTTGTAGTATAATTTCAAGTCAGGAATTGTAATGCCTCCTGCCTTGTCTTTACTGCCCAGAATTGCCTTTGCTATTCTAGGTCTTTTCCAGTTCCAGATAAATTTTAGAAATGATTTCTCTATGTCTGTGAGATATTGGACAGTATCATCTTATTTTTATTCATTCAATAAAATCATTCATGTCTATAAATTATTTTTATTCTTTCATTATTTAGGTGTTTTCATGCTGGAGCCTGTGGACCACCACTCTCTCTAGTGCATGAATATTTTCCTATAGCTTTCCTCTCAATCTCAAAAGACTTACTGTTTGCAGAAACTTAGGAAGGATTATTTTGTTCTCTTCCATGGACCCTTTCTCTCCACCTCAGTTTTTAAACTTTTTATTAATACATGTTTATCATACATAATGATTACTTTCATTATGGGGAGTCAGGCCATGTATATAACCCGTCTTACTTCTGTCCCCCCTCAATTTAAGCATCTTGTGGTACAGAGCGAGGGCTCATGCCTGTTTTTCGTGGACAGAGAGTAGCTCACCCCTGAGCCAGCATGTGGAGACAGCCAGCTGGGCTCGGCCCTTCCAAACGAAGCACTTCCACAGACAGTTTCCACCCTTACCTTTACAGGTTTCCCTCAGATTCCAGTGATGTATGAGCTTCTTTAAAAGAACTTTTTCATACTCATAATGCTGACTTACATAATTTAAAAAATAATTTTATGTATAAAGAAGTGTGTAGGTATATATTTCTGTGTCACTAGTAAAACTAAGATATTTAAACAAGTAAAACAATTACAAAAACAATGGGATTTACAATATCACTATCTTAGTATCCCATGTGAAAGATGACACTCGGCTGAAAGGGAGTCACTATTCACAAGATGCATACATTATTGATGACCATGACCCAGGAGTATTTGTCTGAGTTGGCTTATTCGTTACAGTCATTGTGAACCTCAATTCTAGAACATCCCTGATAAAGAGCCTTTGGTGGTGACTTCGCAGTGCTGCACAGTATCATTTACTTCATGTATTATGGGCCTCTTCTGATCATTTCTTATTAGCCCAGGGCAACAGAACTAGTACTACTTAGGCCTCTTGACTGCTAAAATATACGGACACAGGGCATAGAGGTTACAGGACGGCCTGAAACTAAAGGGTAGTCACTGTAGTGTGTCTGGGTTTTAGTATTATCAATGAGGTGGCAATAATATTTTTTGATTGTTTGTTTTTGTGGTACCAGGGATCAAACTTGGGACCTTGCACTTGCCAGGCAGGTGCTTATGCCACTGAGCTATTTCCCCAAACCACAGTAAATTTTTTTTAAATGCATAAAACATTCATATATTTCTAAAAATTCCTTTCAGGCTCCACTGGAAGCAAACCAAGATAGAATATACTCAAGGCCAGAACTGGTGCCAACCACAGGCAGTGAATGAGTTAACTGAATGTGACTTGACTTACAAGCAGGCACATTTAATGTGTATGCTTAAAATAGTTGAGCCTGGGCCTAATTAATATCTCTGTTTTTTACTGCAATAATTATTTGAGCCGAAAT
>NW_004524577.1:25964870-25968148 GCF_000260255.1 Octodon degus | reverse complement strand
CAGCATCTCCAGCAGCAGCATCTCCAGCAGCAGCAGCAGCAGCAGCAGCAGCAGCAGCAGCAGCAGCAGCAGCAGCAGCATCTCCAGCAGCAGCAGCAGCAGCAGCATCTCCAGCAGCAGCAGCCCTGGCCACCACAGCCACCACCTCCTGGCAGAGATGCACTGTTTTGAGCCCTTCCTCGCTTTTCATCATTATTTCAGAAAAGAGGATAGAAACAATGTAGGACATGCTGGTACCAGTGAAGATGAGTTTTCCTATAAAATTCATATGGCTGATACCGCAGCAAAGTCCTTTAGCTTTTCCAAAAGTGTTCCTCTTCACCTGCAGCCAGACTTTCCTTACATTTAGGCCAAGGATGTGCACATGATTGTGATTGAAAAACACAATTAAAGGACATGGATAGATTAGAAGTTTATTTGTGCAAAACACTGGAGAAATAATCGAGTTTGAAATTTTTTTATTCCCAAGTAATAAACATTGCCCTGACAATGTGTATTTGCCTCTTTCATGTGCTTTTCAGCATGCATGAAGCCAGGAAGTAGCTAACCACCTGTGAGCAGCTCCGTTCTCTGGGATGGTACTCTGATTGGCTGGGGCGCGCAGGGAGGAAGCGAAGAGGGGCAAGGCTGTGGTTGGGTGAGCCCTGAGCGCCAAGGGGAAGGAGAATAAAACTGCCTTGGTGGAAGTGTGGCCAGGCCCTGGCTCCAGTGGCAGGAACCCACTCACACAGCTGTCGAGGGTAAATAAAGGTTACGCTAAAGCTGCCTTCTCTGCCTTGAATTATTCATGTGTCGAAACATCTTTGGATTCACAGCAAGCCCCTAGAGATGAACATTTTCATGGAGGGCAAGATTTAGGGGAAACATAATGCTTAGAACTTATTTCATCTGTAACAAGGCAAAGTCCTTTCCTAAGTGTGTCATTTAGAGTCATAATGATGTGAGACTCTTAAAACATATCTCCTGCCTAGGGAACTGCTACCGCAGTTAATACCATCCATTTTACCTACTTCAAGTGTATGAAATATCGTATTTTCTCACTGTGTCCTTTTTTAATGCACTTTCAAATATTTACAATGGCTTTTCAAGGTTTATCTTAACCTCAGGTCCTATTGCTTTTCATACCTCTAAGCTATTAACTTTATCAATATGAGGTCACCATTCTTGATGCTTATTAGGAGCCTATATAACCAACTTCTGTGTGGTAGAAGAGGGATTTTGATACTGGTCTTGGATAGGTATCTTATTTTGTGTATCTTTTATGGTAAGGTGTCCTGTGGTTGGTAGGAGTTGTCCAGCTAACACAGATTCCAACAGTTTTCTGACAGTTATTCCATTTGTCTCTTGTCAGAGAGCAAGATTGAGCATGCTGTTGCATTGGACTTCATTTACTGATTTTTAGTTATGCAAAAGTCTAGAGATCCAAAGATCACTTGATTTGTATTATTCCATAACTTCCATCATCAAAAATATTGAGATCATATTAAATACTATGTTGCAACCAGGAAAACATGTGAGTATAAAGAAGATGTGAAAAAAAAAAATGAAGATGTGGAAAAGTGACAGCAGTCCCCAGATGTGGGACAGGAATCCTATCCCACTGAGATAAGCACCAGCATGGGGATTCTGGCTCCTGGAGACCCTATGAATGCCATCCCCTAGGTTTTAAAGTGCCTGAGAAGAGTCTAGAAGGCATGTGGTCTTCAGGGAATTATGCAAATGCCATCAAGTAGCCTTACGATCCCTGTGTTTGCAGGGGTGAGGAGGGTGTCTTCAAACAGGAGCCCAACTGGTAACTTGAGTGCTCTCCAAGTGTCTTTCTGCTTGCTGACCATTATCTCTTACGTAGCAAGGATAGGTATAGGTGAGTATGTCAAAATGCAATTTGAGTTGTTGGAGAGATTTCTAAAGATGAGGAGGTAAGGAGAAGGCTTTATCCAGGAACGCTATCACATTGATGAAAAAGATACTGAAGCTTCATCAGTTTATATGAAGTTGGCCATTTCATGGGGAAACTGCTGCACATAGACAGAGGGGTTCGTCTAGTTTGCTTATGCCTGCCCACCCCTGTTGTACATTTCAGGAAATTGTTTTCTCATAAAAATACATGGGGAAAAGTAAAGAAAAAAGGAGATGAAATAAACTTATGTAGAAGTTCTGCTTATACTTTGACTTAAATTCCTTGCATGGCTGGTTCTTGTTTAAGACCAGAAATGATCAAACTTTGATTTGCAAGCTGCAGGATGAACTGAATGGTACCAAAGCTTTCCTCTGTGCTCTGTGCTGGTGGTGGTAATTAGCCATGCATGGGTCATAGGTTGGTGCTTAGTTCTGTTCCTCAGAGCATGTCTGCAATCTTTGATATCTACTTAAGTATAAATAATTTGCATCATCTTTATTATCATTTTTCTATTAATCTTTGACTAGGTGACATTTGATATTTTCTCTATGACAGACCATGAAATTTAGCAATCAAATCCTTTTATTTATTCAGAGTTTGCACTTGATTTGAATAATTCTCAATGAAATGTTGTACTGGGGCTTTTAAAATATTACTTAGTGGTTCTTTGGCATTGAGTAAATATGTTATTCTGAGCGATTATTTCTAAGCACCTGATTTTTAGATTCTTTAATTCTCATTGAAATGAGAATCATACTTTGAAACCAGTAGACACTGAGATGCTAGAGTGTTTCAGGCCTTTTCAAAACAATATGACTGTCCTTTTGTATATCTCATTTACCATTTACTATTATGTTTTATCATGCCTGAGCTACACCTCTGAGCCCTTTTTATTTTAAAAAATTGGAAACATGGTCTCCTGAAGTTGTCAAGGCTAGACTTGAATTTACCATTCTCCTGCCTCCTTGTAGCTAGGATTCCAGGTGTGCACCACAGAGCCCAGGTTCTAAGTCTTTACTTGTTTTTCTGATAATTACGTCTACATCATACTGATAAGTAGAAATGTTCAGTGATGATGAGACATTTGTGTAATCTGACTCCGTGCAAGTGAGATTATGAGATTTGGAATTCTGTACATGTATAGTTAAGCTTTCCTAAGGCAATCCTATTAACAGTTATTTCTCATCTAATGACTCAGAGAGTTATTTTCAGTGTTTTGAGCTTCATCTAATTTTTTCTTTGTTTGGACAGTATCATCTTATTTATTTATTTATTTATTTTTCCATAATTTTATTGATAAACAAATAGCAATGAGACAGTTTCACATCAAATCGCTAGGACAGTTTCAATAATTAACACACTGCATACATTCTTCTTA
>NW_004524577.1:25945902-25960544 GCF_000260255.1 Octodon degus | reverse complement strand
TCTCACCCCCAGGGTGCGCTGAGGCAGTGACTGAGACTGGGCGTGGTGATGTGCTCCTGTAATCCCAGCTCTTGGGAGGCTGTAAACAGGATGATCACTATGAGTCCTATCTAGTAGTGAGACCCTGAACACCTTGTAGACCCTTCCCTAAAATGCAGAAAAAAAAATTAAATAAAAGAAGGGATCTAAAGGGCTGAGGGAGAGAACGAAAAGAACACAGGGTGATGAAGAAAGGAGGGTAGATCTCTGCAGCATCCTTGGCTTGCTAATTCCTTGCTTACTATGAAGGCTTCTCCCAAAGGCATCCACATCTGCATAGGATAACTGCTGTAGTTAGACCACGTCCTGGTTTTCAGACACTCAGACTGTCTTCCTGTCTTTCTGCCACTTATCACTGATGGGACTTAGCTTCTGCTATGGGGCAGGTGGTGGAAATCACGATGAGCATTGGTGAGAGAGTGTGCAGGAAGTGGTGTCTGTGGGCCTTGGCATAGGCCAGGCCCTTTGTCAGAGCATCGCCAGCATAACAAGAAAAATATTAAAAGGAATGTGTCTTTGAATTTGTGTCATACATCAAGGGGACAAATAAAGGTATGAGAAAGGTACCCCGTTTTGTCGACGTCTATGCTAGCCTTTAGGTTTTGATACTACGTGATATGATCCTGTTTTGTTTTTTTTTTTTCATATAGGGTCTTGCTACGCAGTTCAGACTCATAGTGATCCTCCTATCTCAGCCTCTCTAGTGCTGGGATTACAGGTGCATGCCACCATGTCAAGTTTTGATAGGATCTTTTTAACATAGAAAGTGATTTATTATGATTACTATTAGCTGTTTTATGAAAGGAATTACCATCTTGCAAGAGATGAGTGGCAGCCAATTATATTGTAATCTTGGAACCTCATTGCTACCCACTGAATCGGCCTTTTGCTCTTTTCCAACCTACTTAGCTGTCACCTCTTAAAATTCTCTTAGCTATGTTCCTAATGCTGTTCTTTGTTCCTTGTATGGTCAGGGATCCTGTGGTAAGTTTTGCTACCTTGGTATTTAGTCCACTGCCATCATTTTACCTCTGTGCTCCTCAGTTGCCAGGTGCTTCTCCATAGACATATATGTTTCTCTCCTTCATCCTGGGGCTGTGTTATGTTATTTCTATTTAACTGATATGAAAGATTATTTTGCATGCCTGTGGTCTCATGGCTGCTAATTGTTGTAAGATTCAAACTCTAGGCTTAACCTCTCTTTTGACTGCTCCCTTATTTTCTTGTTCTATTATTCTGGTTTCAAATGTAGAAAGGGTTAGTTTTGGGAGAGGAAGAGTCATGAGTTTGGTATAAACTGAATCAGTGAGAGACCATTTTTAATAATCTGGCTTACCATTTCGTGGTGACATAAGCAAGTTACTTAATATGTCAGATCCTCAATTTCCTCATCTATATCGTGGAGACCATCACGACACTTGAATTGTAGGTCATTGTAAAGATTAAGTGAAATGCTATTAGATGGCCTGGGGCAATAGCTCAGTGGTTTAAGCACCTGCTAGGTAAGCACAAGGTCTGGAGTTCAATCCTCAGTACGAACAATGAATGAATGAAGGGGGCAAGGGGAGGAGGGGAGGAAGAAGAGGGAGAGAGGAAGGGGGGAGGGAAGGAGGAGAGAAGAGAAGAGAAAAAAGGAAAAGAAAGAAATTATACTGATAAAAGCCCTTGGCATGTTAAAGATTATGTATGTATATTAAGCAGGTACAGTACAATTACTTTAAATTGTAAGAAATGCAAAATCTATTTTTCCCCTGCAGTGTCATTTTCTTGAGCAACCTTCAGCTTGGTGCTGCCTGTGCTGCTACTCTGCCCTCGTGTTTAGAAGGTCATAAGGCTGTGGTATTGAGGCCCTTTGCCTGATGCTTTCCATTTTCTTTGCTCCACAGAGGCAGCCCTTCAACACATTTGAGACTCCGCCCTCTTTCACCTTCATGTCTTTTCCTATTCGCACTACTGTACTTCTCTGAAGAAATCTCCCACTATCTTCCTTCTGTAACCATTCTGGTAATAGCAGGTTATGGTAAGCTTTCATCCCTAGAGATGGAAGGCCAAGAACCCAGCCTTTTCTTTGAAAATGCATGCGGATAGAAGCATTACCATCCTGCTATTTTCAACACTTGTAATTTATTATGCAATCCATAATTGAGCCCCTACTGTATATCTTCAGAGAGTTATAGTACCGAAAAAAAAAATAAAGACACAGGCCCTTCTGAATTGGTATACGGGACAGCGTTTCCCCGGGAAGGGACTCATGTTCTGCGTGCTTTGTTCCACTACCAGATGGCCTCCTCATCCTAGGACCTGTGGTCCTTCGCAGGCAGTGACACTCAGTGGCACAAAGTGAGTATCTCCATCCTGGTGGACTTCTGATTTGCGTTGGTGTATGGCAGGACAAAACCTCTTCCCATTTTGCTTCTCTCACTGCTGAATAATTCTCCTCCCCCCCGATTTACTGTGTTTCACCTGATATGTCCTATTCCCTTGATCTGCTTAGCCAGTGCTGTATTGTTTTTCACAAGTGTAAGTGTCTATGTTTTCAGGTTCTGCCACGTTTCATAGTTTTCAACTATTTTTATTTTTTTCTACAACAATGTAAAGACCATATTTGAGGTTTTTCTAACTTGCCAGATTATTCTAAGTGAGATTAAACATTCAGAGCTCAGCGTATAGCCCTGTGGGAGAGGCCTATCATTTAAAAGGCCTTGAGTTGAATTGACAGAACTGCAAAACACACAAAATTACATATTTTTATTAATAGAAAAGTATCATCCTGTGGCGTCTAGTTTTTCCTTCTAGGAGCATCCCTTATATTTACTTTAATGATAGTGGCATTAATTTTCCTTGCTAAAGTGTTTTCTCTTAGGTAAAAGTCACACACACTTCTCATTAATATTACACCATGATATAATTTAATTTTTTGTTTTTATGTAAATAAGATTTTATTGATACCATGTTTTCTGTTTATCACTGGTGGAAAAGCTGCTGAAGTTTTTTTAAGGAATCTGTGCAAGCAAATTAACTCATTTATTTCAACAGTTCTTAAGTTAACTCTGGCTTTTTAGGCATGAAATTGTATCATGTACAAATAATGAATTTTTTTTTGTTCTTTTGTGGTATTTTTACCTCTTGCTGAACTATCATATTGTGTTGAGTGCCATTCTCACATCAGCATTCAGAATGATAAGGTGGATGGTTTGTTCTGGGAATGCTTCTAGTGGCTTATTAAGATAAATGTAGGCTGTTTTTGTAAATTATATTATCCAGTATAAGAAATACTTTAAAGAATTGAATAACTGCACAATTTTAAAAATTTTATTTTTGGCTTCATTTATTCATTTAGATGGTCCTCACTATGTAGTTCAGGTTAGCCTTGCATCTGCAATCCTCCTGCCCGAGTTTCCCAAGTTCTAGGATGGCAGGAACCTACCACTATACCAGCTTGAGCAGTCTTTTTCAAAGCTATGTAGTATTTTGCTATACACCTTGCTAACATTTAATTGAAAACTGCTTGCTATCCAGAAAAAGAAGAATTGGGCTAGAAATATCTAAATAAATTGCCTGAATTCAATGGTCCTATCCCTTGCAAACTAAAGAACATTTGCCTAGTTAGTTCTCAGCGAGAAAGCTAGTAACTGTACTCTAGTCCTGATTTTAGAAGAGGCTCGCTGTGTGGCCCCCTTGGAGCCTGCAGGGTCCCAGTGGTGCTCCAGGGCAACCCTCTGGCACAGGGCAACCAGGGGTGCTCCAGCTCCATCATGGGGGGGGGTGGAATCATCTTGACTGGGCTCAGGCTGGGCTGCACTCACTGAGCAGGCCCTGTCTGCCTAGGGGTGGAAGAATGTATCTCTGCATCTTCCACGGCGGTTAAGCCACTCCTGAGGAGGTCAGAGTTGATCTTGGAGTTAAGTAAACATTACCCTTTACAAAGGCTTAGGTCCTTCAGAGGCCCAGAATGCATAACCAGATTTGATCTGGCAGGTTGGGGAAGTTATTTGGGACAACATAATCAGGCTCCTTGTGGGAATGATGCTGGGGAAGCGGGGAGGCTAAGAAGCACCTAGTCGGGGCCTCTTGAGATTCTTCCACACAGCATCTTAGGAACAGACGTGATGGGTGTGCTGAGAAAGAGCAGCACGTGGCAAGCAGACCGGGGCAGCGCAGCTAATGTGATCTATAGCGGCAATTTTGCTCCAGAGTTTGGAGTTAGAAATCAGAGGCTTAAAAATAACATGATTAATATATTAAAGAAACACAGTATATACAAATGAAGAGCAAAATAAAAGAGATATAAATAGAAAGTAGGGAGAAATTCAAATGCTTCCCCAAATTACGTATTCCATTATTTTAAAAAATCGCAATATGTATGCTAATTTGTTTCATTTATACTAATAGTTTGTCTTCATTGAAAAGAAACTTTGTGTTTTATCTCTTTTTTGTAAGAATTTTTTTGATTTATGTCTTGATACTATATAACTAATTTGAAGATAAAGATACACAGTGCAATGTCTATCATTCTCTATTTGGTTATGGAAATTTGTTTTATTTTTCACAAAATAAAAAAAATCAATTTTTTTTCTGTATAATAAGCTTAAAATCTCATCAGAGAATTGGAATTTGTGAAAAAAAGAAGCAAATAGAGAATTTGACAAGTGGTAAGTATGGTATCTGAAGTAAGAGCCCCTTGTACAGGTTGAACAGTAGGTTAGACATAGCAGAAGACAAGTCAGTAACCTGGCAGACAAGTTAATAGACCAGAAATGAACTATACCAGAGAGAAGAGTGACGTGTAAATATGTTTCACTATCAGATTCTTGTGAGAAGTTGACAGCACCTTTTCTCATGTTTCTGCCAATAGGATCTTAGCCACATTTATGATTTGCCGACATCTGTGTAAAGTGACATCTCATTGTTCATTTGCATTTCGTGCACTAACAAAACAGTTAGCAGTCTTTTTGTTAGTGATTTAAGTGTACTTTTCCGAGACTTAGCTATTCATATATTTGCCATTATATCTCTGGGTCTTTTTTTTCAGTTTTCTTTTCAAATTATAAAATTTTGGGCTGGCCAGATAGCTCAGCAGACTAAAGCACCTGCTTAGGCAGAGTGCAGCGGCTGATGTTTGATCCCCGGCATGCCATGCTGGCCCCATCTCCGGGGCGCTCTGAGATGGTGATTAAGACTGAGCATGGTGGCATGCACTGTAATCCCAGCACTTGGGAGGCTGAAAACAGGACAATTGCTACAAGTCTGTTCTACATCATGAGACCCTGTAGACCCTGTAGGCCCTGTACTAATACATCAAAAAATATAAAATTTTTATGTATGAGACAGTAACATGTTGTCCTCTACAGGACAAATATAATTTCTGTATCTGTATACAGAGCATTTATGATATATATCCTGTTACATTACAAAAAGTCTGAATTTATTTGTACACTAAAACTTATACGACAATACTATATGATAAAAGATGGCTTTCATAGCATATTTTGTAGTATATTAATAAGATAGTTATTATTTTCTGTATCCAGGCTGTTGTACATACATGATTGTGCATGTACATTATATTTGCCCTTGGTAATTTAGCGTGAAGGGAAAAAGGTGTTGGAAATTTGCTGTTAATCTTTCTACCTGACTTCTTTCTTGATCTTAGATTAAGTAGGACAGGTTAATTTATGCCTACCAATGGCTGTAATTAATGTAACCATTGTCCAATTTGCACATCAAATTATTATCAAATTATTATTTGCACATCCATTTGAGGTTGTTGATATGAGCGGAAGAATATGTCTATGTGTGAGAATGAGGGAGACTGGTATGCCATCTCCTTTAGATCTCAGATTGATTGATTACTGGCATGTGTGGTATGAAAATTTTCTGTTGAGTTCTCTTTGACATGATAAAGTAATTCCAGATGTCTGTCATGAGAGATAGTAACACAACTGGATGTCTTGTATCCTTTGGCCTTAAGAGGCTATCTTCATCTGCTTTGATTCTGACAATCAACATACATAAGTCAAGTAGCTTATAAAAAACTGAAATTTATTTCTTATAAATTTGGGCACTTGGAGATCTGAGATCATGGTGCTAGCAGATTCGAAGTGTGGTGAGGGTCTGCAAACATATATAGCCCTCTTCTTTATTTTATTCTGCCCTCGTAGAAGAAAGGATAGGGCAGCTCTCTGGGGCCTCTTCTGTAAGTGCATTAACCTCATTCAGGAGGGCTCTATTCACCTCTTATTTCCAAATACACATCTGGGGTTAGGATTTTAACATAGGAAATTTTGGCAAGTGGCAAGCATTCGGACTATGCTACTGAATATCTCAGTTCTAACACTTACCATGCATAACCTGGGCAGGTTAAACAACTTTTCTAGTCTTATTTTTATTACCAATGGAAAGAGGTTGGTAATAGCATCTACCCTACAGCATGAAATATGGTGGTGTGCTAATGCTAGCCAGAGTGAGTGGAGACTGTAGTTAGTATTTCTAATAAAATGTGCCTGTTCAGTTTGGGGTCAGAGTACAAGCTGTTGAGCAAATATCTATAAAATATAAAGACTCAGAGGTCAGGCTCTGAGATTAAGGCATATTTAAAGATTGCTTGCCATTTTATGAAGTTGTTACTGGTTTTTAAAAATCAACCATGACTGCAAGAGGATTTCAAATGCCAAAATAACTCCCATCATTATCTTTTGTGATATATCTCAACTGTTCCATATGCATGTGCACATGTATGCGCGTATATGCATATATATCTACGATAGCACATTCTAAGAAGCTCATTTGTTTAATGGAATTGCATGGCTAATTCAGCTCCTTGAGTTTTATTTTAATCAAAAATTATTATTAATAATGCTTAAAACTTTTTAGTACTCATTTGCATATTTTCATTATATCTCCGAAAACTGAGCTGTCCATTACAGTGCTAAGAAAAGTATTCTTGGGCTGGGGATATAGCTCAGCAGCATAAGCACCTGCCTGCCGAGCACTAGGTCCTGAGTTTGATTCCTGGTACAATAAATAAATTAAAAAATGCCCCTAGGAACTCAAGAAAAAAAAAATCTGTGAGGTTTAAAAATAAAAAGAAAAGTGTGCTGATAGGAGGAAAAAAAAAAAGGCCTGGTTTTCCTTGTGGTTGGATTCTGAAATATTTGGAGGCTAAGTCCAATACACTATTTTGTTGTTGTTTTGTTTTGTAGGTTAGTGTTTGATAAATGGTGATAGTAATTACAGACTAATTCTTGAGTAGAAAAACTGTGTGTTGTCTTCACTGCTCTTCTCTATGAGGCCCGTACCACTTTTCAAGGGATGCCTTACAAGTTAGCGTTGTACTTTGCAGGATATTTTCTCATTTTGCTATTTTAAAACAGTGTAATTCCTATTTTCTTCTAAATGTCTTCGGTGTAACGCCTGGCTTTCTGTAGTGACATGTGGATGAAGCTATGTGTGTTTCTTTCTGCAGTAATGTGTGTATTTTCCCACTAATGAGTCTGGGGTAGCCTGTGTGATTAACAAGTGACTTTGTCTAGTTCTCTCAAAAGTCACAGTCAACCCCCACTTTGGTTGTAGTTTTGACTATTTTTAAAATAAAAATCTTCAAGGCTGCCTTTGAATGATATTCTTGTGTTAGTTAGAATGTTTTTATCATGGTAATGAAAGTAAAGCTTCAGTTAAATTGGTAGTAAATTTATAAGTCGGTAGCTTTAAATAGAAACTCTAGCATACAGTGATAGATGCTAGAATTCTTTCTGAATAAAACTTTGCAAGAGATAACACTTGTAACATATCTACTAGAATCTCCGGCACAGTAAACTTGAAGTCTCTCCTTCCTTCCCTCCTTTATCTATTTAGTATGCATATTCTCTGTTAATTCTGGCATCTCTTCCTAAGGTCATGGAAATACATAAATTTGTAGCCATATTCTGTATTACTTTTCATGTTACATAACAGATTACCATAATCATAATAGGTAAAACAATCCCCATTTATTTTCTTAGTAAGTCAGCAGTCTAGAGAGGGCTGAGCGGGGCCCTCTTCCTGTCTGTCCTGGTTCTTGGCAGAATTCATTTTCTTCTCTGTGTGCACCTCACAGCAACTTCTTCCAAGGCCAGCAGGAGAAGTGGTTCTTGCTGCTTCAGCTCTTTGTGGAAGACTTCCTTGATCAGGTCAAGGGCATCCAGGATAAATTTTTCTAAGTCCAAGTTGATCGCTTGGTGACCGCATGTTGAGTGGCAGCCCATCATTTTCCCAGGTTTTATGGGATGCAGGGCTGAGGGGTGACCCAAGTGTGTGGGCCATCGAAAGTGTTCTTGGAATTCTGTCTAATGCGTCTGGGGCTGTCAGATTGAAATAGATGGACACCTGTTGTTTAGGTTGTTCAACATGATGTTATGACTTGTTTTACAAATGAATAAAACTTATTGCTGACTTCCAGAGCCTAATAAAAAATCTTGGAGGTAAAAGCCTTCAACTGAGAGAGATTTTTTTTTTCATGAACACATTTCAAAGGAGATCTTAAAAATCAATTTGCTTTCAGATTGATTAGTTTTACCCCATGAACACATTTTGACAGGGAAGCTATATTCTAAATGATGAGTTCCCAGTCTTTTCCCCTCGAAACAATGTAGCACAGTCTCAGGGAAACTGGCGAACAGTGATGCAGAACCTCATGGGCCCTATGCTTGAGCCCTGTGCAGGTCACAGAAGCTACAGGCCTGCCTTATGTGGGACAGCTCCTTGGGATGGAGACCACCAGGACTCAGGACATCCTGAGAAGGACAGGGGCAGGAGCAGGGGCAGGAACAAGGGCTGCCCCCTTCCCTATCTCTGTGTCTGCCAGAGGTCCATGGAATGCGGCAGCATCCACTCCTGCTTTGGTGGGAACAGCTTCCAGCATTGAGCACTGGAATCCTATTCAATTTATTCACGAACTAGCTCGATTATCCTGTATGCAGAATCTTATTTCTTGCATTATATTTTAGAGACAAGCATTTATGAAGTGATAGAAGCTTTTCAGGTGGTGTCTGCTAAAGTTGCATAGTAGGCTGTATGGTAAATAGTCAGACCAGCACTTTGATCCCCGAGTTCCTCACTTTATGTTCTACTACATATGTATGAAGCGATGGCATATAAGGCTTATGTCAAACCAGTGTGTCAGGTAAAATAGCCTCAAAATAATGCAGTCTGTGTTTTTCTCTACTTCTCATCTTGAGTTCTGTCACATTCTCCAAGTCTTTAAACTGTGCCCAAGAAAAGGGGGAAACCTGAGCAGCTCTATGGGAGCCCCTACATTGAAATGGCTGGAGCGCAGCGTAGCGATACTCCTGACTGGAAAATAGGCTATCCTGTGTGTGAGGAGGGTTGGACGCAGGTCCCTGAGAAGGGAGACACTGCATGGAGAGAATATCTGCTTGCATTTAGCTGTAACATTTTTTCTTGGTTTGCTGTTGATTTTATACTTCAGTACTCTTCTCTGTGACTTGGCTGAAGCTGTGGGACCTCTTTGTGAACCTTAGGAATAAGGTATGGATGTTTGTCTAAATTTAGACTTCTTTTTTTTTAATTCCAAATTTTACTTTCTTCTCATTCACTGCCTCAGGTAAAATAAATAAATAAATGAATTCTATTCCCTTTTGATCTTCATTTCAGGTTATTCAAAATGGATGGCTGACAGTCTTCAAAGGAGTGGTGCGGGTACTGGATGTTTTATTCAGGATATTGCTGTTCTGCTCTTTTGTGCAGCTATTCAGATTGCTGTGGGAGGGCCTGAAAGGTTGGCATGGATTTTGCCAAGAGAAAATGACTAGTGGTAATGTGTGTGGTAAGTGTTCCAGGTGGCCTGGAAATGTCTGTGGAGGCCTCTCTCGCCCTCCTGGAAGTTTGTTTTCCCTGTAACGCTAACAGTTCAGTCTAAATGCCTTGGTCATGCAGATGTGGAGTAAAAATAATTTAGAACGCAATTATGAGTTGAGAATGCATTTTAAAAAAAGCACACAGTAACTTTTAAAACAGATAGTTTTGAATAATTCTGTACCTTTGGGACGTGTGGTGTGCCTTTTTTATGCCCACCTCCTTTAGGAGTTCCACTCCTTTTTTGTTGGTTACAATGAAATCTTTTGAAGACCATTACCTTACTGCCCCCTAATGAAATGTAAATAAAATGAATGATTATAGCTTGATTATGGGTCCAGTATTTATGAGGCTCTCGCTAACTTGCTGCATAAATTTCAGCATGTGAGTAAATTCTCTTAGGGATAGTCAATATGGGAGTATTTTATTTTTCTTTGCTATTTTTTATGATGTACTAATTCTTTTCACCTCTGGATTCTTTATAGTTGTTTCCACCCTAGAAGAAGTAGTACCCTGGTAGATAAATATATTTATTTCTGGGTGACTTTTATGGTCCCTGTAGGGCTTGGACCAGACCTGAGTTGCTGCCTGATGCTGACCTGTCAGGGGACATTGAAATAAAGGAATGCAGCCTTTCTTCTCTTTCTCTTTGTTTTCTGTGCCATATCCATTTCCCCCCAAAGGAACATGTGTCAGCATTTCTCTTTCCTGCCTTTTTTCAATAAAGCATGTCAGATTTCTTGAGTCTGTACTTTGTTGGAAATCACAATGTAATGGGCTAACAGTGTCTCTGATTGCTTAGAGATTGCAAGTATTTTAAGTTTTCTCCTTTGTCATCTAGACAAAGGAAGTTAGCCTCCCATTCACTTTACTACTCAACACTACTTTCCCCTGCTGCCTCTTCTTGCTGGAATTGTTATGAGAGTAGAAGAGCCCAGGAATGCTCCCTTCTTTGCCTTAATCGTTGCCCAACCCACAAAGCATTTCCTGTGGCAGGATGCAGAATAACTCTTGAACCCTGTGCGTGTTAACAAAGCCTGATTGGGCAGCATAGCATGGGTTCCACGGGGAAAAGGAAGTTGAATTTTAATTAGATTTGAGATGACAGGTACATTTCAGTTCTTAATGGTGAGTCTCAAGAATTCCTCTCTTTTAGACCCAGCAGTTTGAAATGTGAGGGGCACCTAGGAGTACAATTGTGTAAAGAGATGTTAATGTTTATTCAATTATCTCTTGTGGCCTAGAGGCTTTTTAAAAATCTAATTTCCCTTCCCTTCAGAATACAAAGGAAAATAGAGTAGCTACATGACAGTTTTTTCATATAAAGTAGACATGAGCCAAATATCATAGGTCTTACGTCACCCCCAGTTCAATGTTAGTGGACAGGGGGTAGGTGGTGAAGAACCTGAGACTCCTAAGAGCTTGAGTTGAGTGTGCACAGGGCCTGAAGGCCCACGCTGGCAGAGCAGACGGAGAAGGAAAGGTGCACATGAGCATCCGGGCTCTGTTCTGGGCTGGGTCACCTGTTACAGAAGCAAATCCGAGTTCTATTGGAGCGTGGCAGGGATATGCACAACCTCACTCCAGGTTAGAGGACTTGGGAAAGGATCTTTAATTAGTATATGATATTTTAAAGGATTCTGATCATAATGAGTGCTGGGAAGTAAAACTTGCAGAATGCTGTTGGAAAAGGGAAGCATGGGCCTCTAGAACAAGCCAAGGAAGACCTTTTTCAGAGTATTCAAGTTGAGGTAATTTAATTTGATGAAGTAGAGGAAAAGCATTTTATAAGATAAAATTTGCATGTTTTCTTTCATTATATAATTTTATATGTGTAAGTCTTTTCCCTCCCTCCCTCCCTTCCTTCTTTCCTTCCTGCCTTCCTTCCTTCTGTATATGTCTCTTCTTTTCCTTCCTTCCTTGCTGGGGGCAGAGGATGAATTTTCACAGTGTTTTCAATATTAAGTACATAAAAATGGGTTAATGGCTTTATACAGAATGTTTATGTAATTTGATCTTCCTACCTCACCTTCAGTACTTAGACCAGTTTCATTCATGGAGCCTGTCTGGCTACATAAAGCAATCTCAGTAAATATCTAAAGCACACTATTGTTTTTTTACATTTGCTAGATACTATTTTTAAAAATTTACAAAGGATGTGGATGAGGATTAGAGTAGAAAGAGTTATATGAATGCTTGTGCCTAAAAGCGCCATTGTCTAGGAATCTCCACACTAAAGCAGGATTCCAAGGATTCTCCTGTCTTCATAGCTGGGTGACGTTGGACAAGGTAATGAACACTTCTGCATCTCTCTCCTCATTTGTAAAATAGGGATAATACTGTTAGCGGGCTACAGCATCTGAAATCAAGATGTGAGTGCTAAGTGGTAGGCGTCACTTCTTATACAATACTAGAAATTAACGACGATAAAAATATTTTCAAAAGGTTAGAAATAACACGCAACTCAGCAAGTTCCTATCTCAAAATAAAAATTTTAAAAAGCAATGAGGACATAGCTCTGTGCACAGGTGTTGTGCTCAATCCCCAGTCCTGCAAAGAAACAAAAGTGCATTTGACAAAGATTTGCCATTATCACATTCAAAAAGCACATAGGTGTGTTTGCACTGCTTGTTCGGCTGCTGGCAATAGCTCTTTGTTCTCTTGCTGTCAAAAAATGCCTGAAGTCCAAGTAGATGTGGTAACAGCAAAGTTAACATTAGGGTTTCCTTTTTTATTTTACCTGTTTTACAGAGCAAATAAGATTGGGCCAACTTTTCTTTTTTTGGGCTGGCTCAGCCGGCCCTGAGGGTGGGGCTGGTGCCATAAGTGTTGCCAGGGATCCAACCGAGGTCCCCTGAGCCTGCCTAAGCTTGCCTAAGCAGTCGCTTTAGACCCTGAGCTATTTCACTGCCCCCTGGGCCAACTTTTCTATCTTTCTTTACTTCTCTCTGTTCCTCTCTTCCCACAGGACATATCCAATTAAACCTTTTCAATAAAAGTCTATTTTTCAGGCAATTTTATGATAAAACTGGAAAATATTGATCATTGCTGTTTCCAGTGTTGGGCACATAGTAGGTGATCGACAGATGCTTGCTGAAGGAATGATGCTCACCCACCATGAAACACAAAATAGTGACACTTCTCCCCTAGGGTTCTACTACTCTCTGATCGTCCAAGAAATACATGTCAACAGATCTGTTTTTATAGGTTTTCAGTTCATCTTCACATTCTATAGAGTTGAGCTTGATTTAGATGTATGGAAGGTATTATGGGGCAAGAAGTTTCACAAGGAGAAACTATTGTGAAAGAGTGTAGCTCTTCATTGATGATACACACACTTGTATCTGCTCTTTACTCATTGTTTCCCCACAGTTCAAAATCAGTTGTCCACCAACTTCCTGAGGACGTTTCCCTAAGGGTTGCACTGTAGTAACCCTCCTTCTCACGCCTGACCTACTGCACAGGTGACTCTTACGGGGAGTGTTCAGAGCTGCCTGTGGAGGACATGGTCTCCTGTGCATAGACAGCAAGGGTGGGCAGGTGACACTCCACATTCAGCCGTAACCTAGGTCCTCCTGGGGAGCAGTCAGGCTCATTATCAGTACATTTTCACAGAGCAGCAGCCAGGAAAAATGCTTTCCTGGAATCATTCACAATTTGATAGTTTAAATGTGTTGAAGTGGCTTATAAGCCATGCGTGGTGGTGCATGCTCATAATCGCAGCACTTGGGAGGCTGAGGCCGGGCCCAGCTGTGAGGTGGTGGCCAGCCTGGGATACATAGTGCGTTCAGGGCCAGCTTGGACTGTACAGCGAGATCACGTGTCCATCCACTCCGCAGCTTATATGGACCAGGCCACATGTTGGTAAATTGCACAAAATATGGAAAATACATTCCATCACGTGTCCATCCAATACCCCAATGCTCTGTCCCGGCAAGAGGAACAATAGTGTTGCTGAGTATCAAAGTAGAGGAGGTTTTTAATAACCTGTAGAGCCGGTGAGGTGGCAGCTTTTAGAGCTTTCAGTGGTAACAAGCAGCCTGCTCGGGTGCGTGTGTCGTGCGTTTGCTACCACTGCTCTGAAATGTGCTCAGCAGTTGTGAAGCCTTTTCAGAAGCCCTGTGTCATTCTATTTGCTATGTTTCTCTGTTTGCCACTGTTGGCCTTCGGAGCTCCTCAGTACGAACAGTACAGTGGTGCCTCGGGTCACGAACTTCATTCTTCCCATGATTCTGCAGAATTGGCTCCACAGTTCTGGTCACAACTGTTTTGGTCCCTGGCAACCAAAACTGTGGGGATACATTCTGTGACCAGAATTCTGTGACTCTACTACTATCTGAGCTTCTGCCGTAATATATGTGATACATGTCGGGGTTTATGCAATGTTTTTAAAATGTTGTTAAGAATAAATTTTGTATGTGCATTTAATATGTTGGAGGCATTACTTAGGAAACAGCTATTGGGATCACTTTGTTAAACTCATTTTCTATACTGTATAATCTGCATAAGTTGAAAAAAAATGCAATGGTCGAAGTCATAACATCTAAAGTCCTAGCTTAATAATTCATTGTATAACATAGAACAAGGAATTTATCATTTTAGTCATAGATAACTCATGAAATTACCCCATTTGGGGCTGGAGAGATGGCTCAGTGGTCTAAAGCACCTACTTGGAACAAGCTTGGCAAAGCACAGGGACCACGGTTCGATCCCCCAGCACCACATGCCAGCCAGCTGCGCCCCCTGGTGGG
>NW_004524577.1:25943006-25945802 GCF_000260255.1 Octodon degus | reverse complement strand
CCCCTGGTGGGTTGAGCTGGCCACACACACACACACAATAAATAAATGTTAAAAAAAATAAAAAAAAAAAAAAAAGAAATTACCCCATTTACTTTATGTTCTGTGTTTGCTGTATATTTAGGTTCTATATTTTCCATGGATTTTTTTTTTTATTCTAGTTTCCCTAGTAGTACTTTAATTTACTTATCTCTTTGGTTTCATTTGTTGGTTTAACAAGTAGTTATTGAATCATATATATATATGTATTCTTATAAATTGCATCAAATTCTGGGTAAAATGATACTGTGTATAAATAACTCTTTAGAGTGGGTAGTTTTGAGGAGTGTCTGAAAGCTGTAAAATTTCTAAAGAAGATTCTTTGATTTCATTAGCCATGTACCTTGACACTGGAATCCTCAAGTTCAGAAGCTTTGGAGATTTTTTTTTTTACCAACAGGGCACATCCATGTAGCTGGCACTTAGCTCAAGAAAATGAGCCAATAAGTGTCCATCCAATGCCCTGTGGTGCTTCCTGTCCCTGTCTCTTCCAGCATCCTCCACCATCTTTCTCTGTCTTTACCTCAGTTCTGACTTAGGTTAGCTAGGGTTGAATCTGAGTACAGTCACAGGACAGGTGACGCTTTCCCTTTTAACTTTGTGATAAAATATTTATAACCTAAAATTTCCACCTTAACTAGTTTTTAGCTCTTTTATACTATGAGCTAAAAACAGATTTACCGAATAAATGACTTCACTTATTCCCTGACACATATGTGTGTCAGTTATGTTCTGCTTAATAACAAATCACTCCAATATATAGTGGGTCTGATCGCAGTACTTTTTTTAAAAAAAGTATTAATTTTGCCTTGTTTGTTTATATTTTTGTGACAGTAATTACATTTACATTGTTGTACCGTAACCATCATATCCATCTCCAGAACTTTTTGTTCTCCCCAGTTGGAACTGTGTAGCATAAAATGCTAGCTTGGTGTTCTTCCCCCAGCCTGCAGCAGTAATCTTTCATTTTTTTTCTGTCTCTATGAGTATGACAACTCTAGATCCTTCAGAAAAATGGAGTTATGTGGTATATTTTTTTTTTCTTCTAGCATAGTGTCTTCATGATTCATCTATGGGTAGCATGTACCAGAATTTCCTTCCCCTTTAAGCCTGAAGAACATCCATTCTTTGGAGGGCATCATATTTGTTAATCTGTTTTCTCATTGATGGACACTTGCTTTACCTCTGGCCTTAGCTATTGTGAAGAACATTACTGTGAATGTGGGGGTCTCTGCTCCTGTCTCTTGTGGGTATATGACCAGAAGCGGGATTGCTGGTTGTAAGATCATTCTATGTTGAAGTTTTTGAGGACTCACTCTGCCCTTTCCACGGGGACTGCACTGTATCACTTCTCCATGGGTATTTGCCCTTCCTTTTGCAGTTGTTGTGTTGGTGGGACTTGTCCACATCACTGCACATAATTGTGGCTCTGTAGCAGTGTATTCTAAGGATGTGCTGTGATGCATCTTCGATAGGCACTGAGTCATTTCTACGTTGAGGCTATTGCAAAGAGTGTTGCTTTTGTAGGACATTTAAAATTAGTTCTTGGGCTGGCCAAATAGCTCAATGGATTAAAGCACCTGCTTAGGCAGACTCAGGGGCTGGGGGTTCAATCCCCAGGCCTGCTATGCCGGCCCCGCCCCCAGGGCATGCTGAGCCGGTGATTGAGACTGGGCATGGTGGCCCACCTGTAATCCCAGCACTTGGGAGGCTGTAAACAGGAGATTCATTAGGAGTCCAATCTATGTACTGAGATCCTTTACACTTTGTAGTCCCTGTCCTAAAATAAAATAAGACTTAATTCCTAAGGTTCTTTGTCTTTGTTGTTTTCTTTCATTAGAGGAAGGAAATTATTCATTGATGATGTTATTTGTACAACTCACTGACTTTCTGATTACATCACTTGCTAACCTTCATGTCACAAATGACAGCATTCCCCACCCACATAAGCCCAGGAGAAGGAACTCATCTGATCATACAGTTGGAAAGTGGGAGCATCCAGTTTCAGACGGCTTGATACATGATTCAGACAATTTAGCTGACACCCACTCTGCTTTTGTCCATTTTGGGTTTTCCCTTCTAGTTATTCTAAATACCACTAATGGGCAACCAGAGATGTGTAACCTCTCAGCTTCAAATAGGAAAAGATCTCTTTTGTCAAGATCTTGCTTTTACTGGGCATGTTGCATACGTCTGTGATCTCAGCACTGGGAAGGCTGAGGCAGGAGGATCACTGTGCACTCAAGGCCAGCCTCGACTACACGGTGAGTTCAAGGCCAGCTTCAACTGCTTAGTTCGGCCTTGTCTCAAAAGCACAAAATCCTGCTGCTAGACTAATTTGAATCTGCAAGTCCCCACAGCAATCACTGTGAAGCGGAGTGGATTATGCTGCCTGAATTAGCCAGAAGCTTGTGCGTGGTGTGAGTTGAGTGCTCCAGACAGCTGGATGACATGAGCATGAGCAGTAGCCTCCAAGCCAGACCAGAAGTACAGGTGTTACAGGAAGGGAGAGCCGTGACGGTGCCTCCCAGGAAGGGCCTGTTAGGACTGGGGTCAGTGCAATCCATGGTCACTGATATTCTTTTGGTCTTTAGCTAGTAAGAAAAAAGAAACAAACTGTAACTGCAGGGCTGTGGAGCAGGATAAAGTTCCTCAGCCAGCTGAAAAGGTCAATTAAGACTCAGGACATATGAGAACCTGTACTGTAATGTCATGTAACTCAGTAGTGTCCCAAATTTTCTGATCAAGGAGATTATGGGG
>NW_004524577.1:25935151-25942676 GCF_000260255.1 Octodon degus | reverse complement strand
AGAAGACCCAATACTATTATGGACTACTGAACTCTTTTAGACTATTTTGCTGAGTTTACATACCTATAATATTCAAATAACGGAACTTAACAAAAAAAGGGTATACAGATGAATGTCCATTTTGTACCTGTGTATTCAAAGTGGTTAGGATAGATACATAGTTACATTCTCTTAATGAATAGAGTGATTTGCTCTAATGGTGTTTGTAAAAAGGATATCATGTCTGCATCTTGTACAGCAATTAACCACTAGGAAGAATGTATGCAATGTGTGAATTATTGAAACTGTCCTACAAATTTGATTTGAAACTGTCTCTTTGCTATTTGTTTATCAATAAAATTATGGGAAAAAAAAGAAACCAAGAAGTGGCCTTATGCCCATTAGGATCTTGGGGTAAAAGGCAGCCGGGTGCTCACAATGAGGAAATGTCTGATCCGCTGAGCCTGGCATCCGGGGCTGGAGACTGCATCACAGGAAGGGGGGTGCTCAATCCCCCCTTTATTTTCAAGTACTGCTCTGCACACTCCTTTATATTTTATTTGCTTATCTTTCTGTTTTCTTCCTGTGTACAAAGCTTTCGATTCGTGTTGATCATGAGGAAAATATTGTTGCAAGGGGAAAAAACATCACCAAATCTGAAGGAGAGATGAAA
Source organism: Octodon degus (assembly GCF_000260255.1). Lineage (NCBI taxonomy): Eukaryota > Metazoa > Chordata > Mammalia > Rodentia > Octodontidae > Octodon > Octodon degus. The sequence continues at coordinate 25,942,024 of NW_004524577.1, read as the reverse complement.
ACAGTTCACATCTTGCCCATTTTAAGAACACGACGGTGTCTAGCTGAATACAGTAGATAAAAAGCCAAGGGAAATGAGATGATGTTTCAATAAAGTGAATACACTCGCATTCAGAGATACAGTGAGGAATTACTGGTATCTCTGGCAGCTAATCTTCTTTCTTTTTCACATTAATTTTTATTCTTATCAAAATACAATGCACATATAGAGTTTTAAAATTCAATAATGCTGCCAGGCTTATGAAATACTGCAGAGTCCTGCCCCCACCCTGATTCCCTTGGAGGTCTTTATTAATGTTCTTCACAGCTCAATACATTTAGGTTCCTCCTTCTCATTTCCTATTTCGTACTTTATACACTGGTTACATTTTGGTACATGATAACTTCATTCTTAGGCTTCTTTATCCCCTGCCACCTTATTTTTCCATTCTTTGGTGATTTAAAATAGTGATCTCACTGTTATAGCATTTGTTCAATCAGTATTTGGTGTTTATATTATTCCAGTTATATATGTCTTGGTTTTGTATTCCATAGCAAATGACCATAAAGGTAATGTCTTATAATAACATAATTTTGATGGCGTGAGTGCTCCCCAAAGCCAGGTACCTGGAGATGAGTGGTATCTGCAAAGCTAGATTGGAAGTACAGCTATTGCAAAAATGGAGAGCAATCACCATGCCTCTGGGTGCCTCTGAGCACACAATTGTGGGCCTCAGAAGCAAAAGTGGGTCTTAAGGGGCAAGCATGATAGGCTACCTTCTCTCTGGGGAAGCCTGTGGTACTGTTTTAGAGCTTCTAGATGCTATCCTTAGCCTTGGTCCTGGCCACATCATCCCAGCATCTGCCTCTGCCACGTCTCCATCTCTCACTCTCTTCCTCTTTCTCTTCCCCTTTATGACTCTTCTGATTAGATCGAGTTGTCTTGAGGCCCAGAGGTTCTTGTCATCCTGATCTTATCAGCAAAGCCCTATTGGCCATGGACAATAATGTAGTCATAGGTTCTGGGGATTGCAGCATCCTTAAAGAGGTCATTGTGCTGCTGCTGCTGCTGCTGCTGCTGCTGCTGCTGCTGTGTGTGTGTGTGTGTGTGTGTTTGTGTGTGTGTTCTTTTCTCCCACTGATAATATTTGCTTTTATAATATTGTCTTTTTCCTAGAGTTAATAATTGTGATGTTTTTCATTCCTAGAATTTATGTAGCTAGTGTGAATTTTTCCTGTATTTCCTAGTAGATCTGGGAAGCCCTTCTTTGTACTTTCCATGCCATCAAACATAACAGGTGATCTGTCAGCATGTGTGTTCTTGAAGCTTCCTCCTGGGCCTTCCACTTTCCGGCCCAGGCTGCGCTGTGAGCTCTCCTGGCTGTGGGCTGGCAGCAGATTTCTTAGGATTCTCTTTCCCCATCATTTCCACCAGCCTGGTGCATCCCTTTGCCTTGCTGAGTGTGCTGCCCTCTCCTGCATCTCATGAAGTTCTTCTCCTAACTGGTAGATTTCATTGTTCATGTGGAGCAGTCTTTAGTAGTTTCTTGGGAAGAGATTCACCAGTGACATGTTTGACACCTTAGATATCTTAAAATATCTTGAGCAAACTATGTAGTTGGCAGCAAAAAAGGAAAACCTCTGACTACTGAGAAAAGGCTTGGTGTTGCTTGGAAAAGAAGGAGGAGCAGGAGAAGGAGGGAAGGCGGGGATGGTGAGAAGATCCTCTGTGTGATCTTTTGTTCTTTTCCTCTTGCAGAGTTGTGCCTTTGTCGTCTTTGCTAGTGCCCGGCCCACGGGAAGCATTTCCTACGTGTTCCATGGGGATGAACACATATAGCAGCCCAGGGCGCCCTGCCCTGTGAGGCCGTTAACACGCTGGAGAAGCTTACTCCAGCTACTAAGACACGCCCCCATCAGCCCCACTTACCTCCTGGGCGTTTAAGACATGAATCTGATTCCTCTGAAACTCTGACTGTACCCCTCTCCCCTTAATCACACGACACAGTCCTTAGGACTCAAGCCAACGTCCCGTTCATCTCTGTGCCTCCTCGTCATGTTGGCAGTGTTTGCATGCTCGGTGAATATTTGCCGATGACTCCATCAAACACACGCTTCTTGACATCTGTCCATGAGCCAGCGCTGGCTCAGCGTCAGAGCCTGGCAGCAGCTACCCCTCTCTACAGCGCACTTATCTGACTTGTCATGAGCTATACCTTTCACCTGCAAGGACACATGCATATCATGGAGCCCTCCAGGCCCTGATCCAAAGATGCTGTCTGTTTCATGACTGTCATCCTATGACTACACTTCCGTTGATAGAAATGCATGCTTACTGTGTGCTTATTTACACTTCCCAACTAAGGAACTCTGTAGATGTGTCTTTTGGCCTTACCTACTTACACCTGAAGCATGGAAAGCCTAGTAGAAGCTTATTAAATGAACAATACCACCTACTGAGAGAATAGCAATGCTAATGTCACATTCCTGTCGCTCTTACTGGATTATGCAAATGATAAAAGAAGAGAGCACACACAGCCACCTTCCCTGAAAACTTAACTATGCTTCCCTTTGAGGATTCTATAGATAACTGAATATTCAAGCAAAATGAGCGCTGTTTTCACTCTTGTCTTCCTGCTTACTTATTTCTATAGAAGCAAAATGTGGAGAGGAAAAGAGAAATACTGAATTGGGAGCGCTGTGTCTTAGATTTCATCTGAGAGGTGAAATCCCTCAGGTTCAAACCCCATCCAACGCTGCACCTCAGGCACACAGGCCGGATGTCACTCTCAAGATAGCCTTTCTTGCTCTGGCCTCAGAGGAACCATGGCATTTATTTCTCATGTACTTTGGGTCATCTCGCTTTGCAGAACTTGGTATCTAGGTTTCTGTTTGTGTATGGCATGGAGACCTTGGAAATTAGGTTTCTGTGACTTAAAGGTGCTTCTGGGGCTCGAGCTATAAAAAGCCATTCCCCCAGAAAGCAGGACAAAAGTCTGCCTATATACCTCTCCTTTTCATTCTCTTATCTGAGTAGAATGAAATGAGAATCAAACTGGTCATTGTTGCTCAGTGCTGAAATCGAGCCTGTCTCTAGAGCAGGGTCTTCTAGGTCTGCACCACTGTGTGGGGGCTGCAGTGGCTGCAGGGACAGCTCCTGTGCTGAAGGGTGGGCAACGGCACACTGGGCTCTACCTGCTAGATGCAGTGGCATCGATCTCCCTGCCCTACCACAGTGTGAAGCCAAAAATCTCCAGATATTGCCCAGCCTGGATTGGGAACCCAGGGAATACAGGGAGAGACCCAGACTTAAGCCTGGACTCTTTATCAGCATCATCAACAGGGTCGTAGGTGCAGCCTTCCTGTAAGAACTGGAGGTTGCTTCCCTGCAGCCTCGCGGGGTGTGCGTCTTCTCAGTCATCCTGGAGAGTTTCAGTCAATGGCCTCTCCACCCGTCCCCACCAAAAGCACACACTACTCCTCTAGTGTGAGCTCAGGCCTCTCCTCTGTGCACAGTGCCTTCATGAAGCCTGCACTCTTGTAGGGGAGAACAGATAAATGCAAGATACATCAGGTAATGAAAAGTGCCGAGAAACCACATCGAGTTGCAGGGAAAGAAATGCTGTTTAGAAATCTTACATGTCCAAGTAGGGGGTCAGGAAAGTTGTCAAGGGAATTCGAGAGCAGGACCCTTGGGCCTCTCAGCAGAGATGAGCCCCAAGGAAGGGTGCATGTGTTTGTCAGTTTTCACTCCGTGTGACAAAACACCTGCCAAATCCAGCAGAAGGAAGATTTACTCAGCTTCGTGGTTTTGAAGATTTCACTGCATGGCCAGCTGATGTTATTGTTTTTGAGCCTGTGGTGAGGCAGAATGTGGTGGAGGGAGCATGTGCTAGAGTGGTGGTGTTCATTAGAAGCCAGGAACAGAGAGAGAGAGAGGAGGGGCCAGGATCTCGATAGCCCATTTAAGGGCATGAGCCCCGTGACCTAACTTTCTTCTACTAGGCCCAGGTTCTTACAGTTTCTACCATCTTCCAGCAGCTGAAAACTGTTCAACACATGGGCCTCAGAGAAACATTTAAGGACCAAACTGTAATAGAGCAGTAAGGTCCTCAGGCAGCGTTGTGCTTGGCATATGAGAAGAAAATGAGGGCTGTGGATGGAGAGAGGCAGTCCAGGGTGAATGTGTGACAGTCATACGAGCTCTGGGAGCTTGGTGAGACTGTTTAATCTTCGTTAGACAAAATTTCAAATGTATCCTGAAGTAGAATAGTGCAGTGCATCCTTATCTGTTCATCATCTGGGCTTAATAAATAGTAACCCTCAGTCAGTTTTATTTTATGTCTTAACTTTTCCTCCCCAGATTTTTAAGCAACATTTACACATTATTTCACCTGTGAATATTTTCATATGTATTCCTGGAACATAAAGGTGTTCATTGTTTAATACTATACTTAAAATAGTTACTGAATTTCATCAGATATCCATACCCCCACGCATGATAATCTCTTTAAGGTGTAACGTATGTGTGTGTGACATATACTTTATACTGTTTATCTTTTAACTATTTCATTATCTATAGCTTACTTGCTGTCATAACCCACGAAAAGTTCCTGTGGTGTAGTTAATTTTTATCTCTTAAGTCTACTATATTTTAATTTGTAGGTGTCTCTTCTATCTTCCCCCCACTCCCTAAAAACCTTTAGGAAACCATCCATCTGTTCTGACTTTCACATCTAAACTTTGCCGGCCACATGTCTGTGATACTGTTCCATGTGTTCTTGGTCCCTACATTTTCTGTAAACTGATATTCTGGTACTGAGCCATGGTTACATCCAGAGATGATGGGGCTTGCACTTTCTGTCTGTCTCTGTCTCTCTGTCTCTGTCTCTCTTCTCTTGCTCTCTCTCTCTCTCTCTCTCTCTCTCTCTCTCTCTCTCTCTCTCTTTGGTACAGGGTCTCACTACGCAGTTCAGACTTATAGTGATCTTTCTCTCTCTGGCTTCCCAGCATTGGAATTACAGGCATGCACCACCACACCTAGTTTCAGTGGCCTGCGAAGTGCACCCAGATTCCAGGGCAGTATGGCATGTGGTCCTAGGTCCTTCTGCTTACCGGGTAGGCACTTAGACCCCCATGCTATCTCCCTAGCCCCAGTGTGACATTCTGGAAAGACTACTTCATGTGTCACCTTGTGAAACACAATGTCCAGGGACCATTTCTTTCTTTCTTTTTTTTTTTTTTTGCGGAATCAAGGATTGAACTCAGGCCCTTGTGCTTGCCAGGGAAGTACTTTATTCCACTGAGCCATCTCCCCGGCCCTTGGGACTATTTCTTATAGAGTCGGCAGTTGTGTATGATCATGGCCTATACCTGCTGGAGTATTAGGGGGTGAAAAGTGGTGAAGTGCTTTAGCTGTCATCCTTTCTGTTTACCAGTTGGGATAGTCCTATAAAGAGCAGCATGTCTCCATGCTGGAGATGAAGTTCATCAGAGTAAATGCTTGATCAATTTTCTAATGAAATCGTTCTCTGACATCTTTCAAGTGTTACCCTCACTGGCTTCCTTCCTCCTATTCTTGAGCTCAAGTTGTCAAATATCTGATATGTTTTATTGGTACGAATAAATATGTATTAGTAGATATTGTTACTGATCGGGTTGATACTCAGTTATCCAACTTTAGGCCAAGTGTGCTAAGTTTTTGGTGCATACTATGAGCAGGAAGGAAGTGGTTTGAGGGTTCTGGAGAAAAAGATGACATATTCCAGTTGAGATCACCCTGAAATGTATGTGGCTCACAAAGGGAAGAACGTCCTGGAGAGGATGTGGGGAGATCAGTTAGGAAGAACTTAATCCAGCTGAAACAGCCACTGTATCCTGGTTCAGAGGCTCGTGGCTGCGAGGGTGAAGTTGCTTGGCGAGGGGATGGGGGTCTGTGAAATTAGGAGTATTAAAAGGGAATCCAACTGCAAGTGTTCCCGTACCCATTGGCAGTGGGGGACTGCAGTTTCCATTGTGAAGATCCATGTGTAGCAGCCTACTGAATTATGTTCTGTTGTCTCCCTTGAGATGGAGATAGATCACCTTCAAAAGATTAAAGAATTTGAGATTTTAGCTTTATTTTTAGCATACATAACGGATGGGTTTTGTTTGTTTTTTTATCCCAGCCTGGCTGCTGACATTCTTGCTTTCAACTCTTCCCTTTCTCTGCTGACCCCTCGTACTTTGTGTTCCATAATATCTTTACTCTGTCTTCTTGTTGGGCTTTTTAACACTGAATTACAAGTTTTTTCATCTCTGTCTGCCTCCTGATGAAGGCAGTGACTAGGCAGTGACAATATTTCCAGGGGTGTTATTGCCTCTGAAATATAGGAGGGTTGGTTAGTTCTGTGAGTCCACTCATAAGGAACTGCTGGTAACTAGTGAACCTTAGCGTATCAAGAGCCAGTTAGCAGGTAAGGGCTTAGGAAAGGCTTCGGGGAAGTCACATAAACCTGCACTGTCCTGTGGGCCCCTTTTAGAGTTAGCAACAGCTCTCTAGAAGGACACACAATGGAGGGGACTATGAAAAAGGGAAAAATAGAGGGGAAGCAGAAGGCAGCTGAGTTTCAGCCTCCTCTGCCTTATTGCCATAGCCTTGTTGCACCAGGTAACCCTGCCCACCGAGGCCCTAGGAGCTAACACACCAGCACCTAATTACTGTGTCCTCAGTCTCTTCATCTGTGAAAAAGTAGGATTTTACCTTATTGCCTTTGGAGTGTAGATATGTAAACATTACCCTTTCACCTAGTTTGGACCTGGTGGTGGAGGGAGGGAGGGAGAGAGGGAGGGAGAGAGACAGAGACACACAGAGTGAGAGAGAGAGAGAGAGAGAGAGAGAGAGAGAGAGAGAGAG
>NW_004524577.1:25836379-25930806 GCF_000260255.1 Octodon degus | reverse complement strand
TTATAGCATTTGTTCAATCAGTATTTGGTGTTTATATTATTCCAGTTATATATGTCTTGGTTTTGTATTCCATAGCAAATGACCATAAAGGTAATGTCTTATAATAACATAATTTTGATGGCGTGAGTGCTCCCCAAAGCCAGGTACCTGGAGATGAGTGGTATCTGCAAAGCTAGATTGGAAGTACAGCTATTGCAAAAATGGAGAGCAATCACCATGCCTCTGGGTGCCTCTGAGCACACAATTGTGGGCCTCAGAAGCAAAAGTGGGTCTTAAGGGGCAAGCATGATAGGCTACCTTCTCTCTGGGGAAGCCTGTGGTACTGTTTTAGAGCTTCTAGATGCTATCCTTAGCCTTGGTCCTGGCCACATCATCCCAGCATCTGCCTCTGCCACGTCTCCATCTCTCACTCTCTTCCTCTTTCTCTTCCCCTTTATGACTCTTCTGATTAGATCGAGTTGTCTTGAGGCCCAGAGGTTCTTGTCATCCTGATCTTATCAGCAAAGCCCTATTGGCCATGGACAATAATGTAGTCATAGGTTCTGGGGATTGCAGCATCCTTAAAGAGGTCATTGTGCTGCTGCTGCTGCTGCTGCTGCTGCTGCTGCTGCTGTGTGTGTGTGTGTGTGTGTGTTTGTGTGTGTGTTCTTTTCTCCCACTGATAATATTTGCTTTTATAATATTGTCTTTTTCCTAGAGTTAATAATTGTGATGTTTTTCATTCCTAGAATTTATGTAGCTAGTGTGAATTTTTCCTGTATTTCCTAGTAGATCTGGGAAGCCCTTCTTTGTACTTTCCATGCCATCAAACATAACAGGTGATCTGTCAGCATGTGTGTTCTTGAAGCTTCCTCCTGGGCCTTCCACTTTCCGGCCCAGGCTGCGCTGTGAGCTCTCCTGGCTGTGGGCTGGCAGCAGATTTCTTAGGATTCTCTTTCCCCATCATTTCCACCAGCCTGGTGCATCCCTTTGCCTTGCTGAGTGTGCTGCCCTCTCCTGCATCTCATGAAGTTCTTCTCCTAACTGGTAGATTTCATTGTTCATGTGGAGCAGTCTTTAGTAGTTTCTTGGGAAGAGATTCACCAGTGACATGTTTGACACCTTAGATATCTTAAAATATCTTGAGCAAACTATGTAGTTGGCAGCAAAAAAGGAAAACCTCTGACTACTGAGAAAAGGCTTGGTGTTGCTTGGAAAAGAAGGAGGAGCAGGAGAAGGAGGGAAGGCGGGGATGGTGAGAAGATCCTCTGTGTGATCTTTTGTTCTTTTCCTCTTGCAGAGTTGTGCCTTTGTCGTCTTTGCTAGTGCCCGGCCCACGGGAAGCATTTCCTACGTGTTCCATGGGGATGAACACATATAGCAGCCCAGGGCGCCCTGCCCTGTGAGGCCGTTAACACGCTGGAGAAGCTTACTCCAGCTACTAAGACACGCCCCCATCAGCCCCACTTACCTCCTGGGCGTTTAAGACATGAATCTGATTCCTCTGAAACTCTGACTGTACCCCTCTCCCCTTAATCACACGACACAGTCCTTAGGACTCAAGCCAACGTCCCGTTCATCTCTGTGCCTCCTCGTCATGTTGGCAGTGTTTGCATGCTCGGTGAATATTTGCCGATGACTCCATCAAACACACGCTTCTTGACATCTGTCCATGAGCCAGCGCTGGCTCAGCGTCAGAGCCTGGCAGCAGCTACCCCTCTCTACAGCGCACTTATCTGACTTGTCATGAGCTATACCTTTCACCTGCAAGGACACATGCATATCATGGAGCCCTCCAGGCCCTGATCCAAAGATGCTGTCTGTTTCATGACTGTCATCCTATGACTACACTTCCGTTGATAGAAATGCATGCTTACTGTGTGCTTATTTACACTTCCCAACTAAGGAACTCTGTAGATGTGTCTTTTGGCCTTACCTACTTACACCTGAAGCATGGAAAGCCTAGTAGAAGCTTATTAAATGAACAATACCACCTACTGAGAGAATAGCAATGCTAATGTCACATTCCTGTCGCTCTTACTGGATTATGCAAATGATAAAAGAAGAGAGCACACACAGCCACCTTCCCTGAAAACTTAACTATGCTTCCCTTTGAGGATTCTATAGATAACTGAATATTCAAGCAAAATGAGCGCTGTTTTCACTCTTGTCTTCCTGCTTACTTATTTCTATAGAAGCAAAATGTGGAGAGGAAAAGAGAAATACTGAATTGGGAGCGCTGTGTCTTAGATTTCATCTGAGAGGTGAAATCCCTCAGGTTCAAACCCCATCCAACGCTGCACCTCAGGCACACAGGCCGGATGTCACTCTCAAGATAGCCTTTCTTGCTCTGGCCTCAGAGGAACCATGGCATTTATTTCTCATGTACTTTGGGTCATCTCGCTTTGCAGAACTTGGTATCTAGGTTTCTGTTTGTGTATGGCATGGAGACCTTGGAAATTAGGTTTCTGTGACTTAAAGGTGCTTCTGGGGCTCGAGCTATAAAAAGCCATTCCCCCAGAAAGCAGGACAAAAGTCTGCCTATATACCTCTCCTTTTCATTCTCTTATCTGAGTAGAATGAAATGAGAATCAAACTGGTCATTGTTGCTCAGTGCTGAAATCGAGCCTGTCTCTAGAGCAGGGTCTTCTAGGTCTGCACCACTGTGTGGGGGCTGCAGTGGCTGCAGGGACAGCTCCTGTGCTGAAGGGTGGGCAACGGCACACTGGGCTCTACCTGCTAGATGCAGTGGCATCGATCTCCCTGCCCTACCACAGTGTGAAGCCAAAAATCTCCAGATATTGCCCAGCCTGGATTGGGAACCCAGGGAATACAGGGAGAGACCCAGACTTAAGCCTGGACTCTTTATCAGCATCATCAACAGGGTCGTAGGTGCAGCCTTCCTGTAAGAACTGGAGGTTGCTTCCCTGCAGCCTCGCGGGGTGTGCGTCTTCTCAGTCATCCTGGAGAGTTTCAGTCAATGGCCTCTCCACCCGTCCCCACCAAAAGCACACACTACTCCTCTAGTGTGAGCTCAGGCCTCTCCTCTGTGCACAGTGCCTTCATGAAGCCTGCACTCTTGTAGGGGAGAACAGATAAATGCAAGATACATCAGGTAATGAAAAGTGCCGAGAAACCACATCGAGTTGCAGGGAAAGAAATGCTGTTTAGAAATCTTACATGTCCAAGTAGGGGGTCAGGAAAGTTGTCAAGGGAATTCGAGAGCAGGACCCTTGGGCCTCTCAGCAGAGATGAGCCCCAAGGAAGGGTGCATGTGTTTGTCAGTTTTCACTCCGTGTGACAAAACACCTGCCAAATCCAGCAGAAGGAAGATTTACTCAGCTTCGTGGTTTTGAAGATTTCACTGCATGGCCAGCTGATGTTATTGTTTTTGAGCCTGTGGTGAGGCAGAATGTGGTGGAGGGAGCATGTGCTAGAGTGGTGGTGTTCATTAGAAGCCAGGAACAGAGAGAGAGAGAGGAGGGGCCAGGATCTCGATAGCCCATTTAAGGGCATGAGCCCCGTGACCTAACTTTCTTCTACTAGGCCCAGGTTCTTACAGTTTCTACCATCTTCCAGCAGCTGAAAACTGTTCAACACATGGGCCTCAGAGAAACATTTAAGGACCAAACTGTAATAGAGCAGTAAGGTCCTCAGGCAGCGTTGTGCTTGGCATATGAGAAGAAAATGAGGGCTGTGGATGGAGAGAGGCAGTCCAGGGTGAATGTGTGACAGTCATACGAGCTCTGGGAGCTTGGTGAGACTGTTTAATCTTCGTTAGACAAAATTTCAAATGTATCCTGAAGTAGAATAGTGCAGTGCATCCTTATCTGTTCATCATCTGGGCTTAATAAATAGTAACCCTCAGTCAGTTTTATTTTATGTCTTAACTTTTCCTCCCCAGATTTTTAAGCAACATTTACACATTATTTCACCTGTGAATATTTTCATATGTATTCCTGGAACATAAAGGTGTTCATTGTTTAATACTATACTTAAAATAGTTACTGAATTTCATCAGATATCCATACCCCCACGCATGATAATCTCTTTAAGGTGTAACGTATGTGTGTGTGACATATACTTTATACTGTTTATCTTTTAACTATTTCATTATCTATAGCTTACTTGCTGTCATAACCCACGAAAAGTTCCTGTGGTGTAGTTAATTTTTATCTCTTAAGTCTACTATATTTTAATTTGTAGGTGTCTCTTCTATCTTCCCCCCACTCCCTAAAAACCTTTAGGAAACCATCCATCTGTTCTGACTTTCACATCTAAACTTTGCCGGCCACATGTCTGTGATACTGTTCCATGTGTTCTTGGTCCCTACATTTTCTGTAAACTGATATTCTGGTACTGAGCCATGGTTACATCCAGAGATGATGGGGCTTGCACTTTCTGTCTGTCTCTGTCTCTCTGTCTCTGTCTCTCTTCTCTCTCTCTCTCTCTCTCTCTCTCTCTCTCTCTCTCTCTCTCTATTTGGTACAGGGTCTCACTACGCAGTTCAGACTTATAGTGATCTTTCTCTCTCTGGCTTCCCAGCATTGGAATTACAGGCATGCACCACCACACCTAGTTTCAGTGGCCTGCGAAGTGCACCCAGATTCCAGGGCAGTATGGCATGTGGTCCTAGGTCCTTCTGCTTACCGGGTAGGCACTTAGACCCCCATGCTATCTCCCTAGCCCCAGTGTGACATTCTGGAAAGACTACTTCATGTGTCACCTTGTGAAACACAATGTCCAGGGACCATTTCTTTCTTTCTTTTTTTTTTATTTTGCGGAATCAAGGATTGAACTCAGGCCCTTGTGCTTGCCAGGGAAGTACTTTATTCCACTGAGCCATCTCCCCGGCCCTTGGGACTATTTCTTATAGAGTCGGCAGTTGTGTATGATCATGGCCTATACCTGCTGGAGTATTAGGGGGTGAAAAGTGGTGAAGTGCTTTAGCTGTCATCCTTTCTGTTTACCAGTTGGGATAGTCCTATAAAGAGCAGCATGTCTCCATGCTGGAGATGAAGTTCATCAGAGTAAATGCTTGATCAATTTTCTAATGAAATCGTTCTCTGACATCTTTCAAGTGTTACCCTCACTGGCTTCCTTCCTCCTATTCTTGAGCTCAAGTTGTCAAATATCTGATATGTTTTATTGGTACGAATAAATATGTATTAGTAGATATTGTTACTGATCGGGTTGATACTCAGTTATCCAACTTTAGGCCAAGTGTGCTAAGTTTTTGGTGCATACTATGAGCAGGAAGGAAGTGGTTTGAGGGTTCTGGAGAAAAAGATGACATATTCCAGTTGAGATCACCCTGAAATGTATGTGGCTCACAAAGGGAAGAACGTCCTGGAGAGGATGTGGGGAGATCAGTTAGGAAGAACTTAATCCAGCTGAAACAGCCACTGTATCCTGGTTCAGAGGCTCGTGGCTGCGAGGGTGAAGTTGCTTGGCGAGGGGATGGGGGTCTGTGAAATTAGGAGTATTAAAAGGGAATCCAACTGCAAGTGTTCCCGTACCCATTGGCAGTGGGGGACTGCAGTTTCCATTGTGAAGATCCATGTGTAGCAGCCTACTGAATTATGTTCTGTTGTCTCCCTTGAGATGGAGATAGATCACCTTCAAAAGATTAAAGAATTTGAGATTTTAGCTTTATTTTTAGCATACATAACGGATGGGTTTTGTTTGTTTTTTTATCCCAGCCTGGCTGCTGACATTCTTGCTTTCAACTCTTCCCTTTCTCTGCTGACCCCTCGTACTTTGTGTTCCATAATATCTTTACTCTGTCTTCTTGTTGGGCTTTTTAACACTGAATTACAAGTTTTTTCATCTCTGTCTGCCTCCTGATGAAGGCAGTGACTAGGCAGTGACAATATTTCCAGGGGTGTTATTGCCTCTGAAATATAGGAGGGTTGGTTAGTTCTGTGAGTCCACTCATAAGGAACTGCTGGTAACTAGTGAACCTTAGCGTATCAAGAGCCAGTTAGCAGGTAAGGGCTTAGGAAAGGCTTCGGGGAAGTCACATAAACCTGCACTGTCCTGTGGGCCCCTTTTAGAGTTAGCAACAGCTCTCTAGAAGGACACACAATGGAGGGGACTATGAAAAAGGGAAAAATAGAGGGGAAGCAGAAGGCAGCTGAGTTTCAGCCTCCTCTGCCTTATTGCCATAGCCTTGTTGCACCAGGTAACCCTGCCCACCGAGGCCCTAGGAGCTAACACACCAGCACCTAATTACTGTGTCCTCAGTCTCTTCATCTGTGAAAAAGTAGGATTTTACCTTATTGCCTTTGGAGTGTAGATATGTAAACATTACCCTTTCACCTAGTTTGGACCTGGTGGTGGAGGGAGGGAGGGAGAGAGGGAGGGAGAGAGACAGAGACACACAGAGTGAGAGAGAGAGAGAGAGAGAGAGAGAGAGAGAGAGAGAGAGAGAGTTCTTGTAGTGCTTGAAAATTTAGATTTGTAATAAAATTCTGATTTGTTCTAGTGTTTCTTCTTGACAAACCTGTGGCTGCCAAATTTTGAAGTATTTTAAAATGCATCAGAGGAAGTGAGTCAGATACGTTCTTCATACACGACAATGGAAGTACTCTTAGTTCCAAGTTATGAATACTGTGAAAAATTGTGTCCTTTGAATAAATACACGATGCAACTTTCAGGCTTTTAAAATATATGTTGTCTCTTTCCTCCCTAATTCATATTAGATTGCTTTTATAAAGTATGGAGCATCAAGATGTTCTTAAAAATCAGCTTTTCAAAAATAAAAATACAAGCTCCTGTCTCTTGTGTTTCTCCTTAGTATTTTCCCCTCGTAGGGTTTTGCTTGTTCAACAGATCTGTGTCTCAGAACAAAGTTCAACTTCCCCCATACTTACATGGTTAGTTTAGTCCTCTTTCTGATGATTGCCATATATAGAAAAAAAATCTAATTATTTTCATCCAGCACCATTCCTCTTCTCCTATGGAATATGAGTGATTGTGTTAACTCTAAGGGGGAAGTAAGCGCAGCTTCTCGGAATGGCCGGATCCTGCCCCTTAGGATCACAGAAGGGTGGGGGCAGTTGCTGTTTGCACAGAGAAACTCTTTTAAGTAGGAGGCTTTTGCTTTGTTCCCCTTCCCCCACCTGCCCCTGAGAAGGACTCACCATTTCACTGAGGTGAAAAGTGGGTCTGTGAGTAGAGCGACTTTCTTAAAAAAAAAAAAAAAAAAAGGCAGAGAGAGAAACCAATTACTTGATATGCAGAGCTGCAAGCCTCGTTCCCCTCACGAAATCAGTGCAGTGTGCACTGCCGTTAACCTGAAGAGAGCCGCTGACAGCTCTTGATTACGCTAGAGGTGGAAGGACCCAAACTTGCGCGATCCCCCTCCCCCTCGAGAGGTTGGTAGTCCAGTCCTTTAGAGAGGTTGCTTTTGGCTCTCTGTGCTAGCAGGGGACGTGTGTCATGGTTACAATAGAGTGTGCTAACATATAACAACCATGAAAGCCCAGCGGGAAAGGCTACAGATTCCGGGGCTGACCTTGGAGTAAGTATTGTCTGTCTTTAATATTTTAATGCTTTCTGCATGGCACTCGCTTTCCTGCGACCAATAGCTATTTAGCATTTGTTTGTACTGACAGCCTCAGAGCGCTGCAGTGTGAGGTGGGGAAACATGTCTTAAATGCATGGCATTTGTTTTCAGCTGATGTGGAAACCCAGACCCAGCATTTTACTCTGCAGGCACAGGAAATGCACTGCTGCATATTTAAAGTTACTAAACCTCAGTTCTGGAAACATCTTAACAGCTCATTGTGAAAGAATGTAGCAGTAGGCCATGGTGTATCTGTCCTTGTCTCCTTCTGTTTGTTTATTCTTATGCTGCCTGTTTCTATAGAAAGGCCTCTGTCTGCATTGAAGAATAGAAAACATTACAATGGATTAGAGTGCAGGAGAAGGGTTATTTGTGACAGTCATTAGATGTGATCCATGTTTTATCAGTGCAACAGAATATTAATGAACTGGAGTCTATTTAGAATCCTCTCTGCAGTCTCCAGCTACTGCATGCAACGTGTTTACCTAGTTGAGCTCTATATTTGCTTAGCTTTTTTTTTTTTTTTTTTTTTACCCATTAACTCATCTCACTGCCTTCTGGTTCAGTGTAGCTCCGTGAAAATGTCCACAGCTAATTTGTGGCGCAGAAGTTAGACATCTGTGAGGCAGGAAGTGTCAGCAAATTTTTATTTTAAATCTGTTAGTCAAAGATGCAGAAGCTGTGAGTGGTCTGTGCTGGCACTTCAACTAATAAACAGTAAAATATTCATCTGTTAGAAAAATAGAAATACCCTTTTCTCTCACTGACGGCACAGATAAGATATTGCATGTCTGTGAAATCTTTATACCATGATTCCCCAATCTCATCATGAACTGTCATCCAGGAGGAGGCTGCAGGAGGATTGTGTCCGCCTGTGAGCATCAGTTCATCAGTTCTTCTTCTCGAACTCCATAGCTACGTCATACAAGAGAAATTGTTGCCACCATTAATAAAATAATAAATGTACAACGTTCCGAAGGGAGGACTTTTGAAAGTCATCCCTCGCTCTGGAATTGTGCACTGACGTTACACAAATGAGGAGCCTCCTTATAAAAAGTTGGAGGCTCTTTCGAGCTGTGTGCTAGATGTGCCACTAGCCAGAGGTGCAGGCAGCATTTCCGCGCTGCTCTGCTTTTGCTCCCACTCCCGCCCCACCCTGGCATTCCACCCCACAGTCCATACGGAAGGTTTTAGTGGTCGGTGTGCCTTCTCTTGCTTCCTCCCACTGCCTAGCACTCCGAAGGGGCACAGAGCCGTCCAGAGCTCTGGCTTTCCCCACAGCGTGGCTTTTGCCACTGGGGTTCAGCTATGCTGCTCGCAGAGTGTGGTTTGCTTAGGACTTAGTAGGTATCGTTCATATGTAAGCCTCTTTGACCTGCTTTCACTTTTAGCATCTTGCCCACATTAACAAGACCTTCTTCAAAGTAACTTCTAAAATATGAACTCGGTTGTGTCAAATGTTCCATTTCATAATTCACAAGACTGAGGTGTGCCGCAAGTTTTATGACTTTGCCAATGATGACAGTAGACATAGGTGTTTGCTGAAAAGAGGGTTTCTCTGGAGTTTATTTTGTGTCAGGCCACCTCCTGCCCCATTTAGCCTTTACATTCATGAATGTTACTATCTCTTAAAATAGATTATTATTTTCACTCGAGGAACTTAAATAGAAGACAAGATTACTCTTAAATGTCATTGAGTATCAACATGTAATTTCCTTTGAACATTTTATTTGAAATGTAAAATTACTCTTAAGTAGACATAGCTAACTTTATATTCATTCATGGAAATGGCTAGTCTTTGAGTAATTTCAGCTTCTAACCACTGCAGAGAAATGTTATAATGAAAACTTTAATCACTGATTTTTATTAGAAGCACATTTATTATAGATCACTTTACTGATTAAGGGTCCTAACTCATGGACCAAATGTCTAGAGTAGCTTTTGGATGTTCTCTCAGGAGACATTACGGGTTTTTTTTTCAGGTAATTTTATTATACACATACTATACCTATTGAGTATCACATGAACACATTTAATATGACAACAATAATAGGCCATTTCTGTTGATTCTTGTTTCAGAAACAAATCTTAGATGCGAGATATCAAATAAGTATTTCAAAAATTAGCGATTAATCTATACAGAAATTTATGACTTCTGCATAGCCTATGCCTGGCTTTCCAGTTCCTAAAAAAGAAGATAGATTTTTTTTTCTTTCTTAATGCAGTGCAAGTATAGACCTTGCTTCACAGATCCTTCATAGTACACACTATGATTCCTTTTGGAGACAAGGAGTGATGTCGTGCTTATGTGTGCCTATTTTAGGGCCAGAAGGGATAGAGAAGTCCATCCAGTCCTTAGCTAAAATGACAGATGTGTCAGTGGACATTCCTGAGGGCTTTCCAATGAGCTGCTAAGTTCTAGGACAGGATGAATAAGAGCAGCAGCTGTTTAATGTGCACCGAATGCATATGGCGGCCAATGCCGTAGTTTACCAAGGGCTGGGACCAGACAAGAGAATGACTCGAGGAGTTATCAAATTTTATCAAATGCTGTGTAAAGTGAAGTATTTTGGGCAATAGTATTGTATTTCATTTTAAGACAGAGCCAACTCTCCATTATCCATATAATAAGAAATGAGGTTAGCCTTAAGACTTTGCAAAGAATTATAAACCCATATTTTGTTTGGACCAGTGTTGCTAATAAAAGTCCAACCAGCTTGAAACAGATGCTGTGTACCCCCATCCAAAGACCCCCTTTTCTAAGGTGGGAAAATGTGATGTGGTATAAAGCATTGTTCATGGAAAGGCAGAATGTTGTTTAAGAAACAATAGTATCTATTACTTCAGCCTAAGAAATGGGGGTATAATACCTAATTTTTAGTTTGATTTTTGCTATATAAAAATAGTTGAGAATTGACTAGTACCACCTTCAATATTTTGATAGATCTATGACTAAAATTCTTGTATGATATTTACTTTTTGTTATCTCCCTATTAGAGGAAAAGTATAGAATCAAAAGAAAAAGGTGATGAATAGACTGTTCAGTTCCCCACGGATAAGTGGTGGAGAGTTGGCTGCTGAACACATTTGGAAACTGGGCAGTATTGGTGTGGGCTGGAGAGCTTTTACAATGATCTGTGGGTAGGTGTATTTAAAAAAAAAACCCTCCGGAGGGCCAGCAAGATAGCTCAGTTTGGCAAGCACAAGATCCTGAGTTTGCTCCCCAGTACTTAAGGAAAAGAAAGGAGGGAGGCAAGGCAAGGCCAAGCTCTAGAAAGTAGAGTAATATTTAGCTACATGAAATATTTCTAAAGTTTTTTTTATGAATATAAGCACAAGAAACCTGTTTTGAATCATTTCTCCTGAGGATTAGAAAAAAGAATGATTAAGTTTTTGTTATAAGGAAGACTTTCAAAAGTACTTTAAAATGTATCTATCTTATATGAAACTGTTAGCCGCTTTGCTTTTTAGAAACTACAGTATTTAACCTGAATCTTTATTTGCATAGTCTGATAACTCCTTCCCTTTAGTTCTGCTACAGATTTACCATTGATTCTTAATCTGGAAGAGAGTTTACTCAATATAAAATGCCACTGGATTTTCTTTGATGTAAAAATCATATGTTGAAGATACCTGCCAAGTGGCTTTGTATGAAGAAAAAGGCTAAAAAAAAATGGCAGCTGTAGTTTTTAAAATGGAAATTTCAGCAGAAAGCCTCTCACTTCCTCTGTATTTGAGAGCGGGCAAGGGTGCAAGTGATTAGATGATTACCTAGTGGTATTGATAATCTAGGCGCTGTGATTCCCGACTAAAGGGAATGCAATGAGCGATGCTATTTTTACTGCAATCATTTCTCCCACTTGGAATGACGTTATTTTAACTTTCAGTCTCACTCCAAGGAGCCTGAGTCCAACCCCATCCAGCCCAGGCAGTCCTTGTAGCCCTCTCTTCGCTTTTCACTTCTGGAGGTAAGCGTGCTCCAGGGCCTGCCAGGGCTGTGTGTCTTTCGGTTGCCCCAGGGCCTCAACCAGATCTGAGTCCTCTGTATTCTGCAGTCTACATTAAGCTGCCTTTAAATATGACCCTAGCTTTAATGTACAGAATGAGGACACTGGTGGAATGACTTATGTGATGACTTTGACGCTTATTGAGAAAATGTCTTTATTCCATGTAGCATATCTTATAAGTATTTGGCTTGATGTTGGATGATTAGTTTGACTTCTGTGTACACATTTCAGTGTTTCATATTGCTTTCCTTTTTCTTTTTTATTTTCTTTTTAAATTTTTTTTTTAATTTTAGGGAAGGGTCTACAGGGTGTTCAGGGTCTCAGTACTAGATCAGGTTCTCAGTGATCCACCTGTTTACAGCCTCCCAAGCATTGGGATTATAGGTGCATGCCACCACACCCAGTCTCAATTGCAGGGCTGGCATGGCAGGCGCTGGGATCAAATCCCTGGCCCCTGCACCTGCTTGCAGGCGCTTTAATCTGCTGAGCTAATTGGCCAGCCCTTCATATTGCTTTCTTAATAAATGATTTGTACTGAATTCTGTAAATTTTGATTCATCTCATAATGATGCAATTTATTATAGTTTCTAGAAAACATTCTCTGATTCATATATTTGAATATATTAGAGCTTCATAATATTTGTTGCCACAAATTATTTTATATGCTATTATTTACAGGATAAAATATTTAAGTTATCTAAAAGGGTTCACAATTTTAAAATCTTTTTTAAAACTTACATTTACATACTCCACCCTGTACTCATAGACTGATTTCATTTCATTTTTTCTCTGTTCAGTATGGAAAATTTCCTGAGCAACTCTTCCTGGGTTTTATTATAATTTGTTTTAAAAATGCATGGCAGAAGAGTCAGTGAGATAGTTCAGCAGACTAAGCTCCTGCTTAGGCAAGCACAAGGACCAGGGTTTGATCCCATGCTGCACTGGCCCTGCCCTCGGGTGTGCTGAGCTGGCTACTCAGCCAAGGCATGGTGGCACAGCCTGTAATCCCAGTGCTGGGGAGGCAGAAAGCAAAAGAGTATCACTGTGAGTCTGAACTGAGTAGTGAAACCTTGCACCAAATACATTTTTAAAAAAGAAATTGAATTACACTGCATATATTGTAACAGACTTTGTGAATTCAATATTTGTGGATATATTGCAACTTGATATAATGCAACTTGCTTTATCTAATTAGAAGATATGTCAAGTATTTAGTATCCCTGCCCAGTTTTGTTTGTTTGTTTGTTTGTTTTTAGAATCCTGAGGACAAAAATAGAATTAAACTTTTGGTTGATAGGGCACCTTACATAATTTTTTAGTAATACACTTTATTTCTTATATATAAACTAATGAAAAATTTGCTGTTCATGGCAAATTTCTTAAAAATATTAACATTCAAGCATTGGATGGTATCGGCGAGGTGGTTTTATGTATTTGTTTCTCTGAGATTTCTAAAGTAAGTACGTACTGAAATCTATGAAGAAGAAAAGACTAGGGAATAAATTATTGGCTTTGAACTTTGGTTCTATTCTTTTGCTGACAGGATTTTATTTATTATAAATATATTGTTATATAGGTATAAAAGTGACTTTCAATATGGAAGCTCTATATGATAGTTTTTATAAAGCATTATCTGAATATAAAAAGCCTTAAGGTATATGAATTTTTCCTCTCTAGCTAGAGAATTCTGCTGTTCTTATAGTTCGTCTGTTTTTGCTAACCCAATCACAAGGAATTGAATTCTTTTCTAAACACTTTTGTGGATCTATCACATGTCTTCACAAAATTCTCCTATTTCCCTCTTAGAGATAGTTGGTTATTCAACACAAAGGTGCTGTTCCAACAAAGTTCTTGGTGGGGAAGAAGAGAGAACCAATGGAAATGCTATCATAGTGCAGAGGATGGTGACATTATGAAGTGTGTTTTAGAGAAAAGATGTAAAGAACTGGGTGTATTTTCCCCTTGGAAAACCTAGGGCATTCAATCTTGGACAGATGGGGAAGGACAAAATCAGACAGAGAAAAATAACATAATCAAGGAGATAAGAAAGTGTCGTACATGGTAGGAATGATGGGTGCTGCTGAAACATGAGGTGTGCGGAAGAAGAAAACCATGAAATTGTAGGAAGATTAATATGGATTGAAGGGCTGGGGAGCTGGCTCAATGGAGGACCATATGGTGGAATATCTTCTGTACTAAGCTAAACATTGACTTTCATTATTTAAACAGTTAGGAGTCATAGACAATTTTGAATAAGGAAATGACCGATCTAAATTCCCAGTGAGGAAATGTACCCTTATCAACATGGAGAATCCATTAGATTCTAAGCAGGAACATCAGTGAGGATGCTGGTCTTGGATTAGGACAATTATAATGGATTTCATTAGAAATTACGAAGTCCTTAATAGTTGGCCAAGTAGTTTATATACATGGTTTTATTCAACTTAATCTACCTGATACTACTGGGAAACAGGGTGGAATATGCTTTGTGCTTATAAGGGAAGATGCTAACACATAGAGGTTAAGTAGCTTAGCTGTAGACTAACTAGGGCTCCAAATGCAATCTCATGTCTTTCTGTTGTAACTAATTTAAGCCATCCACACTGCCATGAGATCATTTATATTGAATTTTTATTATCTGGTTTCTGTAGACCTTGTGCACTTCTCTAGTCACTTTTATTTCCCCAGTGCCTCCCTCAACACATGGAATGGAGTGTTTGAGAAAGGTTTATTAAAGAATAAGTGGGCGAGACACAGAAGATAGATTAGTTGCAGTGCTGCTGAGAAATCAACTGCCAAGTACATGTGCAGTGATTTGAATACAATGCAGTTGCATTTATCACTCATAGACCAAGAGTTTGGGAAGAGGATCTGCTCCATGGAGTCCTTCAGGGATGCAGGGGAACCTTTCACATATGACCTTTGAGGTTGTCCCGGGTGCCAACATGTAGCTGGGGGAAAGGTCAGAGTAGAGGCCTACATCGTGGGCCTGCAGCGGCTCACGTCACGTCCACCCATTCCTGGGAGTGCAGTATTCTGACCATACTGAATTAAATACGGTCTACTCAGATCTAAGAAAAGGAGGAAATAAGCCTTCTAAGTAGCGACTTTTGTCACAAAAGTGGATGAAAGTTGTCCAAAGTAGGTGTTCAGTAGCTAATTCTTGATGGGAGATTACCATTGAGGTTTCCAGCACTGTCTTTTTTTATTCTAAAGAGGAAAGAAAAACAATTTTAAAAATCCAGCATTTCAAAACATGATGATAGCAAATTAACAATGTTTATTATATTGCATACTGTTCTTTAAAATAGTTGCCCAGATTATGAGATATAGGCATGCAAAGCTGATCAAACAATATAAACTTAAACCATTCCTTTCAATGAACTAGTAGAAATTAACACTACAATTACCTTAGCTATCTTTGTGCATATATATATATTTTTTTTTTTTCCCTTGCTTTGCTCCTTTTCCCCATCCTAGTTGTTCTTTCCTTCTGAGCAGTTTCTTTCCCTTCCACAATATCTATTGCACCTCTGGCTCTTACTTGCTCTTTCAGTTTCTTATACTAGGAATACAATATGACGTCTACACGTGCAAGTCTGATTTATTTCCCTTAGGAGTATCATCTCTGGTTGCATCCATTTACCTATCAAAGCCTTGTGATTATCCTCTTTATAGCTGAGTAATACTCCATTGTATAAAATACCACATCCATTCTTTAGTTGATGGGCATTTGGGCTGTTCAGATTTAGCTATTATAGATTGTGCTGCTATAAGCATGTGTGCTTAGATATTGGTGTAGTATGATGTTTTCAGTTATCCTGGAAAACCCCAGCACTAATGTCTTGACTGGGACCCCAGCGAGGAGCAATAGGGAGGGAGAAGAATGTAGTAGTGGTAAGTCTTGCCTTGCACACATTGAGACAGTTCTAAATTACATTATCTGGGGCCGGGGAGATGGCTCAGTAGAATAAGCGCTTGCCTGGAATGCACAAGGGCCTGAGTTCAATCCCCGGTTCCACAATAAAATAAAAATAAAATAAAATAATTAATTAGCTTATCTGGTTGGCAGCCTAGAATTAGCTGTCTCTGGTAGTGTGCCCCCAAATGATGGCTTAATATTACAAATGATAGAAATCCAAATATTTTTGCTGTTCATATGAAGCCCATATTGCATCCCTTCACCTTTTGTTCTCCCATTAGCTGTGTGGGTCAGATTTCTTCTCTGTTCCTTCTTTGTGATCGGGGTTTGAGAGTCTGGAGTGATGGGAGTGCTCTTTTGAGTGCTGGCACACAGGGATTCTAAATATGGTGGCGGAAGATTCTGTTCCTTTCATAGTCAAGCCCTGGGGGCAGGCTGTGTGGAGCCCTGAGTCAGCTCTCCATCTGCAGCGGGGCTCCAGGTCAGGCTTCCTGAGCGCCGGCCAGGCATGAGAGGTCTGTCGCATCCAGGACAGCTCACTTGCTGAGTGGAATTTATGTGTGGAGAGGAGACCTGGCACTGCTGTGCAGCAGTTCCAGCAAGGCACCTTTTGGCTCAGTGTGAGAGGAAAGATTTTCTAAGGACACAGGGCTTGTCGTGGGCTGCCTCATCAGACCATCAGCTCAGGGTGGCTGGGTGCCCACTTGGCTGGAGAGATACAGATGGCATTCCTGCAGTGATCAGAGCATTAGCTTACATTGTTCCCAAAGGCCCTTCCATCTTGAAATCCTGCCACTCTTTTTGTTTTGTTTTAACCTTGCAGGAAGCCTGAAGAGTCAAAATACATACTTGTTTACAAACAAAAATATACAGCTCAGTATCAGTTTATCAGCTACCAGTTAGACAGAGGGACCTTTAAGACCTTTTGTGGAAACTAAATGTACCTTCATATCCTTCCTGAAGGCAGCCACAGCCACTGAGAATTTCCCACAATCCCTAATTCTTAGTAGATTGACTACCACTTAGAGAATGTTTATGTAATGATGACATCCGTGCTTTGTGCGTGATGTGGCTGTGACGTATGCCAGCTCAGAAGCTGGACTGTGCTTAGATACTAAGGTCCCAAAGGAAGCCACTTCATTACACCCTTTAATGATCTTTTGCAGCACCTAGCATCCTTTGTCCTCAATAGGAACCCAGTACGTAGCTGGAGGCTGGCCCGCTACTCAGAGACTGCATTTTTACTGTGGAGCAGCAGTGGTCTAGTGCTTCTGTTTCATCGTCCAACATTGGAGTGGATGAGAACCACAGAGCACCTGCCACACTGCCTGTGTTCTTCCTTTTTGTTTTACTTTTCCCATCCTTTTCCTCGCTCCTCCGTTTGATTCCTGGAGTCTTGAGGTAGTAAACACACAGTCCGCTATGCCAGTGCTGGCAGGGAAAAGGTGTATTTCTCCTCCTTGTGCCTCCCAGGCCCCTCTTTGTTTCAGCGCTGACTAAAAACACACATGCCACTTCGCTGGTGGGATGTAGTACTAGTTTCAGAGAAGAGTACTGGCTCTGTGCTGTAAACTCCAAGAGGACAACAAGCTCTATTTTTTTTCCATGTATGTATTCACAAAACCTAAAATAGTGCCTGATACACAACAGGAAAGGCTCTATAAATGTGTATTGATTGAATGAATGATTGTGTTATTGCATGAGACTCAGCCTGTTCTGATGTTCTTACCTGTGCTCCAAATGTGACACATAATTACATCCCAGGTATGCTTGGAGAGTGCTCCTTACACCTCGGGAATAGTGCTTGAGGTTGGATCCTTCCATAATAGTAAGTTATAGCTATCAAAATGTAAAACCTGGCCAGGTAGCAACTATAAATAAAGCAAGGTTGAAGGACAAAGTAGAAAGGTATGATTGATGCCAGGTAGATCCCAGGGTGTATTGAAGACCATGCCTAGTTAGGGTGAGGTACACAGAAAACAGTCTAGGACATGGGGCAATTACACAGTGGAGAAGAAAGTTGGAACTCAGGTCCGTGGGGCAGAGGCCTGTCCATCTCACTTATCGCTGGTTCCCCAGCACCCGTAGCAGCCCCTGGTGCTTATAGGCAGTCCCTGCCATGCAGTGCTCAACTTAACAATTGATCAACTTTTCTATGGTACAAAAGCAATATGTGCTCAGGAGAAAACATACACTGCATTTTGAGTTTGGATCTTTTCCCAGGCTACTGCTGTGGGGTAGGATATTCTCATGATTCTGGGTGCCGCCAGTCAGCCCTGTGATCATGGGGGGAACTGCCGCGTGCGACCGTGTGCTGTGTTGCTGAGTCAGTGTGTTTGGTAGCTTAGGTGTGGTGGTGTGTGTTAACTGGGACATAGCCTCATTGTGCATTGAGGAGCATCAGTGCTTAAGAAAATGAAGCAATGAAGTGTTTTGAAGCAAGAAGAGAATTGTCCACTGAGGATACGTCTGAAATGCTGAAACCCTTCAGTGAGTCTGCATTCACTCATGGCAACTTCCAGCCTCCGCCTGGGTCACTGCTGCCTTTTATTTATGGGATCCTGTTCACTGGCCTATACCCGTTACCTTCGTCCATGTCACCTGATTGGTCCTGGGAGAATTTGAACTTGGTATGTGACACAGTAGTTCCTAGTGCCTCATAGTGCCTGCGTTTTGGTCACTGTGCCTACCTGTACAAGCTCTGTGACCTTGGGCAAGTTGAGAACTTCCTGGACCCTTACTGTCTTAATTTGTGAATCTCTTCCCTCAGTGATAACATAGACTAGGAGTCAAATGGTGTTTGGTGCAATGACTTCAGCCTAGCAAAAATGTGATGCAAAGTGGTCTCCGAAGGACTAGAAGGAAAAGGTGGGCAGTAGCTTAATGGAGGAGGACATGGAGGACAGTGACCGACTAATTCAGTTTGGTCGGAGCTGTTGCATTTGTCCTGCTGTTGCTGGAAAGGTTAGTGGGTACTCACAACTGCCCGGTTCCCTGTCACTTGCCGTGTTGCCATGGTGAGATGCAGCCTTAGTGTTTACCAAACACATGGCAGTGTATGTTCAGATGTCATGTCTCCATCTCTCTAGAAACCTGCATGAAAGTCACCTGACTGCTAAGTCCTGTTAGCTTCATGTACTCTGAAGGGTGAGTGGGACTGTTTGGCTTTTTTATTCCATCCCATCCTTCCTTTCACTTTGTGGAGAACCTTGAAAAAAATTTGGAGAAGCTGCTCCAGCTGGTAATTTCTCTGTACTCTACAGATGCTAGTTCCTGTGCTTTTGTGAATGTGATGGTTTAATGAATTGCCTTGTGCATCCTGAGTTTTATTTCTGAATTGTTATCTAGGACCAAATCTGTGCAGCACAGACCCTGTGTGGAGCGGCTCTGCCATAGAAGCAGAAGCAAGCTGGTAACATACACACTGCCTGCTCTGTGGCTGTGTGGTGGGCGGAGGGGAGAGGTTTGCAGATCTCACCAGAGCGGCCACAGGGGAGGTGTGCACAGCCTGGAGAGCACCGTGCCCTGCCCACCTGGTTTCTGCAGATGCCATCCTGAAAGTGCTGTTGCTTGTAGAAGGCAAAGGCGGAATGAGGATCGTATTTGTGGTGCTCCAGAGGGGACCAGGGAAGAGCTGAGAGGTAGACCTTGTGGGGTAAGCAGTAATGGGGAAGGATGGGCTCATCTAATAATTATACTGCAGATACTTAAATGCTTTCCTTTCATTTTTCGGCAATATGTAATTTCTTCCCCTGGATATCATAAGCTCATCTGCTGTAAAGTTGCCAAGCCTACTTGAGGCAAAGTCTCACGAGGTCAGATGACAGACAGAGTTGTCGAGGCTTGTGGAACACATGAGTTCTCGCAGAGTCCCGTGTACCTGGCAGGCCCGAGGGTCAGCCCTGTGCCCTGTGTGGCGTGATGGTGCACACCTTTTTTCTCACAGGCTATTACTTCACATTCACTTTTCTGTTTGGTCTGCTGACTGGGTTACAGACCAAAGTTAGCAGCCCAGATATCTGTCTGTGTAGGAGCTTGATTTCCACATTTGTAGAGGGCTAGCTCCGCGCCTCCTAGGATTGATGCTGTGCATTAAACAACTCATGTTCCCACAGTGCACCTGGGAAGCTTGTTTTACGGATTTGAAAACCCAGGCATAAAAACTCATCCTTAGTGACCAGTTTACCCAAGTTTATATTGATATAGACCTTTGTCCCAATGGGGTTTTGAAAGTGCCCCTTTCTTCCTTTCAAACCCTCCAATTTTGAAAAACTGATTGTATCTCTATCTCTGTCTGTCTGTCTACTCATCTGGCTTACTCACCCAGCTGGAGAGGCTGCATCCCTGTTCTGTATCCCTATTATTCTCTAGCTTCAGCTTGTAGTCATTATAAGTTGGATTTTTCTTTTTTCTTCTAGTTAGGGTCTACAGGGTCTACAGGGTCTCACCACACAGATTGGACTCGTAGTGATTCACATGTGTTCAGCCTCCCAAGAGCTGGGATTGCAGGTGCACACTACAGTGCTCAGCCTCAATTTTAGCGCCCTCTGGGGGCAGGGGTGGCACAGCAGGCCAAGGATCAAACCCCGGCCACTGAGCTCTGCCTAAGCAGATGCTTTAATCCACTGAGCTATTTGGCTGGTCAGTTGGATTTTTGAGTACAGTATCCCACTCACAACAGGGAAGAGATTTTGTTGTTCAAGCTGGGGGCTCCTCAGCTGAGCTTCCTACACGTTTTCCATTCCTGACCAGAGTGTGCTTATGGGGTTGGAAGGTAAGGCTGTGTTCTGCCTTACGGAGCCCTACATGTATCTTCCTGTTTTTTAAAGTCTTATTTTAGACAGAGCCTAGGGGATGCAATTAGGGTTAAATTGGGTTGTTTTGAAAACCAGGCCAGGGGCCCCGGTGGCTGTGACAGCCACGTTATTAGAGTCTGAGCAGACTGTGCCTGTCCCTTCAGCTGGTGCTGGCTTGTTGCCATTCTGGGAGTGACAGTGTTCTCAATATGGCTGTGATGTTCTGTGGGTCTTTCGAGCCCCATTAGGCCTGAAGAAGCTGCTCACATCTGCAGAGAGCCAGGACGCTTCCTTTTCCCAGCCCACTGTTAAACATTCCTTTTCCCAGTAGGTTGGAGCAGGCACAACTACGCATCTTAGTTATGTTCTTGTGGCTGAGACACAGTACCCAACACCAGAAAATGAGGGAGAAGGGCGTATTTTGGCTCACAGTTTGTAGAGGTTTTAGTCAGTGGTAGGCAAGGCTGACTGTAAGGCAGGGCTGGCTGTAAGGCAGGGCTGCTCATCAGAGGGACCTTGAACAGGAGAAAGAGCTCAGGAAGCAGAGCTCGGGACGCAGAAAGAAGGTCAGGGGACAGGGAGGGAGATGAACCCTTCCAGGCCATGCCCCCAGGAACCCAGCTCCACCAACCTGGCTTCACCTCCCAGCAGCCCACTGAGCAATAAGCTCGTGCATAGCTTAATCCTCCAATGATCATCATATCCCCAATCCTGTCAGCCCCCTTAAGGCCCTCAGGAGTGCATGAGGCTTTGTGGATAGAAATCATGGTCCTGGTTTATATACTTTGTCTTTGTTGAGACGAATATTATGACTCAACCAACTATTTAAATTTTGGCTTTAGAATATATTAAACTTACTCAACTCTGTAGAACCTTAACAGTTATCTCTTATTAGATCTTCTTCAGGGAAAATAAGAAAATCATTTCGGGTGTGTGTGTGTGTGTGTGTGTGTGTGTGTTTTGGAGAGAAGGCTCTGTCCTTGGTTCCATTTTGTGACCAGATGAGACACTGAACATCATTTTTAAAATCTTGTTTCCCTTTTAAAATCGTGGATATATTAACACCTGTCCTGTCGGGGAGAGAATGAAGCTGTGACTCTCCTTGGAAGCCTGAGTTGCTGGTGGTGGTGGAGGAGCAGAGATCTCGGTGGGAGGAGTACTACAAAGGGGGAATTTTCAAAACAGTGTTCTCTAGTTTCTCCAGGAGTAACATGGATAATGATACCTTCCGGGGGTGTTGTGAGGATTAATTAGATAAGATTTGTAAAATGTTCTGAGATGAGTGTTCTATTTTATTTTTATCCCCTTCATATTGTTCTTAGAAACACAGCATTCAAAATGAACTACCAAGGTTGACCTTGATATCAAGGATGTTGCGGATTCTAATTGCGTGTGACACTGAATGAAGAGCTGGGAGCAAATGGGAGGAGCTGGGTGAGGGTCCCCGGTGAGACACCGACGGGCTATGTTTCATGGATTCTTACGCTCTTCTTCTTTCTTCTCCATGACAATTTACTCGACTGAATTATTACTGGTGCCTGTTAATAAAACATTAAGGAGATATTCCAAAGTGAGGGGGATGTGTATTTTTTTGCAGCACTGTCAGCATTCTTTTTCCTGTCCTCTTTGTTGAAAAAACTACTGCTCTGGTGTCACCTACCTGAATCAGGTTGTGAACCCAAAAAGTCATCTGAACCCTCCTCCTCGTCTCCTCTCAGTGTGCACATTTGGGCGTGCGATCTCGTGGTCCTGATACTCCTGCCTTCTCCATGGCTTTGCTTATTAACTTGACAAAGGTGCCACCTGAGTCTGGGCTCCCATTACTCATCCCTCGAGTTTTAAAACCATTTTTCACCAACCTATTTGTTTGTATTCTCAATGCACGGATGTTCCTTTTTAAATTGGCATATGTTACACATAATTATTGTATTCATCTTGGAGAGTTGGTGCACACACATACACACACACACACACACACACACACCTCTCCCTAGACTTCTATAGCAGTCTCTCGTCCAGTCCTCCTGTATCAGTTCACCTTTCCCTCTCCAGTACCTCTCCATCTAGCTCTGAAGTCATGGGCTGGGGAGATGGCTCAGTGGAATAAGCGCTTGCCTGGCAAGCACCAGGGCCTGAGTTCAATCCCCAGTTCTGAAAAAAAAAAGTCATCTTTGGGAAGCAGAAGTCCCTGCTCTCTCCCAAACCTCCCATGGCTGCTTCCCCTCCCCCACCTGGCCTCGCAGTCTTCACTTATTAACCTCGGGCCACTCTGAACTCTGCTTTTCCTTGGCTGCTCCAAGCATGCTCCCATGTCAGGGCCTTTTATCCCTTGTATTTTCTTTCCTGATATTTTCTTTCTACTCTTGGAAAAAAAAAAGAAAAAAAAACGTTCAGAACATTGAAAGAATTGTACAATCAACAGCATGCTCACCAATTAACACTTGGAACATTTGTTTTCTCTCTCCCCTTTCTTCCCTGTCAGCCCCTATATGTATGTTTTTTACATTTTTTAATTAAACTTTTTTTTTTTTTTTGCTGCACCTTTTGGAGATATTCATATGTTTAACTCCTAAAATGCATAAGCATATTTTGCTTAAGAACAAGCACATTGACCTTTATGACCAGGCCATCGTTGTCGTACCCTTGAAATAGTCAACTGACGGCAAGTATCTTTAAGTAGTCCATA
Organism: Octodon degus; assembly: GCF_000260255.1. NCBI lineage: Eukaryota > Metazoa > Chordata > Mammalia > Rodentia > Octodontidae > Octodon > Octodon degus. The sequence goes on along the minus strand of NW_004524577.1, from coordinate 25,907,846 downwards.
AAAAGGACCTAAAAAGTCTGTTTTCTTTACAGTTCTGGGAATAAAACCCAGGGCCTTGTTCCAGTTAGGCAAATGATCTACCACTGAGCTAGAACCCCAGCCTCAGTAGCTCTTTTCTTTTTTTCCTCTTCCTTCTTTCCTTGTTTCTTTCTTTAATTCAGGATCCATTTAAAATTAAGTATGTCCTTTGAATTCTCATATCTCATCAGTCTCCTTTAATTCGAAAAGTTCTCTTCATCCTTTTGAGAACATTGCCATTTCGAAAGCATACTATTTTTCACACTATCCTATAATCCCATGGTTCTTGTGGTTGCATTAAGCTTAAGCATTTCTATGAAGAAAAGGGGAAGAGGGCTGGGGAGATAGCTCAGTAGAATAAGCGCTTGCCTGGCAAACACAGGGTCCTGAGTTCAACCCCCAGTACCACAAAAAAGCGGGGGGGGGGGGGAAGGATGCCTTCCACATGGCCTCATATCCGGAATCCCAAAGCCTGGTATCTGCCAGGTATTTCCTCTGCTTGACATCTCTTTTGCTGCATTATGTGCCATTGTATATCTTTTTTCCTACAGGGTTTACTCAGTGAGTTTTTGCATTCACTGTTGACCCCACTTAAATAAGGTATTACATTGTGGCTTAGCACACTTTGCTAATTCTGTTATTTTCTGTTGTTCTTGAGTTAGAGAATTTTTCCTCCTTCTTCTCTTATTTTTAGGAATATTACTATTGATTCCTACATTTTTCAGAGAAAATAGAAAACAAATAGATATTAGGTGTATAGTGATCCATGACCCTCATATTTCCTTTGGTGGTTGTGTTGTCTTAAATTCATCAGTGAACAGCCTTGGAAAGCTGACTCCTGGGGCCTTTTGACATGACTCTATTAGCCTTGGAGGACATCTCATTTTCTAGCACAGCTAGAGAAACATGGACATGGTGCCCACATGGTTCATGCCCTCATATCCTCTGGGTCTGCGCTAAAGGCTGCTAGGACAGAGGAGCCACTTCATCCACTATGTGAACACCCACCACTGTCCCTTCCCTGCTTCCTGAGATGTGCTTCAGTACATGGGCCTTCTCCCCATGATAAGCATAGTCATTATGTACTACAAAGATGTGCTAATAAAAATAAAAATTAAGCACTGATAATTGTTTGCTTGCTGATTAGATGATCAGATGCAACTAGAATGGAACTTCTAAGTTGTCAGGGATTTGTCTATTTTGTTTGCTACGGGAGCACTGTCATCTGATACATAGTACAATCTCAACAGGCACTTCCTGTAGAAGTGGATGATTTTACCCATGTCTGCCCCTATCAGCCCTTTGAGATTAGCCGTGGTTGTCACTGAGATGAATCGACCTGACTACAAGGGGTTCTCAGGCATCCATCTGGAGATCATTGGAATGTTGCTCTGCGTAGCTCCTCTGACATTGGATTCTGGAAGTATTTGAACTGTTGCTAACAATGCTTTACAAATGGCACTCACTGCAGGCACTTGGCAGTTGATAGTGGAAGCATTTAGGATGCAGATCCTCCTTCTCTGAACAGAAGGCCTAGCTATTTTAGAAATTTAAAAAATGAAACACTTGACTATGTTTTAATTTTTGCAAGGAGTCTAATGCTAGGAACTGAAGACTGAGTAGAATAAGGGATTTTTATTTTCTAAATGAAAACAAGAGAAGCTATTTGTTCCATGCATGATACCTTGAAAGCTTTCACAAGCTTTATAAAGAGTGAACTGGCTGTCTGTTCTAGCTGAGATGATGAGATTTAAGAAAACAATAATACTTGAATGTGATTGATTCATGTTGTGGGCCAAGCAGTGACCCCAAAGATAGCAGAGCCTAGACTTTTGAAACCAGTAAATGTTTTCTTACTTGCAAAGAGTCTCTGCAGCTAGATTAGTGTAAGGAATTATAAATGGGATTATTCTGGGTTGTCTAATGGGCCTAAGTCTTTCACAGTGTCTTTATAAGAGACAGGCTGAGAGGGACTGGAAACAGAGAAACCTGTCGGGCCGGTAATAGTCTTTTCTAGAGAATCTTCCTCCAGCAGGCGCGTGGCTGCCTCATTTCTTGATTTTGACCTTTTAGTACTAATTTCATACTTTTGACCTCCAGACCATGAGAGAGTAATTTATCTGTTGCTTTAAGCTACTGGTTGATGGTGATTTATTACAGTACCCATGGGAGACCAATGCAGTGGGAAGCTGTGTGTTTTCTTATTTTTATTGTGACCACCAGATGACTAAAGGGATCGTGGTGGGTGCATTTACATCCACTTCAAAGACTAAGGAGCAAGGGCTGAGAGTGTCTGGTGACTTGGGTCAGTTTTTCCAATTCTTAGTCCGGGAAAGCTTTCACTGAGGCACCCTCCTCTTAATACCTCCAGCCACCAATCAGCGGGCACTGCTGCTGGTGTAGGTCCTAGCAGCCACGCTGTGGCCAGAGAAATGAGGGACACGAGTTAGCCAGGTGGGATCCTAAGAGCATCCTTGAAGATTAGAGATACTTAAAAACTCAAAGGATAACCACCTGTTTCCCACAAAAAAAGGGGGCTGCTTGAAGCTGTGGCTTCTTAGCCCTCAAGATTTTGGATGCTTTTGAGCCCCCATGTCCCTGTGTGTGCCTGGAGGAGGGTATGCTGTGCGGTATTGTGTGCAGTCCACTGTAGCCCTGCTCAGGAGGTCCCAGTCCCCAGCCCCCACGGGGCGGCGGGGCTTGCTGACATGCTGCACGCAGAAGGACTCCTGGTACAAGCCTCCGTGCAAAAGCCACAGATAAACTGCCATTTCAGCCCTTCAAGGCCCTGGCCAGCCCTGGAAAGCACTTGGCTTGGCTCATTTTTTCTCCCTGGCAGGTGTTAGCTATAGCAGATCCTTGGTCTGGTTATTTTTTAAATCTCACTGTATTAAAGGTGTAGTTGCCAGTTGGTCGGTTTGGAGGGGATGACTGGTCATGATTAATTTCATTCCCTCACATGGATTAAGCCACTATGTGTTCACAGCTTTGTGGGAGGTGACACCAAACTGGGTGAAATAGGCCCTGGGGCTGGCTTTGAAACACTCCTTGCTCTCTGGTTCCTTCTTCTCACTTTGCTTCCTGGCTGCCATGAGGCCAGCAGCTTTCCCCTACCCAGCCCTTCTGCCCCAGTTTTCTGCCACACTACAGACTTGGAAGCAATGGAGCCAGCTGACCATGGATTCCAACCTCTGAAGCCACAACCAAAGCAAATCTTTTCTCCTTTAAGTTCCGTTTGTCACATATTTTGTTCCAGCAATGGGAAGCTGACCAATGAAGCTCTTCTGCAGACCCATGTTGTAGGCATCGTGGACCTCATGGTCTGATCTGCTGCTAATCGCCCATTCCTCCAGAGGTGGGGCTGTCAGAGATCATGGACTCAGAAGCAGCTAGACGTGTGCAGGAAACAGCCAGGGCATCTGTGTGCACATAGTCAGTTGCCCACGTGCAGAGGTTAAGGTCTCATGCTGCACCCTCTGCCAGCATGGCAAGAAAGAGAGCCAGGTACTTGGTGCACAGGACTCTGCATGCGCACCCGGGAAGTGGACATGGGAAGAAGCCCTAGCAGTCCTATGGCATCTGACAGGAAAACCCAAACCAGTACTGTGTACACGGAGTAGATCTGGATATTAGGCGTGCTGGGATTATCAGAAGGTTTAGGGTTAGCCATCCTCTGCCCACTCTCTCACAGCACAGTGTAGGTTCCTTGATGTATGGGTTTCCTGAGTATGATCTGATGCAGAGTATGGAAGACCCCTCGTAGCACTTTGAGTAGCCACTGATCACCATCATCAATTCCTTTGGATCTATTCTCTCCTACCAGTAGCAACTGGGGCTGTAAGTGGAGCTGATTTGTATGGATGCTGGACAGAAACCAGAGGGCTGAGAGCGAGAGTGAGTCCCAGAGCTCTGTGGCACCACCCTTTGTGGTAGCTCCGTGCTAGAGCGGCTCCCTTTGTGCAAATGGGAAACCTTGTAAAATTATGCCAGGCATTGCTAGAGCACCCCAAGTGACCCCTTGATTGAATTTTTCTTGATCTGTGAAAATACTGAAGGGAGAAAATTGCTGTGAACTCTAGAGTGTTTAAAAATGCACGTTTTGGGCCAGGGAGATGGCTCAGTGGAATAAGTGCTTCTCTGGCAAGCACAAGGGCCTGAGTTCAATCCCTGGTTCTGCAAAAAAAAAAAACTGCAAAAAAAAAAAAAAAAAAAAAAAAGCACGTTTTACTCAGTATTATGCATGTTTAGGGGAAATATCGCTGCTCTATGCCTGGCTTTGTTCATTCAGGCTGTTGCTGTGTTGGGTTCAGATGCCTCGTAATCACTGCAAGCCATGGTCCCTGCCCTGCACCTTGATGCCCCAATCAGAATATACTCACGTTTACACTGGCCATTGTTTCTTTCCAAAAGAAAAGACTATATATTGCTACAATGATGGAAGCAAATTGTTTTGTGAAAAGAGAACCAAAAGGCTTTGGCTCAGAATGTCTTTTGGGGGCTGGGGAGGTAGCTGAACGATCTAAGCACCTGCCTGGCAAGCGCAAGGACCCAAGTTCTGTTCCCCTGAAACTGGGAGTGGTGCCGTACACCTGTAATCCTTGTGCTGGGGAGGCTAAGACAGAAGGATCACTACCAGTCTGAACTGTGTAGCAAGACCCTGTAACAAATAAATAAATTTTTTAAAAATGTCTTTTGCTGTTTTGTCAGTTCTGGGTATACTGCATCCTATAGGCAGATTGAGGAAATAGTAGAGACTATAATAAAAGATTTGAACTCAGGACTTGGGACTTCTGTTATCTTGTCTCTTAAGTCTTTACCGTTTTTGTCTTCTGCTTCTTTTGGACTTGAAAGTAGACTTTATTTTTTCAGTGTTGAGTCAGTTACTTACTGGACTCTTGCTGTAAAACCACACACATGAATTTTCATATTGCTTGCTTATTTGGAGGCGCTATTTTGTTATAGCGCCCATTCCTGAGTTTCCCCATGAACATGAGAAAGGATATACTTTGAAATTATTGAGATCATTTTAACATTACACTAAAATCTAAAGTAATCTTCCCAGTTAGGTAAAATGAATTCCTCTATTTCTTCTTTCCTTTAGATGTCACACAGTCTCTTAACGCATCGCCAGGATTGAGTGGTTCTTGCATCTGTTGTAGCAATGAGAATAGGGTGTAGGGAAGAAGCAAATGCCCAAACGCAGTGCGCCTATTATTCTGTGGCCTCAAGTCACTCCTTTAGAAATCATCTTTAAAGTCAGTTGTAAGTGACAGCATGTTAATAAGTGAGTAAATATAATGGACTCTGGTTAGGTGGCTTGAGGAGAGGAACCAAGAAAGGAAAAGGATTTCATTTTATGGGAATTTATTTTGGCTTTGCATGACCCTTGGAAAAATGTGTGGTTTTGTTGCTGAATGGCATAGCCAGAGGGTATGGGGACTGAGTGAGGCACAGGATTTGACCTTAACTGTGGAGATCATCTAGGGAGCAGGTAGGAAGGAGGAGTGGAGGTCGCTGGGTGTGATCAGAGGATGAAAACTCAAAGAAAGGATGGAACCGTGTTGAAGGATAGAAGTAAGCCTGCTTTCTGTAATCTGGAGAGTTTAATGAAACAGAGTGGCTAGAGAGGATTTTAGAGTGGAAGGAAGGTTGGGGACATACTAAAATGTTTACAAGGCCAATTTGTGTTTTATTTCTTCAGTGTAGGGAGAGTCTGAAGATTTTTCATCTTTGCTGGAAAGGGGAATAATGAACATGATAGTGGAGTGGGATTTGTGTGCTGGAGAAGCATGGGGTGAGGAGAGTGGAGGAAGGAAAGGAGCAATAAAGGACCGTGAAAAATAAAGAGGAGCGACAAGAGAACAAACTAGAAAGGTAGCACGAGAAGGGAAAGGGGGAACGTCAAGGACGCTGTGAAGTTGAAGTTAGCAGCACCCCCGGAAGGGCAGGAGGTAGGCGGCAGGGGAGTGTGGAGACTTTTCATTTTGAAAAATGCCTCTGGGTCTGTGTGGGCACCCCTGGCCCTTCGTGAACACACACCGTGGCGTTCTAAGCACGCTCCCAGTTCCGGCTGCCTTAGCAGCATGCTGGCCCTTTCTCCATGGCTGTTAGGCCAACATGCTGAGAATTCGGAAGGGAGAGCTGTGATAGCCCAGAGAGAAGTACGGATCACAAACTAGTTTTGAAGAGCAGCTTCTCCTTTTGGTGTGTATGGCGCAGTTGACTCTGAGAACGCTGGCCGAGCTGCTCCATTAGCACTGCTGCTCCCAAAGCCATGGAGAGTGTGTGCGTGCGTGCGTGCGTGCGTGTGTGTGTGGAGTGCATCCAACTCGGAGCAGTGTGCAGAGCCCAAGCACAGACAGGCCCGTATCAGCCTGCATTGTGTACAGTAACTCCGAATGCTGTCATATTTAATTTGTCAAGAGGAAGTCGTTGTCATGTACCACTGTAATGAAGGTTGTAGAAGTCATTTGCGGAGAAATGCGTGCTTTCCTATCTATACTCAGAGTGCTGGCTGGATGGGAAATTCTATTTGGATGCAAGCAGTTGTTTCATCGCTGCCAGCTCACCTCTGGGTGGCCAGGGCAGATGACTGTCTAGCTGACAGCAGCTCCGGTGTGTATGTCTGGCCAAGCTAAGGGCTCTAAGAGGTAGGAGTGGCCTCTTTAGTACAGCCAGCCACGGGCAGGACACTAGTTGTATATTATCACTTTGCCTGGCTGTTTGTTATGATTTATACCCATGTCCTTTCCAACTGATTCAAAGTGGTTTGCAGCTCAAGCATATGTATCAAATTAAAGATAAAAGCTCAAACTTTATCCACAATCCTTTTACGTGTAACACTTGAGTAAGACTACTAATGTAACTGAAGTCTAAATTAAACTGAGAATCTTTTGGTAGTCAAAACAAAGAGTGCCACATGATTGAACCCTGTAACTAAAGGGTTTTTTGTTTTGTTTTGAAGTTGTGTCTTTTGTTAATTTGAATCTTTACAGGGAGCCGTTAAGATAGTGGCTGGATTCAGCAGTTGATCAGAAAGTGTGAAAGTGTCTTACAAAGTAGTCCCTTTCTGTGTCCAGTACGGAGTGGAAGTTCTGCAGTTTTTCAAACACAGTGTTTTCCAGCAATGATTACAGTAGCATAGAGCTAGAAAGTAGAGACATATCCCAACACACTGTTGTTTCGCTCCAAGTAACCTACAGTTTGGAACAAATCCTCTGGCTTGCCCTGAAAGTGTAGGTGTTCTGAGCGAATCAAGAAGGGCCCACCTGCGAAAGATACTGGAGAACATGGCAGAAAAGTTGCTCCCTGTCACATAAGGAGGACTGCAAGGCAGTCTGCTGTGCAAAACCATTTTTTTCTTTCCATTATTTTTCTTTCCTTTTCCATCCATACTTCCCTTCCCTTGCTCGCTCCTCCCTCCCTCCCTCCCTCCCCTTCTTCTGTCCTTCTTGGCAAAAACCAAGAGTATGCTCAAGAGCTGGACTGAGATCCCAGAAGTACCGCTGAGCATGGGAGAGACCACGCGCGTGCAGAAGTCTTTGAGCCAAACTTCTGTAACCTGCTGTCTTTTCCATGTATCTTAAACTAGAGTAGAGTATATGACTTAGAGAAGCATTACTTATTGTTAAGCCTTCTGGTGCGCATTACATGTAAAATGTAACCTGGAGTAGCTGGATATTTTAGAATAGTGAATACAGTCTTTGTAATGCTGGTGTTTTATTTATTGGAAATTATCAGCTCAAAAGAAATTTTTGTTTTGCAAAAGTTGAATGCATCTCATTATTCTAGTGCTTCCTGATACTAAGTAGTGATAATATTAACGATGACTTTGTAAGATCTGCTCTGAACCTGTGTTGCAAAGGATTCCGAGACTCCTTCTGGGACTTAGCAGACAATCACAGGGTGCAGAAGCAATCAGCAGTACTTCCTGTGGTCGTGAGAGGTAAGTGGCCCACGGCTGTGCCCTAGACTGGCCAGTGTAATGTGTCCTCTGCTGGCACTGCGAAGCCAGGAAGGAGCCTGGGGAGCTGCAGCAGTAATGAATCTCCAAATTCATTCTCTCAGACACTTACTGGGAGCCTTGGCTGTGTCCAGAAACCATCCCTCCTCAGCTGGGCTGGAACCCGCGGATTGATACAGGGTAGCCAGAGCACACGGGCCAGGGGAAGGCTGAGTTCTACCCCTCTGAAATTGTGGATTTCATTTTTCAAGAGCCCCTCTGACCCACTTTGCTTCTGAGGCTGTGTAGTGGCGTCACTCCCGGGGAACCACGAGAAACTGCCTCTTTGCCAAGGTCAATTTGGCTCTGCTACTGTGAAGTGCTCTCCAGGTCAGGAGCTCTTTGCGTGTACCAGCTCTTAATTTTATCCTCGTGAAATCGTGCTTGCTGGTGGTGTATTGGGACTTTTTCGCATTATTTGTTGGTAGTGTTTGAGGCAGTGCTAATATTTGAGGCTTTGAATAGGTAAAGTTATTTTGGAGCATTCTTTCTATTTTAAAGATGAGGAATTCAGGGTGTGCAGAGATTAAGTAGTTTGTCCGAGACTCATAACTAGAAAGCTGCAAGTCCAGGATCTGCTCTCATCTTCCACCCTTACCTGGCGCTCTCAGCTTTCAGGGATAAAATGTTCTTTCCCCTCAGACATCAGCAGCCTTGGCGTCACTCTGCGTGAAAGAATGCTCGCTTTTAACGTCTCCGTTTTTCTTTCCATCAGGAGACTGAAGTTGATACCGCTGAGGATTTGGCCAAGTGTCTCACTAGTGTGGAGGGTGCTTGGGAGATGTGTTCAGGTGACAGGAGTGTGTCTGGAAATGGTTACCTGTATTAAGTAGTCACAAAAGAGTATTTAAGGGTGACAGGAAATTTGTATTATTTATCAAGAAGCCAACATGACGGTCTATTGGAATCTCCTGCTGGTCGTCAGGAGGAACAAGTGAGTCCTTAAAAAAAATGGCATCAATAAAAATCACTTAAAGAACTGACATTAGAAACAAAACTCACGCTCCCCCTGAGAATGTCATATTGCAGCTAAGCCGAACCTCGGGCCGTCTCAGCTTAGTAACAGCATCTTGCTTTGACAGCCCATTGTTCTCCCTGGCTGGTATTTTGGCGGCAGATATCAGCATATCAGTCCCTCCTGTAGGAACTGATTTAACTCCAGTATGGTAGCTAATATTTTCTCCTTTATTAAAGTGTCTCTCTGCAATTTGTTCAAGGGAAGTTGCCAGCCTGCAAACCACTGTTGGGGTGTTGTGCCCCTTTGCTAGTGATTAATTTGCCCAACTGCACAGGATTTATCATCTAGTTAATTTAGTTTTAATGTCAATCTAAAGTGCACTAAAATATTTATTGGGGAATGCTACCCCATTCATCAGAGAATGATAGCTTTTATTTAGTACATAGCATTCACATAGCATTTTTATTTAAGGAGCTCCAAGGTGAGTATTGCTGTGACCACTGAGCTGACTCTATTGTGTGGGGTCAACAGCCTACATTCAGTCCTGTACTGGCAATGACTATATTGTGCCCTTCATACTTACATGGAAACTTTTACTTTAGGAGAAGTTAAATGCCTTTGGTGGTCCATTTCCATTCCATGCAACAGTTGAGGGTGACCTAGTGCATAGATTTTGCTTTGGAGGCAGTAGTCAGTGTCACTCATATTGGAAGTCCTTTGCTCCACTGTCACAGGTGGCCACAGAGAGCTTTGCTTCAGAAATTTGAATGCATGACTTTGGATCTTATCATCCTCATGACTTTGACTGAAGCTGAGATTTGGGCTGCTGCCTTAAGCCTGAATAGAGGGTTATTCAATTCTACATACCTAGATCTGTCTCTGAGAGTTTTTAACTAACTTACCCTTGGTAAGTCACACGAGGCTTTGTTACTTCCTGTTTAGTCCTTGGACTTAAGAGACTTGAAAATTTTCACATAGCATCACTACAAGTGTCTCATCTTTATACTGAGGAAGTAAGTATCGCAGTAGGAGCTAGTAAGTACATAGTTCTATCTACTGATGATGGATGCGGAGGGTTTGGAGTGAATATGTAATATTGTAATACAATTATTTTCCAGCACTTACAGAGTTGATTCTCATGACTTGCCTTCTGCAAAGTCTCCCTAGAGATGGAAACCCCAGGGAAGTATAAAATGTAACTTGTGACATCTGATAGCAGGGCCACAGTGTGAAACATCTTGAAATATAAACGGAAGGGAACGGAGAGCGGAGTCCCGTACAGTAGTCTCAGAATCCTTTAGCTGAGCATGTTTAGAAATGACACAGGGGAGCCAGAGTGTAGAGCCTGAATTCCTTTACAGATCCTTCATTTCAGCAAGTGACTTTGAACATTTCCTACCAGCCAGGCTTTCGGGACAGTGACAGATGGGGTCAAGAAGGTCTCTGCTCTAGTGGAGTTTCTACTCTACTGGGGGTCAATGGTTGATGGGGAGAGATATGGAAGAAACAAATGAGGAAAACATGAACAGTGACAGGCGATCGGCAGAGAGCTAAAACAAGCTTAGTTAAGAGACTTTTACCAGAGTGGCATGGAAGTCTGACCAGGAGATGACAACCAGTGGGATACAACAGCAAGAGAATTCCAAGTGGAAAGCCACATGGCCAAAAGCAACGTAAACAAGAGTGTGGTGGGCCCAGGAGGGCAAGGGGATGAGGTGGGCAGACAGGGCCAGGTCCCAAGTCAGCATGATCAGGTGTGTTTTCCTCTGTGCATGGCGGGAACCACTTGAGACTTACAGAGGATGGAAATCACTTGAGGTTCCCATAGCATGATGTGCCACGCCTTGCTGAAGTTCTCTCTGTATGGAGCATGCATCGAGCTCAGAAAGTAGATGAACGTTCATACTGGCTTTGACTGAGGGAAAGCGACTTGCGAAGTAGGACAATGTGTATGGCTTCTGGCTGTGTTCAAAGGGACGATGTCTAGAACTTGCTGGGGCCTGGGTCACAGGAAGGAGTTGAGGGTAGCAGACAAATCAGGGTTGACTCCCGGATTATCTACTAGAACAATGGGAGGTGATGGCTCTGCTTACAGAGGTGGGGAAACTTGGGGAAGAACACATTTGCAGAAGGAAGGAAATGAGAGCACAGTTTGATTTATGGTAAAATTGAGGTGTAAAGTCTGAATTTGCAAAGAAAGGTTAGATCTTGAAAAACAGAGTTTAGACTTGTAGGCAAGCAATCATTTACAGGGCCAGGGGACTGAGTGGAGTCACCTCACTAGAGGAGGCTCTGACACAGATATGCTGAGACTATGCACATTTAAATGTCACATGCGGAATTGGAGGAGACCTGGCCAGGGATTAGAAGGAAGAGCAGGGGTGTGGCCTCACAGAAGTGAAACACGGAGTGTGGAACAGGAGAGTGATCCTCTGGATAGCTGGCCCTGAAAGACCATGGAGTTAAGGGTCTCTTATAGGAGTTGAGGAGAGACAGGCAGGTGGCCGTGAATAGAAGACAGGTGCTAGGAGAAGAGTGTCTCCTAAGGACAGTGACTGCTACAGCAGCAGTAGTTGGAGGGGCCCTAGAATTTCATCCTGAGCAAATTGAGGCTCTTGGTCATTGAAAGATATGTAAGTACCATCCTTTGAGAAGCCTGTCCTTTCCCTGCTATCTCGGTTACTTTTCTCTCATTCCTGGGACGAAATACCTGACCCCCAAAATTAAGGAAGAGAAAGTTTTATTTAGCTCATGTTTAATGGAGGTTTCAGTCCATAATCAGCTGCCTCCAAGGCAGGGTGGCACATGGCAGAGGACCCCAGTTCATGGTGGCAGAAAACAGCAAGAGCAAAAAGGCAGGAGTTGTGGCAGCAGTGGCAGAGCGCAGGCCTCTCTCCTTCATTGTATTGTACTCAGGCTCTCTGCACTAGGGTGGGTATAGCACTCACCCATAATCCCAGCATTGGGTCATGAGCTAATCACAAACTGTAGAAGCCTGTCCTGTAACCACATGAGGCTTTGGGGAAACATCTAGATGCAAACCGTGTTAACAAATCATGTTTGTCTTTAGTGGCCACCTCACGTGAGCAGTAGGCCTGGAATGATTTTTACAACTATGTCTCCCCTTCAATTGGTAACCTGCCTGTATGTCAGTGTAGTTGAAAAATGTCTTTGGCGTAGGTAGGATAGGAGGCACAGCTTGGAGGAAGGATAAGATTTGTGTAGGTGAAATAAAGGATAGGGATGGGGAAAAGAAGGTGCAATTGGTTTCCATATGTGGGGCCACGTTTCCTATGTCATTGTGTTAGGGAGAAAATGACAGTGCATTCATCAGTCACAAAGACTTCCATAATGGGGGCTGGGGAGATGGCTCAGTGGAATAAGTGCCTCTCTGGCGAGCGCAAGGGCCTGAGTTCAATCCCTGGTTCCCTCCCCCCCAAAAAAGACTTCCATAATGAGCAATAACAATAACCTCAGTGTCATTTCTTTTTGGTTTCCTTTTTTTTTTTTGGTGGCACCAGGGATCAACTCAGGACCTCATGCTTGCCAGACAAGCACTTATTCTACTGAGCTATCTCCCCAGCCTCCATACTTTGTTTATTTTTTGCCTCCCACCTACTTCTGAAAAAGACTTGAATCACCTGCTTGTAGACCCACACTGAAGAGCTGCTCATTCATCCCCCACCACGTGTTGATTGCTGAAAATGACCACACAGTAGAGGCTGGGCTGCCTGTGACCTTCTCTCAGGGAAGACAGGAGCAAAGGCAGTTAGCTCTAATATAATAACCAACCAGAGGTGAGAAGATTAGTTCTGTCTGATTCAGTTGCCACAGGACTTAGGGGGATGGCAATTGGGTGATTAGGAAGCAAAGAGGGCCTCGCAGGGAGGTCGTGCGAGGCAGCAGGCATGGTGGGGACGGGCGTGAACCCAAGCTGAGGGGCCTGATTCTGGGCAGAAGCAGGAAGCATTGAGTGCTTAGGTGGAAAGAGAGACTGAAACCAAGCTGGACCTGATTTCTGCAAGCAGTAGGGAATCCCTAAGTCTTAAACACATAAATAATTGGCCTTTATTGTACAAACTTTGCAAGTGTGTGTGTTAGTCTGCCTTTCCTCATGTTTATTTCTAGTCTTGTGTGTAGAGGGTGTGATGAGGGTGTAATGTCGCCCCTTAGGTGAATGCCACCTCATCAGGTGAAACGTGTCTAAGACTCGCACTTTTTCCTCTCCGACAATGTATAATTTTGTTTCTCAAAAATATGCTTATGCATGTTTATGCTCTTGTAACTTTCCAGCATCTTAAACAATTATGAAATCATGAAGATTTCTGAGATTCCCTCAGGCCCCACATTGTAAGAGTGAATATTCCTTATGATTATGTAGTTAATAGCATGAAAGAATAAGGTAAAGATTTTTTATTTTATTTTATTTAGGACAGGGCATACAGGGTCTCACTGTGTAGATTAGACTTATAGTGATTCTCCTGTTTACAGCCTCCCAAATGCTGGGATAACAGGCGTGTGCCACCATGCCCACTCTCAATCACAGTCTCAGCATGCCCCGGGGGCGGGGCTGGCATGGCAGGCCTGGGGATTGAACTCCTGCCCCTGTATCTGCCTAAGCAGGCACTTTAATCCACTGAACTATTTGGCTGGCTCAAGGTAAAGCTTTTAATAGGAATGTCATAACTCAGAAGTTTCTGGGCTTTTAAAAATCAAATTTGTGTGTGTGTGTGTGTGTGTGTGTGTTTATATTTTATATTAAGAAACAAGAGAACTTGTTTTTAGGAAGATATTCTCTAGGTCTAAAAAAAATGACACTTTTTACCCTTAAGTGATTTTATAGTTGAAAAATGAGTCCAACTTTGTATGGTTTCCTGTAGCCTTCCTTCATCTGTATATGATGCTCACTGTATGCTGATGAATCAAGTGCAGTGTGGTTTTAATATCAAAATTTCTTGGAAAAAAATACACAACCTTACCAAAGAGTTGGATGCTCATGTGGCTGAAATGCCTTAAAAGTAATTGCTAAAAGTAATTTCAATGCTCTTAAATAAAATCAAGTTCTCTTTGTAATATATTCTTGTGTAACAAAGCTATGGTGAAAAATATATTTTTCTTTCTTTGTGCCACCTCATGCTTCTGAGAAGTTAATGGTTTAAGGAAAACAACCCAAACCCAACAGATCATGTCAAATATTTGGTTTGGTAGCATTAATATTTTACTGTGGGGTGACAGTGTGAGTGCTGTCCTAGTTTTAGGGATGATTATGTAAACTAATGAGCCCCGTCCATTCAAAAACTTAAGGAAACAAAAGTCTATTTATCATGTAGATTATACTGCTTCTACTTAGAGGACATGAGGTAGGTATTAAATACTTACACTGAGGTTACATTTAGTTAAGATTGCTCTTTTAGTAACGTTAAGGTTAATCATTTGTGACATTGTAGAAATGTTTAATATTGTTTTAGTTTTCAAGAACTCACTGGTTTGCTATTCTGTGCCTTCTCCCTACTGGCTTAGAATTAAATCTTTACCTTAATTTACCATCCTCAGAATTGCTTCCATTGCAACAACCCTAAGAATCCCCTTTGGTTGGGGCAGTCCTCATTTTATATTCCAGCCACTAGGGGGAAGTGATTGGCATTTATTCTGGGGAAGGAAAAGCGCTTAGTGTCTCTGGCCCTGTGCTATTCAGGGACTTTTAACCTGGGAGAGTTTAGCCTTAACATTGGAATTATGCCTGCTTCTCTGCTAGAGAAGAATCTCTGGGAAGAAAACAGTAGTATTGAATATAATGTTCCGGGACGTAGTGTTTGGCCAGGTCTAGCTGGAATCTGAAGTCCCTCCAGTTTCTTCACCAGGGGTGAGTAGCTTTTTGGGAGGAAAGTAATTCTTCCAGAACCACTTTATCCATTTGGCATGATATACCAGTGATGTGGGCACAACTCTAGAATATCAGTCTCTGTCAATTTGAAGCCATTCTGGGGACAAGGCCCAGAATAACAAACCAGTGAGTTCTTGAAAACTAAAACAATGTTAAACATTTGCACAATGTCACAGATGATTACTTAAAATATTAAAATAACTCAAAAAAGTCCTGTGAGTTTATTCCCACTTTATAGAATGGGAATCAGGGTATTTAGAGGTTAAATAACTTACCCAATGTTACTGAACTAGTGAATATTATTGCTGTCATTATAAAGCTAGACAGTGGTTCTATGATCGATCTTCTCCAGGACTGTTTGATACTGCCTGTCCACACACACCCAGTTTCTCAAGCACGAAGAGACACTGACATTCACAAAAATGTTTTATTTGCAAACAATTTCTATTTTAGATCTTTGCACTTCTTGAGAACTCCCAAGTATGTGTGAGGGTTGCTGAGCTATGAAGCCTGTTTTTTTACAGGCAGAAAATGTTTGGTGTAGTATGCTGTTCTGCCATGTATATTTGATGGTATGTCAGAGGGAGCTTCCAAAGGTGAGAGTTCAAGGGCTTTACTGGTATCTTGTCTTACATTCTCCAGCGCTTTCATCCTGCTTCTGCCTGTCCCTATGTATTCCTGCTCAGAAGGTGTATAGGTACCTTATTTTCCCTTTAAGAAATCCATTCTCATCAAGCCTACAGAAACAGTATTAGTGCTGAACATCTGAAGGAGTTGTTGTTGCTCATCCTTCTAAGGCCTCAGCGTCTCACTAAAGCACACGGCAGCCCAGAACTTTTGTGAGTGAAGTGGGCAGGGCCTGTGGTATTGGAAGATGGAGGATAACAGCAGCATAAGTGGGAATCTGACCAAAATTCCTCTTGGTAAATAAATATAGTCTTGGAAATTTTCTCCTTTATTGACATTTGGAAATGAGCTTCTTTAGAGAAAGAAGTATGGTTTCAGGACAACTTTTATGAGATTTTCCAAGAATACAATAAAAAGAAAACATGGTCATGTTAGGTCAACACTTCTTTTTAGCCAAAGGGAAATTTTTTTCTAATGTAAATGAATATGATGATTTTTAAGTTAAAATAAATTTCTAGCTCAGCTTCGGTTGGTTAAAAATTATTGTTTACTCTGTGTCTTATTTTCTTTCATTCTTAATGTGTAAATCCATGGCAGAATGATCAGGCAGACATATTCTGGAGCAGCTGAGAAATTTGCCTCTGAGCTTTCCCATTGCTGTACACCGAGCACATCCCTTTGTTCCCTAGCAGGTCCTCACAGGTTCACAGAGAAGCGCAGAGGAAGTGAAACTGAGACCGAAACGTGGCCAGCTTGTTGACCTATGCAAAGCCAGGGTGGTGGGAAGTTAAGCTGTTTTCAGAAAGTGGGACCTATAGCTTATCCATGGATTTTTATTATTTGTGCTTTACCTGTTTTCTTTGATCAGAGAAATAAAAACATTGACTTTTTTTTTTTTTTTGTATTTTAGGGAAGGGTCTACAGGGTGTTTAGGGTCTCACTACTAGATTGGACTCATATGATCCACCTGTTTACAGCCTCCCAAGAGCTAGGATTACAGGCACATGCCACCATGCCCAGTCTCAATTGCTGCTTCAGCCTGCCCCAGGGACGGGGCCAGCACAGCAGATCCAGAGATCGAACCCCCAACTCCTGCACCTGCTTACAGGCACTTGAATCCACTAAGCTATTTGGCTGGCCCTCACATTAACCTTTTTTTTTTTTTTTTTTTTTTTAAAAAAGAATTTGTTGTGTAACCTTAGAGACTCCAGGCTTGTTTAAATTAATAATAAAACATAGAAGTATACTATATTAATGAAGTCACTTTGTTATTCAAATTTTAAAAGCAATACGACCATTCTTTATTACTTCATCTCTCTGTTGATGATAAATTTACCTGGCTGTACTTTTTGATAAAGTATTTTTCTTAAGCATATAAGTGGATGTGTAAATTTCCAGGTATGAATGAATTCCAGTTTCTTGAAATCAGACAGATAAATTTAACATGAATTCATCAGGGAAACAAATATTATTGCTTTATTTACTGGACTATTTCTTAGAAAAGAGCATGTTATGAATTTAAATTAGATCGCTTAAAACCTTCCTTTCCCCTTCTGGAAAATTGTCCATTTTGATACTTTCCTGTGAATTTATAAGTACGTCCACTGGTCATATGATGATGGCACTTAGACACACCTCTTACCTGCCTGTCTTTAAAGCACCTGTGAAAAAGCCTGTCTGACTTTAGGGAGCGGGTGAGAGCCCTTGGTTCCATGTAGCTGAGTTCACGCTCCAGGAAAGCTGAAAACAGCAAACCGTCCTTCAAGTTCAAGGCACTTGCTAGAGTTTGTCCCCACAGATCCATGTGTTAGGAACTTGGTCCTCAGCATGGCAGCTTCACAAAGTGGTGGAACCTTTAGGAGGTGGAAGGTGGTTGAGTCTTTGGAGCCACTGCCCTTGGAAGGGGTCAGGATGTTTTTGACGGGACCCTGGTTAGTCCCCATGAAAGCTGGCTGCTGTAAAAAGTGCAGCTTCTTGGCTTGACTTTGGCGTTCTGTCTTTGCGTGTGATCTTTTCCCCTAACACACACTCTAGCCATGATGCCAGCAGCTGTATTGTGATGTAGCCAGATGAACCTTAGCAGAGCAGAAGTTCCCCATGCTCTTGAACCTCCACAGCCGTCACCTACCTAGGCCTCTTTTCTTTATAAAGTATTTAGCCTAAAGTATTTTGTGCTAAAACAGAAAATGGACCAGGGCAGGTACTGTCACCTCACTAAAATATATCCTACCACATCTCTGGATGGAATTACTGGATGGATCCTTCTGAGTTACAGAGTTTGCAAAGATGTTTTGAAAGCTGTAGTACATACACCTGAAAAGTAAGAATAAGAGAGAATTGTTTTGAGAGGAAAGAAAGGCCCTTGATGATAGCATCTGATATTACTCACAGTGTTCATGATTGTCTTTTAGTTTCTGTCTTTTAATTTTCGGTGTTCCTAAAAATTAAAGGTTGTCTCTGCCTAAAAGTTCCTGTGCACACAGCCTCAACCCTCATGCATTTTGTTTTTGTGTCAAGCAGTGTGATTTAAAAGCAGTTAGAATTCTTTCAGGGGAGAATTGGCAAGTTAATAAAGACTGTTAAAATATGGTATGTTTGAATATAAATTAAACAATAGCAGAAATAAAATAACCTAAAACATGTATTGAATGAATTGTTTTCAGTTTTCCACAAAGCCTACAGATCTTTTTTCTGTGCGCATATATGATTGAAATCCTAACACATTTTTATGGTTTGTGTCTAGTCATCCCCCCAAAGCCTCATGCAGTCTTGGGGCAGCTCCTGGAGTTTGGGATTCATTATTGTGGGTGTGGATGCTGCACCCACCCTGGGGCAGGGAATTGGCATTACAATGTAAGGAGGGAGGAGAAGCTAGCTGCTGCCTGAGCTGTTGGCCTTCCCTTTGCTCTCTTGCCCTTTGCCACAGCTGTGAACTGCTGCCCTCTGCCATGTGCCGCTTTGCCTTGGAGCCAGCTGTGTATGAACTGAACCCTCCAGTAACTGTGAGCTAAATAAACCTTTCCTTCCTTCATTTTGGGTGTTGGGTATTAGTAACTAAGACACACATAAATACTTTTGCCATTATTTTCATGGAACATATCACCATGTTTCATTTTTAATGGGTGGCTGAATAATTAATAAATAGGTCATCTACCCTTATGACTGAGGAAAACAAGAGACAGAAGTGTCAGTATCAGGGACTTACATCCTTTTCAATGTTCTGGTCTTTATTTCTGTTACTGTGGTAAAAGAAAAGCAAGGTGAAGTGAGACCACCACCCTTTGGAAGGGCTGCCACCAGAGTCTGATTGGTAGCTATTTGCCAAACTCAAACTTCATTGGTGGGCCAGTCTCCCCATCACCTGGCAGGTTTTCCTAAAACTTCTAATTCTCCCTAAAATGTAGGCACAGCAGGGCAGCTACATCTTCAGCCTGATTAACTAAAGATATTAACTGCTTATAAGGTTAAAACCTTAGGCAGAATTAGTTGACTGTAGAATAAGAATGAGACCACATATGGGAACGGGCATTTGCTTAGCAGGAAGAAGTGTCCTGGGAGAGGAGACAGACAGAGGCAGCTGCTGTCAAATGGTGATCAGGTTGGCTGATCTAGAGTCTGGTCGTCCTCCACACTCCTCTTGAGAGGGATGGACGATGTGTACCATGGAAGCTGACATATCTGGGTCAGGAGGCTGGGGCTGTGAGGCGGCAGCCAGGGGATCGCAAGCCTTGCGCAGCACGGAGACGGCCTCTTATTCTTACCCGTTTGCTGCCATGGTTGCGTGTGTCGATCATCTTTCAGAAATACTGAGTTTCCAGGCTTGAGGAAAGGCTTTGCTGGCTGAAGTCCTGCTTTCACTATCTTTTCAGGGAAAAAAATAACACTTTCATTCAGCTGTAGTTCCCAGGAAGGAAGGTAAAGGCTAATAGTGTTTTGTTTTTATTTTTTAAAATTTTATTTGGTAATGAACCACTATCATCTGTCCAAATAGCATGAGCATAACTTTTTATTATTATTTTTATTACTCATTCTATAAGATTGTTCATAATGGCAGTGTTTTAAAGCAAAAACGTCCAACAGGAGGCCTGCCCATTAGCTCTGTTGTTTAAGTGACTGCTTAAACAAAGCAATCAGGATGCTGTGGTTAGATGCCCAGATCCTCAAGCCTTACCAGACCTGCCCTGAAGGCATCCTGAGGCAGCCAAAAAAAATCCAACAACACACACTTCTGAACTTTAGGGGCCGGGGAGATGGCTCAGTAGAATAAGCGTTTCCCTGGCAAGTGCAAGGGTCTGAGTTCAATCCCCGGTTCCGCCAAAAAAAAAAAAAAAAAACAAAAAAAAAAGAAAGAAAGAAAAAGAGAAAACATCCATCCAATAGGCAAATGAAAGCATGGTTTAGACTTATACTCAGGGCTTGTATGTAGAGGCCAGGGAAATCAAAATTACCAGTTTTTAAAGCAACCTTAGAAAATAACATATTTAGATTCATTCCTTCTGCTGAGCCTACTTTGTACTTTGAAGCAGACTCAGATTAAGTCCCATCTGTCCTTGAACTTGGAGCACTTTGAAGGCAAGTGGGCAACTGGACCTGCAAACACATCCTGAGGCAGTAGAATGAGTTCCATGAGGAAGGCATCTGTGCTGTGAGCAAACAGAAACAACCCCACTTACATGTGCAGGAGCAAGTCAGGCAAACTTTGCTGGAGAGGTGACCATGTAGCTCACACCTGAAAGATGAGCAGAAGGTTTTCATGGAGAGGAGAGGGGTGGAAACTAAGAACAGGGACCAGAACATGTGAAGGCAGTGAGCTGTGGAGAGTTTACAGTGTCTGGGGGAGCTTAAAGCGATTCAGTGCTTCTGACAAGTACATATTTTACTATTATTGGAGTATAAACCACAATGGGATGCATATCAAGGGATAAGACAGGAGAGATAATGAGGGACTACATCATAAAATATTCCAGTGGAAGAGGTTTTACCTTTTCAGTGAAGTGCCTCTCAAAGTGTGATGTGTATGAGAATCACCTAGACATGTAGATTCACCTAGGAATGCACATTCCTCAGTTTCACCTCCAAAATTGCTGAATCCATGGATCTAGAGAAGACCCCTGCACCCTGCATTTCTAGTAATTGCCCTAGATGATTCCATGGTAGTAGGCTAGACACCTTCTGTGGAGAAATATTGCGATAGAACAATGGGGACCTTTTCAGCTTTGTTTCATGGGACAGGAGTATGGCTGTCTGTGTTAGAACCGAGCAGTTTTTGAAGAATGGTTTTACCATGATAGAGCACTGAGAAGCAGTAATGGGACTGCATTAACCCAAGTAAGGAATAATGGAAGCCATGGTGGGATGTGCACAGTGGTCTGTGTTTCTTTTCTCGTTTTACATACAGTAAAAACTTTGACCCAATTTTCTTTTCTCTTTTGTTTTTCCATTTTCCAAGCTAGCATATTTTCCTTCTACTTTAAATGGGATTTATTCTATTCTCTTTAGTTTTGTTTCTGCTGTGTACCTGTTATCTGTTCTTGATTTTTTTTCTTCTACACATGAAATATTGAAATTCATTCTAGTTTTATATATACTTTCTCTCCTAAGGGCCACTAATAGAGACACTTCTTATTTCACATTGACAGAGATTCATCCATTATCCATGTCTTTATAGTGGTTGACTTGAGTTACTATTGTTACAGTTTTTATTAACTGGAGTAACTTGTTATCAGTATGATTTTTGATTACCTTGAACCTTAAGATGGATGTCTTTCATAAGACCCAAGAAACTTACTGTCCCTTTTCAGTCCTCACTATGTACTTAAGGAAAGAGTAAAATCTCAACTTTCTAGCCTTCTTTAAAATAACACATTTGTGTGTGCTCAGTTACAGCTATTCTTTACAATAAAGAACATCATTTTTATCGTATATACATCTGGATACTGTCAAAAGTAAATTTGCTTTTCAAGAGTTCATAATTTTTCTGGACACTAAAATAAAGCTTACAGCATAACTTAGGAAAGCAGGTTTAGAATTCCCAACTGCTCACACAAATGCACAACCTTACCAATCTGGAAATAATAATGCATATGTTCAACCAAAACCAAAACTTTTAAAAATAGATTTATAACCCATTCAGTTTTGAAAATACCCACTTCTCCATTTTCCCAGTTGCCTTAGACAGATAAAAATTTATGTCTAGAAAATTATGCTTCATTTTTATATTATTAAATTCCTGGGCATAGGAAAGACTTCTTGTAAAAAGAAATGTTATTATTTATTTTCAAGGCTCATAGAGATTTTATGCATGCATTTTATTTCATATGTCAGAAAACACTAATCAAACTTGTGATGTCAGAGTGAAAAATTGTTCTTAATTTTGTAACCTCTGAAAGTGTTCTAGAACTCTCAGAAACTTGGACTTTCAGGTCATGATAACAAGAAACTGCAGTGTATAGGCTTCTGATAATTTAAATTGTTGAATAAGAAATACTTTACACTTATAAAAATAAGCCTCGCATTGTAGTACATTTCTGTAATCCCAGCACTCAGGAGACTGAGATTAGAGGATTGGGCTGATGCAAGAGGCTTGTGGCAAGTTTGAGACTAGCCTGTGCTACATAGTGAGGCCCTGCCTAAGATAGATAGATAGATAGATAGATAGATAGATAGATAGATAGATAATATCATTAACCATGATCTCACATGGTTTATTAACAGAGGTTCACTTAAACATGTTATTTCCATTTTTTTTTCTTTTTTTTTTTGTGTGGAACTGGGGATTGAACTCAGGCCCTTGGGCTTGCTAAGCAAGAGCTTATTCTACTGAGCTATCTCCCTGGCCCCTTTTATTCTTACATAGTCACATATGTAACATTTAAAATGTAGATCATGGGCCGGGGAGATGGCTCAGTGGAATAAGCACTTCCCTGGCAAGCACAAGGGCCTGAGTTCAGTCCCCGGTTTCACAAAAAAAAAAGTTGAGAAGGTTTTTGGGAAATGGCTCAGTGAAATAAGTGCTTCCCTGGCAAGCACAAGGGCCTGAGTTCAATCCCTGGTTCTGCCCAAAAAAAAAAAGTAGATCATGCAATTCCATTTTTATATCATTTCGGGAGCACATCTTATTACGTGTTTTTAGAAAACATTTTTTTTTCTCCAGTTGCTGTAATAAATTAACAGGCTTAATGGCTGAAAACCACTTCTGTTTATTCTCTTAGTATTTCAGAGGTCAGGAGCCTGAAATCAGGGTGTCCACGGGGCTGAGTGCCTTCTACAGTGCCAGGAAGTTGTCTGTTTCCAGGCTTTGCCCCCCAACTAGGCTGAAATTCTGGCATTCCTTGACTCTTGGCTCTTATTTCCATCCTTAAAGCCAGCAGCATCACCTCTTCCTTCGAGTCATGTTGCTACCTTCCTCGAATCTCCCCTGGGCCAGCTTCCACCGAGTCTTGTGATGACACTGAAGGCTCCTGGTGATAGCTCCTGATAAACTCCCAATATCAAGATCCTTAACTTACTTACATCTGCACAGGTTCTCTTGCCACATGTAGTGACAGGTTCTCCAGATTAGAACCTGGATATCTTTGCAGTTGATTATTCAGCCTACCTTAAAAGTCTTTACTAGCTTTTCTAAAATTCATTTTATGATTGATTTAGGCTTTTTGAACAATTTACCTTATCTTGTTGTCCCTTTAGTATTTCTTCCCAGTGTTATGCAGTTATAAGGAATTATGATATTAATTTCCAAACCATTTGTCTTTAAGTACATGTTTATTTTTATTGGATTATATTTTGTTTAAATTCTATGATGTGGAATCATAGTTCAGACATATATGTGTACTTGCATATTATATATATACCTATATATATACACTTATGTACCCAGCATATATATGCATATGTAAGTAGGTATTCATATAGATGTATTTAAATCTTCATCTGCATATTAATGCATATGCATGCCTTTGTTCTCTCTCCAGATTGCTTTCTAGACTGTTGGTTGGAAATGCTTATCTCTCCATGCCCTCTCTAACATTAAGTATTATCACTTTATACTATTTGCATTTCAGTAAAAATGACATTGGATTGATACTTTAATTGCATTTCTTTCACAGCTAATCAGGGTAAACTCTTTGGGGTTGATTTATCGCCTTATGGGTTGATATTTCTTTAAAACTGTTTCCTGCTATATAAGATGACATAAATATAATTAAATTTATATATGAATAAAAATAAGGATTTGCTTTAAACTCCATGGCTGACAATTTCATGTCCTTACTAACATTAGCATGATTTGTGTCAACGGACTTAAATTCTGATAGCTGCAAAAGCACAAGTTTTCTGTGGCTGCCTGTGTGTTGCCATCTGGAACCCAGTGACAGCACTTACCTCTCATGTTAATGGGATCCTTTTCCTTAGCCATAGTTATCTGACCTGGAAGAATATTCAAGAAAAGAAGAACTGATAAATTAACCTTCATCTTATTACAGAAAGGCTTTGGTGTCAGGCACTAAAGGCCTAAATATAACCACACTGACCCACTTAAACTGAACTGACAGGTCTTATAATTGCACTGTAATTCAGGCTCAGAAGCTGTATGAGGAACGATGTACCTTGGACCCGGGCTTCTCCATCCAGAAGCACCGTGTCCTTGAAGTTAACTCTACAATGAGAAAGGAAAGCACTGACTAGTGATTTGGGTTTGTTGCTACCCTCCAGGAACCCCGAGAATTTCATGTATAACTGGCTGTATGTGTACATATATCTCTGCTTGGTTATGTATATCTGGCCCCTGATTGCTGCATTTTCAAAACTGAGGCGGTAGACTTCCTTACTATGTAGAAGTTTTGTAAATAATGGAATGAGTTCACCAATCCACAAAGCTTAAAGAGTGATAGGTGAAGTTTTTTAAAACATTCACAGGGTCAAATTATCAGGCTTCTAGCCTGAACTTTGCTGTCACTTGTCTGTGTAGCTGGGGAGAGATTCGTCCACAATTTCTTCTTTCCCATTTGCATCCCTTTTCCTCTTACCCCAGTCATTCTCTCTCTTTCCCTTTCTCCTTTGTCTTCACATTCATCCTGATGACTCAAGTTCTTAAGTTAAGGACTTAACCCTGAAGGAGATGCAGCCCCTAGGCTCAGGGCGTGTTTTATTCTAAGAGGGACTGGGGCACAAACTAACTTTGGCTCTGCTGCAGTCAGTGAACCCTTTCCTGCAGGGGGATATTCAGGAGCAGAGCCCAGAAGAGAGCTCATGTGAAGGCCACCTAGAGCAAACAACAGCAAAGTTCAGTCTCATTTTTCCCAATTTCTATTTTTATTAGGACATGTTTATGCTACATAATGGCATTCCTCCAGGGTAGTTAGCACATGTACACAACACATCTTAATTCTTTTTTCATCCTTTTTCCCCTCCTCTCCTGTCTCTCTCTCCCTCCCTCCCCCCTCTCCTTCTTTCCCTCTTTTCCTCTTTCCTCTCCCCTCTCCCTCCTTTCCTCCCTCCCTCTTTTTCTTCTTTTCTCTGAGACAGGGTCTCACTCAACAGTTCAGGCTGGCCTTGAACTCACTGTGTAGCCCAGGTTGGCCGCAAACCCTCAGAGATCCTCTTGCTTCAGCCTCCTGGATGCTGGGATTACAGGGGTGTACTAACACGGCCTTGGCCCTGCCATCTCTTGATCCCCTTCCCATTTGCAAAAGCACTATCTCTTTATATCCTATTCTATTTCTTTCACTTTGCTATTCATGAGTTAGCCTTCCTGTTTGTGAGATGAAGGCATCAATCTCTGAATATTACTTTCAGCTCCATTGTTGGTTTTTGAGTTCTGTGAGAAGCCAGTCCTCCTTGTGGCTTATTGATGGATCTTTTGCAAGAGAAAGCCACACCCATCTCTGGATCTCTACTAGGAGCCTCCTTCACATACAGCTACCACTCCAGGCCTGTAAGGATGAGGCAGTTTCTGGAAGCACACTTGCTTCTCTCCTGGGGGTGGGGTCTGTCTCAGCCTTGGGTGGCCCTTTTCCCCATCTTCCCTGCTTGCAAAGCCGAGGAGAGACAATGAGGATGTTGTAGAATCCTGGGAGGGTTTTCAATCCCTACCCCTTCCAAGCCAGTGGGCTAACTAGCATGTTCACATGCTCCCCTGTTTATTTATTACATCCATCAGGGAATCACTCTTATAGGAAAACGCTTCATTTCCCATACTTGCCCACCGTCTCCTCTGAGATCCTGAGAAGTTAATCCAATACCTTTCTCCCATCCAAGTACTAACCAGGCCCAACCCTGCTTAGCTTCTGAGATCAGACGAGATCGGGAGCATTCAGGATGGTATGGCCGTAGACTCCAATACCTTTCTGAACCTCTGCTTCTCCTGGGATCCAGAGAATGCCTGAGGAAACCCACATGTTCTTTTCCTATCCCTACCTGTCCTCAGCTTTTGATTATTTTTTTCCTCTTGGACTTTAACTTTCACCTACTATTGGAAATCATGTGGTTCTCTATCAGAGAAAAAAACATTTTGTTTCCTTTGCTTTGGTCATTCATTTTGGAAATATGAACCTTACCTTATGATATTATTTTAAAAAATATATATCATATTGCACCATTACACCAGTCCCACTTTAGAGTAAAAGCTCCTTGAGCCTAGGGGTTGGATCTCCTTCATGGATAAGTCCTTCATAGCATCATCAGGATGAAAGTGAAAACAGAGGAGAAAGGGAAGGAAAGAGAGAGAATGACTGGGGTGAGAGGGAACAGGCTGGGCGTGGGAAAGAAGGAACTCAGGAGGACTCTCTCCCTACCTACATAGATGAGTGATAGCAAAGTTCAGGCTAAAAGCCTGATAATTTGACCCTGAGAAAGTTTTAAAAGGCTTCATCTATCTATTAATCTTTGAGCTTCATGGTTTGGCAAATCCATTCCATCATATACCTGATATTCCCAGGATGATAAAACTTTGCTTATTATCTCAGATTTAAGCATTCATATATAACCTAACAAGTTCATTTTTGTTTTCCTTTTTATCTTCCTCCACATTTTAGCACTGTAGGTACAAGTTTGTTTAATAACACTGGAAGGGTTTTCTATTAACCTGTTGCTCATGGATGAAACTTTCTTCACATTTCTACCCTCGTCTTTCAGCTTTATTTCCTGAAGGACTGATCGTTTGAGATAGGCTAGTCACGGCTACTCTCAATTCTCAAGACAGCATTTAGAAGGTGACCAAAGAAGACCCATAGGTGTAGACAGCCTTGAGAAGCAGTGATTCCTAGGTAGGCGGGCTACAAGGAGGTCAAAGTTAGTTTATAGCAGAATTCCTAGACTGGCCAGGATTAGGTGGAGTGTTTATGTAGTCCCATTATGGATCCTACTTTCCAAAGTGTCTGGACATTGAACAAGGCCCATGGCCGGACTGTCCTGCTCAGGGAGTTTACAGCTCTCCAAACTCCACTGAGTCCCAGGGGGTCTTCTAACACTGTTCTCTGTGGGGGAGCTGAAAGCTTTTCGTAAGGGCCATGGAGCACAGATCAGAAAATTCATAGGTTTAAAACAATGAAAAGGACCTACTGTTGTGTGTGTGTGTGTGTGTGTGTGTGTGTGTGTGTGTGTATGAGAGGAGTGAAAAAGTGAAGGGTTTGGTCCCCTTCTTACACATTCATTTTTTCCCAAGCTACCATTTTGGTAGGGTGATGAGCTTACTCAATTTCATTTACTTTGCTTAGAAAAACAATTCTTCCTGATTGACGAATAAGCACTCAGGATCACAAAGCCTTTCCGTTGTATAGGCTTAGTTGTTGTGCAGTAAGTGGCAAATCTTGCTGAATATCTGTGTATTGGCCTAGACTGTATCTTTAAGAATTTCTGATAATCTCAACCTCTGCTTGGTTCTGCTATCAGTTTTACTGCAGTGGCAACTAAACTATGCTTTAACCTTCTGCCCATATAATTATTTTGTCTGTAGAAAAATATTAGTAATTCTAACGATTTTAATTCTCGTGTCCACTGACTGCTTTACTTTCTGAATCACAGGCTCCCAAATCAAGTCAAACAGGTTAGAAGACCAGTTATACTTTAATGTCACACCTACTCTTATCTTAAATGAGTGTGGGAATGTATTAGACACTTTTACTATATTAACTCATTCATTTCTGCCTCCTTGCATACCTTTTTAGGTTGGATAAAATCCAAAAATCTCCCAAGTCCTTTAAATGCAAAAACTATATGAAAGTATGTCTAGTTAAAACTATTTCTGTTTTTACTCGTCAATGAGAATTTGCTTGCAGTCCTTAAAATGCAGACTGCTAATAGTGACATCTAATGCTACGAGGCCAGGATATTCATTATTCAAGCAAGAGAAGGAATAAATGTTTTACGCCATTGATTTATCTATCTACTTCAGTTACTGGCAGTCATCTAGGAGATGCCAAATACCTGGACTTCTCCATAAAGTCTATGGTGAATACATGTGTTGGGAGGTATGGGAATCACAAAGTCTCTGTACCATCCAGAGCTTGGGTCCCCCCTACTGCCCCTCGTGCAGGTCACCTCTGCTAAAATGTCCCTGTAGGACAGTCACCCTGGGCATAGGCTTTTCACCATTGGAGCAAAACCCTTTTTCATATAATTCTTTTAATATTCACCAACAGCTATTGCTCATCTCCTAAATTTTCACTTCTGTGCCTTCAACAGAAAGAGCCTCCAACTCATAAATCTTTTTTTTTTTTTTTTGGTACCAGGCATTGAACTCAGGACCTTGTGTTTGCCAGGCCGGTGCTTATGCCTCTGAGCTATCTCCTGGGCCTTAACCCATACCTTGTATAGCACTGTTTCAAACACTCTCCTACCATCTTGATTGTTCTTTTTGGGCAGCCTACAATAGGTAACTCACACTCTTAATCTAAACATGAGCACACAGAGTTGGGGGGATAGCTCAGTGACAGAGCACTTGCCTGGCATCTGAGTCTTAGGGTTTAGTCCTTAGCAACCCTAAGCCACACCACCTCCCCCGCAAAAAAGAAAAGGACCAAGACAAGCAGCCAGAGTTCTTTCCTGGGTCTTAGATTTGCATGTGGAATAAGGAGGTAGGTTAGATTTGGGTTTGGTCATGGCAATTTTTTAAAGCCATGATAAGACCTAAGGACTATTAGCACTGGTATCCTTCCAGTTATAAATATGGATCAAAATGAATGAATAAGTGAAAGTCTTTAGAATTTAACAACACCCTCCTGAGATTGTTAAAACTCAGGGTTCTTTAAAAACAATTGATCTGTTCAAATTAGTTCGGTGCATCTTAAGAGAAATACTAGATACCTGATCATTCAAAGTGTCCATTCAGAAGCACTTTTTAAATGCTAATATAAACCACAGGCTGCCAGGTGCTAGAAAACAGAGATCAATAAAATGTGGCTTTGGCCTTGAGAAACTCGCAGACAAATATGAAGTCAGCAGTAAACAATTATAGTACAGTGTGATCAGCACGTGGGCCGAGTCATGCTCCAGGCCTGAGCAAGGGGAGGGTGCCTTGTGTGGTGGTAACCTCCCTACAAGCTCAGGCTTACAGGGACGAGTCTTTTATCTTCTCTGTATGGCCAGCATTGTGTGCTGTGTATGCTAGACGTGCAATTGAGGCATTTATGTATACTGTTTTATCTCCATTTGTATATGCCAGCCTCTTGAGCACTTACTCTGTTGCTGTACCGCAGATTGCATTTGGGGAAAACAGCAGACGGTAAGTGACTTGTCTAAGGTCACACCCAGGAAGTACTGGATCCAGAATTCGAACCCGAGACAGCACCAAGCCTTTATCCAGGGGCAGTGGTTACCAACCAGGATGAACTTTACACCCCGAAGTGCTATCTGACAGTGAATATTTTGAATGTCACCACATTTGCATCCAGTGGGCAGAGACCAGGCAGGCTGCTAAACATCATCCAGAATATAAGAAAGCTCCCCAAACAAATAATTACTCAGGCTAAACTATCAGAATGGAACAGCTCTGCTGCAGAGCATCAGGCCTACCTTTGTGTCAGTCTCTAAAAACACTGCTTTACATAGTTCCCAGGTGTCTCTGGGAGTTGGCTTCAGGAGCAGCTGAGAATACAAAAGTACTCAGTGCTCAAAACTTTTATTTTATATAAAACTGTCTAGTATTTGCATATAGCCTATGCCTACCTTCCCGTATACTTTAACTCAGCTCCAGATGACTTAGTGTATATCATGTAAGTGCTTTATAAATAGTTGATAAGCTATCTCGGTTAGGAAATGAGGATGGTATATGCTCAGTATTGACACAATTTCATTTTCAAATATTTCCAGGCCTAGTGGGCTGAATCCACACTTATGGAATGGGGGTACAGAGGAAGGCTGACTGCTTACACCACCCGGAGCTTTGAAAAAAACCATAAGAGATGACTTGTATAGGGCAAAAACACTGCCCCACAGCTTGCGCAGTCTGGGGAAGCGTGCTGTCACTGACTGTTCCTTAACCCCAGCTTCTCCAATAACAGAGTGAAAAGCTAGTGTGCTTCCGGTACCTCTGTGGGCTTCAGGGTTCTGAGGAGGCCGAGAGCATGCGGAGATTATGTGTAGGAAAGCCTTCCTGTGGACAAGTGCCGTCTCTGAAACTTACAGTCCTTAGTGTCAACATATTTCTGTAGACCTTAAGAAATGGCAGACCCCACAGAGGACTTCCTTTTACCCTCTTTCCGCGGTCAAGTGATAGTCTCCCTTTTTCGCTTTATCTTACTTCTTCTGTGAGATTGTTTTCATTGTTTACTGAATAAGCTAAGTTGCTTTTTAAAGATTTAATTTTTGCTTTTTTAAGCGGTTATTATTTTTTAAAGCGTTCATTATTTCATGTCATTAAACCAGTTTTTAAAGCAATAACTTCTCTTATTTCTTTTATACATGCATTTATGGTTGGGGAAATTATTTAAACACCGTTGCTTTCTTAAAAGTGAGTAACAATGACAAATTCATCCCTGCTCGACTTCCTTTCAGGCTCCTTCATCCTTAGAGGGAAAAATAGTGCTGGCACTGGTTACATCCGAGTCAGGCCCCACATTTAGATGCGGTGTTGAGCACTGCCTAGGTCTGTAGTAACCATCCGTGAAGCCAAGTAGGTATGCACCCGACAATCCATCAAATGGACGTAAACTCATAAATTCAGTTTCAGCGAGCTCTTCCGTGCGGGTGGCTTCGAGCTTTATTTGCGTTTCCTGGACCAGGCGTCGCTGCACGAGTCATGGGGGACTTCCCTGGGAGCGAGCGGGAAGGTGCTTGGTCCCGCGGTGAATCACGGGTCGGCTTCAGGTGCGCGGCGCACACTCCGCACACTCCGCCCGCCGGCACGGCGCAGGATTTATTTATTTATTTTGGGGGACCGATCCATTTCGGGCTGTGGGATGGGGGAGCAGCAGTGGACGGTGCTTGGGGTCCCGCGCCTGCTCGGAGCTGCACACCGGCCCGCTCCCTTCCCCCAGGCCCCACTCTGGGCCTGGTGGGGATTGTGCACCGCCGAGGTGTCAGGTTCAAGTCCTCCCATAGGCCAGCTCTCTAAAAGTGCTTTTAAGTTTTCATTTTCATTCCCCAAGGAGCGGGGAGGGCAAGAGGAGCTTTTTTCTACTCAAATTCTTTTCCTTGTATGTAGATACCTACCGGCAGCTCCTCACTGGGCATGTTCGGATATGAGTGATGCCGCTGATAAGCAACAGCCCGCAGGAACCAGACTTAAAATAGGCGCGCTCCCCCCGCCCCGAGCTGCGAGTGGTATCTGCCAAACAGATGACAAAGTACCTCGGACTGAATCACGCCAGACAGCGTTTGGAGCAGAACGCGCGGCTAAACTCTCATAATTACTGTTTATAGCTGGCCAAAGCTCTCTAGGAGAGGCAACCCGAGAGGAAATAAGTTTATTGAACCTCGAGAGATGGCTGTGTATTAATTAAAGGCTAAGCCAGAACGGGTGATTCTCAGACATGCTCCAAGTAGTTCTTCCGAGCTAGTTTGCATCACCTTTTGAGGGGAAGGAGTGGATACTCAGATTTTTTTTTTCTTCTGGTGGTTTTTCTTTTTCACTTTTTCTTTTTAATTTTTCCTTTGCCCGTTTTGGTCTCATGGCCTTGAACCAGCAGTGAATTGAAGAGAACAAGAAATGGATATGTCTGACCCCAATTTCTGGACTGTGCTCTCAAACTTTACTTTGCCTCATTTGAGGAGTGGGAACAGGCTCCGGCGAACACAAAGGTAAAAACGCGGGATCCTCAGCGGGAGAGGGAATGCTTCCTCTTCCAGGAGGCCTCGCAGCCAGGGTTTTGTTTATTGGGTGACAGTTTGAAAAGTTCATGCCTCGGCAGGGGGCCACCGGTTCAGGTGTTCGCCGGCCTCCGGCTTCCGGGTAATCCTGACACGGCGCTCAGCGTTCCCCTTTGAAGTAGGTTTCCTGGTGCGTGGTGGGCAGCGCGGGAGGGGTGGGGGGCTCACCCTGCCTGGGTCTGCCCGTTTGTCCTGGTCGTGTTCCTCCATCGCCTCTACCCATGCATGCGTCGGCCTTCTGGTGCCCTTTGGAGAGCTTTTCAGGTGCTTACCATCTGAGCTTTGGACAGAGCAGGTGTGGGATGCACACACAGAGAGCCCACATTAAGACTGCCTTGCCCTGGCTGCCGGCAGAGGCAGATCTGCAGAACTTTGCCATTTTGATATTTTACCTGTTGCCTGGCATTTATTGCTAACACGGGGCTGGCCTTTTCATTTCTGTCAACATGTTTGGCAGGGTAGCTGGAAAAAATTAAAAATCCAAATGAAGCTGGTGCTTTAAGTGAAAGGCAGTTTGGAGTTAGTTTGCTGCCGCTTGGAGTGAGAGAATATGATTTCAAAGGAGCCGATTTTTCTCCACATTTCTGTGCAGCACAGAAGAGTAGCTTGGTTGTGGGGTCAGTGGGGCAGATCCTCGGCGCTGGGTTAGGTACGGATTCCTGGTTTTTCATAAAACTTGCCTTGCACGTGCACTTGAACATGCTGCAACGCTAGTCACAAACAGGATACAGCCTATCAGATTTGGAACCTCATAATTTCTATGCTCCACTGTTCGAAGAACACCAAAAAAAAAATTTTTTTTTTGTTCTTTCTGTTTGTTTATACCTGTAGCTATTCTTAGTATAAAGGCAAATGTGGAACACTTTGGAAAACTTAGTTTTCTTTTTGAAGTTTCCCACAGTATCTTAAATTTCAGAATACTCTCAAATATACTGCTTATACACTCTCTCCAATCACATGCTTTTGTGCATGTGTGTGTGAAATCAGGCAGGTTTTTAAGTTATAGTTTTAACATGACTTGAACAGTGTTGATAACGTTAAACCATGTTGCCTTCTGAAGTTGTACCTTTTAGAGACCATGGCTGTGCCTTTCTTGTTCTGGGATATAATATGTTGGGAAACTTTTTTGATGTTGGTTATTTTGTTCAAGCTGAGTCATCTGTGTACCGTGTCTCCAAAACTGTACAGTTGGAGAGAGAGCTAGGAACAGGCGACTGCTCCTCATGGAGGTAAATCCTCAAACTTCCGAACCACTGAGTTTGACAGGAGATTTTTGTTTCCAAAAAATGCAGTCTTGGCTCTCAGAGCAGCTTCTACTCTTATCTGGAGCCAGTGCTTGGGGAATTAAGGTTTCCCTGCTTCTTTCTTCTGAGCCTGATCCTGAAAAGCAGTTGGAGTCTTTCATCCCCTTGCCTACCTGTTGATAGTGCTATTGGGAGGATCCTAGCAAAAGGAATTCTCAGGCTGGTCCAAGCACTTGAGAACACAGCAATTCCTGATATCACATTGGTGGAGAACTTGGATCTTAAAGACTCTTCCCAGCCAAAGGGAGAACATGGGAAGGCCATTTCTAATCTCCAATCTTACCTATGTCTTTGGTTCATTAAAACAAACAGCGAGATGGATTTTCTTGCTTCCTGCCCAGGAATGGAGGTTGTCATAGCCTGTTACTGGGCTTTCCCAGGATTCTTAGTTTAGAAGCAATTTGCAGATCATCATCTCTGTATCCATCCAGTCACTGCCTACTGCAAAGGAACCAGTCCTGCTTTGTATTTATAGCCCAAGTATCTTTTCTCAAATGGCTTGGGAAAGAAGTATTCCTGATTTCAGAGGTTTTCTAGAATTGGAATACACATATAGTCTCTCCTAGTTGAGCATTACTAATCTAAAATAATCCAAAAAAATCTGAAACTTTTGAGTGTACTTTTTGAGTATTTGGATTAGGGATACCTAACCTGAAATATGTAGGTTGGGAAAGAGGCAGGGCTGATACTCTCTCCAGGGCAGTGTGTGTGGCTGTGTCCTGTTATTATACAGTGGTCAGCTCTGGCTCGCTCCTTTCATGAGGATGTGAGGCATACACTTACAATGTGACATTTGCCTGGCTGGAATATCTCTTAACTGCTCACAATTCTGTTTCCTCTAACTCACTCAGACCTTGTCTGGCTGGTCAGCTTCCTTAAAGATCTTGCCAAGTTCTCCTTTCCCTGTGCTGGCCTCAAACAGGGTGTCCTCATTGTCCAGGTGAGGACACCTTGTTCGTACCCTCAGT
Source organism: Octodon degus (assembly GCF_000260255.1). NCBI lineage: Eukaryota > Metazoa > Chordata > Mammalia > Rodentia > Octodontidae > Octodon > Octodon degus. Next base: position 25,873,783 of record NW_004524577.1, on the reverse strand, counting down.
CACATGACCATAGGCCTCCAAACCTCTCTTCTGCACGAGCTTACCTTCTTTTTTTTCATAATTTTATTGATAAACAAATAGCAATGAGACAGTTTCAAATCAAATTGGTAGGACAGTTTCAATAATTAACACATTGCATACATTCTTCCTAGTGGTTAATTACAGTACAAGATGCAGACTTGAGATCCTATTTACAAACACCATTAGAACAAATCCCTCTACTCATTAAAAGAATGTAACTACATATCTGTCCACTTTGAATTCACAGATACAAAATGGACATTCATCTGTACCCCCTTTTTGTTATGTTCCGTTATTTGAATATTATAGGTGTGTAAACTCAGCAAAATATTCTAAAAGAGTCCAGTAGCCCATAATAGTATTGGGTCTTCCGCTTGACTGGGAATGTCAGAAATTGTTGACCTGAGTCCCTACAGCTCAACATAACAGCATGGCTTTACTTCTTATACTTCATTTTTATACTTTTCTGCTGGATAGTTAAGACCAAGGTAAAGCAGGACCTATGCAACAAGAGTTGTAGCTTTTGGGTCTGATAAGGTCAGTGAAATCCCCTCAGGATTTATCCTGAGATCCTGTACCTCAGATTGTAGAACCTTTGTCAGTGTCAGCCATGTGGATGAGTCACGGCCATTGCTTGGCCAATGTGCTCTCTGTGAAAGACTGAGAGAATGTTTTCTCTCCATGTGACTCTCCTTAGGCACACTCTACATCATCAATCACTTTCCTCTTTGGCCCCATTATTTCCTTGATCAGAAAATTTGGGACACTACTGAGTTACATGATGTAACAGTACAAGTTCTCTTATGTCCTGAGTCTTAATTGACCTTGGAAGGCTAGGGCCAAAATGTTGGTTTTCCTTGCAGCCCTCCTTTTTCTCTAATTTGGTCTACAAACTGAGGTTGTTAGCCATCCAGAAGATTCTTCTTCCTGTGTGATTGCTGACTTGCCTGACAGACAGTTTGTATTCAGTATTTTGTCCCTCTTACCGCTCCTGGTTCACTTTGTAATCCAGGGGGCTTTATCCTAGGCTGCTCTTCAGTGTCAGCATCTTCTATCCAAGAGTCAAATTCAGCCTTGAGCGTATGAATATGTGTTATAGCACTCATAAGGAGAGGAGGCTCATAGCACTTAAATAGAAGAGATTATGAATGGTGACAGATTCCCACTTGAAGCCACCATTGTGGCAGAAATGGTATCCAGGCAAGCCCTTTGGTTTGCTGCCCCACACCTGCCTGGAAGTCTGGCATGGCACTGCTGTGTTAGTTTGTCTTCTCACAGGAAAGTTTTTAAGGTTTTTCTTCAGGCTCAGATTCCTGGCTGGCCCCAAACTTGCAGAGTTCTTGGGGAAAGAGCCTACAGATTTACTTTCTGGCCTTAATTTCTTAGATTGCAGACAACTGATGACTTAGTACCTTCTGTCTTTTGAACCCTGTTCCAAATGTGGCATACTGTGTCCTTCATTCTTTTCTGTCTTGACCAAAGGAGACACTGGGTGTCTCGATGCACAAATTGTGTCTGATGCTTGGCTGTAAAGCATAGATGTCCCACTGGAAGTAGTTCTTGACTGTGACTCATTCACTCTTCTTTCCCCTTCCCTAATTTCCCTAAGGCCACCTCTGTACAGTCTCTCACTTGCTGCCTCGAGGGACAGAAACGTGACTTCATAAATCTTCTTTAACCTGATTCTTTTTTTTTTTTTTTTTTACACTGAGGTAAAATTCACATGTCTTAGAAACTTTAAACTTCACAGACCAATAGATATATATTCATTGAAAATCCACTCCTAGCAGTAAAAGTGAGCCAGCATTCGCCCTGTGGCCTACAAGTGTAGCATCTTTTCCTTTCCCCTACTGGATTAAGAACACTGGAGGATAAGAGCAAGGCTTTCACTCAGGGTGTCCCTGTCTCACTGAGGTTCAGGCCACAGTGGATTTCTGAAAGTCGCTACGAAATTTTGAGGTGGCATTTGGCTGTCCTGAGATGCAGCCTGGAAAATGCAGAAAGTGTTTGATTTTTAATTTTAAAAGTTCAGAAATTCACCATGTTTTCATTTGGTTTAAGTGATAATCTCTGACCCGGGTGATTTCTAAGTCAGGGAAACCCGTATCCACATTGGTTTGTGACTCACTTGGCCACCATAAACAAGTTTTCACATACGTTTTCATGAGAACCAAGGGATAAAAGAATTTTTTGCTTGTTCAAATTTTGTTTTGTTTTGTTGAATGGGTGTTACCCAGCAGTTGCTGTGAACAGCAGATACATTCAGAGATCTTAAACTAACTTCTGTAGTTGTTGGGACATACTGAATTTTAAAGCACACTGCATTATCCCCCAGAAACATCTGTGGTGCTCAGTGAGTTTTTCTATTTATTTTGCTTATAAATGTATAAGAAGGATATGGAATAGACTTATCTGTTCTGACATTCGGAGATTTTACCCAAAACGCAGTTAAATATACATTTATTAATCCCCTCCTGTGTACCTGGGCACTACGATTCAAAGTAAAGGCTATCAGCCTGACATGCCGTACAAGTAGGATGATGGAGAAGCATTTGCAATAGATATTTGTAAGTGTTTATGAGACATGGGCATGGGCAGTGTGTAAGAGAGACAGAAAAGGCCTCAGTTCAGGACGTTTTGAAAAATAGGTTTGTGAATACCAGACAGGGCAGGGCAGTAGTGCATACAAAGGCCCCTTGGCCCTGACAACACAGAGGTCAGGGTACGCCGCTGCAGGGTACTGCTGGCACGCAAGGAAGAGGACAGGGCTCAGTATTGCTGGAGCCAAAGGAACCAGAACATAGCTAAGTACTGCTGGAGCAGAGAGCTTTAGGAGGCAGTCGTGCCCAGTGGTTAGAAGATCAGTCTGCAGCCAGTACTTGTGTCCACATCTTTACGCAGTGCTGTTGGGTAAGCTGGTTTCTTTGGATTTAAGTTGCTCCATCAATACAATAGAGATAAATAAACTACTTACAGGATTGTCGTAAAGATTAAAATGTATCCGTATATGTAAGTTGCTTAATGCAGTGACTGGCATATAAAAACTGTGACTAAATCTTAGCTATTAGCATTGTCCCTGTCATTACAACACAGGGATGAGTAGTGGGTGATGAGGCTATGCTGGGGCGTGGGGAGAGAAGTTTGTCCTTTATCCTGTTGGGGGGCGGGGAGAAAGAAGTCTAGTGGCACTGGGGAGTTCCGGTCTGGGCATAGAGGCAAGGTCTAGACACCAGTCTGTAAGTCCTTGCAGAAGCCCAGCTGAAAGACTTTGCAAGCCTGAATAAAGAACATGATAACTTTAAGAGATATTAAGGATGGAAAATTGATAGCAGTCAGTGAGCCATTAGTTCTACAGAACAAGAAAAGATTGCACAAGGGCCCTGGGGTTTCTGGCCTGGGGAACCAGGGAAGTAGAAGAACTGTTTGTATACGTAAGGGTGTGGGAGAGGGAATCACAAGAACCACCACTTGTGTGCATACCCCCCCTGTATCTCCCAGACATAGTTAAATCTGTATTTGTCTAATATTTCTCATATGCTGATTATCCTCAGGTGTTTATTTCTTTACCCAGCTCAGGCTGGGCAAAGCATAGTATAGTGGATAAGACACCCCAAGTGTTTGGGCCTCACCCATAAGCTGGCATCTAAATGTCTATTGGGCAGACAGTATTCAAAACTCTATGCAAGAACTGAGAAGGAGTAACTCTATGAGCCAGTGGGGGTGGGGGGCCTGCTCTAGATAGTGTAATGGGGAAGGAGACCCAGAGGGAGACCCAAAGGATAAGGAAGAGCCATCGCGGGAAGAGTGAGGGTAACTCTGGGACAAAGTCCAAGGCTCTGAGGCAGGAAAGAAAGACTGAAACATGCCCAGGCAGAGTTGAGTGTATAGATGCAAGGCACGTGGCAGACAGGACCAGAAGGTATGGGCTCAGGCTCATCATTTGTGCCATCAGAGAAATAAGCTTGCTTGATTTGGGAGAGCTGAAGGGGCTTCCCTGAGGAGTGAGAAGAGATGCAGTACCAGAAAGGCAGCTGGGTAGGAGAAGGGAGGAATCTCAGAAGTGCAAGGGAACCTGTGGATAGTGTGGTCGCAGAGGCCCTGGAAGTGAATGGTCAGGCCGTTGCTTCACAGAGTTGAAAGGAAGGTTGTGTTGTGGTTGACAGCTGGGCAGTCATCTGTGACTCCAGCCCAAACAGTTGCCCCAGAGTGATGGGATGTGGTGGGTGTGTCCCAGGCCGGGAAGCAGGGGAAAAGGGAGAAACAGGAGACCATGGGTGGCCACCACTCCCCGTGGGGAGCTAAATGCAGCACCCTCACATCATGATGTCCTAGCCTCTGACCATTCGCGGCTGGCCTGTCAGCCCTTGGCCCTGAATCATACCCCCTTACTCACTGTTACTCACTTTCTCATCTGCTTCATCACCCAAATTGGTCATGACAGTTTTCTCTTCACCTCCTTTCCAGTAGCACAGCCTGAGTGTGTGTGTGTGCCCTTCCCTGCGTGTTCACTTTTGCCCCTCCCTCGCTGTAAGGCCCCAGCATCCCACCACCACTCTGGGTCTCTGGCCCAGTCCCAACGCCTGGCTATCCCCCTGGGCTATTCCACAGGTGACCGCAAGCTCGCCCACTTGTTGCTGCTCCTCTCCTTTCCTCTCCACACCTGACCTGCGGGCTCAGCCCCTCCCTGAGTACCTGGGCCCATCCTCCCACTCCCTACCTGCCTTGCCTGGGCCTGTTTCATAACTGCTTCCTTTCATCTTCCTTTCTTCCTGCTCTCTACCAAGAGCTTGAGAAACTGAGACTCACTGCAGTGGGCCTCGCCCTGCTGCCCCATTTCATCTCCATGTAGCTCCCAAAGACTGTTGTTCCCTCACACTGGGCTGCAGCCCCTCGGGGCAGCCATCCCTCCTCAGCAACATGCCTGACCAGGTCATGCTGCCTTGTAAAAGCCCGGACCCCAGGGATGAGGTGAGCCTCGCCTCTTCACATCATAGCTGGAGTTTTTCACTGAGTGCCTGTGGCCTGCTAAGGCTTGCCAAACACAGAAGATGCAAGCAGAAATATGCACATTTCCAAGTTTGTTTTTAGCCTTTACTGGAAAGCTCAGGACGAGAGCTGACAGACTGTTTTGCCTCTGGAACATGCAGATATATTAAGAAGAGAGAGGAAGGTAGGGAGGAAAGGAATGAAAGAAGAAGGCCAAGGTAGACCGACATGTGAGAGTGCAAAAAAGTAGATTTTAAAAGAACTTCATTAAAAATAAGCCATTAGAATGTGGAACATATTCTCCATGAGGAGGTGTATACTGTTCATTGAATAACTGGACAACACAATGAGAGAGCTGTGTGTTTGTTTGTGTCTCTGATTTCTCAAGGCATGGGGGTGAAAAGTAGTATACAATGTCGTTAAAAGAGGCAATCATAAGGTTCAGGATACGGGCCATCTGCTTTCTGTTTTTAACTGACAGATTCTGGGATCAAGAGATCATTTTGAGTGTCTATATGAACATGCCCATAGAGGAGCTGTTTAAGTTAGGAAACTCCTTCTTGTATTTTTAGTTGAAAAGAAATAGCTGGTCTCTCAGGGAGATTAGGACCAGAGGCCCTGGACCCCACCCTTCCCACACACACCCTTCTGTAGGGTGAGAGCACAGACACAAAGCTATTTAATCTGAGCCACTTTAGCTACTAGTCACCTAGTCATTTGAGAGTGACATCATGGAAACTGAGTAATCATTTTGAAAGTTAGGTACTAGAGCCAAAATATTAAAATGGTCCTGGGGCTACCTGGATGAAAGTAGGCACAGGGTGTGCATAAAACCATCTATTAAAAGCAGTCTCTGTCAATAAGAGTCTTGGCTTCTGTCATATGGATTTTGGATACATAGTACATTTTGTAACTAGAGAGACCTTTAAATGAATGTTCCCATGATTGCTAATACTGTAGATCTGGTACTTTATAGTTTTTTTTTTTTTTTCTTTTTTTTTTTTTAATCTGCCTGGAAGTTAAGATAGTTCAGCATGAACTTGGTTATGAATTCTGGAATGTTGAAATGTAAATTCTTAACCCTTATTAATAGAAAAAGGGAGTTTTAACCACACAAATAGGTATTGAATGTGCGTATTAGAGAAGGGAATTACACTGATTTGAGACTGAGCCACCATGTTGGTTTGTTTTAAAGGAAAGAGGACCCTTGCACAGAGTAGAGTGGTCAGCACTTGAAAGAGAATAGATTGGTAGGAAGAATAGGCAGTGTTTACATTGCTACATTTTCCTGACATTGTGTTTTTTCATTCATCAGTGACTCTGATTTTGTTAGAATTTAGATCTCTTAGCAACTGCAACTGCACATGAAAGTACAGGCAGTGTGCAGATCTTGATGTGGATAGGCCAAGCATCATTTTTACTTTGAAGTTCTTGAATAGGATTTTAGCTTTACCCTGTGTCCCTGGAAGTTTCTCACCAGACATGGAAGTTCAAACCGCAGGTATCTTTGGGAATAAAATACTAGGAGGAGGGCAGCCACCGTGGTTGGTGAGAACGAGGCTCAGAGAGATCCATTTGTGGCAGTCTCAGGTCATGGGATAGGAGAAGGGATGGACTCGCCAGCCCTGGTTTGCTGGGTGAGCCTTTGCAGACACCGTCTTTGCTCGCCTTTTTTCTGTCCGGTTGTAAATACTATAGGGTATCTTGATTTCTCAGACTTGGTTGGGTCTTTTCCTTAATAGTCACTCTTAGAATATTGCTGCTGCTGAATTCCTTGGCTATTAAACCCAGAGGAAGTTACAGAACCTGTAGCTTACATAAAAAATCACTTGTGCCCCTTTCTCATTTATGTGTTTTAAAATATGATGGATATGTTTAAATTGAACATCATAATTGTTAAATATTTTACTTTATACATGTGTGGTGGGCTGGACTGGGGGGAAATGTATGTTTGTCATGGGAAAAACTGCCCGCTGAATAAAGTACTCTAGGAAATAAGGCGAAGGAATCCTTTGTTTCTGTAAAACAATAGCCATTAAGTGGCTATTATGTAATGTTATTTCTTAAGTCTGAGTTGGATGGTTTGTTGATGTTGGAACTTGAGATAGAATTGCTAATCTCAACACTTTGATACAAAAAAAAAAATCAAAGAATTTTCCAAACAGATTACTTAGAGCAGACAAAGTATTAGAGATGCTGAAGCCATGTTGGATATATTTTGTTTTTCTGTGTGAGGATTAAGGTTATGCCCTTGGTAGCTTTCATCCTAGAAACTGCTCAAATAAGCACAGATAATTTACTAATCCGAAAACGGGTTCATTGTAAAATTAGCCTAAGCTTGCTCAACTGTTCGGGAGGGCAGGCTAGTAGCAAAACAGCTGAGAGGCACAGCATCTGCCTGGGCTGTCTGAGCTGCTGTAAATTTGCATTTTCCCTACATGGTAAGTCCCGAAGCGGTTTCATCTTTGATCTCAGCTGGTCACAGTGGCCAGTTCTGGAACAGACGGAGTATGTCCAAGGCACTGTGGTATCACTTGCTGTTATGATTCCATGAAGGAAGCTTCAGTGCTTATGAGGCAGAATTTCCTGAATGTTTTATTTTTATTTTTATTTTTTTGTGGAACCAGGAATAGAACTCAGGCCCTTGCACTTGCCAGGCAAGTGCTTATTCTGCTGAGCTATCTCCCTGGCCCTTCCTGAATGCTTTAGTCCTCCATGTCTGGGGCTAGATGCTTGGATCATGAACTTAATAAAGAATGAAAGTTGCCATAGTTTTACTCTGTAACCTATAAAATTTGCATGTATTATTTTTTTCTTAGTAGGTATCTTCTCTCCTGTCAAGTTAAGGGAAGTTAACCTTAGAAATCAAAGATTTATAACCTACAAAATCAATACTGTAGTAGATTTCTTACCAAGGAATTCCAGGCTCAAGAATAGAGACGTGCTAAGCATCTAACTGCCAAGCACAAGGACCTAGGTTTGATCCCCAGTACCACATACCATGCCTGCCCTGGATCCCCTGGTGTGCCATGCTGTCCACCAAAAGCAGGCATGGTGGTGCACGCCTGTAATCCCAGCACTGGGGAGGCCAAGACCGGATGAGCACTGTGAGTCCGGGCTGCATAGCAAGACCCTGTACCAAATTAATTAATTAATTAATTAAAAAAGAAAGAATAGAGACCTGCTCTCCTCGATTGATTCCTTAGGTCTTGGTGGTTTGGATGTCATTTTACCAACATAGTCCCTGCCAAGATGTTTGGCAGGTAGACTTCATGTTTCTTTAACAGTGTGATAATCGTTTGCTACTTGCTAAGGGAAGTTCTTTAAACGAGAGCTCTTGGAGTTTTTCTTACTTTCTGAGATTAGTCTAACTTCTCATATCAGCTTTAAGGGGTTAAAGGGTACAGGTAATGCACTGTTTATTGTGGTGCTTGAGTGGACTCGCACATTTAGCAAGATACAGCCTTTGGGTGCCATTCTAGGATATGCAAACATTCCTTGGAATGGGGCCCAGATTAAAAATCCATGAGAGAAAAAGAGTTCTGACTCTTGGCACCGAGGCACATATTCAGAAGTATTGTATTCAAGCCAGTGTAAATATATATGCCCTTTACCCTTTCTTTCAGTTAGCAAAAATCACCTCGAAACACTTACTTTGGCATTAAGGAAGCTCGTCATGAACTATTGTTCCAATAAGATCATAGTCCTGTTTTAAGCCAATGCTTTCGTTCCCATGCAAGTGACATGCCCAGCCCGAGTTGAAGAAACAAACTTCGCTTTCTAAACCTTCTGTTCTTATAAGTGTCCTGCAGGCAGTGGCTTGTAGCTGTTCCTCCTGCCACTTAACAGGTTTGATTTCAAATCTATTTCATAGAGAAACTAACATGGTTGGAGGGTGTTCATGGCCCAGCATTTATGGACTTTGTTGGGAAGTCCCAGGTGTGTATATATCTTAAACTCAATGTTAAAAGGCCAATAAGGCAAAGTGATTCAGATTTTGTTCTGTTTTTGTCTTATACTCATAGACTGCATTTGTTAAGTTGTCTTAGGGAGTGCATCAGGAAAGGTGTTCTCTAGCCTTCAGGCTGCATTTCTTTCCCTTCCTTTCCTTTGGCTTCTTTAGAAGCTCTAAAGAAAAGTCAAGTGTTTGTAGCCTGGGCCAGACGATGGGGAGGCCTATAGCTGGAGGAGTAAGCTGTAAAACATGGGAAGTTAATTATAGTAAAAAATACTTAAGGGGCTGGTTTCTGAGTCATGCATCGCTCTGTGACCCTTTTACTGCTCTGGAAGCTTGCTGATGAGCTTGAATCACCCCTGAAACTTGATAATGTAATAATGCAGTTGGGCTATGTTTGACGTGTGTAGACAAGGTCTGGAGATCTGTCACATCACCTCATTTTTGAATTTATGTACTAAATATGTTAAGTGCCTTTAACATGACAGGGGCTCTGGTTATCATCTGAGAAACAGAGATAATAGTTGGCATGATGCTCTAAGTAGCTCAGTCTAATGGGGTTAGAAAGTAATGTAGACAAATAATGATAGTAACGTACAATAACCAGTTGAAAACTACTAATATCACCCAAGTAGGAGGAACAGGAGAATTAGTGTGTATTAAGGAAATGTGATGTGTGTTGTCTCATTGAATCTTTGCAAGAACTTTTTGAAGGTTATATTATTTTATTTATCAGACAGAAGAAAACAATGGAGACTGAGAAGGTATGTAATTATCACCCCAACTAAACACTAGTAAGTGGTGAATTGCAATACAAATTTAACTGTTTTTTCCAAAGGAATTTGAGCTCCAGCAATATTCTAATCATTGAAAATAATATATACGAAGTAAGATTTACTGCCTTAATTTTGTATGACAGCACCCTCTTTGTGACAGGTATTTATGGAATATAGATCCACAAAAATCTGAAACTTAGATCTTTGTTATAGAAATGCCACCTGCTGTCTGAGAGAAGAGAGTGAAAAACAGAAGTAGGTTTTACTTTGTTTTAAAATTGCCACCTGCTGCTTCTCTTTCCTATTAATGGAAATTGTATGTGTATTTGACTGTAATTTCCTCATCCTAAAGCGTCACAGTTTATAATGGTGTTCGAGTGGGCTTGCTCATTTAAATTGAAGCTTTACTTAGGATGTCGCTCTGAATGGCTGCTGTTTTCTGGGCCTTTTGAATGAATTACATACCACTGCAGACCAGACCTAGCCTGGTCTTCTTAGGATTGTCCTCTATTCATTATAAAATCCTGTGCATTCACATGTGTGTCTATTATGCACACATCTCACAATTCATGCAGATTTGTGATAGTAAATGAAGTTCGTGAGAAGGACATCTTAAATGGCCACATAATGGGAATGTCAGTAAGGGTCTGTTGTCAGATTTTAGAGATGGTTACCATGGCTTGTAGGTGTTCTTCTTCTAGAAAATAATGTAATCCTCTGGAATATGCTAAACTAACTGTTTTTAGGAAGGAGCTGGTTAGGTGGCACTCCGAAATACATCTCCTCCCTCAGGAAAATCATGGCTTATTAGAGAACTAAGAAGTAACTGCTTTGTAATGCATAAAATAGCTGTAGCAGTACAAATTATAAATAGTCTACAACATGCAGAAGACACAGATATTGTGTCCAAAATGTTTTAGATCACGAAACTAAATAACACCGTCACTGGCCATCTCTCAGCTTCCTGTGCTACAGTGAGAACTGTTTGTAAAAGAATGAGTGTGCTTTTCTTTTCTTTTGGTGGAACCAGGGAATGAACTCAGGCCCTTGCACTTGCCAGGGAAGCACTTATTCCTCTGAGCCATCTCCGCAGTACCGAGTGTGCTTTTCTAAGGCCTGAATGAAGGAAGGACATCTTCCATTCAACTACTTTTCATTATTTTTAATTTAAAAATGTTTTTCATGACTGATTAGACTAAGACATTTTCAAGTTCAAAAGAAAGAAAACTTCTTGAGATTACTACTGACGTGAGACCTGGTACAATAAGTAACTTACTGTAGAAAAGAAAATCTAGACAATTAAGTGATTTTTGTTATGTTTGATTTACACTGATTTTATTTTATTTTATTTTAGTGTACTTGGTACAGGATCTCACTATGCAGCTCAGACTCATAGCAATCCTCCTATTTTCAGTTTCCCCAGTGCTGAGATTACAGGCGTGCACCACCACGCCCAGGCTTACACTGACTTTATTGAGGTACAGTTCATGTACCATAAAACCATGCTTGTTAGCTGTGCAGTTGAAAGAACCTAAGCCTCAAAAGTCACTTAGCTAACACCATGAGGCATATATGGCATAGTATAAGTACCACGCGCTAACCGATTGCGCCACTGGAGCTCCACGAGGAATATATGGAAGATTTCTATTACCTCAGATTTTAAAAATGAGTAACAATTGGATAAAGCATTATGGGATAGGCATAAAATGTTTTGCCTTCTCCATCCTCCATTTTTTTTAGTCAAACTCTGTATTTAAATTATTTATTAAAGTGTCAACCTGTTCTCCTAATTTCTTTTTGTCCCAGGAGCCCATGTGATATAACAAGGCACACTGTGGGGTGTTCTTTAGTCTGTATTTTTGTGAGGAAATGATTACTGTAGACTTCAGTTACATGGTGATGCCTGGAAAACACATCAGAATGCGATAGTGAAAGAACAGTTGTGTGGCTCATTCATACACAGGATTCCTCTGATGCTGCACAGATGAAGAAGGTGCTAGAAAAGAAGCAAAATTGGCTAGCGGGATGCATTTAAAAGTATTTTGCAATTGTTTGATGGGGGAGGAAATGGTCATGAGGTGGGAGATTTTACTTTTGGTGGTATAGTTTGTAAGAATGTGTAAGACGAGCGGTTTAAAACATACATTATAATGGTTGGGACAAAAGTATGGAGAAGTAGAAGGAACCTGGAGTTTTTCCATGCATGGACAGATTGAACAAAATATACATTTTACAGAATATAAATTTAAAGTACCTCATTTACTTCATACAATAATCAGGTTCTTCCATCATTTTCTTATATTTTAATTCTAGTGGACCTTATGTAGCCTTTAAAATAAAATTTAAACCAACACATACTCAAAGAATGGGGTAAATACAATCATGAGGAAAAAAGTGACCCCTAAACCTAGTGTTCAGGTACAGCTGCGAGTAAACGTGTCACTTTGCATATTTGCATGCCTGATACATGAGCACATCCACCATGCAATTCAGATTTGATTGTGCCTTCTGCTCTGTGGTCTGGTTATTTTTTCTCCCTTGATGAATTCCAAGATAAGTTTCCCTTAATGTCCAAGTTTACAATGGACACAGTTTAGAAATTTTGAAACATACCTTTAGTAAACAAACAAACAAACAAAAAAGTGAGAGAGATGATGACATTTGAATTCACCTGGCCAGGCTGCTGTTGGGCTAAGGCACAGGCTGAGTGTTGTGGCGAATTGGTAGCCACCTCTTTGACATGCAACTTGGGCTAAGCTTGGGTCCTTCTGGTGTCTGGGAAGTCCCTTGTTTCAGGTCCTGTTGTTTCCCACCTGTATTTAGATCTTTCTCAAAATGCGCCCTTTAAAAATACTAGCGCTAACCCACATTCCAATTACCATAGGCTTAAATGTTAAACCTCAGATCCAAACTTTATCCCTTATGGGTGTAAACAGGCTTGCCAGATGGCAGGCCAATTAATATATTTTTTGCAAGGTGCAGGAATTTTTTTTTTTTTTTTTTCCTCCAGAGGGGAACAATGAATCCATCTGCTCCACATCTTCCTTTTTCCTCTGTCCTTTGGGAAAAATCATCATTTAATTTTCAGAAATAAGCTGTGCAACTTTTTAGATGATATTTTCTGTTTTGTTTTGAGAGAAGTAGTGTTAATCATGGAAACTTTTTTTCAACATCACAAAACCTGTCATGGATTAAAATATATACAGACATTTGAGGTCATCTAGAACAGTACCTCTCTGTCTCTGTCTGTCTCTCTTGTCTCTGTCTCTCTGTCTGTCTCTCTCTGTCTTATCTCACTGTGTCTCTGGGTCTGTCTCTGTCTCTGTCTCTCTCTTTTGAGACATGTCTTGCTATGGAGTTCAGGCTGATCTCAAACTTGTGGTCCTCCTGCCTCAGTCTCTCAAGTGCTGGGATTACAGACTTGCATCACCATGCCTCACTTAGACCAGTACTTTTTTTGAAAGTTGGGGATGTGTTTAAATTGAGGTTCAGAACCCTCTAGTTGCACAGCCCCACTCAGTTATAAGCTGAGAACGTGACTGTTCAGGTAGTACTGTTTCAAAGTAGGAAGCAGCAGACAGCCTGGGAACCTTGCCTTCAAGTTCCAGATTAGGATGGTCATGGTGAACACAGACTGTTTAATCTCTCAAGGAGGGAAAAAAACATACGAGCCTAGATTAAGGTACATGTAGAACTGTACTCGGACTGATTGCTTCTTCTCCCAAGTGTCAGGTACTGAGCTGAGTGTATCTCTTTCGCAGTTTCTTTTTGCCTGCAAGTGGCAGTTCAGATCAGTGGGTAACTGTTTGTAGGATCTATGTCTTACCTCCCAAGTTCTTAACAAGTGCCACATCTTTTTGAAAACACAGTTGATGCAGTTCACTGTCTAGTCATGGAACAAATGAGTTACTGAGTATATGAATAGCAGTAGAGTTATTTTACAGAAATCCTCTTAGAGAATATTGAAATTCCAGCAAGATGACTGCATGTTTGTTTATTTGTGTATTTATTTATTGTGGTAATGGGGATTGAACTCAGGACCTTGCGCTTGCCAGGCAAAGCGCTTATTCTACTGAGCTATCTCCCTGGCCCCTGCATTTTAGCTTTGTCATACTCTGCTGTGTTATGGCACAATATTAGCTTCTTCTCCCCTATGGTATGGAAGAGTTGAGTAGAGAGTAGACTGCTCAGCTGTAGTAAGTAGTCTAAAAGCTTCTCTTGAGAGGAATGTTTGACCTGCACCCTACTTACCAGTATTTTTGATGTCTTCCATATTTTGCATTAGTTGGGCTGAGAGCAGTTTGTGTTAACCAAGAAGAATTAGGATTTATTCAAGCTGATGTCTCTTTATTATCTGTGCTTAGCCTAAAAGGCTCTTCTCAAGACTTGGGGTTTGACATCTTTCGTGGGGTGCTGATTGCATCATCCTAGGCATGAGACCTTGACCGGTTCCCTGCCCTTCCACACTTGGAGTTTTCATTCTCAAGTGGGAAAACTTAACCAGCCAACCTGTTTCATGCCCTAAATAAAATACAGTGTAAAGCACCTGTGGTAGAGGTAGCCTGCAGGACCAAGCTGTTTCTGTGTTTTGAGCTTTATTAGAATGCAGCCATAGTGGTTTCAACATAGGAATTACTGCTTGTGGTACAAAGGCAGAATGGAATAGTCACAGTGGACACGAGCTTGCAAAGCCAAAAATATTTATAATCTGCCCCTTCACAAAAAGCTTTGTCTATTCCTCATGTAGGGCAATATCTAGCAAATGTAGGCTTTCAATAAATGTTAATTTTACCTTCTTCCCATTGATTATTGCAAGTTCAGCCTTTCTCTTTAGGCTTTAGTTTTCCTCAAAAGACAGTTGAGGGCTGGTCTACTCTAATGACCCTGTAGAACTGAACCTCACTTCTGGAACCTGTCCAAAGCCTTGATCCAGGGCACAGGACAAGACATGTTGAGGGAGGTGTCTCCTTACTACCATCCCCTCAGACGTAGCATGTCTTGGCTTGAACTGGATGTTGTACGTGCTACAGGAATAGAATTTTGTCTAATTCAAGTATAAATACAGGGATGCCCTAGCAACATATCCTGACTTAGTTGATAATGTTTCTCACTCTATATAACCAGGTACATCCAATCTGCACTTATACAGAAGCTTCTTGTTATACCACTTAAGCCTGGAATTTTTCCTTTTTTCAATATGCTAAATAATCATTACAAATTAAAAATACCATATTTAACAAAGAACCTTCTGAAATCTTACAACAGGAGTTCCTATACCAACTCCGGGCTGTTAGAAAGGAAAAGTTCTCAAAGCAATGATAAGGGTTTTTTTCTCGTGTGTGTGTGTGTGTGTGTGTGTGTGTGTGTGTGTGTGTTTATTTGGTTTTGTTTTTAAAGCAAAGTGAACTCAGAGTTTCTTAGCAACTTTGATTAGGGACATCCTGGTGTGTATTAGAAAACTCAGGCTGGGACTAGATTGTGGTAGAGTGTGCCAGATAGGGAATTTGTGTTTGATCATTGTACTCTGATGCAAGGAGGAGAGAGTGATGAAGAACCTCAAAACTACTAAGGACACTTGTGCTTGCTTAATATTTTGTATTTTAAAAAGTACATTGAAGGATAAGCCTTCAGAAATAGATTTGTTCACTATTTGAACACTGACTTTTGCTCTTAAAAGTGCTATTAATAAATTATAGGCTAATTGCTCCAAATCTTGTCAAGTTCTCCATAGCCTTTCTTTCTTCCCCTTTCTACCGTGTTGTGTTTCTTTTGCAGTTCTTTGTTAGTGTTTTTCCCAGCGTGTGGGTTCTGTGTGTGCTTCTCTAGATCTGCAGCTGATCCTGGGTGTCTGGAGCACAGCCCCTGTGCGGGCAGAGTGCCTCGCACATAATAGACACTTAATAAAGCTTTATTGACTGAAAGCACTCTGCAGAAAGCATATTCATACATATAGCTTTTTCTGTCTTTTGGATAATTTCCTTAGGATGAATTCCCAGAATAGAGATTTCTAGGCCAAAGTGACGTGAACACGTTTGTGAATCTTAATTCACAGTGCCAAGTGGCTTTTAAGTCTACTTGAGATGCCTTCCAAGTTTTCGTTTCTCGTATTGCATGGTACATTATTGCTAGGCTGGCAGTCTGGTGTTCCATATTTTCACTAGCAAAAGAATGACAGTAGGATACATCATCGCCAAATTCAAGTCTGGAATGAATGTCGCATTTGCTTTAAGATGGACTATTTCTGAAAAAAAATTAAATCTTTCATGTGAGACTTGGGAAACACAGGGAGATGGGTAGCCAAGGATAGGTATCGGATAAAAGATATTGTGTTAGGAGCAGCTAACTCCTGGAGTCTCATTACTGCTCTGAACTTTTTCTGAACTGTCATCAATATTTCAAGAAAGCAATTGGATATTTTTTATTTGCTTTTCCCCCAACACATTTAATGTTCAAATATGAAACATTACTAAATGCAAATTGTTGTTAATGCACATTCCAAGGTCTGCTTTTATCAAGGTTTGAAACTGTTTGTCTAATGTTTAATGCATTTCCATCTTCAATTGATCTGATTTGTGTGTGTGAAATAAGATTGAGCCTCCATGCTGTGACCTTGGGCAACAGTAGCTTTTTCCCCCCAGTTTGATGTTCTTCCCTCCCTCCTCTCACTATTTGACAGGCTCATAAATTACCAATGATAAATAGCCATATCTACTTTTTGACACAAGTATGTTATTGAGAAACACTTAGAGTTATGCAGATAATGGCTTATAAGGTGCCATGTAAAGTTTGTAGAATCTAAACTCAACATAGGAAAAGCAATGTTGTGTTAAAAATATCTTGTGCAGATTGAGAATTTTGAATAGGAAAGTTTAACAGATACTCTAAAAAATTACACTTTATGGTAGCTTTAAGTTTTACACACACACACTTCCAGTTTAGCGTCAATCCAAACTCAACGCTATGACTTCATTCTCTGGAAAGGTAACCAGGTAAAGGAGTAAGGAAAGCTTTCTACATGCTGCATTTGGCTTTCAACACTATCCTTCCTCTTTTACAGCGAATCAGAGTTGGGATTTTATAGCGCAGATGAGTCATGAAGTCCGCGTTTTCAGACTCCAGCCCTTCAGGGCCTTCCTGATGTAGGTGGTTTGTGGAGAATCAAAGTGAGGATGCATCTGCGTCATGTAGATTGATGTAAAAATGCTGGAACACTGTAAACTGAACCTCCTAACCCAAAATAGCTTTAGCACATTTGGGATAATTCTGAGTTATTTACAAATAAGTTCAAAATGGGAGGCAGGATGGTGAAGGTAATTATGTCAGGTGGTATTTAGGGTACTTTGTAAGACTGAAAAATGTGGGATGAATATATGTCTTTAATTTATTCATATTCTACATGCATCCTTGTTTGTTTTTGTCTGCCATTCATTCATCTTAATGTTACATACATTTGTACTCTTGTGCACCCAGTCTTTAAAGTTCTTTTCATCCTGGAAAACTGACACTCTTTATTAACCGTTACCTCCCTGCCCCTCTTCCTCTTGGAAATGACCACTCTGCTTCCCGTGTCTGCATTTGGCTCCTCTAGATGCGTCATATAACTAGGACCGTTCCATAGTTGGATTTCTGTGGCTTAGTCTTTATTTTTCTTTACTGCAGTGACCTCAAGGCTCATTCACATGGTCACATGTATTAGAATTCCCTTTTTAAGGACTAACAATATTTCACTGTATTTACGTATCACGTTTTGCTTACTTTTTGAATCCCTCCATGGATAGTTGGGTTTGTTCTACATTTTGCCTTTGAGAATAATGCTACTAAGAACAGTACTGCCATCAACACAGGTGTGCAAATAGTGCTCTAGAGGGCTACATGCTTGGAACAGTGAGAGAGAAGCTGGTGGAGATGGAGCTTGTCACGGCCCTGACTCTGCGAGTGACATAATTATTAAGGAGATATTATGCCAGAAAGTGATCTTCCATTCATCTGGCTGGGAAAGAAGTAGTCATAGTGTGCTGGGTTGTCATTAGTTCCCTGGCTTGTGCCTGCGAAGCCCAGTTTACTGCAACAAATGCAAACAGTGTCGGAGTAATAGAGGCACTTGTCACCCTGAGTATTGCCTCTGGAGGAAGGCCAGGGCTTGTGGGAACCTTCTCGTTTCCTGCTGTATGTGTTGTAAGTTCTATCGTTTACTTAAATCTGTATCTCATCATCTCACCATTCCTTTGTCAAGACCGTGTGTCCGGGAAACCTACAGATACTGTGCATTACTCTTATCTACCTAACCAGCCTTGAATTGTCTTCTCCAACCGAAAACAAAAACCTTTGAAATAAGCAAAAGCTAGGGAAGAATATTCTCAGAGCACTTCTTATCTTTAAAGTAGTTTTCCTCACTAGAGTTTGTGTTTTAATGCTCAAGGCCCAAGACTGTTCTAAGAATGAAGGGTCCCCACACAATGTAACCAACCTAACTGCTTCAGACCCATTTTCTCATTGCCTACTTACGACCTTTAACTTTGCATTTTGGAGAGGAAAAATTAATTTGTTTTTGCAGAAAGAAGAGCCACACACTATTGTAAATGTCACACCACTTGCCAATATGAACAGCATCTCACGGTTGTTTTTAATGGTGAGAGGCATTCTTTTTGGCTTTGCAGTGGCTGCTATTAGTGCTTCTGGGTCAGTTTGGGTCCTAATTCCCAGCCCGATAGACAGGAGCAACCTGCTGAGATTTGATTTGTCCGCCTGCCTGTGAAGGCTAATTCATGCGCACTAAGAAGAGTGTTTTGGAAACATGGAATTATTTTCAGGCGAAAAGGTCCCCTACCAAATTAGATAGGAAACTTAAAGCAAAGACTGTAAGCATTTTTTCCCCTCTCTTAGTTGCTGCTCTGGATCAATAGCTTCTATTGACTTTTCTGGGGGCTGGCATGCAATTTTATATCATAGTCATTTATGCTAATCAGTATGAAACAAAATAATTGTAAATCATAGGCCCTTAGGCACATTTTTCCATGTAATACTTGTGGCCACTGAATTCTCGTCAAAAGAGATGGAAAAAATAATCCATCGTGTTTTA
Organism: Octodon degus; assembly: GCF_000260255.1. NCBI lineage: Eukaryota > Metazoa > Chordata > Mammalia > Rodentia > Octodontidae > Octodon > Octodon degus. The sequence continues at coordinate 25,854,966 of NW_004524577.1, read as the reverse complement.
GTGCCATTGGAAGGCTGGCACGGAGGTGGGGCAGCACACTCCTTCCCTCTTCGTTTTCGGACCTCACCTTCTATCACGGTCCTGAATGCAAATGCAGATAAAATGCTTCTAAAAAGAACTAAGATTCAAATTAGCCAGTTATCTTTATTTATGAAAATCTAAATATATCATGCTAAATTTAGAAAAAAGATGACTATAATATATCCTATTTAATGTTTTTATGGAAGATTATTAAAAGAAATCTTGATCAGGAAAACATGTTTATGTAATTATTGTAAATTATCTGAGTTGTTGCTAGAAGATGTATAAGAGAACCTATTTTCTACATTTTTAATGATACAATGCAGATAATTAGTATAAAAGACAACAGTTTTTTTCTTTAATGTTGTACCAAGATAGATGGCTTGACCACTGTTTAATTTATTTTTGGTATTGAACTCAAGCAAATATACAGTTATTACAAAAACAAAGCAAAATATATCAGTTTTGACTGGTAGCTTATACAAATTTAACAAAATTCTTACCAGCATCTCAGCTGTGCTAGGGAAGGCAAGTCAACTCAAGCTGTAGCCATGTTCCTGTATATTCCCACAGCCAGAAGCAGACGTGTGCAGCGCCCAGATGGGTCTGAAAGACTGATGCACAGTACAAGTGCAGCAAGACACTGTTTAGCGGTGTGCACTTAGACACACTTTCTGTAACCCTACAGTGGTGACACCAAACCTTTTAGAGCCTGCTGTAGCACGTGTCATAGGTTTGCTATCACGCCCTAGAATTATATCCAAGATGGAGAACCTTCCTTCTGTTTTTCTTTCAGTAATTCTAAAGAAAACTTTACATAATAGAATGAGAAAGAGAAGCTCTGCATTCTCTAAGAATGGGAATCCTTCTTACTGGGAGAGTTTGGGTATAAATAGCCTTGTAAAGTGTCACTGAATAGATGTTGGATGAAGAAGTTGTTTAGCTTTTCGTCTGTTTTAAGCAGTTCAGATCGAAGCAGCCTGACTTCCTGAATCTGTGGCTGGGACCACTTCTAAATTTAAGCAGATAGGCCCCAGGCTGGGGAGATTTCAAGTGGGCAGTGAGGCCCAGGGTGTAGGTCTTTGTGCATTCTGTTCTCTGTCCTCTGAGTTACTTGTCATTGATTCAGCAGTTTTAGTTGAGTTCCTCCTCTGCGTTAGCCATTATACTAGGAAGAGAATGGGAAGGAGACAGGTGATCTTACCCTCTTGAAAGCTTGTAGTTTTATGCGGAGTGACATAGGTTACTTTGGAAACAGAAAGACACAAAGGAATGACAGGAGAGCCCCTAGCAGTGTGTGTGTGTGCACTTGTGTGTGCACATGCGTGCTATGTTATGGTGGGCTGAACACACACTTTGATAGAGTCCAAGGAACACATAATTGAAAAGTGGGCTTTACAGAAGTCAACTGCAGTGGTGGATGAGAGAGGTCAGTGAAAGGCAAAAGACGATATTCTGGGTAAAAAGAACAGACAGCTGTCTGAAGAGACTGAAGGGAGAAGAGAATGATACCTGGGAATTCCAGTTTACCTTGAGGACAGGAGAAACTCTGGAAAGTTTTTATTCTACACCTTGATAAGATCACAAGGTTCCCAGCATGAAGGATGGCTAGAGTTGGGCAATGAAGGATCCAGGTTCACTGTGTATCATAGGCCTCATTACAGAGGTGGCGGTGAGGCCACAGTGGGGTTGGTGGCCACGAGAGCCCAGGGAGGCACTCAGGAAATGCCATCCTTACAGCCTGGTGACTAATTGGATGATTAAAGTGAGGAGGAGCAGAAGTGAAGATCTGTGCCCTTGCTGTGGCGTCAGGCTCTTGAATCATGGCGCCAATAACTAAGCTGGGGACACAGGAAGCAGGACAGGTTGAGTAAAGATGATGAGTTGGGCTTGGGACTCCTTGCTGACGTTGAGTGGAGACATGGGTTCATGCGTCTGGGTGGAAGGCAGGCAAGCGCTCCAGGTGAGGCTTGAGTCATCCATAAGGATTCACGGGGAGCGCTAAAGGCATTAGATTTGAGCATTTCTCTTCTAAGAGTCTTAACTCTCGAGGGCTGCCTCGGCCCAGGACACAACCTAATCTCTGTTCCCAAGTGAAAGGGGGTGGTAATGGGGAGATGATTTGCACACTGTATAGAGTAGTGTTTTCTAGGAAAGCCATAGAGGTGTGTATGCAGCTTTTCCATGGAGTCTATGCTCTGGGTTTTTTTTTTTTTTTTTCCACAGCAGTATTGGAATTTAAAGAGCTTTGATTAGAAGAAGACATGTCATTATACTGCTAGCATTTTCTTTGTCATTAAAAGTATAAATGTGGGAGCCAGGGAGATGGCTCAGGAGAATAAGTGCTTCCCTGGCAAGCGCCAGGATCTGAGTTCAATCCCTGGTTCTGCCCCCCCAAAAAAATTTTTTTTAAAAAGGAAAAGATTAAATAAGACATTGCAAGTAATATAAAACATTAAAAATCATGAAAATCATTTTTTAAAAAAGTATATATGTGGGGAACCTCATCATTCCATAGATACAGGCTCTAAAAAAGAGGACACATGGAGAAGAATGATAGAAATTGGAGTTAGTATGTTTTGATTGATTTTGTTTTTTATGTTTATTTTTTCATTCTTTTTCTTGACAAAAACAAAAAGACATTTTTTCTCTTGGAAAAACCTTTGCTGGCAGCACAAGTTTTGTGTACACTCGAGGAAACTGAAATGGGTGGGATGGTAGGAAGTACAGAGAAAGGGCCAGGAGGAAGGAAAGCACGAGCCCCCTTGTGCCGCACTGAAGGATTCATGCGAGGTGCAGCCCCGAACTGGCTCTCTGTGGGCTTGAAAAGTTCTTGCACTGTGCAGGCCGATACAAAGTTGATCTTAATCTAAACGTAAGACTCGTGCAGTGTTGTTATCCATTTTGATTTTCTCTGAATTACTGCAAAATTTTATTTAATGAGATTTTTTTTACTTACCAGAGATACAGGCATGTTTAAAACTGAAATTTAACCAAGATTTAACATCATTCAATGTTAAATGTTATGTGTATTTAGTAAAATATAAAGGATCATAAAACCCAATTATCAATCCAACATATAGTTTAATTATTCAGATATTTTGCATACATGTGGGTAATATCCTTCATAGCATCATAGTTCTTTATCTAACGACTACTTTTCCAGGGCAATACAATGTAAGAGGACATAGTTAAGTTAGCAATGGACTTGACACCTCTATTCCTTCACCCTGGTGATCTGAAGTTTTCTTTCTAAGCTCTGACTTGAAACAGGTTAATACTGGGAGAGAGGTTTAAGATGGCCATGTGATGGTTATTGGATAGCTGCTATAAAGTGACATCACATCATCATCATTTTGGTTTTGGAAGAAGTAACCATAGCAGTGGTGACAAAAATAGATCATCCAAGTGACATTTTAACTCAGAAAATAAATACCTTTTTATTTCTGGAAAACATTAGACTATTGCAGTCCTGAGGCAAATTAATCAGAGTTCTAGGGGTTTTACTTGGAGACCTGTTCTCTGTAGTGATGAGGTTGGGGGTATAAGCCACTCCTCTTTTATAATTTCAAGAGTATCGTTGAACCATTAACACTGTGTGAGTATTGCATGTCCGGAACACCTGCTGTCTGCTAAATGTTCTGTACCCCAGCACTTTCCTAGCTTAGGTTTCTGTGTCACCCCTTTAACATTGTCTTATTTTATAAAGCCTTGGGTATCTCAAATGCTGTATTTTTATTTAATATATAGTTTAACAGAGCATTGTGCTAAAGAGGCCAAGGTCATGGTATTGATTCCCTGGCAATCAGCTACAGTGAAAAGTGTTTATTCTTTCTTTTTTCCCTATAGCTTCAAGCATTGTTTCAGAATTTACTGATAATGTATAAATTACTTTGTTCAAAAAATGAATGACACTCACTACCTGTGTGGGCAAAGTAAAACTGATGTCTGTCAGGTAGAATCCTTCCAGGTAGAGATTTTCTCCTATTTAAAGGAAAGCTTTTGCTTTTATCAGTGGATGTCACCACTAGGTTAACCTGTAGACATTTATTCAACACACTTATCACATTGTAGCTCCTCGGTGGGTAGAGACCCACCTGTGTGTTCCCGTCCAGCCCCTCTTTCCTCTGCCTGGGCAGAAAGGTACCCACCATTTGTCCCATGTCTTCTGCTGGCACAGCCAGAATGCTCACACAGGATGGCCATCTCTTGTCACCTCCTAACATTCATTCATTCATTCATTCATTCATTCATTCATTGCTGGAAATCCAACTCAGGACCATGTATTTGCCAAGCAGGTACTGCACTGCTGAGCTATATCCCCAGCTTCACCCTCATTTAATAAAGACATATTTTAATTTCAGTCTAGAAATTTAGGGCTCCAATCATTCATGCATTGAACTTTGAATAAGTTGGAAAGATGGGCTGAGGCCTATTTTCATAATGGATCATGACTATTTGACATTTACAGTAGTATGCTCCATTTGCATTGAAATAAATGAATTTGTATTTAGAAATAATTTCCTAGGCTTTATCCCCTATCAAACTTAAAATAGAGGCCCTTTTTTTTCATTCAGAGTTAAACGCTGAACAACTGCCTGCTCAGATTTGTCAAATATGTTAATTGGCGCAGCCCTGTTCAACTAATTGTGCTGATCTGTCAGCCAGGGAAGGAGCAGGGATCCTCTGAGTTCCTTATCTCCACTGTTGTCCCTGTTGTCAGTTTCCAGCACCAGGAGGATTTCTCTGAAGCTGCTGGCTGTTCCTGTCTGGCCTGTTGACCTTGCCCCCTGAGGCTGGTGTGCAGTTCAGGAGGGTGGTCATCTGCAGGGAACTCGGCCGTGCAGCTCTTGAGGGGAACCAGATCGCTGCTGTCCTTTGCCCATGATACGTGTAGAAATGAGTCAGTGGAAAATTCACTTACTCATTGTGACCTACTTCTGTCACTTGAATTCTGCATGAGTTTATTTGTCAGAAGCAATCTGTCCCGTTGCCAAAACCTCATGTGCTACAGCTGCTTTAACCCCACAGCCTATGGCTTCTTTCAGAACATGTACAGTCACCTAAATTGTCCTATAAATTACCCTGTCATACCTGTGTACTCCATTTTAGAACAAGCCCCCAGAGGCCAAAGGAAGCATCTTACTTTGGGTGACAGTAAGCAGAGCCTCACGCATGGTTGCTGCTTCCTAAAGAAGAGGCCAGGATTTTTAGGAGAAACTATAAAAGGGTAACTTTTATCAGTTTTAGAAAGGAAAATTAAGAAGTCAAGGTTTATTTTGTGACCAAACTCCCCATTCCCACTTTTATCAATTTTTAGTATCTTATTGCTTTCAAATTATGCATGTATTCCACACTGTTTAATAGAGTATACGTTGTGCCAGGTGTCACTCTAGGGTCACACAAAGAAGATACTGGCTAACGGAGCCTGTGATCTCTAGTAGGAGAACCACAGGAGGCACTTTAGTTAGAACAGTTTTCAACACCATTTTTCATTTGAGGGAACACAAAACATTCCACATCAAGACCAAAATAAATTGGGTCACTTCTTACCTAACTTTGTTTACTCTTAGCATCAAAGTCTTGTCTGTTTTGATCAAAGAGCTTAACTTTTTCATTAGAGTCATATATGTCAGTGTGGGGAATAGTTGTTTATCACAGAACTTTATGTAAACGATAAGATTTTTTTTTAAAGAAAAACAGAATTCAAGACTTCTGAAAAGGAAAATGTTTTACAGATTTTAACCAAAAGTACATAACCAGATACTGTATATAAAGTTCAGGTAACATATAGTTGCTCTATTAATAGCTATTTATTTCATGTCTAATATTATATAGACAGCTAAGTATTAGAAATGATATACCATATTTTCATGAATATAAAGTGGATTTCAATCCAGCCTTAAGATAATTACTTTCTTATGTTTTAGAATAATTAACATTTTTAGCCGAATTTGAGGATACTTACAAAGACTTTCAGGCTAAGAATGAATAGTCTTACTTAAAGTACATGTATGAAAGTAGATGGAAACCACTACTTGATGAATACAATAGTATGCCTTTGAAATTCATCTCATTTCTGGCAGCTAATTAGTTCTTACTGTGAATAACTCACCCTTTTAAAAAAAAAGCTCTAGCAGACTTGATAGCACTTTTTAAAAAGTGGCAGCTATTAACATTAAAGTAACAGTGTAGAATTTTGTTCTCGGCTAACTGATAGAATTGTAAGCATCGCTTTATGTGGGTCCTCATTTCTCTGTGCTTTTTCTTCTGGGTCATTACACAACCTCTTTTTAAGGAGACTATGTTAAAAAAGAAAAGTCAGGGTCAGGCTGAAGTAGTTCTGGTTCAGTGTCGTACACTGCCACAGAGCCGTGGCTCACCTGGAGTATGTTCTGGGCTTTCTGACCAAGCAGCGGGATCTCCGGATCTCTTCTAAGCAGCCAATTCTGAAGTAACTGGGAGCTCGTTGGTATTAGGCAAGCAAGGCTGCAATGCCAAGGCAGCAACGTGTGGTGCCTTGTGAGTTTTGTTAGGATGATCTTGATTTTGCAGTGTGGTCAACTGATGGAATTTGACTCTATTGAGGGAAGGCTGTTCTACCAGTATTTATTTTCCCATTATACTTGTCACTTTTCCCTTTGCTTTTGCAGTCATTTTCAGTGACAAGCAAAAGAAATTTAAATTGCAATGGAAAGTATAGGTTTATTGTCAAATAATAATGTATTATGAATCTACCTCTGCACATGCCGTCTACCTGGAGACACAGGTAGGCAATGAAGTATGAGATTAGCTTTGTAAACGATATTACATTTTACTCTAGGTATACAAGTTACCTAGCAGATCTTCACTGAAAGACACCCATCCTGTGCTACCAGCCTGCTCTTCTTAACAGATCACATTTCAAGCCAGTGACTTAAGTATATGTCTTCTCTGGCTTTGTACAGTCTCTTCATTTAAAACAGTTCTCCCAAAAGAGTTGTCTCTTTTGTTATGGTGTCATCACAGGCCACACCTAGAGGATTTAGAATATTCCTTAGAGCCTATTCAGATGTTCTGCTATGCTGCTTTTGCATAAGGTGCTGAAAGCCAACATCTCCTTTCTGGCCTGAACTCCACACATGGTCGAAATACTCTTCACTACCACAGAAGCATAGCACTTCTGCAACCACTGGGAAGGGCTCAGGAGGACAGTGGATGAGGTCTACGCCAAAGAATACTGTGGGCCGGCGGGGAGGGTAGGGGTGCAGAATGGTGACCATAAAGCCCGAGATCCTGCCTCCCTGGATTCCCAGCGTACCATTTCCACCCATTAGCTCTATAGCCACGTGTTCTGTAGTGAGAGTCAAATGACCTTCCTGAAATGTCCCACAGTGGCAGTAACAGGACCAGGGGATTTTTGCTTTCTAACCGTGTGACAGTGCGATTCTAGTTACATTTCCTGTTGCAGTGTTGACTTTATTTTCTGCAAATTGCATTGGAAAGACTTTATATTCCTATGCAATGTGGTAATCACTGCCCAACAGTAATTAAAGCTCCACAAGGAGTGAACATATTTAACAATAAAACTGGCCAAAGATGACGTCTGTCAAGTTATTATTTTAGAGCAGCAGGTTATATCTAGTGCTATAAAAATTACGTGCTCTGTGAGTATCCAATAAGGATAGAGTCTTCATTCACAAGTGCACTCGTGTAACTTTGGGGGTGAATCTTAAGTGGAGGAAAAAATGTTCTCCTGAAAGACTGACTGCTGGTTTGGAATAAGGTGCAGGAATGTTCACATTCCAACCCCAGCAACTCTGGAGTTGTTTCTAGGGTTGTTTTTAAGTTGGTTTTTTTGTTCTTGTTGTTGTTTGCCTTTTTTGATTTTAGGTTTTGTTTTACTTTTTGTGTCTTTTTGGCTGATTCTTGGTGTGTTGGTTTGTTTGTTTAGGGGGACTTGCATTTTAAGTAAAGCATTTCTCCTTTTGCTATTTCTGGAATGCCCCAAACTTGTGGAAGTCTGGCGGTGTCTGCCCCACATCATTAATCGATATTGGAACGGGCCTGGCCTGTCTTTGACGCACACTTCTGTGACTACACAACCCATAGCAATGGATCATAATTAAAGGGGTGCGAACAGTTCTGTCTACGAGCAAACTATATGGTCAACATTCTGTGCTTTATTTCTGTTTTCATATATCGATTAGGTTCTGAGAAGGGATGGGCTCTGGCTAAAACATAAAATGACATGTACTGAGGATTTCCAGGGAAGACAGTTGTCTGGTATCCTGGGCACCTATTAAGCTCTGGCTGGCTAGTCCTTCCCTACCAAATGGAATCTGGTCTGGCCATTGTTCTATTGTGCCTGCTTTATGTAGTCTTTCTTTCTTTTTTTATTTTAAATCTTTTTTTATTTTATTTTATTTATTTATTTATTTGTGTGTGTGGCCAGCTCAGCCCAACAGGGGGCGAGGCTGGCTGGCATGTGATGCTGGGGGATTGAACCGTGGTCCCTGTGCTTTGCTAAGCTTGTTCTAAGTAGGCGCTTTAGACCACTGAGCCATCTCACCAGCCCTTTATGTAGTCTTTTGATACTGTCCAGGGTTGTTACACCAGGAGCTGCTTTCTACCCAGCAGTCTCAGCCCACGTGGAAAGCCGGGGCCTGCCGGAAGCTTGGCTTTGGTGCTCGCGTGCCTGTGGTAGGCATGGACATCTTTAGCAGGCACTTGCCAGGCCAGCTTGGCACCTGTTCTGAACTGTCCTGCTCATCTCCCCTAGCAGAACCATGCATGTGACCCTGAGAGCCCTGCGTTAGAAAGGGGTGATCACAGTCTCGGTCACTCGCACAGCCACATAGCCAGACATCACTACCTCTCCCTGTCCCCACCTTGTCTCTGGAAAGGAAATCTTTATCTTGCAGGGAGGGGGAGCTCTTGGGAGTTCCTCTTTCCCTTCCCTGAAAGAGCATCCGTCTGGGGGGCTTTCCTCCTCAGGAAAGGGCCGGGGCCTTTCCTGAGGATCCACGTCCAACCTCAGCTTCCATTCCTGAAACAGAGCCCATTAATACTGACCACGTCCTAGGAGCCCAGAACACAAAGACTTCTTGGAATGAGAAAAACAAAAAAATACTTTTAATCTTCTCCAGTACAAGGAATACCACAAGGGAGTAACTCAACAAGTTCTCCTGGCATACAATATATCGCCACCCCTCTCTGCATCGCTTCTCAGTTCTTACGAATTGCGGCTACAGTATTAGCAAAGACACTGGATTCCTTAATAAAGACACACATTTCTTCTCCAAAATAAGAGATTGCAGTACTCATGATTAAAATTGTTTGAAGGGCTGGGGGTGGGGAGGGTACTCGGTGGTATAATGAGGACTCCAGGCCCTGGATTTGATCCTGAGCACCACAAAGAAAGAAAAAGAAAAAAAAAAGTTTATTTTTAAATCAAAATACAAACATTCCTTCATACTCCTATTTTGCTACAACTGAGAAATAATCACTATTTATACGTATCTCCTTCCACCCCATTTTCCTTTCATTCTATGCATTTTAAACATGTTTGATTACTGGTTTTGTGTTCCCTTTTCACCTGTATCTTTGTAAGCATTTTTGGAATCGTGTCCCATCTTGTGGTTATAATATAGTTTAACTACTATTTTCAAATTTTATTTATTTATTTTTTGAGGATAGGATTAATCATTTGTTCTGCATCATTCTTCTCTGTTCTCTGTCATCTCAGAAAAAGTTCCACAGATGTGGGCAAGGCAGCCCACGGTAAATCGGCTTGATTAGAACCCAGAACTTGCCCACAAGGGAGGCAGTAAATTCTAGAGCAGGGGCTGAGTGATCGCTGGAGCGTAGCAAGTGCCCGGCGCGCAGTGGGTGTCGTGGGTTCTGGCTTGGTCCCAGGGAGCGGCCAGGTGACGTGCTCCTGTGAGCAGCCGTTTCTTGCGGCTCCAGACGTTTTCATTGCTTGATTCTTAGCTAGTGTGACTCAGAAGTCCGTCCTTGTGGTGCGGTTAGGTCTTTATAAATAAATACTTCATTTGATGTATAAAAAGCATTTCGAGGGCATCATAACCCCAAAATTAACCATCTAAGAAAAGTCTCCGACTCTATTTCTATTCCTGGATCTTATCAATTAAAAAGAATTTAAAAAGATGAAGGAAGCAGTTTTCTTCTTTTCTATACAAATCGACCAACTCCCTTGGGTGAGTTAGACATTGATCTTGAGGTAAAATTATGTCTTCGAAGAGGGATAGAGAGCTAATAAAAGTTCTTTTAAGATGAAGTCTTAAGAGTTCAAAAGTGATGAATCTCTGAAGCAAGGATGTGACAATGAGACCCAGTAAGACTGGGCTTAGGGTTAGCATTTATAAATTAATACACTAGTCATTTTTCCTAACTATGTGCTGGACTCACTGTTAGCATTTGTTCACACATTCATTCATCTTCCTTCTCACATTACCAGACACTAATTATTGCTCCTCCTAGTGTTAGCTGTAGCACAAGATTTTTAAAAATTGTTTTAGAAATTAAATTATGTATTTTGTTCAAAGTATATTAGTAACATATTAAATAATTTTCCTGGAAACTTCTGTCTCCTTATTCCTCTTCCATTTCTCAATGATAAATAAAATTACTTCTTTGTTAACTAGCTTTCCTTTTTGCATTATGTATTTTTTAAAGCCTTAAGCTAAGATAAAAACCATTTCACCTACCTGCATATGTTGCATTCCTAGTGTAGGTGATGATATATGTTGCTTTATTTTGTATGTATTTTCAGTCATATATTTTAGCATGATTGCCTAGTTTCTGACAAAACTTATATAGACAGAATTTTTAAATTTTTTTTTTCTCCCAATTATAATGTTGCCTAACTGAACAATGAAGCCATTTAAAAATTCAGGAAAGTCTCTCCCTCTCCAGATTTCCTGATTGCAAACTCAGAAACAAATCTTTTAGGTCCTGATCCCTCACAGTTTTTTGCATGGGCAAAATAAAAGAATCATTTAAGCCTTAAAGAATCATTGGGTGGGGGGAGTTCGTGGAGTAATATTGCTACATATAAATAAAGAGAACAAGTTGAGTTAAAACAAGAAATTCAAGTTATGATTGTACTGGTAGAGAGTGTTGGAATTAACTTTGTCTTACAAAACTGCTTGCCACCAGATTAAAGTCAGTATAACTTGTTGCTTATTACTTATCTGCTTAATTTCACATTATTTTAAGATATTTGCCTTTGCTGTTATTGCTATTGTTGCAGTGCTAGGGACCAAACCTGAGGCCTCTTGCTTGGCAGACAAGTACTGTACTACTGAGCTCACCCTCTTTCCAAAATATTAAATGTTTTACTTGCAAAACTACGTACTTAAGGTTCTTATGTAATCCTTTTGAAGTAAAATGAGAAACACTTCCTTGTGTCTTGATACACGTAGCATCACATTTGGTTGAATTGTCCATGAGGTAAACTACTAGCATTCGTGCTCCTTGCTGTATAACATGGTGAGTTCAGAAATATTGGTGTCTATGGTAATAAGCAGTCACTGCGGCCAGTTTCTGAAGACATAAGCCTCTGAAGGGAAAGCCTTAATTTAAGGAAGTAGAAAACTCTTCGTTACATAAATGAGTCCTACATTTTTGTTATACTGTGGGTACAATATGATATGGCCATAGAGCCAAAGGAATGATACATCTGTTAATTATTGTTGGATTTTATTCGCAAGATGGGCCTAGCTATGTTGTTGTTTTCCTTTGTATTTTGCCCTTTCAGAAGAATTTAAGCTCTGTTTAAAAATAAATGAGCAGAGATAGCCAATGAAAGACTTCCCATTGACTTCTTTCATAGTATAATGCCTTGTTTTCATTGCATGGAGGTATCCTACCTCTGGCTTGGCCTGCAGTTCAATTTCACATGGGTGCATTGCTCAGAGTCCCTTCCAGTAGGGAACATTTACACAGTAGGGTCTGATCTCTTTGTACCATTGAATTTCTACTTAGAAAGTTTCCATGGGAAGGTTGGGGATTCCATAGCTTTAATAAACAGGAATCCAGGGACACAATGACTAGGAACTCTCTGAGTCACAGTAGGGAATGCAGAATGGTTGGGTGTCTGGCAAATACAGTGCAGAGGCGGAATTGGTGTGTTTTTCTGGAGCTCAGGATACTTACTAATAAGGACCAAATCCCAGGCTAGGGACAAATGAGGTCATCTCATTAAACAGAAGGCTAGACTAAGAGAAACAGGTGGCCGGCCCATAAGAGGCAGGCTAGAGAGCTGCAGGGACAGCATCAGCGCTAAACATTGTCTTTGTAATGAAAGAAAAATGTGAATTCTTGTGTGAAGCCTGGCCTGCTTTTTAATCAAGTTCTCGTAGTTTAGTAAGGTCTCTTTCTATACACAGACCTTTCTCATTCATGTTCTTGTGAAGTTTAGGGGCAAGGTGGAAGAAATGGAAAATCCAAGAATTGGGGGTCATAAGGGTGGAGTTTAAGCTCATAGGTTTTAGATACATAATTAGTAAATACTTTTTTTAAATCCTCCTCTCAGTAATACAGTCAGTGGGCTGTATCCTAGTATATTCTTTAGTCTTTTGCTGGCCTAGTCGGCTTCTTAATGTGGGCAGTCAGTCCTTTTCGTGCAAAGATGCTTCACACCGCATGTGAGTTCTGTGTTCTTTGGAATACTTTGATTAATTACCAGAAATGCAGAAATGAATCACTTTCAAAAGGTATAATCCACAAATTTAAAATTGATTTTAAAATTCATCAAGAAACACTGGAACAGATCCGATACACGCAGGTATAAACAGTTCTTTCCCCATTTATTTCTGGCTAGACCAGCTGTTCTGGGCAGGGCAAAAGCAGAAATGCCTACTTGCCATGGATTATCCATGTGTTGAATCATCTTCCTGTGGATCTTTGGGCATAGGCTATGGAAGAGGGCGTGTCCAATCCTGTACACATCTCACTCATATGTCTACCAGGGGTTAACAAATGTGTACACCAGTGCATCTTGGATAAAAAGCATCCCTAGTTACTGACCTCGGGGAGGCTGTGCACTGAGATTTGGTTTACTGCCTCAAGTAGAACTTTATCTGTCATGAAGGTTGATAACCTCATTTACCTACTGTACCTGACTTTCAGGCTGTAGCCTGAAAACATCTGGTTTTGGAAGCTGCCCCCACTGCAGCTCCATCTCAAAGGCATGGGTTCATGATGTGTGTCTGAGCAGGATCCTGCGCTGCTAAGATCTAAGGATAAATATAATCCTCATTGGGCTTTGGCCGGTCAGAGGTCTCATTCTTTGCAAAACCACTAAGAGCAAAGGTCCTTAAGCAAATGGGTTGATCCCACTTCTCCCACTAAGGAGCTCTACAACGTTGGACAAGTTACTTGAGTGCTCAGCTCTTCAATTTTCATAATTATAAATAAAAGAAAACACAACTTACAAGATTGTCAAGAAAAAAATCACTGCTTGGAACGGATTAGACACTTAGCTGACGTTAGCAGTTGTTATTGCTGTTCTCATTACTCATTTTTGGGCAGATGTCTCCATGAAGGTGGTCAGAAGGCTGTGCAGGGAATATGGTAGTAGACATAATTGGTGGGTTAATTGATTAAGGTTTGGGGCTGGGCTGGGCTGATGTCTATGACGTTGACAGTTGTTCTGACACCTTGTAGTGTGTTGGGTGCTGTGCTTTGCAATGTAATCAGTAATGCTCCACCATGCATCACTAATCTAAAGCCCATGCCACTGCTTGAAGGGATATTCTGAACTTGTAAATCTTAAGCTTTCATTTTTGTCTCTGTAATGCCCATCCCCACTTACTGGAACATTTTTCATTTAAGAGGTTAATATTTATGTTTATGATCAAGTCTTACTGGCCAGGGGTCAGCCTCTTTTAGTTCTTGCATAACTATTTGTCTTGATTGGAAAAGTTAATTTCATGGACAGTGTTATAGTTCTTATTACAAGATCCTTGAGGGAAAGCCTTAGCTACATCTTCCAAGTATGAGAGTATGTATGCATCGATGATGCTACACAAGAGAAAAACATCAAGTGCTTTATTTTTTGACAGCTAATATTTAATGGGTGTTTGCTGTGTGCTAGGTGCTCTCTTATTTTTTTACATACATGATCTCATTTAACCTGCACATGGTCTTCTTTGGTAGTGATGTTCTTCTCTTTCTCTACAGATCAGTAAATTGAAGTTTGGGAGGAGGATTGGATTTGAAATCAGGTCTACTGATGTCAACTCCTGTATTTTATGACTACATTGCCCTAAGCTAATTCATTCAATCCAAGAATATCTCTCTTTGTGGAAGAAAATTACAGTGCATTCATGTGTGCAGGAATTAAGTGTATGTGTGACCTGTGCACATTCTTGCATCTGATTGAGAGCTGTGTGATTCCCCTTCTTAGGCTGTGTGGGCCACTTACTGGGGATACTACGTTGGCAGGTCACCACATTTTCTTTGAGACCTTAAATGCTAATACTCAGCACACAAATGATAACAGCAAGGAGTATTCATTACACAGACTGGATACTAAGTAAATTCCAGGCTAGCTTCTCCTAGTCTTTACTAACAGAAGGGGTTCCCTGTGGCCAGTTTCATCCTGGCCAAAAGAGAGGATGACTAAGAAAACACAAGTGGATGCAAAGAGAAAAAGACATGTGTCAACTTGATTAAGGGAAAAAATTCCTTTGACCTCTCGCTTTTTTCCTGTGCTCTCCCCAAGTTGAGCTGCTTTTCTCTTTTTACAGTGCAACTTCCCCTTCGTGTTAGAAAAAGAGGAGGGGACCAAGTGTTAAAGTGTGGGATAAACACAATTTAATACCCTTTTGGCAGTTTTCCTGTTGCTTCTCATTTAAGAAACATTTTCTTCTACTTCTGCCCATTATCGCAGCTTTGACCTTCATGTCATTAACAGAATGTCATTTTGTAAGATACTGAATTAGGAGCAGCTAGCAACCAAACATACTGAACAGAAAAAGGCTGGCGTGTTGCCACATGATTTTGCCTCCCAGAAAAGAACAAAGTGGAGCTCAGATGTCCTCTTTTCATGTTTGTGTGTTTGTGTTCTGGTCGTGGAGGCGCATGGAGTTGGGGACAGTTCACTTGTGGGCAGAACCTTATGCCAGACTGCTTTGTAAGAGAAAAATCCTTTCGAGTTGGAAGGTGTTAAGTAGCCATGCTGTTCATTCTGGGCTAGAATAAATTTCTGTTGAATGTGATGCAAAGGAGATTCTGTGGTCCTAGAAGCAAACTCTCCCTTTTGTGGGTCAGAAAGGGGCAGTCCTGGAGTTCCCTGAGCCAGGAGATGGAGGAGAGCCTTTTATTTTATAGGTAGTATTTAGCTGTGTAGCTAAAGTATGCTAATAGACTATAGTGTACTTACCGAACTAAATATTTCTAGGTATAGTGACTCAAACTGAGATTTAATTTTTGTTCAGAGAAGACTGGAATGATTATAATACACTTCCTAATTCAGCTCTCAAAAACCAGTAACTAGTTCTTAAAATCAATACAAAACTGGTAAAGAAATTAATAGAAAGGTTGAAACATGAGATTTAAGCTCTTAGATTTGCTCTGGTTTGTTGTGACCTCCACAGTGTAAGAACTCGCAGAGATGTGTACAGTAGGATTATGAACTTGGTTTTCTGCTACTTTAAGGAAACATGTATCAAGTTGTGATTTGATCAACTCGCGTTGAATACAGAATTTGAGAGTTAAAAATGACTTGTTTATATCATACCTCTTCCCTCCCCTGCACACGTGTACACCTGTGCTCACACGTGTGTGAAGCTGCATTTTAAGAAGCTATTGATTAATGTTTTGTTTACTTTTTCTTAATCCCCCTGTATTTCTGTGTGCTTCTCTTTGGTCTCCAACTGTAATTGCCCTGTGTGCAACCAGTCATGGGTGTTAGTGTCATAGCTATTTAACCTTGACCTTTCTCCTAGTTATAAAACTGCTCCACCTTGTCCATCCCTCCCCCAACTTTTACTGTTTGTCATTTTTATAGCCCTGCCGCATGTAGGTCCAGCTGGGTGAGCAGGTCTTTACCCTTGTAGAACAGATTAGACCACAGGAGTTAGAAATGAGTCCCTGCAACCTTTTGGCAGGCATCAACATTTGAGTGGTTTCTCAAGATATAGTCCATGCCTTTTAGCACCTTGGCCTTTGAGTACTCTCCACCCTCATCCAAAGTAGGCATTGTTTAGTATGTCTGATCTTTGTACAACTGTACTAATCTTAAATCCAAACATCATGACTATCATTACTCTTTTAGCCTTTTAAAGACCTTCACATTAACATATGGTCTGCTCTAATGACTTGATTCCTGAAATAAACATTGAGTCTAGGAATCTCCTAATTTCTGGTTTAGATGAATTGCACTAAAAATTCACAGGTAATGATTCTTAGGCCCTTCTCACTTTATTTTTTACTTTTTAACATTTTTAGCAGTTGCCTCCATCCTGGTTCTATCAGTTCCATCATATTTCAAGTTTCTTCTTGCCTTTGATATTGTGCTTTGCCTCTTTTTCAGTTTATCTGATGATCTCACTGTAATTTCAAGTCAGAATGTTGTATATGTAGGTTTTCCTAGGAAGATGGTTCACACCGTGCATCTAGCACTACAGACTTCTTCAACTCTCTGATTTCTTCTATACATCGCCTTACTTGTGCTAATAGAAGTATTGTGTATCACAATATCACATATATAATTTAGTCTCATAAACTTGAATATGTGTGTCCTTTAAGTTAAATTATACATTTCTTAAGGCAAGATTCATATTTAGCTGGTCATTGAAAATATTTAATGTCTTGGGGCTGGAGTTGTACCTTAGTGGTAGAGTATGTGGTTAGCATGCGTGAGGCCCTGGCTTTACTCCCTAGCAGTGCCCAAAACTATTTTTTCAGTGTATCTCTATTAAAATAATTTGCTGTGTTTTTCTGAATATCTGAAGTATCCATTTATGTAAAATGACTTAGGCTCAAGAAATTTACTGTCCCTCTTAGACAGTGAGCTCTGCACTGATTCTCAGATTATGATGTGGAATGAACATTACTGTGATGGCTCTGATTACGGAGATACAACATGATATGTGTCAGTCCCCACTGTGGCACTAATGTGACATCAGAGTTCACTATGATATGCCAAACACATCTAAATAATTATGTTGATAGTCTACCTTGAAATAACCATACAATGAGGGATATTTAGAAGAAATAAATCCTAAAAAATTACATTTGCATCAGACCAGCCCAGAGATGAAGGGATTATTCAAGGACATCTTGTGAGCCTCCCAGGTAATTAACAGTGCACACTATGTACCGTAAAGTTTTATTGTTTGCTATTTATAAGAAATATTGGTTGGCAATTTACCTCCCTCAAATTTCTCTTTGGACTTCTTATCCAGATTCTGCCTCAGAGAATGGTTATCTGTGAATCAGTCTTCTCTTACACACTTTGAGACTCTCTTCTTTTTCTGTCTCCTGTAATACTTTGTACAGAGGAAAGGTACTCTGTAAATATTCATTACACCAACTAGTGTCTTCCTAATATGTATATCTTCAGCTGTCTCTGTTTTTCTCTGTGAAGACAGAAGATTGGGCCAGACCTCACTTGGACTTTTAATGGATTAGTAGTTCCAAGACACACTGTACAATGGTGTATATTTGCCTATTGATTCTGCTTAGAACTTTTGAAAGCTTGAAGACCTGTACTTTCTTGTAAGTATTGTAATTAGGGTACATTTTTGACCATAGGCAAAAACAGTGTGAACCACCATTTATTCTTATGATAATTAATACCTTTAAAAAAGAGCTTTTCTACTAATGGAAAAGTTTAGTTCAAATATCAAGCCAATCATATAAATAATTACATCCTCCTGATTACTGTGAACTAGGTCATTACACTGATACAAACACTATGTGCAAAGCCAAAAGTACTGGGCTTGGTATTCATCACAGTATCAGCACTTGCTATTTCTCCAATGCTTTGGAAGTTATAATAAAGAGCATTGACTGGTTGTTATGGTTTGTGTCTAGTTGTCCCCCCCAAAGCCACATGTAAGTCATGAAGCTGACCTGGCTCAAGGAGCCGCAAGTGGCTTGAGGGGCAGGGCCAGAAGCAGGAACTGTTAAATTGGCAGTACTCGCTCTGGCCCCACCCAAGGCCAGTGGCCTCCCTTCGAGATATGGAAAGGATCATCCTGGACATGGCAGTGCCCTAGGCTTTCTTCCAGACCCTGTAGCACAGGGTGGTAGTGTCTGTGATTAAGGCCACCTCAGGCAGGGAGGAGACATTTGGAGAAGACAGAGGCACTGACCCTCTCTCCTGAGCAAATAAGGTTCCAAGGTCTTGCTACATAATTCAGGCTGCTTTAAACTGTGAAACCTCTAGTAATTGTGAGCTAAATAAACTTTTCCTTCATTCATTTTGAGGTTGGGTATTTGTCCCAGCAATGAGAGAAGAGTAACTAAGACAGAATTTGGTACCATGAGTGGGGTCATTGCTGTGGCTAAACTTGACCTTGTGGATTACAAGAGTTCAATCCCCAGTACTG
>NW_004524577.1:25835144-25836279 GCF_000260255.1 Octodon degus | reverse complement strand
AAAAAAAAACAAGCTTTTAGGAATGGCTTATGAGAAGAGATAGGAAAAGTTTGGAAACGTTGCCTATGAGCAAAACACTGGAACACTGGAACAGCTTTGGCTTTTCTGTAGGGGAGATTTTTGTCAGAGCTCAGCCCAGAAGACTGATAGAAAGTAAAAGATCAAGCTGGGGAGGTTTCTGCTGGGAAGAAGGACTGCATTGGTTGTTGGACTCCACATCATTTGCGTTTTGGCTTGGCAGAAAGTTTGTCTGAATTTTGCCCATTTCCAGAGACTTTGCCTAAGACTGAGATTAAACATGGAGGACTACTTAATCTTTCAAAGGAAATCTCAAAGAAACCAAATATTAGGGTAATGGCATGGCTGTTGTTGGGGGCTTTTAGTCAGATATATGTTGAGAATCAAGTGCAAAGAGCCCAGCAGGATGATTTAAAATGTTGTGAGTCTGGCCAGAAAGGAAGCTCCAATAAAGCTGTGGAATGCAAAGATAGAGCTGAGAGGATCTCCATTGCCAAGAAGGAACAAGAGAATGGAAGGGATGGCCTGAGAGCATCACAGGAGGTGGCAGGTTCTCACCCTTCACAGCTTCAGAATTGCAAGGGTGAGGGACTTTGTTCTGAGGAGAAATCTGCAGAACCCCATGTTCCACACCAGGTTGCAGAATGGAGGCAGCGGCTACACCATATTCCAGAATGGCGCTGGCATAGAGAATTTACTCCTTGGGATCAGGGTCAGAGTGTTCAGCGATCAAGCCACTCAACCCCTACAGCCAAGAGAGAGGACAGCCTGGCTACTGCTGCAGCTGCAGCAGACCTTGGCATCATCCACATGGCATTGGTTTTAGATGCATGCAGAATGCAGGAGTTCTGAGGTTAAGAAGGCTTCCACCTAGATTTCAAAAGAAGGCCTGGGAGGCCAGGCAGTGTGCCCCTGAGAGGGCATTGTGTAAAGCTGTGAGTGAGAAGCCTATTCAGTAGAAACCCCAGAAATTTGGAAAAGCCAGGAACATGGATCATCTAAGGAAAGCTGCAAAGAGGGAGCAAAGCTGGTCTAATAGAGAAGCCATGGGAGCTACCACCAGAAGTGCCATAGGGGCAGAGCCACATGGAGCCCACAATTTGCCACAGATTACTTC
>NW_004524577.1:25817439-25834959 GCF_000260255.1 Octodon degus | reverse complement strand
GATCTTGGAGGAGACTTGGGACTTGGACTTTTCAGCAATGCTGAAACTGTTGGGACTTTGCCAACGCTTAGAGATAGACTAAAATGCCTTTTGGACAAAGGGATGTGCATGAGACTTTGGGGGTTCAAGGACAGAATGTTACTGTTTGTGTCTAGTTGTCCACCCAAAGCCTCATTTAAGTCATGGGGCAGATGCAGCTCAAGGAGCAGCAAGTGGCTTGAGGGACGTGGCCAGAGGCCCAGGGCGGGGCTTGGGGAGTGGGACCAGAGGGGCATGAACCATTCAACTGGCAGCACGTGCTCTGTTCCCCCACCCCCGCCCCACAGGCCAGCAAGCTCCCTTGGAAGTGTGGAGAGGATCATCCTGGACACTGCAGTGCTCCAGACTCTCCTCCAGACCCTATAGCATGGGGCAGTGGTGTCTGTGATTGAGGCCACCTCAGGCAGGGAGGAGATGTTTGGAGAAGACAGAGGCACTGACCCTCTTTCCTCAGCAAATAAGGCTTCGAGGTCTTGCTATGTAATTCAGGCTTTTTAAAACTGAAACCTCCAGTAACTATGAGCTAAATAAACCTTTCCTTCCCTAAGTTTTAGTGTCTGGTATTTGTCCCAGCAACAAGAGAAGAGTAACTAAGACACCAGTATATGATATTGGCATTGAATTGTGGGGCCATTTTTTGCTCGAATGTTTAAAATAAGTGAAAGCAGCCTTGCAGAAGATGAGAGTACATCTGGGATGCATGTTGACGTGCCTTCCTAACGGCTGGTACTCCTGCTGCTTCCTGTGGCTATTTCAATTTAGCAGGCGGGAGGAGTCTCTTCAAACAAAATCAGATTATGTTTAAAAAAATAACAGCTTCCCTTTTCTCTCAAGCTAAAAGTAAGACTGTTTCCTATGGCCTGCAGTGTACCTCAGACCCGCCTCCCTCGGGTCTCTAAGATATGCTCTTCTGCAGCGCCTCTGCTTGCTGGACCCCTGCCCGGCGGGCTGCTACCATGGTTCAGGGCCTTTGTTTGTGCTATATTTGGACCTTTATTTCTTGGTCTTAACAGACAACACCTTCCCAGTAGGGCTTGTCCTGAACACAAATTTAAAATCATTACTTCCCACCATCGACCTCCCTCTCCTACTTTCTACATTACTTTTTCTCCACTATCATTTCACATACTATCAACTTTACTGATTAATTGTGTTTATTATCTGCAACCCCCCATGAGGCTAGGGACTTTGTTTATTCAGAATAATGCCTACCATATCTTAGAGACTCAAAAAGTCATTTGTTGAATGAGTTAATAATCACCTTGATTTCATGATACGGAAGTCCTCTAACTGCAAGTAAGTGGCAAACTAAACGTATGTGACAGTAGCAGAAATAGTAGTTTTGTTCTCTCTTTCCAAGAGGAAGTAGCGCTTCTCTAGCCAGCTTGTAGGTGTGGCCTTCTGCTGCTCAGAAAAAGTGGTGGACACACAGACTTTAAGATGCTCAGAGAAAGTGATTTCTGAAAAATCCAGCAGAATGAAGGAAGAGCAAGAGATTTGGGGAGGCAACCGTAAGCAGAATGCAGGAGAAAAGTGGTCAGAGATTTTAAGGAAGATTTTCTTTATATTGCATGATAACCTTTCTTTTAAATGTGGCTATTAAAGGAATTTTTCATGGCTTTTGGAGTCATATTTACAAATCCATAGATTCCTAGATATTTAATGTTACAGAGAGGAAAAAGAAATGTCTATAATATGTAATTTTAGTGCATTTAAGAATGCTAAAGTTCGCTGTAAATAAGTGATCTAAAAGGAAATGCATTAGACCCATATTTATGTTGTTATGGTTAAATCTCAAAAGTATAATGTTGAGTTGAAAAAAAATAAGATGTCTAAAAATGTCTATAATGTATAGTGTGCTAAAGTAGCAGTAATATATTAGAACAGATTCAAAGGAGTTTTTTTTAAAGACATGTACATATGCAATCAGAAATCATGAAAGAAATTTGCTTGTAGAAGCAAAACTGGTTCATATGTTATAGCACAGTGACAGTAAATGTTTATGGATCATCTTTCTGGGGTGGGGGTATCAGTTGCACCTCCACCAAATAAAATTGCTTAACACTATCCTGCACAAAGTTCTTTTGCCATACTGCCACCTGTCTTCTACAGCTCAAGCTGAACCCCAACAGAACTTTACTCTAGGCTAACCTGTAGAAAGAAGCACCGGAATGTGTAGGGCTTTAAACAGAAACCCATTAGTGTCTTTTGCACAATTCCAAATCATTAGCTGTTTGTCCTGATATGTGATATCACTCATCAAGCAATGTAAGACCACACACATATTCTGTTTACAGCACATATAGGTACGTGACAGCACAAGAATGAATAGGAAGGCTGTAGACCACAATTCTTTTAGTACTTACTTGCCTATTTGGGGAGTGCAAAATCTTATTGATTTGAATGTCACTGAGTAATTTCTTTCTCTCTTAGAATATCTACATATGTTTTTAAAGATTCAAAACAAATGAGGCAGATGTTGTTCATTCTAGAGTGGTATAAATTATTGGATTTTCAAAAATTCTATCAACCAAAAAGACCAGTTTCTGTTTCCCTTACTGAAGGGGCCCAAACCCTTCATTACAAAAATGTGGAATCTGAAGCCTACCTCATTAGTTTTTAACATTTATTCAGCAATTCACTTGATGATTTTTGGCTTCTGTCATGCACAGGTTCCTTTAGCCTTACTGTCTTTTTCAAGAATATTGAAACGTTCAGATTCAGTTGTGGTATTAGGAAATAGCAGATGTTCACTTATGCTAAAGTTTTGGTCTATAATGGGTCTCCTATGCACATTTATCAAAATTTTCATCAAGATGAAGTAATAAATTGTAACTTGGCTTCTGAGAACTGCAGGAGCCCTTACTCCATTTAGAATTGTTACTGTACCTCCGTGGTGACTTCTCACACATTGTACTGTGTGTTGACCTTTCAAGCCAGCCGTGAAGGTCAAATGACAGTTCTTGGGGTTCTCTTTTCTTTGCTTGCTATGATCAGACATCCTCAGAATTCATGTCTCAAGATAAATGTAACCTAAAATTAAATTAAAAGCTATTGCAAAAGAATAACTGCAGAAATTTACAGGCTACTGGACCTCATGGTATTTAGAGACCTAGTAGGGGGTGGCTTACTGGTTGGCGCGAGTTGCTCTGTGACAAATCCAGGTGTCATTCATTTGCAGAGCCCCCCAAGCCTTTTTATGGAGCCTTGAGCCTAAAGACATTTCAGGCAGAGCAAGAGATTTGGGGAGGCAGCATTAAGCAGTATGTAGGAGGAAAGTGTTCAAAGCTTTTAAGGAAGATTTTCTTTATGTTGCATGAAATGGAATGTAGGTGCTTGTGCCAAAAAAAATTCGACTCCCTGCATATGGTCAGCTTAGTAGCCCCCATTGTCTTTTGCTCTCCCACTGGGCTAGGCCTGACTCTGATGGATGATGAAACCCATGGCCTGTCTCTCCATCTTTTAAGCAGATAGAAGGCACTGTTAGCAGTGAGGCTCAGAAGCTTCTCGTGGAACTGCTTTGGTGATGGTGAATCACCATCTGACTCACCATTGCCTGGCCCTAGTCAGTCTTCCTTCCATCTGCTTCAGCGAGAACCATGAGGACAGACACAGCACTTCTCACAGCAGCCTCAAAGCACTGCAGGAAGTATCACCATTGAGTAGCAGCCTAACTGTGACACCCTTACATGTGTGTTCATCCAGGGCTGGCCAGTCCTACTCATGCAATAGTACTGTTGTCATCTTCCTGCCCTACTGATCTTCCCAGATCCCAGGCCACCGTGGGCAGGTACCCTTCCTGTCCCATGTGTGTGCAAGAGCCTGCCGTCTGTGCCTCACAGTTGTCCCTGGGTGGGACCAAATGAATGAGGTAATGAGAAATGATTACTTGTCATTATCAGCCCCTGTCCTAATCCATTGTGTAACTCTGTCTTTGTCTCAGTTGTATAGGGCAGGCTTTTCAGGCCACATTCTCATTTTGCAAGTAAAGGATCTTTCTGTGCCACTCTGTTAACAGAGCTACGATAGTCACAGCATGAGAGATCCAACTGAGCATATTACGCATAGGACAAGGAATCTCTACCATGTTCCTTTAGCTGGAGAACTGAGAGGCAGAGGGACTTCATGGCAAGTGGATATTAGCTTGACTTCAGACTGAAGTCTGGGCAGGGTAGATGGGTTCTGTGTCTTCTTGAAGGCTGAGCATGACAGTATGCTGAGGGCAGAAGAGCTGAAAATTGGGTTCATAACTGTTCTTTAGTTTTACTTTCCTAGTCACATCCTTGTGTCCCCCGAAAATGAATGCTAGAATGTTTTACCAGGTGAAGTGCAGAATGAGGATGAAGGATGAGAGATTTCTGCTGTAGAAGTAGTGTTGTTACCTACTGGGACATCCCCTGTTTTTCCCTTGGTGACTTTCCCAGGCGAAGACAAAAGAGTTGGCTGAGTCACTCTGGTGAAGAGAAGCAAGCCTTATTTTGCCCAAGTGGTTTTGTCACTCTGTGGATTGAGTGAGTAGGTGTGGTCATGAGCACCTGGGGAGCTGTCTTCACACTTGGATATCATAAGCTTCTCCTGTCGTGGACAGATAAGTGTAGGATACCTGGAGGAACAAGTAACAATGACAGGGGCCAGAATAGTGTTTTACTTCAGTGCTGTGGTTACTAGGCTGGGCAGTGCAGTGCTGCCAACTTCAGACTTCCTTCTGTCGGGTTCAGTGAAGATTTAGTTCATTTATTGGAAGAAGCCACCACAAGCAGTAATATTTGGTGACTCTCAGAGGTACTGGAAGCAGGTAGTACTGAGATAGGATGGCCATCTCCTCACTCACCTTGGAAAAGTTAGCCACAAAACATCTCAGGAGGGTCCCAGGATTTAAAAAGTATTGATATATGTCAAGATCTACAGATTTCAGGATTAAATGTAGTAGTGTGAAAATTGCTTTTCTTGAGAATGTTAGTGACAATTCATTTGTGAAGCAAATAAAGACCCTACTTCCTAAGTATGAAGCCTTGTTTTGTGTTCACATGTGAATCTGCCTTGACCTGTGCTTTATAAACTCTGGTTTTGCCATGTTGGTATTTTATGTTTGAAAGTTTTCCTTTTTGGTTCCATAAAGGTCCAAGGCTATTACAAAACCCTTTGTAGGAACATGTAGAAGATGGATACAGAAGTTATGAAATAGAGTCTCAGCTATGTAGTATGCTTTGGTTGTTCATGGCATTAGTCAGTGAACTCTGTCTCCCATTGTTTAAAAATTCATTTCAGTTTTGTTTTTGTCTTATTTTATATTGCTGAGCAAAATCCCAGGGCCTCAGACGTGCTAGGGAAGACTGCCACTGAGCTGCATCCTCAGACCCAACCTCCAGGTTTTATTTACACATGTCTCTTTGAGATTTTTCTTTGGAATCGCTTTTTTTCCACCTTTTTTTTGGTTATACTTCAACTGATAAAACTGTGAGAGAGGTTTTTTTTTTTGTGTGTGATTTTCTGCATTTTAAACCTGAACTGTTGCCTATTATGCTTGTTACAGTAGGACACTGGTCATTCCATTTGATACTTAGGAAAACTCAATAGTTCTAAAGGTTTCATTAAGAAACATATCCTAGGGGGTGGGGAGATGGCTCAGTGGAATAAGTGCTTCCCTGGCAAGCACAAGGGCCTGAGTTCAATCCCTGATTCCAAAAAAAAAAAAAAAAAAAAAAAAAGAAAGAAAAGAAAAGAAAGAAACATGTCCTAATTTTAAATAAGGATATGTCACCAGCATCAATGGATATTAATTATGTTTTATTGATACACATTTTTCATTCATTTTTATTTTCGTATAAACACCAGTTACAGATTTTTAAAAACATATTTCAGTTGTATAGATAAAACACTAATACATAAATTCAAATAGCCACTTTGGTAATAATTAAACTAAATTTCAGTTAACTTTTTTTTTTAAATTTTTTATTTTTATTTTATTTTATTTATTTGAGAGAGAGAGAGAGAGAGAGAGAGAGAGAGAGACAGAGACAGAGACAGAGACAGAGACAGAGACAGAGACAGAGAGAGAGTGTGGTGTGTGTGTGTGGCCAGCTCAGCCCACCAGGGGGCGGGACTGGCTGGCATGTGGTGCTGGGGGATTGAACCGCGGTCCCTGATGCTTTGCCAAGCTTGTTCTAAGTAGGTGCTTTAGACCACTGAGCCATCTCTCCAGCTCCTGAGTTAACTTTTGTAAATGAGTTTGCTGAGATTTGCTGGATATAAATCTGTCATAATCTCTTTTATTTAACATCAACAAGTTAATATATTTGCTGTTCCTTTACTGAGATGAAGGGAGACATTAACTTGAATTAAAACAACACATTATACAGTATCATTTCCAAACAATCAGACTCTCTGGTTTGATGATTATGAATTTAAGAGGTCAAATACAGTTTGTGATAGATGAGTTGGTATTATCACAGTGCACCTTCATAATGAAGTATCAAGAGTCTCTTCTCATTCAACACTTTTTTAAGGCTGAGTAAACCTAATCTTAATTAAATTCCCAGATAATGCTAGGTGATTTTGATTGTTGCCGTAAGGAAAATAAAATGATGTAACTTGACCCTAAATAATTGTGAATATAGGAATATTAATAAATGATGATTTACCAGCAAGTACTGAAATGCAGTTTTTGAATATGTAGAAATTCCTTTTTCACGTATTTCATACAGACTCTAAAATTTGTGAAGTCTAAACTGAATTTAAGGATCAAGTGGCCCTACCTTTCTCACCTGCATTTCAGCCTGCTCTGGATGCAAGCGCATGGTGATGAACTGTTAGCGATGCCTGCGGCCATAACATCCCGGGGGGTAGGGTCCTGGTGCCCCGACACTGTCAGCTGAAGTCAGGGCGATGGCTTTCTGGGGTTCATCACATTCGTCTTATACTGTAGTGACGACAGAGAATAAAGTACCGATCAGTACTGGAGGAAAACAGATGAACGTGAGATATTATCTACTGTACCATCAATGGATTTTTGTATTTTCTTTATTTTTTGAAGCTTGTAAAAGTTACTCTAAACTCAGGTTAACTATTTTATAACTTCCAACTAGCAAAAACAGGAAAAAGTAATGGACTTCTGATATACAGTAATTTATTTCCACTTACTGGGTATTCAAGAGACAGTCAGTAGGCAGCAAGCTTTTGAGAATGGCCAACACTATTATTTTGATACACTGGAATCCGTTTTCATGATTTCAAAATGTGTTCCTTAATAAGGAGTCTGAATACTTGTATACAAGGTGAAAAATAAGTGAGTGGTGGAGTACATTTTTCTCAGGCATTGGCTGTTCAATTGACAAAAGGCACAGATATGAAATTTGTCTAAATAATTAGATTTTTAATTAGTGCATCATTGTAAGATTAATGTCAGTGTGCTTCATTGCATTTAATTTTCTATTAGAAATTTCATGTCAACAAAGATGCTACCTGTGGTTTGCTGATTTCAATCCTTAATTTATCACTCGTATGTGTGGCATGTCACATATTTGCCAACATGAGGTGAAAGAAGGCATTTGATTATAGCCTCCCTCGTGCTGAGGAATATTGATGGTGTTATGCTATATGAATACTTTATAGCAGTGATAGTAAAGCTTTTAGAAATGAGGGCCCAAACTGCAAGCCAAAGCCTGCTTATTTATTACCAAGTGCCAGCATTGCAATGAAACCTGAATACTGAGGTTTGTTTAGAAAACCCAATGCATACATTAACATCTTTTGTTTTAACAGAAAACAGTATCCCTGCCATAGCTTCATCACTGCTGGATTACAGTTTCTAATATTCAAAACATAGCCACCCCTGAAATATTCGTGTCTACATAATAATTTGCAATAACATTGGTGGTAGCAGGAACAAATCCTGTAGCTTGTTCAAGCTAAATGTGCCTACTTTGGATATACTTGAATACCTTTGATAGTGCAGTCTCCTTTTAAAACTGGTTTTCTTTCCTTTTCACAGTTGCCGAACAAGCAACCGGAAAAGCTTGATAGGCAATGGACAGTCCCCAGCGCTGCCCAGACCACACTCGCCTCTTTCTGCTCATGCAGGTAACTGACTCCTCTTCGTTGAATCTTGTCTTATTTCTTTTTGTTTAGTTCTTTAAATAAGCTGACCTACTAAGGTGCAAGTGTGTCTTTAAGCATGTTTTCCATTTGTTTTATATGGAGTCCTTTTTCAGTTATTGGCTTCTCTATTTCTAAATTTCTTGATGATGTAATTCAGGTTTCCCTGTTAGGACTATGTTTGGGAAATGCAGACTGATTGCTCATGTGATGAGAAGAAGTGTTGAGAAGTATAGTATGTTTCTCACTAAAATTGAACTTGTTCATTATATTGAGGTACAGTAACTATTGTGAGGAAAATGAAAATTCAAGAGATAAAGTCTGTGGTCTCCAGTATTCTATAGGACTATAGATTAGGATTATAAGGAAGGTTGAGGCATATTGCAGAACTTGTTAGATTACTAAGTATGTTTTTAAACATTCTATTCAAAGAAATGAAAAGAAGAAAAAGGTTAAATCAAATCAGGAAAGTCTAGCAG
This sequence comes from Octodon degus, assembly GCF_000260255.1. Taxonomy (NCBI): domain Eukaryota; kingdom Metazoa; phylum Chordata; class Mammalia; order Rodentia; family Octodontidae; genus Octodon; species Octodon degus. The sequence continues at coordinate 25,826,347 of NW_004524577.1, read as the reverse complement.
AGCTTAAAGGAACCACTTGCCCAAGAGTTTAGAAGATGGGCAAGGTTTTGGTAGGTATAAAAGGGGCAAAAGAAAGAATTCCTAGTGTATGGCTAGAGTTTGGGAGGTGTATACGTGGTTGTATTGGGGAACAGAAAAAAGGCAGGTGGATATCAGTGAGTGGAAGGAATCAACTTTGAAGGTCTTTGGGGGGCTTAGAGGAGGGTCCAGGTTTTAAGAAGTTGTCTTCAAGATGGTGAAGGGTAGCAGGTTAAGAGAAGAAGCAAGTGGACCTGCTTACGCGACAGGCTCTCAGATGACCTTGATTTCCTGCTTAAATGTTGGGCTGTCCCTGTCCCTTATAAGGCAGTCCTTGAGCTCCAGAGATCTTTCCAGTGGTGAGTGGCAGTTGTCCGTTATGGTTGAGAGAAGGGAGAGAGAGGCAGTCATTCCTTGGAAACCACATTTTATTTTTGCCATAGTAATAAAAGATGGCACAATAAAAACAAAGATAAATTTATAAAATTTTGATACAATGAAATGATCACTGATACTCAGAAATGCTTTTCCAAGTAGAATTCTAGAGAAGCTCTTCCACACATGAGAACATGACCAAACCAATATGGCACCATGTCCAGAACTGCTGAACACTTGGAAATAACCTAAATCTCAACTGGTTAGATCAGTGAATAACCTATGACATAGTCATACATATAAAACAAACAAATAAATGAGTGCTGCACGTACATGAGGACAAACCATTCATATAAAGTTAACATCATAGTGCATAGACTATTTTGTTTTTATATATCATATGTATATATAAATAGAATATATATATATTCTACATATCAGTTGTATAAGTATGTATATGTGAGATATGATCAAAATATATAAATAAAATTTAAAAATGTATTACAGTGAAGCACATATTAACATTAATCCCTGTCAAAATATTCTCCATTGCTTTGAATATATCTCATCATTTTTGCCACTTTTCAGAGCACTTTGGGAAGCGTGTGTGTGTGCGTGTGTGCGTGTATGTGTGTGTGTGTGCGTGTGTGTGTGTGTGTGCGTGTGTGTGTGTGGCTTTAGATGTGCTGTCATGGCAGCTTCAATATGTTGAATCAATTTAAAACATTGAAGGCCATTTTTACCAATCAAAAACATCACAGTGTGTCTTTATCCACCTTATTTACTGGGTCTAACACTGAGACTTCTGCTCTTCCTCAAGATCAAAATGACCAGCCAAGGTTAATGTTTTACCTTGATTCAGGACAAGAAGCATCCACAATGAAAAATTAAAAGCATTTATGAAGGAGAATGCTTCAGCAAGTGGCAAAAAGGATGGGATAAGTGTGTTTGACGTGAGAGGGAGGATTTTGGTGGGGATTGATGGCAGTGTGTCTTTTACTACAATATTGCTTTAAAAAATGTAAACATTTTCTATAGTCTTTGATTATTCATATCTTCATAATAAGAATAGGAAAATATGGTAATTTTTAAACCAGTTTTGTAGGGCCAGCCAGATAGCTCAGTGGACTAAAGCGCCTGCTTAGGCAGAGCACAGGGACCAGTGTTCAGTGCCCCCGGCATGCCGTGCCGACCCCACCCCCGGGTGCACTGAGACATTGAGACTGGGCACGGTGGCTCGTGCCTGTAATCCCAGCACTTGGGAGGCTGTAAACAGGAGCATCACTACGAGTCCGATCTACATAGTGAGACCCTGTAGACCCTGTACTAAATACATTTTTTTTTTAAAAAAAAGTTTTGTTATAGTTACTTCTGTGAAATGTGGGAGATATTATTGAAGAGGGGTAAACAGTTGATAATATTACATTGCCAAAGTTGTACATGTCATTTGTATTATGAGCACTCATAACTTTGAGGTTGCTGCTACATGATTGTCATCATTCTGAGGCCTCTAGAGAGTCAATCAAGGCTAAATACCTGACCTAAGGACTGGAATCACTTTTGTTATTTAAATCTTTACATTTCTCCTCCCCAAGCACTGTGTTTGGCAGTGTTACTAGGTGTCAAGTGAATGATGAATTCTGTTTCTTACAGTAATCTATAGTGATTTGAGATATGTTTGCTTCCTCATCTTTGTAGTAACTGCATCACCCTTAGACCTTAGACCTTAGATCACCCATAGTGATCTGCCTGTATACAGCTCCCAAGAGCTGGGATTACAGGCGCGCAACACCACGCCCAATCTCAACTGCTGTCTCAGCGTGCCCCAGGCTGGCACGGCAGGCCTAGGGATCAAACCGCTGGCCATTTGTTTTTTTAATGGTGTCGCCTTATGTGTCCATTGATTTGTCCTTTACTGCTATGATTTTTCCTTAATTCTAATATTAAGAAAGGAGATAGATAAGGTTAAAATTATAATGATCCTCTTCATTACTTTTCTCTTCCTTGTACAATTTTAGTTTATATTTTTTCCCTTCCATATTCACTTGAAAACTTGGCCATTGGAGGAGGCAGAGGAGTCTGTTGTTTAGGCCCCAGAGTAGTTTTCTTCATCATACAGAGCGAACAGGTTCTCATTCTTTGAAAGGCAGTGGAACTCGGTAACACTTTGTATAACAAGTGGCATTTATCAGTTAAGTAGATTCTCATTTCTATGTAAGGAGGAGAAAAGGAGGAAAACCAGTCCTGTATCTTGATCATACACAGTGTGTCCTCCCCACCCTGGGTCCTTTGATTTCCTTTTTTGTCATTTTGTCACCACCTTCTCTATCATATTTAATACACAGACTGCCAACTAAGGATTCTTAACATGTCCACGTAAAGCGAGAGAAGGAAAAGCTACCATCTCCTACTCCTTACTTGCCTAAAAAAAGATCCATTTTCTCTTCTTCTTTGGGGGGAGTGCGTGAGCACAGCCAGCCCCACTGAGACTAGAATGTGTTCCAGACAGTGTCTCAGGAGAGACTGCACCTTAGCAGTGTTAACAGTGGCATGGGAGTGGCGGGAGTGGTATTGGCCTAGTGTCCTGCAGCGTGTCCTCACACCCAAAACATAGTGTGTGTGGGGAGACAGGGATTCCAGAAAGAACAGTGAACAAGATAGGCCCATTAAAGAAAACGAAGAAGCAAAAGCATGGACTTGTAGTTCGTGGAAGGTTCTCAGCAGAACATATGGTCCAGAAACCCTAAAAGAAGAGACTGGTGTCTCTCTCCTTCAAATGAAACTCACAGTTTGTAGAGGTTTTGATCTCTAATCAGCAAGCTCTTGAGGCAGGGTGGCGTGGCACAGGGGCATCACAGAGGAGTGACACTCATACCCTTGATCCTAGCGTCACACCATGAGTCAATCCCAGTGTCACAAATTCTAGATCCAGCCACCTCTGAAAAGCTTCACTGTGGCTGTGTAAGGCTTTGGGAGGACATAACAATAGTAAAGCTGATAGGTTGTTGCCAGTGTGAGAAATTACAGAGAAAGCATAAATGCCCTTGTAAGTTTGTGACACAGAATCCATATAAACTGTTGCATCTTTTTGTTTATTGTGCAGAGTTTGTGCCTGATGCATGTGGTTGTGCATGTACACCTGTGACTGGAACACCAACTGTGTTACTCCTTCCTCTTGCCAAAACAGCATATTATACTTTTAAAGATCGTATCAATATAAGCTAAGCAGAGTACAATATATATTTGTAATGTTCATGTTTTATTATGATGAGATTTTAAGTGTTTCCGTATTCACTGGCCTCTTATATCTCCTTATATCCATCTGTATTTTCATCCATGGTCTTTTATTTTTTATTAGTGATTTGTAAGAAGATAATAATATTGATCCTTTTAATTTTACTGATATTTTGCCGTTTGCCTTTTTTGTATTTTAGGGAAAGGTCTACAGGGAGTGCAGTCTCACTACTAGATCAGACTCATAGTGATCTGCCTGTATACAGTCTCCCAGATGCTGGGATTACAGGCATGCGCCACCATGCCCAATCTTAATTGCTGTTTCAGTGCGCTCCTGGCCCCTTTAATCAGACCCCTGTTTGGCCAGCCCACCATTTGCCTTTTTAATGGTGTTTTTTTAGCTAGTGGAAATGATTATTTTTCTTGCAGTGTATTAGTCCTTTTGTTTCTGACTTCTGCTTTTGTTGTTGAATGTAGCTGTGGCTACAGAAGGCACCTGACGAGATGTGCTCCGAGGATTACCTGCTTTGATCAGAGCTCCTTCTTTCTGTTTGATGAGTTTGGCGTCAGTGGTGTGGTGCTTTTATTTTCTCATTCTCTTACTCAGTGTAAGATGATGGTTTCAAAAGCCATAAAGTAAGTTTTTCAAAAACAGTTTCTCTGACTCCTTCGTAAACTATATAGGCTAACCTGCAAAGGTGGGTAGGTTTTAACCTAAGTAGGCATTAAAGCAGTTTTGGGGCTCTGCAGGTCCTGGGGTGATGCCACTTTTCCTCTCTGCTCACTGTGTGTGTGTGTGTGTGTGTGTGTGTGTGTGTGTGTGTGTGTGTCCAGAGCACGGTCACTCTTTGTGCTTTGTGTGGCGCAGTGGTGCTGGTGGATTTTAGTCTGCTGGGGAGGCCAGCTTAGTAGAGATGGCTGATGGGTACCAGTAGAGGATTATTTTCTTAGATAAGGTTAGACGAGGGCCATAGCCTTGAGTGTCACACTACCTTTGTTTCATTTATTTTGCGCCTCTAATTCAAAAACCTGAAGGAGCCTTTCCATGCTTGAAATACGATTTTCCCAACCGTCGGAAGCAGTGACCTCCTTTGGCTGCACAGAAGTCGTGGCACCAGACAAGCGCTGTGGCTCTTGTGCCTTCTTACTTTCGGGAAATAGAGCAAAGCCAGATTAGGGCTCACAGAGTCATGGCCTTAAAAGGAATTACATTTCACTTTTTAAAAATGATATAAGTATTGTTTTATTTTCTCCAGAACAGTGGTGGTGAACTGTAGCACAGTGTAAGATGTGTAGCACATGTGCCACAGCCTGCTGTTTTTTGTTTTGTTTTGTTTGGCGGAACCGGGGATTGAACTCAGACCCTTGTGCTTGCCAGGCAAACACTTACTCTGCTGAACCACAGCCTGCTGTTTGTTACTGTTGGAAGCTCTAAAAGGTTCACCATCACCACTGCTGTAGAGATCCCAGTCATGTTTGTCCAATGTTCTTTTTTCTGTTCATAAACCTATCTCAAAAAGTCAATTTCAACTTGTAAAAACTTTGTCTTCAGTCCAGAGCACTTTGTGGTCCTCTTACTTTCATCTTATATTGGTTAAAATAAGCAAATAAGCTTTACCCAGTTGCTTGTCTTAATCAAGATCAAGTAGAGCATCACCTTGCGTGCATCTAATATTATTAGAACATTTAATTGGTCCCAAAACTAGGTTTCTTTAGTACATGTCTTACAGCTACAACATTTCACATTTCAACTGAAATTTCAAGAATTTCATAAATCAATTCCTCTGAATTATAGAGAACCCCATCTTTCTATTTCATGCTGTAGTCATTTTTGAAAAGCCCTTACCTTTGTGTAACTGCCAGTTGTTGCCTTCAGCAGTGACATGTCATGCCCTTCCTGCTTAAGGAAAAGAATGATAAAATCAGATGGCTTGACGTCAGCCAGTGTTTTCCTAGTTTTTGGTGCTGCTTTGTCTTGACTCACCAATTGCATATTCCAGCATCATTATGCTTTGTTAATTCCTTTATGCACACCTATCTATCCTGGGACCTGCATTTATCCTTTCAGTCCTTTGAGAAGACTGTGATGTTTACATGTAATCTATTCCTAATGATAATTTAATGGCTGACCTCTTTCTCATTCCTCTATTCTGAGTATAGGAGGATTTAACTGGTTTGCCCTTTGTTTCAGCACTTTATTCTCTTCTTAATGACAAAGTAAGGCTACTGGAAGCTGATTCTTGAAGTTGCAAGCCCCCGTGTTAACCAGTTAACCTTTCTTCATTCATTTATTCATTCATTCATTCATTCATTCAGAACCAGGACCCGTTGAACACTCACTCAAAATTTTATTCCCACATTCATTTTTAAGACTCTTAATTTATAAACAAAATTTGCAGTGCATGTGTGCCCGTGTATGTGCAAGAGTGTATGTGCGTGTGTTCTTGTGTGCCTGTGTGTGTGCATGAGTATATGTGTGTGTTCTTGTGTGCCTCTGCATGTGTGTGTGTGTGTGTGTGCGTGTGCGTGCGTGTGTGTGTGTGTGTGTGTGATCTGTGGCTTTTCTTCAGGTTTGAATGCTAGAGCATCAGTTGCGCTTTAACTCCATGTACTTTGAGTGAGAATTCCTCATACTTGCTAAAAGATGGTTGTGGCATGAGCGGGTACAGGTGAAAGCCGGTTTCCAGTTGTCTTGCTGAGAATATGGCCAATAGAGGAGACAAGGAAAGCAGCTGAGACAGGGCTTCAGAGTCCACTTCGCTGCTGATTGGGTTTAAACACTCGGGAGGCTTCTGATGACATTAACAAACAGTTGTGGCACGGACCTGAGACTGAGAAGCCGAATGTGTGTTGCTCTGAGTTTGGAAGCTGTTCTTTCATAGATGCTGCTCATAACCTTGGGAAGCCAGAAGTCCTTGATTGAAGGGAAAAAGTTTGGGGTGAAAAGCCCAAGCCTGGAGCTGGGCAGAAGTGCCAGCATTTTGACATCTTTAGAGGACAAATGACCAGCAGGAGAATGAGGATCAGCAACGTGAGAGGCAGGAGGGAAAGAGAAGGTGCTGTCATAGAATCCAGCAGAAGACAGGATTCCAAGAAGCGAGGAGGAAGACAGTATGAGTCCGCAAGCATTTTCAAGCACTTTACAAACATTTGTTGAAAAACGAAATAAATGTTCATATGGAGATGCCCAGTTAATTTTTAGGTTCAAGAACACACTCTAATGTAAGGCAACGTTTTGCTTTTCCCTTCTTAAATACTGAATTACTTACAGAGCCCTCACATAGTACCCCGTCTTAATTACTTGATGTGGAAAGTAGTTTTAGCAAAACTTGCCTGTAATTCACTTTGCCTAATGTAATCTGTTTTGATCATTGCTGGAAATGGAGAACGGGATTGCCTTTCAAACGTTTTAATAATTTAGTCGCCCAGAGACTATGGACCCACAATCCTAAGTCCAAAGAGCACGCAGGGCAGTGCTTCACCTGATTAAGGAATCCGAAGTTATCTATGCTTGATAGATAGTGGACACTGGCAATTCCTGGGGTTACTTTTACTATGATAAAAGAGGCTCTTACATGCGTTAGAGGGAAAAGAATTGTTTAGAAACTAGTCTGAAGATGGCAAATTTTCTTAAAACTTGAGATCAGAGAATCTTTTTTGTTTCAAATATTGTAAAATACAATTAGAAATTAAAATAATTGGTTTATCAACTTTGGATAGGAAATTTTTAGATTTAAATGTTTACAATATATAATTATATATTTCACCATCATACACATTCATATATATATATATATGCACAGCTTTGACACTGCCCCTGGTCTTGTCCTCCAGCAGTGGTCTGAGCTCTTTCCTCATCACTTTACCCCCAAGTTATCATGGAAGTTACGTCAGAAATCCTCCGTTTTCTGTAAATTTAGATGTCTTCCTCATATGCGAGTATGTATGTATATACATTAAATACCATGACAGACATGTATTACATGATTTAAGTCCCTAAATCTTATGTATTTAAATTAAACTTTTTTTGATGTGGTAGTTGAAAAATGAGAAAATTGCTTTTGGTTCTAAGAGGTGATAAATGCTGATCCAGAAATTAGAGATGTGTTTACAGTCCTGGCTGGCTCACCTCCCTGCTCTGCTGCTGACACTGCCTCTAGTCACGATAGCCTTAGGCTGCACAGCTTTGACACTGCCCCTGGTCTTGTCCTCCAGCAGTGGTCTGAGCTCTTCCTCATCACTTTACCCCAAGTTATCATGGAAGTTACGTCAGAAATCCTCCGTTTTCTGTAAATTTAGATGTCTTCCTCATGCCATTAGCCAGTGTAGACTTGAATCTCAGCCAGACTGGCCGTCCAAGGAGAGCTCAGGATTCGAGCCAGGTCCTTTTAGCCTGGGGCTCAGCCAGCGCCAAGGGCCACTGCTTGGAGGCCAAATGCCCCACACCACCCAAGTGGTCTGCATCTCCTTGGCAGTGCGGAAAGCAAGCTTAGAAGAGTGTATTTTAAATTCAAGTACATATGCGAAAGCATATTTCCTTTTGGCACACTGAAATATCATGTATAGTAATGCCATCTCTGTCTTTGAACTCAGTCTAGCGTAATTACAATTGCAGCTTTAATGATGCTTTAATGCAGATTTTTTAATTTACTGCAGCAGCATGTAAGTACTTCTCTACAAAAGCTGTGTAAATTGCAAGCTTTTCAAGGTCTGAGCTTTTGTGTTAGGTGCAACAGTGGGTAATTACAGCGCTTGTTGTGAAACGCTACGGTGTGTGTCCCCAGGGGTGCCCGTTCCAAGTGCAGGGAGCTCAAGCACTGAGAAGAGCTCCCTTCACACTGCTGTGCTGGAGTGCGAACAGCCTCTGCTTTCCCCAGACTGGGGAGGAGAGTTGTGGAGAACATTTAGAAGAATCTAGATATAAGAAAAGTAAGAACTTGAAATTAGAACATCTTTTTAATTTTTTTTCCTGTTTAGAAAAGCTGTACATGTTTGTTCTAGAAAATTTAGCAAAGAAAGTATAAGAGGGGCATGATGACACACAGTTGTAATCCAAACACACTTGGAGGCTGATGCAGGAGGATTGCAAGTTTGAACCCAGCCTGGACAACTTAGTGATTTAGGAAGACTGTGTCTCAGGATTATTTTTTTAAAGTGGGGGGGGGGCAGGAATGCACAGGTCCTGGGATCAATCCCCAAAATCACCCCCCAAGGGGCCGGGGATATGGCTCAGTGGAATAAGCGCTTCCCTGGCAAGCACAAGGGCCTGAGTTTAATTCCC
>NW_004524577.1:25673111-25817339 GCF_000260255.1 Octodon degus | reverse complement strand
AAAAAAAAAAAAAAAAAAAAAAAAAAAAAAAAAAAATCGCCCCCCAAAGGATGGGGTACAAGTAAAAAACCTACTACACTGAACCACTCCACTACTTGGAATTAATTTATACACATATAGGTCATTTTCATTTTGTCTTTTGAGTATTTTCATACATCATGAGTATTTTTGCTAATATTTGGTTTTAATGGACACAAAATATTCCATTTTATTAATATACTATAACTTTTCCCCTCTCACAAGCATTTTGGCTATTTCCAGATTTTTCTTTTGTTCTTGTAAGTAATGTTGTGGTGAACAACATAATTTATCAGTCTTTGTGCTCAACTCTAATTATTTTCTCAGCCTAATCTGGGAAACCGTTCTTCAAAGTGCAGGCCTCCATTGTGTCATGTTTGTGGTGTTAGGTACCCATTCTGTGGGGCTCCTGGGGGCCGCAGCAACCAGAGATTGTGTCCACAGGAAGTACTCTTTAGTGCTTGCTGCAAACAACATTTAATAAGCATCAAGCATGTGTTACATAAGCACCAGAATAACTCCACACAGCTGAGTGTGTTCTCTCTAGCTGAAACAATAGCTGGTTGTATTAACCTCCCGGGAACTTTGTGCCTGTGACATCATGGTGACCCGGTGGTGCAGGTGAGGAAAATAAGGAACTACTGTAGAAGGCTGCAGAGCTGTTCAAGCCCTGTCCCTTCCTGACCCTGAGAACATGACTCTAGGCTGGAAACCTTGAGCCGCTTTGAAATTGAGGACTCCTGCTCCCTGAAACCGTCTCATTGTGAGGTGGCTGGTAACAGCTGATGTACTGAGAGCCATATGTAAGACACGCTGGTCCTCAGGTATAGGTCCTGGGTCTTCACACGACTCTCCCATACAACCCCCGTGCTGCTTTGGACAAGTCACTCTCAGAGTCTGTCAGTGGAACCTTCTAAAAATCTCCACATCCCTCAAATGAAAAGAATCAAGCTAGGCCTTGCAGCTCTAACTGTTTAGCAGTGTATACACAGTTTTATAAAGCACTAGGGTTTAGGAAACTTCTAAGGGATCATTATATCTGAATTGAGTTCCTGACACTTAAACCAAAGGTAAAAAAATAAAAAATTAAAAAAAGGTGATAGGACACCCTAGTGTGTAAACAAAGCAAATTAGAGTGCAGGCTTCTTGGCGTCCAGAGTGGGTGCTCTTGACAGTGGACTGTGGCTCCCGTGACAGTCAGGGCCAGGGCACACAGGCACACATCTGCGATCTTTTCATCGTGTCATACCAGCCTTTGATAGTCCCTTGGTTGGCACACTTTCTCTGGTTTAGAGCTCGTTTGGGAATTAATTTGAAGAAACTCCAACTCTGGTGCATCAGAACCTGAGCAGTTCCAGAGGGGCCACCTCAGTGATAGGGCCCGGAAGGGTGCACCAAGAATGCGATGCACAGTCCGCCCTGCACGTTTGTTTCAGCCAGAGAAGCTGCACGTGTTACATGATGGGCTTGGACCAAAGCTTTAGTGCAGACGCGAGCACATACATGCACACACACACTCATGCATGAGCTCTTAAAAGCCACTCTAGAAAGTAAGGCCCACTGTAGTGTTGCGGCATTTATCACTTTAAGGCTAGAAAACTTCCTGCTCTTATTTATAGAATGCACTGCATTACTGTGCCACTTTCAAGAGTGAACAGGACACATGCAGATTAGTAGTAAGACGGCAGGTCCCACGTGACAAATCAGGTCAGGTGATCAACAAAACTTAGCACCTGCTTGGAAAACCCTGGGTTGAGGGAAGAAGATGTCTCATCACCTTAAAGAACACTGCGACTGCTTTAACTGTTCCTTTGCTGACATTCAGGCCAGCTCTCTGTGCATGAGTGGAGAATCCCTGATACCAGGGCACCTAAACTTTTTCCCAAGGCCTAAGCTGTGTCAGTTAAGACATTAGATCTTGGTGAGCAAAAAGCCAAAAGCCTAGTGCTTAAGAGGGACTGTGCTCCCTTTTAATCACTGGGTTTTGTTGTTGTTGTTGTTTTAAATTTAGGGTCTCCCCATGCAGCTCAGACTCCTAGTGATCCTCCTGCCTCAACCTCCCCAGTGCTGAGATTACAGGCATGCACTGCCATATTTGGTTTCGGTGGCTGGCATGGCATGCCTGGGATTCAAGGGCCAGTGCAGTATGTAGTACTGGGGATCAAACCTGGGTCCTTGCACTTGCCAGGCAGGTGCTTAGATCGTCAAACTGTCTCTCTGGCACTCCTCTTTAATCATTGGGTGTAAAGCAGTTACATTCAGATTTGTTTCTGTAAAGTTTTGATGTGGTCTGCTAACAGTCAAAGATTATTTTGAATGATTATCCATTCAAAGAATGTTCAAATATATGCATATTTTTCTGATATTGAAAATGTATCTTCCAAGGCTGCAATTGCATATTTCTAATTATTTTGGTTTAAAAGAGACTTTTTTTCTTTGTGTTCTCAAAATTAACTTATACAAACCTTATGTTTTTTATTGGAAACATACAGGATTTTAAGGTCTAATAATAGATGATCATTTCGGTATCTAAAATATTAAGGGAAAGAGGGGGAGACAGCTTGCTGAACATAGACAAGAGGGCATGCCTACGGGGCCCACCAGCATCCTTGACATGGTTATTTTCTTCATTTATCACAGGGTGGGTGTTTCATTTCAGAGATCTTTTCATAGGAAAATGGGTTATCCTAATGCCTGACCCTCCCAGGTACTTAAAAAGCCTTCTATTTCCTTGTTTGTCTCAAATAGTCATACAAGGGATGATCACCATATCCAGTAAATGTTTAAGTATCCAAAAAGTTGTTACAATGAAAATTACATTGTTATGAATCTTCCTCAAAGTACTCCCCCCTGCTGTGAGCACACATACCCATTGTCCTCACCACCTTCTGAAGCAGCTGGAAGTACTGTTTCATGAGTCTTTATGAGATATCTTTTTTTTTTTTAGAAAAAAAAAGGTTAATGTTGCTGCTTAGTACTATCCAGTGGAAAGGCTCATAAACCATTATGGTGTCTCCTCATCCACTTTACTCACCAGGTCTGGCAGTGCGACTTCACGTTCTTGCCCAAAGTCAAAATGACTGTGAAAAGGTGATAATTTTGAATTGATAAAGAATAGCAAAGCAGTCACACCAGATCAACTTAAGACACAGAAGAGGATTTCTAGAACTGCTTCAGAAAGTGGCAAGAATGCTGGGGAAAGTATGCTCAAAGGGAGGTGGGAGGGTGTTTTAAGGAGAAGTAATGGCAGTTTCCCTCTTATTATATTACACTTTTAAAAAATGTAAATAATTTGTAGATTGTACCTTGTACATCCCAATACATGGTCTTTGCACCTATATGCTGTAACTACTGGGCCTAAAAGCCTATCTTTGCCATGTGAGAATATTGTGGAACTCTATGGTAGTTAGGAATGACCAGCCAATTATTGAATGAATGATGGAGAGAGATCCATCCCTGCATTATAGGAAGAGAACATGCCTTGCTTCGTGTAAAAATTCGCCAAATACAGGGAATGAGTAAGGAAACTTCTTATTTCATAAAGCCTCTTTCCTTGTAAGATCAGTCATTTTGCTTAAGAATGGACACATTCTGGCAACCTCGAAGCTGAAAAAAATGTGTTGGTTATATGTACTTTCGTGCTGTTAGTTCATATGAAATGTGAATTTTGAGCTTATTGCTGGTGATTTCACTTGGTAGTCTTGATTTTCAAAAGAGGAAGGTCAAATGCAAATTCCTCGGCCTCCTCTGGAGACATGGACATCAAGGCACGCATGCCTTCCCTGTCAAGAGATCCCACAAGTTACAGGTGTGTTCTGCCAGGGGCTCTGTGGAGCTGTGACTTCATTCCTCTGCTTCTTTTTGTTGACACGAATAATGGATGTTTTTTTCTTCCAATAATATGTGGCCTTCACCATTTCTGTCCTGACTATGTGGCTACCTAACCCGAATCTGGCTTACCCTTTTAGTTCCTGAGGTTGTCTTTCTTAGCAGGATGAGAAGTTATAATATCTAAGTTTAAATTGCTGACACTAGCATGTTTCTGGGTAAGCAGTTGATTTCTGGGCTGTGTGTTTGACAGCTAATCCTGCTTTTCATTACAGTATCTGTTCACAGCTTGCCACTGACCCCAATTTGTAAAACTACAGTAGTACTAAAGAGTAAGAATATGCTAATGGCTGGTCACATCTTTGGTAGAATTACCCTTAATTCCTCTCACATAATGTTGTGTCAGCAGTGAGCTCACGGCTAGACATCAGGAACAGGGCAGTAGCCCTGCAGACAGGAGACAAGATGGATTTCGCCTGCTGTACTGCACTGTCACCTTCAGAGATGTACTAGCTGTGCCAGTGACCAAAGTGCCTGGAAGTCACTTCTTATGAGACAGCCGATTTTGGAGCTGGCCAGAGACAAACAGCATTCTTTCTCTACTTGATCTCAGAAACTACACTTTCTGTTTGCTGTTAAATGTCCCAAATCAGAAAATTAAGAGTTTCATTTACTTGTAATAATATACCCTTTTGGCAGGAGACCCAGGAAACAGAACAAAGCACTGGTCAAGATTTCTATTAGCGAGCTTGTCTTGGTGGTGCGTGCTATACTCCCAGGTATTCAGGAACCAAGAGGCAGGATGACTACAAGTTCCAGCCCAGCCAGGGGAACTTAGAGATGCTTCTTCAAAAATAGATAGATAGATAGATAGATAGATAGATAGATAGATAGATAGACAGACAGACATAGAGATAAATAGAGATAAACATCTATATCTATATTTATATCTATCTATCTATCTATCTACATATATACATATATAAAAGGGCTAGGTCTGTAGCTCAGAGATAGAATACCAGCACGAATAGCAATGATTTATTTCTATGTCATAGAAAAAAATAAAACTATGCAGTACACAGTAAAAAAAATTAGTAACTTTTTTTTTTTTTTGTGGTGGAACCAGGGATTGAACTCAGGTCCTTGTGCTTGCCAGGCAAGCACTTATTCCACTGAGCTATCTCCCCAGCCCCCTAAAAATTAGTAACATTTTACACTTTGAACTTTAAATGTTAAAATTTAGTAGACTAGTATAAGAGTTATTCATTCTAAACTAGTAAACTTTATGTCAAAAATATTTCAGTTTAATATTGTGATCACTATTAAATCATAACAGTGGATCAAATACGCTTCCCAACAGAGGTTGTAAACCATTTCATACAATTAATCTTTCCTCCTTAGAATCTTAACTTTACTCTGAAGGCTCTTTGCTGTCAGATAACACATACATCTGAAACAAAATGTGTAGTTGAATACATTAAAATGTATTGTGTTCCTTTGATACAAACCACCTAGAAAATCCAAGAAATGTCACTCAGGAAGTCTTAATGGAGTACACTGGTACAAGATGGATACATAATCCTGTTAGGACTACTAAGTATTACCAAGCGTCACTAGTTAGAAATGAAGCTGGAAGAGCGGAATGGATGGACTCATGATGGTATTGCATGCTGTTTTCCCGAACATTTCTTCTACCACACCCTCAAAAGGAAGAATATATGCTCTGAAATAATCAAGAGACTGGAAGGGGATTGCTTTCAGTAAACAACAAAAGCTTAGGGTGAGCAAGGGGCAAACACAATACTAAAAAAATGTGAAATGAATGCATACCACCTCCCCACAATGAATGTACATAAATTAGTAACAAAAAATACTTTTAATCTTGGAAACACCTATAATAATTATTGAAAAAAGACTAAATTTTGTTAATGTTTTCAGTAAGAATTTTCATGGGTGTGTATGTATGTGTGCATAGTATTTAATTATTTTCTTCATTGAAAACATAAAATGTGTAAGAGGAAGGCAAGGGAGCACACAGAATTTTCAGGAGTAGTAGGGAGCGACACTGGAGGCCTGGACAGATATACTCAGACAGCGACCTGGCACTGTCTAGAGGAAGTCCTGCCTACTGCTGCTCTGGATTTCAGAGTCTCTGACACATTCCAAGAGGGATGCCTTTGCCACCAAAGTGGATTCCTCCTTTGACCATTCTGCATACTGATTTATTTCTAGATAAGTCAGTCTAAGTTGAGTTTAGACACCATTGGACAAAACGAAGCCTTTGTTCTCGCTGCAGAGAAAGCTGACAGAGTAGGCGGTGGCAGCAGGCTCTGGGAGGCAGACTCACGATGTGGGTAACTCCTGAGGTGGAGGCCGCTGCTCAGAACGTACAGTTAGTGAGGCACATTAGTGAGTCAGACCAGACCTGCCCTGCCTACTGAGCTCTAGCTCAGATCATGAAGTGAAAATCAGCTGCACAGTCATTCATAAAAAACAAAATAAAACATGACAGGGATTGATGATGATGTCATGAAGGGAGCATCTAAAAAAGAGGAAGAAATAGGTAACTTCCCTAATTATCGTTTGGATTTTTGTGTGTTGGTTTGGTTTTTTGTTTGTTTGTTTTATTTTGTTTGTTTGTTTGTTTGTTTGTTTTTGGTGAAACTAGGGATTGAACTCAGGCCCTTACGCTTGCCAGGGAAGCGCTTATTCTACTGAGCCATCTCCCTGGCCCCTTATCATTTGTTGATTAAACTATCTACATGAAAAATCCTTGAAACGAACTTCCTATATACAAAAATGAGTTTCATATGATTTATCTGTACAAGTTAAACCCTAAAAACAAAATTAAGTGTACATTTGGACATTTAATAGATTTTAGGTTGAAGAAATAATTTTTGAGCATGAAGAAGTGGGAAAAGATCATCAAAATGAAACTTTTAGTATATAGTAAAAAAATGTCTAAATGAAGTATGATAAACAAAATTAAAATACTAACACATAACAGAAAATATCAGCAATTTATATAATGGGCAAAAGGTAATCTTAAATCACAAGGAGCTCTTTTTAAGGCGTATATGGAAAAGCTGCATCACCTCACTAAATAAATAGGCCAAGGACAGGAACAGCTCACAAAGGAGGAAGTAGCACTGACAAGCAAACAAATGGAAAGTTCAACCTCTTACTAATCAAATAAGTACAAATCTTAATGATGAGATTCCAGTTTTCACCTGATTTGCAAATATTAAAAAGCAAACATGGTAATACTCATTTCCAGTGAGATGGGTATTTTTGTACACTAATGTAAATTTTCAGTCATTTCAGAGAGCACTTTGATAGTTTATGGCAAGAACTTTCTAATAGTTTAGATCACTTGAAGTATCTGTATTTCATGGAATGTAATTTAAGGAAATAATCATAAAAGTACTCAAAACCACCTATTTCAGGATGCTAATTGCTGTGTTGTTTATAGTTGTGCAGTACTGGAAATAACCTAAACATTAAATAGTAAGAACAATCACTCAATTGTAATGCATTGTACAAAGGGATTAATTCTTAGCCACTGAAGGTCATTGCATTTGGGGCCATGATGTATTCAGTAGAAGAGCCTGTACCTAGCATATCTGAAGCTCTGGTCTCTCTGGCACCAAAAAGAAAAACAAAGCCAAAAAAAATGTTTTCTTAAATACCTAATGATATAGGAAAATTATATATATTATATATATATATATAATCTTACACATATATAATTTATATGTATAATATATATTATATACAACCTAACTATAAAAAGTCACATGCAAAACAATATGGTTTATGATTTCTTTTGAATATGTATATGTACGTAATATGAAAAATAGGGTAAAGGTGAGGGCATGTCAAATAGCTCAGCAGATTAAAGCACCTGCAAGCAGGCATAGGGGTGGGGATTTGAACCAGGGCCTGCAGTGCCAGCCCCACCCCTGGAGTACCTAGGGTACCATGAGGCAGCAATTGAGACTGGGTGTGGTGGCACTTGCCTGTAATCCCAGCTCTTCGGAGGCTGTAAACAGGCAGATCACTAGGCATCTGATCTAGTAGTGAAACCCTGAACACCCTGTAGACCCTTCCCTAAAATAAAATTTAAAAAAAAAAAGGTAAAGGAAGATACTACAGTACTGTATTAATAGGACTATCATTTCATGTTGACAATTTAGTTTCCAGGTCTTAGCATGGTCCTGTTACCTTTGAATCAAGTTTTAAAAAGTTATTTTAAAAATGAGCAATTTCTTTTCTATGATTTTAAACATTTCTACAGAAAAAGCCCATGTGCCTGTTGCTTCTACCCTCACCATCTGCCTGTAGTTTAAAGCATTTAAGCAGTTTTATGGCTAGCATTTTCTAATATCACCAGCAATAATAAAGTTATCCCTTTGGTTTAATTTACCCTTAGTCATCCCTGTGGTGGTGATGGGCATATGCTACTGTCTTCTACCTAAAGGCCACCTAAACCACCACGCACCTGCTGGAGGAGACAGAGTGATGGGTGGTTTGTTTTTTTTTCTAATGATGTTTACTGCGGAAGTAGCTCGCTCTCTCTCTCTCTCTCTCTCTCTCTCTCTCTCCCTCCCTCCCTCCCTCCCTCCCTCTCCCTCTCCCTCTCTCCCCCCTCTCCCCTTTCTCTCCCTCTCCCCCTCTCTCCACCTCCCTCCCCCACTCCCCTCTATTTCTTTCCCTCTCTCCTTTCCTCCATCTCTCCCTCCTCCCTTCTCTTCCTCCCTCCCTCCTTCTCTCTTGGTCTGAGTTAATTGCTCTTGGAAAAAAAGAATTGCTTAACAGAACTTTTTCCTTCACTTTTTAGTAAAAAAGTAAATGTAAATGTCCTTCAGTCTATGTGGTATGCATGTGCTGAACTATTCCAATGATCCCATTAGTATGTACAATTAATATATTAATAAAAAGAAAATATTTTAAAATGTTTTACATTAAAATTCCAAACCCATAAGTCCTCTAACCGGTGAGAAAATGTCAGATTTCATTTTCTAGTAGCTATATATCATAAAATGAAACAGCTACCCACTCAGGCGTTCCCACTCATTTTCCACCTGATAACACATTTTTAATAATGGGTTTTTTAATTATACGATGTGAAATTATTAATTTTAAATTTCTTATTTTTGAAATTGTAGCCTAGTTAATAATCAAATGTAGATGCTGCTAGTTATTATCTTTATTATACGTCTTGGTAAAGCAGAGCCTGCAAATCCTACTCTTGTACCATGGGAAACTAATGCAGGTCTCGCACTGCAGGAGATTAATTGATGATGCCCGGGGGCTTGACACCACTGTGTCCTGCTGCACTGTGGGAAGTCCCCCTTCATCCCCTGCTATCCACATCTGATGACTTCTTTGTCAAAGCACTATCCTGCCCAAGCGCCCTGCAGGATTGATCACAGGAAGTCTGTCCTATTTCTTAACTATTTATGTCCCTGCAGCTCTGTGGTATTTGCTCTGCGTTCCTGCCCATGGTGGTTCCCGCTTGTTCCCTTGTCTTTTTTAACTGTTGGAGTCCCTGGAGTTACATAGTGTTGCCCTTTCCCTTGTGACATGCACTCTGTGACCCAGAAGGTGTGTGCTGGTCTTTTCCACAGCTTCATCTTGGACCATGTCATTTCTCCTGCGTACAGAGATATGTTTCTATCACTAGCCCTTCCTCCACCTGTGTCTCACCAGCTTCTCAACTCCAGCTGCTTTTCCAGTCCCAAATTTCCCATCTCCTATTCTGTATTATCTCTGTGATTAGCAACACCATCCACGTGGTGACACAAGCCAGCCACTTCAACATTACTTGTTACACATCTCTCCTACTTTCCCTCTGAAATGTGCTTTATGCGGGGCTCCCCACCCCAGCGCCATTGGTTCAGGGACTGCAAGAAGTGGAAAACTAGGATTGGGTCTTCTTCATGCTCTAACATCCTGAGCCCTAGTTCGTTCGTTCTCTCTCTCTCTCTCTCTCTCTCTCTCTCTCTCTCTCTCTCTCTCCTATATTAGAGCAAATATTTTTGACAAGCATGAACATAACTGTATCTTTTAAGTGGAGTAAAATATCCCACGGTTCATTGAGAGGCATGCAAGTACCGTGTTCCTGAAGTGGTTTCCAGAATAACAGCCGCAGCAGGCTAATCAATACAAGCTCTCAGGCTCTGGCCCAAAGTAGGAGGGATGTCCAGCAGCGTGTATGGTCGTGAATCCTCAGCGTGCTGCTGCTGCGTGACAGTGGAAGCTCTCACTGTTGGTGCTGAAGCCTGGCTGCTCAGTGGCGTCACTTGTGGAGCTGAGAAATTCCAAAGGTCCAGGCCAATTAAAAGCAGAAACCTTAGGTATTAGGCCTGGTGTCAGTGTCTTGTCTTTTTAGAAGTTACCTGTGGGTGCTGATACCTAGTGTTAAGGTTACAGAACAACTTCGACTGTAAAAGTTACTTTTTAAAAAGAATTGAAGTTGTATTTCTGAAACGTGCATTACCCGTACCCCAAATCACCAGGGAAGCCTTAGCGATGACTGATGACTGTCCCCTCCCCTGCCCATCTGGCTTAATTGGTTTGCAGTGTGCCTTGTGCTTCCGCGGTTGCTGCGCTCCCTAAGCTATTTTAATGTGAGACCAAGGTTAAGATCACTGTTCAGCAGCTGAGATTCTAAAGCTCTAATGTGCCTAAGAGGCACCTGGACCACTTCATTAAAAAAACAAAATAAAACAAAACCAAACAATGGAGCTGCCTTCCAGAGAAGAAGCACGGGAATGCTGCCTGGGCAGACGTTTCCAGCTGGCCCCAGAACTGCTGTAGTTTGATCTTTTCCCTCATCTGTGCTGCTCCGTGAAGGGCCTCACGTGCGTGTGCGTGGCAACCACTTACCTCACATCCCTTAAAGGTATCTTGTTTAAATCCTCAGGGCAAGTGCAGATAACTCAAGCCAATGAAAGGCTTAAATCAGTGAATTAAGCTTGTGGCCTACAGATAAACTGGGCTCTTACCTTACACTAAAACCTCCTATAAATTAAGAAAAGAAAAAAATGTAAAAGCCATAAAAGTACTGGAAGACAATGTGGATGATTTAGAAAATAATTCACCAGCAAGACAGGGCCTTCCAAACAAGGTCTACTAGGTATAGTGGTCGTGAAAGAAAATGGTTGATAAGAGTGATCTTTTCCACAAAAAGTTACCATAAACACTGAAAGATAAAGACAAAAGAAAAAAACATCTGCCATGTGTTGACAGAACAGCCTCAGTGTGCACAAATAAGAGTAAAAAGACAAAAGCTAAAATGTTACATGAGGTGATAGGTGTGTTGATCAGCTTACTTGTGGCAGTCATTTCATAACCTATTTATGTAACAGAACATGTACATCTTACATACGTACAATTTTGCTAATTGTAGAGCTGGAAAAATACATAAATGTATGACAAACAGTGTGATACCAACTAGAAAATTATCAAAATCTAAAAACCATTATGTATAGAAAGGATTGCTATACATGCTGCCAATGGGAATATAAAGGAATGCAGTGTTTTTGGAGAGCAGTTTAGCAGGAAGGACCAAAGTGAACAACCTGCCCACCCTCACACCTAACAGTTCTGCTGCTAGGAACTGCACCCTTGAAGAGGATCATACAAGTACATGGAAGCTATTCGCTGACTCATGAAAACGTTAAAGTCTATAAATATCCAATTACATGAATAAATACTAGCGTATTACATGGTGAGAAAAGATGACGAGAATTTAGATGGCCAGTATAGGAAATTGTTGATAAATGATTAAGGAAAACCATCAAGTGTATAACTTTGTATAAATGCCATCATATATGGCATGACACTATTTGCGGCAAATTTTCTATATGAATAATCTATGCTGTTTGGGGTGTGTGTGTGTGTGTGTGTGTGTGTGTTTCTGGAGAAGTACATGCAAAAGATGCACCATCTGAATAGTGCAGGAGCTGATGGATACTCAAAGTCTAGAACAGTCTGACACAGAAGACTTGGAATGCATACGTGAGCCCCTGGGTTCAAGCTCTAGCACCGCCAAGATGACAAAAAAAAAAGTCATGAATTAAAGCTTGAGATTTTTCATCTTTACAGTGTCCAGTGGTACTTTTTTTCACAGTTCTGGTCTTGGGCCAAAACCAAATCAAATGCAATGGTTAGATTCAGTGTTGATCTTATGGGGAAGTTTGGTTGGTTTCCCATCCAGTCTAGGTCAGTGTGCGACCAGAATTGCGGAGAGAATTGAGTTTGTAAAGGTACCACTGTATCTACTTGAATTGTTGGCATTTTTCTATGCACATTTATAGTAATATTAGCCGGTGAAAATATGCTGTTTGTCTTTAGGGCTCTGTCTCTCTGACTGTCCATTTTCTCTTCCTCACCTTTCTCTCTACTGTCGTCCTTGAGGACTCAGACTGAGGCTTGCCCCTGGGAGCCTACCATGACTCCCTTCTGAAGCCATGACCTCTGCAGATTACATTTAGTACTGTAGCAGAGTTCCATTGTGTTCTGGTGGGTGAGAGCCAGGGGTCAGGGAGTGGTCGGATCCATCCTTCTTACCCCAGAGGCCCCAGCAGTCTGCCATATGGTAGCAAAGAGGCAGAAAACCGTGGCCACACTTGCTAGGTGCTCGTCTGTGTCCCATTCGTACCTGACCTACACCCACACCCAATGACCATCTCTAATCCTTTGGGTGTCTTCTCAGGAAACAAAACTGGCTTAAACACAGTCGCCAGAATTGTCATTCCAGCTCAGCACAGTCCTTGCCAACATGACTTGAAAGAAGTCTCAGGTCATCCATGTGACTGGGGCTAGCAATGTATCCACTGAAAGCTGATGCTGGCTAAGTGCTCTCAAGTAATTCAGAGTCCCCAGCCATGCACCTTGTGCAGAGTTAGCTTTTTGTTCAGAGAGAGGCGCTGTATAATCACTGGTTGAATTCAGAACCTTGATTTTTAACTGTTATACTAAATTAAAATACTCTAAAATCACATGAATCAACTAATACCCATTTTTCCTATTTAAAAAATGGAAGGCTGGAAATGCACAAAATTTAAGTCATATAATTCACTGATCTGTTGTTAGGTACTTATTATAATGAAAACTCTTTTGAACAAATGATTACAAAGGAAGTAAAAAGTATAAACAGCATTATGGTTAATGTTTTCCTTTTAAAGAGATTCTTAATCTTCACCCAGGAACAAAGGAATGATACACAGTTTACAGTTGGGTGGGTTTTGATTTAGAGGAAGAGAAATTTGTAGCTATGACTGGGAGAATCTGAAAGAGAGTAGCAATAGGATTCCTGTGGTGAGAGCTACACACAGTAGTGTTTCCTTAGCCGTAGTGTTGCTGTTGGTGATTTTAGTTATCCACAATCAACTGCAGTACAAAGTGTGAAATGAAAATTCCAGAAGCAAACAATTTATGTTTTAAATAGGTTGAGAGCTGTAATGAAGTAGATTGAGAGGTGTGATGAAGTCTCCCGCCATCACGCTTCAGCCTGCCCAGGACGTGAATCACTGCTGTTGGGGTAGCCATGCTCTGCCCGCCCAGTAGGCCCTTCAGCTTTCACATTGACCGTCCACAGAATCCAGTGCTTGTGTTCCTTCCAGTAGCTCTTACTTTACCTAATGTCCTCAAAACACTGTAGTGTTGTGGGCAGTTTAGAGAAGCTGAAGAAAAGCCACGCGCATGGTTTCCTTTAAATGAAAATGTATTTCCTTGATAAGGAAAAAAAAAAAAAAAAAAAAAAACAGTTGCATGCAGCTAAAATTTAAGTTATGGTGGTTATGCTTTACCATGCCTAATGTATAAATTGAATCACCGTAAGATCCATATAGAATGCAAAATCATAGTACATATAGTGTTCAGTACTATTTTTGGCTTCAGGCATCCATTGGGGATCTTGTGACTACAAGTCCTTGTGAATACAGGGGACTGTTACATGTACCTTAGACTAACTGAACAAGATACCTGTGGGCAGGTAGGGTTTCAGAGTGTTGACATGGTATGATAGTATTTATTTGGGTTGATGGGGAAGAGATTTCATATCCTACTACAGTTTGAGACTATTTAAGGTCAGAGGGAGGTGAATTTATAAAAAGGAGAGTGATCTAGTATGTCTAAGACAAAGAAGGTGGGAAGTTGATTTTCAGAAAGAAATTGAGAAAGTGAAAGGAAATTTGAAGGTGATTTAGTTAACAGCACTAAACAGCATTAAAGAGAAGGTCCAGGTTTAGGTTATGGTTCATAGTGCATGAGAAAATTCTAAGGTTCTAACTATGGCTGTTGGAATCAGGTGATTAGAAGGTGATGAATAGGGTCTGGACAGCAGCATTTTAAAAACTTCCTGGTTGATTGTAGTATAATCAAGGCCAAGTTGAGAACTAAGTATTGATCTAAGGAAATGGAAGAAAAGAATATGAAAAAAATGCTAGAGGACAGAGTCTCGAGCCAGGGGATTTCCAAGATCTCCTGTATGGTTTCTGGGAATGGAAAAGTCAGTGCTCTCAGTGGGTGGATTGATTCATATTATTTTATTAGGAAGCTTAATATTGAATGAATTTAGTTTTTTAAGATCCACAAATTTTTGAATTTCAAAACTATAAAATGATGAATAAAAGGAAAAAATACCTGACATGTGCATCCTGCTTTTTCAGGTAAAATTCTTGTGTACCAGAGGCCAAAGCAATGGCTACAATTTGTTAAAAAGAATCACTTTAAATGTAGTATTTACTGTGTAAGGAGAGTTGAAGGGAAGAAGTTCTAATTAGAGAATGTCTTTAGGTTACATTTAGGAATTGTTATGGATATGCAGCATTTTATTTAAATTTTTCCTTTTGGGCTAAAAATTACAAAGCAATTGAAACAAGGAGTCTAAGAAAAACCAATTTCCTGATAACATTCCCCATCTTTTAGGTAAAAATGGAAATTATTTGTTTCGAATTATCTTAATGAATTGAAATCCTTTCCTGTAATATAGGAAAAAAAGTATACATTGTTACATTTTTAACTCAGTCTTCTCCAGATGCAGACTAAATAATTAGCTACAATTAAGTTTCATGTAATTTCAAGAAATTTAGGGATATATGTCACAGTGACTGTTCTTACTTCCCCCTTCTTGACCTTACAAATGTTGCTTAATAACATTAAACAAAGAATAAAAGTAATATAATCTCCTGTATTGCTGGGAAGATGCATTACTGTAAATGGAAGGAAAATATACAACTAGAAGTCAACTTTCTTCATCACTGGTGACATTCAGCAGTCTTTCCTGGGGATCACCTTGAGATGTGACAACAGTTCAGAGTAATAAGGAAAGGTCAGTGAAAAGCTACGACATTCTCAACCCATTATACACATCTCCAAGGGATTCATGTCAGTGCTGAAGCATTTCAAATACAGGACACAAATTCCAGAGGAATGGCTTTGTGGCGTGGTGATAATAGACATCCGTAATTCACGTGACATAGAAATTGACGTGCTAGTGGGTCTCCCTTCTACTCCCTGCATGTTTTCCCTCTGTGATCCCATCAGTCATTCCTTGGACAACACTGCATGCACACTTAGCACTGTATTGTGAGGTAGTACATTCAAAGCTATCATTACTAGGGGACATTTTGAAAAGTAGTTTTGGTACGTCTAAGTTCTTTGATTTAGGGAAATCTCTTTTTCCCATGTGTAAGATTCCAGACTTGGGTTGACAAGATGAGTCTAGAGATAGTGACGTGAATATCTTCTTCTCTCAGTAGACTTTTAGCTCTTGCCTCTGGTCTATTTAATCTGTTCTAGCAGGTAGCTCAAAACTCTGCACATACAAAGAACTCAGTACATAATTCCTGAATCAGAAAGGAACCAATTATGTGTCTAGTTTATTATATAACAGGTACTAGTTAGGCACTGAGAACTCAAAATACACTGTCTGAGGAGAACCAGAGATTATCCAGGATTCAGAGTTACAAATCAATGAGAAGAAGAGAGAAATGGCATATACTGTGTGTATCATTGTATTCCATTGTTTTTTACTCATAAGAAAACTAAAAGACAATAAAATAGACAATAAATAAATAAGACAATAAAATAAATGTTTAGACAATAAAAACATTGTACTTGAGAACTACAACTAACTGTAACAGTGTTACAAGTAATTGCATAAAACATGGAATCACTACATTATAATATACCTTAATGTATTTGAAGAGGATCACTGCTGTAAATAAGCCATCAGCCTGTGTAAATACTCAAGTGTGGCTCTTAATTCTCTCCCACCCCCAAGCACATCCTCCCGCAGTCTCCTCCATCTCTGTTAATGCCACCTTCTACTCTTCTACGTAGCCCTAAAACTGGAAGCCATCCTTATTTACTCCTTTCCACTTCATGTCATGTGTCCCATTTTTCTGCAAATCCTGTTGGCTTTCCTGCCAAAATGTCCTTGCAGTCTGCAGTCACCCCATATAGACTGTTAGCTGCTTTCCTGTGTCTCTAGTGGAATCTTCCTAAGTGATCTCCCTGCTTCCACGCTTGCCTTTTATAACCGGTTGTCCACAGAACAGCTCTGAGGGCCTCTATTGTCATCCCATTCTGTGTAGCAGAATATTCATAAATGTGACTTCACTGAATCATTGAAGCAATGAGTAGTGCTGCTGACCATAGAAGGGCAGGATAGGGACCACCAAGAGTCAGACAACCAAGATTATGAGAAGTCCTTGATTCACTGCAAATAATTCTCATTTTGCTTAAAAACCCAAACCTATTTGTCCACTTCTCCTCGTTGGCCAGCTGTGAATGCTGTGAATGCTAACCCGGAGGCACTTCCACTGACAGCCAGTCAAGGATTATGCTTGGCTACTTTGAGCCTAACCAGCTGCCCAGGTTTAATTAATATCCTCCAATTATGTCTGGAAGGGAGCCAGTTTCTGAGACAGGTGCGTAAATGAAGGAGGATCTTCAGCTCTTTTCACAGGTCACTTGTCAGGTGCAGTAGCACAGGCGGAGTTGCCTGGTGACTTCGATCATACTGTCCTAAGGCCCATTCAGTCCCCGGATCCAGCATCGGTGATCCAGTGGCCACTTGGCTTGCTGGCAGTCATTGTACAGCGTAATTCTAAGCTTGGCTCCATAAGACTTCGTCTCAGGGTTTGTGAGCGTCACCTATGTGTTGCCAAGGGTGCCTCACAGAGCAGTAAGAAAAACACTACTGATTGTTCGCTGCAAACATCACAAATCATTTAAGGACATCATCAAATAATGACAAGGATTCACCCGGCTCTTACTCTTTGATCCACCTGGAGTTTCAAATGCCAGTTATCATTAGTTCTTGGATTCCCTCAGTCCTGATAGAAAATCAGAGCATCAGAAATGATCAGTTTGTGAATAGACAGCTATTAAAAGCACATTAATAATCTATAGTGGGTCGAGCATATGCCTTTTAAAAAGGATTTGCAGCTTGCTTCTCTGTGGTAAAGACACAGGCCTTCTCCAACCTAATTACAAAGCAATCAAACAATTTAATTAATCTGGAAATCACTTTCTTAACAATAACTGCCTCTAAAATGAGGCACCCTGTGTAGTGCCGTTAGGTAAAGGACGGTTTTGCTTTACTGCTTGTGTATGAGCCCTGCTGCTGCCCCGTGGGGATCACAGAGTTAATTACCTACCCGCGGCCTGACCACGACTCGGGCTTTCTGTACCAGGTCAGAGACAGCAACTGCGATACCAGCGGCCCACAAAGTGTCCGAGCACTCAAACATCCAGGAGCCAGCAAATCCCTGGAGCGGCAGGATTAGAGGTAGAAGCAAGTGCTGCGCATATGGGCAGAGAATTAACTGGCAGCAGTTTTCATTTGAGAGTCTCTCAGGTATCGCTTTGCAGATGGGTGGATGGATGCCGAGAGCAGCACTGCGCGGAGTGAAGGTCATGCATAGGACTTTGGTTTCAATCCATCATGCTCTCTCTGCCCGAGAAGCACCGTGCAAGCGAGCAGCGGTCAGGTCCTCATCTGAGTTCAGAACAGAGACAGCATGCTTTATCATTTGATCTGCTCAAAATTAGCAGCATTTTGGTCACAACATAAACAAATAGTGTCACCAAATCTTGAGAGACCAAGTAGAAATCATTGTTTATTCCAAATAAGAACAAAGACTTCCAACATTGCTTCTACATATCTAAACTGATCATCTTACAATTTCTCCCTGAAGAAAACAGAATGTTCTGCAGCACATGACACTGCACCATGCCTACTAACCCTTTTCTTCTGTTACCACCAGGACTCACTTCTCTCCCAAGATTCTGAGCGGATTAGGCGCCCTTTTCTTTCTCTCCAGCCGCTTTTAGTCCAAATGTTTTCATCACTTGTTTCTAACCCATCACCAATTACTGTTTGCCCACCAGAGTGTTTTTCTTGCTGGGCTTGCACCTCTGGATCTAGGTCGGCTGCTGCCTGTCTGACAGTCCTTTGTATATCCTGAGCAGGCGCACTCAGACCCTGTTCTAACCTCTGAAGGGGTCTCCCACTTGTTAGCTCCAGTGTACATAGTTCAAGCTCATTGACATCACCAGTCTTTCTCTCCAGCTGAGAGATTCTCTTCTCTCTCCTTCAGTGTGAGTTGCTTGTAACCCTCCTTCAAATCTCCTTCTATTTCTCCTTTTATTTAAAGTTTACTGAATTGCCCTCAAATTGAGCTGTGGTCACTTGCCCTTGGCTCATTCATAGTAGTTTACTCAACTTCTCTCTCTCATTTTCTCTAATATCTCATGACATTAGGAGCCTTAATGATAGTGCATATAATCATGCACACATAGCAGCATTTCTGCTTCATCCTTTTAACCTCAGTTTTCAACAAGTCCTGTTGGTTCCACTGCCAAAACACCAGTAGACCATATATATGCTGTGGTGGTCAAATAAAACAGTATCACTTCTTGACCCGGCTATCACTATAATTTATGAACATGTACTGTGTGATGTTCACACTGTTATGACATTACCCAGTAATGGATCTCAGAACACATCTAGTCCTTAAGCAGTTGTGTGTGTGTGTGCTTTTGTATACAAGGGGTGATCAAAGACTACCATGAATGTTTAAGTGAAAGTTTATTACAGTAAAGATCCTTTGCCATTAATCCCTCTCAAAATATTCCCACTCACCTTGAATATACATCTTCATTCATTCTTGCCACTTTCAGAAGCAGTCCTGGAAGGCCTTTTCTGTGAATGTCATTGTTAGGTATGATAAAAATTATGGTAGATGCTGCTGCTGAGTGCCGTATCCAGTGGAAAGGCAAACTCACAAGGGCACTATGGTGTGTCCTGATTCACTTCATCCAGTAACTCTGGTACCATGTGACTTCTAGTTCTTCCGGAAAGTCAAAATGAAAGGATTTTTTTTTTTTTTTTTTTGTGGCCGGCCCAGCCCACCCTGGTGGTGGGGCTGGCGTGGCATGTGGTGCCAGGGATTGAACTAGGGTCCCTGCACTTTGCTTAAGCTTGCCTAAGCAGTTACTTTAGACTGCTGAGCTATCTCACTGGCCCCAGAAATATTTTGAATTGATTCAAGACACTGAAGCAACTGCGACAGCACAACTAAAAACATTCAGCCTTTCAGTCCATGTGAAAAAAAATAAAGATTATTAAGAGGATGCCAGGAGTTATGTAGTCTTAAAGATGAAGATGTGGGAACTTGCATTTCGTTTTACATCAGATGAGATGAAACTGAAGAAAATACTCAGTTGATTCACCTAAAAGGTGAGGAAGAGGGAAAGATGGCAGCCTTGACTTTTTTTTAAGAGTAGTTAGACTAACCTACCTCTATCCCTGTCCATCAAGCCTCAGGGGATGGGCTGCTGTATCTTATAGAATATTATATGGTTTCCTCGAAGCCACTTTTTTTTTTTTTTTTTTTTTTTTGAGACAGGGTCTCACTATGCAGTTCTGTCCAGCTTTGTGCTCACTTTTGTAGCCCCAGGCTGATCTCAAACTCCTAGTGATCCTCCTTTCTGAACCTCCCAGGTGCTGGGATTATAGGCATTGGAGCCATTTAGCATTTCTAAAAGTGAAATGGATTCTAAAATAATCCCTCAAGCCCCCACCCCTGATTTTTAAAAATATTTAACGAACTCTAAAATTTCTAGTAGATAACATTAGAATTTCCAGTTAGAGTACAGTATTTTCTTTATAGGAAAACACAAGCTAAGAATTTGGGGCAGATTTCCTTGGTTTTCTTGTTTCATTCTAAATGAATGAGTTAGTGGGGATTTTTTCCCCTCAAAATTTGACTTAAAATTAACATGTTTTATTATTACAAATAACTTAATAGTAAATTATGCTGTGTGATTTGTGAGAAAAGTGATTATTTTCCCCAAGTAAGTAAAATATATGCAAGGAGTTCTAGCATTATTCTCCCCTTTTTTTGGGGGGGGGTGGTACTGGAATTAAACGCGGGACCTTGAGCATGCCAGGCAGTCCCTGTGCCACTGAGCTACATCCCCAAACCCAATATTCTCTTAAGAAAGCAAATTTTTAGGCCTTCTTAAATTTATGAAGAGTTTTAAAGGAATGTAGAATGCAGTAGTCAGTGTAATGGAAAATATTGCCAGTAATTACTCCTGCAAGCTTCAAAAACACAACAATCACACTGTTCTTGCCATGCTCTGAGGCCGTTCTAGGAGTCCCCTCTCTTTCTTTTTTAGTTGCATTGTGTGTCCACCTAAATGTTCTGAATTAGTTGAAAATGCTTTTCACGGTCATTTTGACTTTGAGGAAGAGCCAGAAGTTGCATGGTGCCAGATCTAGCAAATAAGGTGGATGAGGGCATGCTGTAATGTTTTTAACAAGCCTGCCTTTCCATTGGGTGATGCTTGGCAGCCTCGTTCACTGCATTTGTATCATACCTCAGTGAGGACGCTCTCCAAAGAGAACTTGCTGAACTGCCTCAGATAATAGGATGACAGAGCGAGTGTGTTCACTACCGGGGGAGTATTTGGAGAACTAATGGCAATGTGTCTTTTACTGTAGTAGCATATAAAAATGCAAGCAATCACCATATATTTTGTTCATTCCACGTACATAGGTTTGGGGTGGAGAAGAAAGGCTGTTGAGAGCCGTAGGAATAATGGAACTGAGCAGAGTAGAGAAATAGGTAAAATGACTCCTTTACTGGATGAAACAACACAATCCCTTGTCCAGGGGCCCAAGGAAGACCGGATGTAAAAGCATGATAAACTTCATTGCATCAGGGGGAAGAATGTTTGTGGGTTCTCACCATAGGGAATTGAGGCTTCTCAGCACTTTCTCATTGAATTGTTTTGATTGCATTGTCTGTTATAAAGTTCATGGCATCTGTTGAAGACATCTCTATAAAACATGCAGCCTAACTTAACTGAAAAATTTCAGTAGAGATGTAGGCATCCAGAAGTCCTCAAGGCAACACTAAATTTCTCCTCGATGTATTAGTCTATTTTTTTTTTTTTTTGGCACACTGATAATCAGTTGTTTACCTTTACAGCCAGGTACTGACTGCCACTTGAAATCTTGTATCCCTCATAGCTGATGACAGTTGTCTCTTTGACTAAGAAACCAGTACTGTGGATGAAGCGTACCTTCCTGGTTTATTTTTCAAGAATGTGCAGGCTTGCTTTACAGCTTTCCCTCACCTTCTTACTGAAACCAGCTACAGACCCGTGTTCGTCCACAGACGATTCCACCAATCTAATTAAACATGCAGGGGGAAGCGGTGGTCCAGGGTGTCTTGAACTTGCCCTCGCCAGCTGTCTGCCAAGCTTTCTCAATGATCAGCAGCAGGTTGAGTGGACTAATGGAGAAAGTAACAAGCCCCGGAGGAGCTGCCCTCCTTCCTTGAGCAGTCAGCACTGCACTCTGCCTGCGAAGGACGTGGGGAACACACGCTGCCAGGCTTTGTGTTGCTGGGTGGTTTAGAGGTGGCCTGGCCAGGCAGGCCATCACTGAGTCGCGGAGGGACTGTTGAGGAAGATATTGACAAGGGGTAATCCTGCCAGGCCACTCCAGAGATGCTAGGATAGATCTGGGTTGTTTTAGAAATAGGTCCAGATGGCTGGTTGCATCCTTGTATTTTATGACTATTTCTGACACATCTACATGTGTATGAGGGACAGAGAGAAATAGATAGATGAGAGGGACACTGGGGATTGCATGCAGAGAGCACTGAGGTGTGACCAGACATTTTTATTTTGAGACAGAATCTTACTGTATGGGACAGACTGGCCTCAAACTTGTGATCCTCTTGCCTCAGCCTCTCAAGTAGCTAAGATTACAGTTGTGCACTCTCATACCCAGGCCATATCTGCCTTTTAAATCTGTACTTTTTAATGTAAGTATTTATTTTTGAGAACTCAGAATTTTTATTGAGACTGTCTCCCCCATACAGAAAGTTCCTCCAGGGCCGGCCAGATAGCTCAGCGGACTAAAGCACCTGCTTAGGCTAGCACAGGGACCATCCTATGCCCAATCCGTGGCATGTGCGCTGAGACAGTGACTGAGACTGGGCATGGTGGCGTGTGCCTGTAATCCCAGCACTTGGGAGGCTGAAAACAGGAGGATAAGTATAGGTCTGATCTGTGTATAAGACCCTGTAGGCCCGGTACAAATATTTTTTTAAAAAGTACCTCCAGTTAAAGCTTATGTTTAACCATCCATGTTAATCTTTAAATTATTAGCACCTGTGGAGGATCATTCCCAAGCCATTTATCTATTTGTCACTCTATAGGGCCTGAAACACTTAAGTCACTAAAAATCCAGAGGACTGCAGGTTGGTGGTCAGGGCACATGTGTGCATTGCACAAACGAAATGTCTTGCACAAATGAAAAACCGTTCTGGAATCCTCCCAACTCTACTACAAGTAAAACTAAAACACTGGGAAGGGAAGGACGTTTTGCAGAATAAAATAAAAGTAAAGGAACGTATTACTAGGGAGAAAATTCTGGATGTGGTTCATGCTACAAAAACAAACTCACATTGTAATTATTTTCTCTTTTTTCTCTCTACAGGAAACAGCCCTCAAGATAGTCCAAGAAATTTCTCCCCCAGTGCCTCAGCCCATTTTTCATTTGCACGGAGGTAAGGACCTGTGTGGGGGTGATAACATTACATAGCGCATCCCATTCCTTGCCCCCATGCTGCTCCTAACCCTTTTCCCGCCCTCTCTCGGGAGAGCCTACTTATTATCACAATATTCCTTCTCAGAAGCTTTCCTGGCCAGAGGACTTAGCTGTTTCACACCTGCTTTACCAGTTTTAATAATGACCTCTGCATTATGTTAGATTTATAGGTTCTCGTCTCGGTCCTCCACAGGCAGGGAGGGCCCAGTGAGGACAATAAAGCTCCCTTTCTGTCTTTTCTTCTATCCCTGTGCATCCATTGCATGCTGTAGTACATACATGGTTGGTTCTCAACAGGTTTTCTTTTTTCTAAATTATCTGAGCTGCCAAGATGGAGGCTCAATACATTTGTGTCCCAGTACAATTTGTTGTTGAAACACTTTTTACAGAAGTAACATTATTGGGGTCACAAGGTAAAAATTCTGAGATGTCTGTGTTTTTGGGAACATCAAGCTATCCATTCAGTGATTCCACTTCAGAAAAAAACATTCTTGGATGGGTAGAAGAATATTTTATGTTTTCTAGTTATCAAATTTAGAATTAGGTGCCAAACAGTAAAGCACTCTGTGTTCTCCCTGGGGCACTGAATGAAGGGCTGGGAAGGAGGGTAATTGTTTAGAATGGTTGAATATCAGTCTTTTGAAGGATAGTTCTTGTTCTATGGTCTAGCCAAAGCAGAAGAGTGTGCTCAGCCATTTCTTTTATACACAGAATCAGTGTACTTCACCTTGTCCGATTCAAACCTTCATATCCACCCCTCTCATCAGATATACTTTGTCCTCTTTAACCCAGGAAAAATAGAAAAACCAAAATGCCCCTTCAGCCAGACCTCTGTATATTCAGGATAAAATTGCTTTATGGTCTGAATGCCCTAGATCTTTGCTAAATTTTCATCAGAGGCCTAAC
Source organism: Octodon degus (assembly GCF_000260255.1). NCBI lineage: Eukaryota > Metazoa > Chordata > Mammalia > Rodentia > Octodontidae > Octodon > Octodon degus. The sequence continues at coordinate 25,793,437 of NW_004524577.1, read as the reverse complement.
TTTGTCCTGAAGTATATTAATATAGCACTTAGCAAAAGCACAGGTACATTAAAAAAATGTTCTTACACATGGTATCTTAATTGCTTTTCTCTGCTGAGACAAAATACTTGATGCCCAAAATTAAGGCAGGAAAGGTTTAACTCATGAGGTTTCAGTCCATAATCAGCTGGTTCCATGGAGGCAGAAGGCAGCAAAAGCAACAAGAGAAAAAGGGGCAGAAGCAAACCTCTTCTCCTCCCTTACCTTGTATGCAGGGCTGGTAGCCCTCACACCACTAGGGCCCTCCCCTTAGGAGGTTTACAGAATGAGGCCCCTGACCCTTTGCTGAGTCACCGAGTTAAACTTCTAAACTCAAGTTGACACAGTGAATTAACCATTACAACATCCTGGAGCACTACAGCGGCCCTAGGGCACGTCCTCTACAGCCCAGGACAAGGAACTGCTGAGTCACTTAGCTAAGCTTCTAAATTTCTCAAATTACCACAATGCATCCATCATAACACATGGTATTAATGAACAAAACCTGAAGTATTCTCACTGCTGTTTTGTCAGCACACAATATATTTTATGTTTACAAAATCCAGAGAGTATATGCTTACAGTATTTTTCATAATTCTGTATAATTAAGATTCCAACATGAGTCTCAAGCCCCAAAGGAAGGTTCTTTCATTAGCTTAGTCATTTCTTATCATATACTAAATGCCTTTGTGTAGTCCCACTGTGAGGAAGATACTAAAGAGATTATGATCTCTTCACCGAAGAGTTTATTTACACTACCTAGATCCTCCCTAATTTCCATCTTTTAGTGTTTAAATTCCTCACACTGAGTACTATAAAGCAATATGAAAACTACTCTGAGAAAGTTTGCTTGTCTAGTGAATATAAATTCTAAATAGTGCTTCTGTTCCAAGTGGAGAGAGAACCTATAAAAATTGATAAAACAAGTACTTACCATAGCCTTTAAAACACATCTCTTTTTAAAGATGAATGCATCTAATTGTCTTAAGCACAGGTAAGAAAAATGAAAATTACATTATAGCATGCATTTAAAACATGACAGAAATCATAGTCTCTTAATCTTGCCAGCTTTATAAAAATGAAGAGAATCTGAAACTTAAATTGGTGAATGAAGGACAGATGAATCTGGTTTCTCTATGCTATGAAAAATATACAAGCCCCCAAGCATGCTAATTTTTGACAAATAAACCATAAAGCGTGACAGGAGATTATCACAAGAGACCTTGGGTTCATTTTGTATGAACTCCAGCTGGAATTCCCTCCACACTCTTCAGAAAGTATTAATTTAGATTAGGACATGAGCGATCATCTTTTTAAACTTGTATTCAAGTAAACAGAACCCTGTGTTCATTATAAAAATTCCAATTGGCATTTCATATTTAACATCTGGGGGTCTTCTGTATTTTAGAGCTGATTTTCATTTAGGAACCGCGGAGAGCCTATCCGTGGTCTCCATTCCCTATTTGCTGTGACTTTCTGAGCCTTCAAGCAGAAATGCTACATTGAGAGCCTCACAGTGTATTTATTGTCTTGTATATTTAGTCCAAGAGAGGAAATACTGGTGTCTTTGATATTATTCTTGGGTGAAGAGATAAAGGTCAGGTTTATGAATCTGTTCCAACATTGTGACATCACTCTCCTGGTAAACGCTCCTTGTAACACGGTAGTCAAGTTACAGACTACAAACTACAGCGATACACTCTTCATAGTTCCTACTACTGATTCAAGAGCAAAAGTTTCAAGTTCATTTTTAAGATGGACTTTTAAAAGGATAAAAATGAGCATCACATTATCACAGCTTTTGTCTGAGAAAAGGAAACATTTTCATGTTGTTCATGTTATAATATGGATTGAGCATCCTTAGTTAAAAAACTGAAAATCCAGATTGTTCCACAATCTGAAATGTTAGAGCAGTATTAAAATGTTTTATGAGCAGCAACATGATGCTCAAGAACATGTTGGGTTTTAGATTTACAGAGTAGGAGAACTTCATCAGTGAGGCCTGTACAGATCTAGAAGACAAAAACACCCAAACTGGAACACTTGTAGTCCCAAGACTGAGGATACTCAACCTGAACTGATTTATGGTTTGATAGTGGAGTTATTATTTTCTTTCGCTGCTGGTTAAGGTTGAAGGTGGTAATGACCTCCCTGTTCCAGAGGTTTCCAAGGTTTATGTGTTTAGATTTTTTTTTTTTGAGGTACCAGGGATTGAACTCAGGACCTTGCACTTGCCAGGCAGGCACTTATGACGCTGAGCTATATCCTCAGCCCTCAAGGTTTCTGTGTTATAACTTGCTTTCACTTACATTGGTGATCTACTGTGCTTGAATAGATGCCAGGTTCTCTCCTAGTTGTTTAGTTGTTATTTTCCAGGTTAAATCTCAGAATGTATTTCCATAAGCAAATTAATAGAACAGATTTGCCTGCTGGCTTGTGATCCTCATAAGCTTGTTGAGCACTGCTGGTAGGGCGTCGTCTTCCTAGTTACAAGGATGGCTCCGTTCATGAACTTAATTCTTTCCATGATTTTGGTTGCAGAATTGCCAGAATTTTTGACAGAATTAATTTAAGTTCATGAACTGAGGCACCACTGTACTCTTTCAGAATTCTTTCTGAAATAGATTTTAGTTGGTTACATTTATATCTGCTTACTAGAATATACTGTGTATTACCCCTGGTGACTACAGCGAGCAAGTGAGGAAATCTGCTTCCTCTTCAGACAGTTGAAGTGGCCAACTTGACACCGAGCTTTACATTTTTATGTACAATATTAATCTAAATTTTTGTGGGTAGTGAAATGGTATTTTTTAACCAGTCTCTATCATATGCTCCCAGATATTTTTCCCTTCTTATTTTTCATTTAATGTAACATTGAGATTTCCACGCATAAGGAAAAGAGTCCTATCCAAAAAAAAAAAAAAAAGCCTTGTTGCTTTGATAAGATTGTAGTTTTGTCTTTGAATAACATGTACATAGCTACTGCAAAGAACAAACAGCACTGTTGTAGGCTTCGAAATGCACTTATGTGATGCTTTCTTGAAAAAGTAGGTGTGTGCTCTCTGCATATAGCAAATATAGTAACTTCTTTTGTGCGGTTGTCATAGTATTGAAAATGCAGTGGTCCTTTTGCTCCATTTGAGTAAACAGACATGGACAACTTAGGAAACTTTATGAGATGCAAATTATTTCTGGTCAATAGCTGTGCAGAGCACTGAGCACATTCTTGTTTAAATATCCTTCTAGTTGTGTGTTTTCTGGACTAAGTAAATGTAATGCATGCTTCAGAACTAATACGAACGTGTCTCCTCTTGGAATTGTTCATCCATCTGAAATATGTTCTTTGATACCGGAGGGAAAGGAGAATTAATGGATCACAAAACAAAATCATGGTAGGGGAAATGGTGTCCCTCACGCTTTCCAGAGACTAGTCTCTGATAATTGCTATTAAATAGGCTGAATAATTCTTTTAAAATTATGGTCTCTTCTTTTCAAAATTGGAAGTACTTATAATACATTTTTTTGAATTGGAAGTTCTTTGAAGTGCTTTTAAAAGACATGGGTTTTAAACACTTTAATAAGTACCTAAATAAAATAGGATTAACCTATGCCCATAATTGACAGTTGGGTATCTTTATAAATGTATTAGAATTATTTTCTTCCTAAAACTTGAATATTGTAAGTTGTTTAAAACCGCTTTCCAACATCACCATATAACTTAGTTCTCCCAGTTCCTTTTACCTGCCATATTTATAAACATCTTATTTTGCTTCCTCTTTTTTTTTTTAACTACTTGATTCAATTGTACTCCAATCATGGTCACAGAAATGACAGGTAACTCTTACTGAAATCTTAACATTGTAGTAGTTCTGTGGTTTGTCCACTCGATTTTCTTTGTTGTGTCTTTGTGGACCATTTGCATCCATGCTGGTAACATCCGTGGTAGCCCATGATAATAGTGTCCTCTGAATGTCAGGGCAGAATGTCACTTTTCTACATGAACAGCGTATTGTGGTTTCACAAGCTTAAGTCTAATGCTGTTGAATTCCTTGACTTCAGTGTACTAGGAATATACCTCTGGTAAATTCTATCTCTTCTTGTCTCTCCTTGGTCAGTTAATATAATCACAAATTATAGAGAGTCTATATAGGACGCTATTTGTAAGAATACAGGCTTGCTCTATAAAACGTATGTTTTTCCCCTCGGCAAATTTGCATGCAATTGCTTGCACTGTGTTTTGTGATTTTAAAGTCATTCAACATTTCTAATAAAGCATTCATTCTGGAATACCAGAGATCTCAGACAGTTTGTGGTATCCCCTTGCCTAACAGCAGTATTATCTCTGTTACTGCATTAACTCATCATAGGTCTCTGGAGTGGTCCTAATACATGACTAGAGTCTAACTCAGAGCTGCAGTCTTCTCACCACTTGAACATAAATAATCACTCTTCCAGCTCTGCTTCTAAGACGGGAGAAGATGGTTGTATTCCTTACTTAAGTTTTATTATGCAAGGGGAATTTCTCCTCCTACACTGTCCTGTCAGTGGCCAGAGCTGAGCTGTATGCTCACAAACTCTCCAAGGGGCCTTCACTCCAATATTTTCTGAAACCAAATCATTCAGATGGCCATAACGGGCCAGGGAGATAGCTCAGCAGCCTAAGCACCTGCCAGCAAGTGTGAGGTTCCTAATTCAGTCCTCAGTGCAACAAAACAATAAATAAAGTGCAGACAATCATATGGCAGTAACTCTTAAGGGATTCTGAGAAGTCACCTTTTTAGTGCTAAAATTATTTGCCTCTTACAGTTTACACCAGCCACTGCTTCCTGCCTTCCTAACTGTGGTGAGCAGAACTGTTCCCTTGGGAATCCTAAGTGGACTTGTTAAAGCGACTCTGAACTTGCCCATAGGCATTGGTGCCATGCTGGAATTCAGGCCCTTAGAAAGTTAACGGGCTCGGGTTATCAGTTCCCAGATGAGAGTGCCCATCCCCTTTCTATTTGTATTCATTTGAATCTGCTGAGTCTGACCATTGTAATTATCCCTGGTATTCATTTTGTCAAACTGTATTAGTGTGAGATCAATACTATGGATCAACCCATTCACTTTCTACTTGTTTGAGTGTATTGATTCATTTTAAATAAAAGTCAACCTGCTGTATAATGTTTGTTTACCCTGACCCTGGCTGAATATTTCCACATCCTTACAGACTATGTTTGTGTCGTTCATTTGACTAAAAATACTCATTTCCCTGGAGTTCCCATGTAACAATACTTCGTGTGGGCCTTCGCTAAACTCCCTTTCTCAATAGGACTGATGGTCGCCGCTGGTCGTTGGCTTCCCTCCCCTCTTCTGGCTATGGGACGAACACACCCAGCTCCACCGTCTCTGTAAGTGCCTGGTTTGTTTTTTCTCTCCCTCTGAACTAGTAGGTGGGCTGTGTTTCCCCTGGGAGTCTCCGGGTAGGAAGGAGAAGATAAATTCCACATGTCTGCCACTCTGAATAGGTCACACATCAGATGGTGGCCTGACAGACAAAACGGACGTAATTTTGCTGCAAGTTTCTGAACCGTAGTGCATAAATTGTGTAGGGTCCAGGTGCCCAAGTTTGCAGGCGACTGGAAGCTTTCATTTTAATACCATTTGGTGTAGTTTGGGGAGAAAAACACAATCTGGTTTTATTGCTTTGGTTCCATGCCAATGATATTAGTGCTGAAAATGCCATTAAACTTTGATGGACTTGGTCTTTTCCTTCTGTGGCTGAGAGGTTTACTTTGTTTTGTTTTCTCTCGCCTTCAAAGAACAACAACAACAACAACAAAGGCAGACCTTAAATGTGTGCCTTCTAGGTAAGAACTTTCAGGGAGCGATGAAAAGAACTTGGAAGTTAAGATATATAAAGAGGCAAGATGGAACCTCACTCTTGCCTCAAACTATAACATTGCAGCAAGAGGCCTAGCAATTACATGTCAGTGGGTTAGCTACCCACACTCTCAGCTAAAGTTGGTGGCATGTGGGGTGGGGGAGGTCAGTGTCCACAGGGCTCTAGAAAGCAAGTGGACACTTAGGAAGGCCCAGGAAGTCAGAGTGTTCAGTAGATCCCTAGCAAGGAAGCCTGGATGGTCATGTGCTGGCCAGGAGTGTGAACCTAGGGTGCGGACGCCCTGCTAATTCCTAGCCTTCCTTATTTTGTCAGAATCCATAGTTAATGCTTCGATATATCCATCCAGTGTGGTGTGTTCACATCCCACATATCTCCAACTACTCTGGAATACTTGGCTGGAAAGGAAAGTACCAATTAAGTAGATCAACTCTATCCAGTTTCGCCCCTGTCTTCTTTTAGAAGGCAGAACTGTATGTAATAAAATGCAGACTTTCTGGAGCACCACCAACATCAAATTGTTGAAATCCAGTGGGTTCTTTTTGCCATTTCTTCACAGTATTTTACAAGAGAGAGGCCAGCAACCCTTCATGCCCGTTACTCCCTTTTGCCATGGTACCTCCTGTCCATTTAGATTATTTTGGGCAAACACCCTAACAGTCTTTAGTACATTCAGTGGCATATCAGCTTCCTGTTCGTAAAAATAGTGACTAGCACCACTGGGGCAAATTGCCACTGAGTAGCACGAAGTCGTCTTTGGCTACCGTGCAGAACCTACGTTGCTTATCAGTCTGTATCTGGAAAAGCTCAGTGTAGAAAGGAACGCTGAAATTCATTGACCAAAAAAGGAGAGAAAAATTAATTTTTAAAGTTTTAGGTGCTGTCCTTCCCCAGACCCTTGGGCAGTTTTAATCCAGATTCAAGGCACAAACAAGTCACATATAAATTCCTATCTCTAGATGCCCAGTTTTTCTACTTCGACCTGCTTTGCCTTCTGTAGGGTTTTATTAGAGTTCAGATGTAGAAATCTGTTTTACAAGCAAAATGGAATGTGCAGAATCTTGCTTTTTTCCACTTCTAGTAAATGGGACAGCACTTTGAAAAGTGAATCTACAAAGAAAGGATGAGAAGTTACGTATGATGAGACTCCACTGGATATGAGCACTTTTTAAAATATCGCTTTTTTAATAGTTATTCCAATGTAGGCATTAAGTCTTTTTTTAGTATAAAAAATAATTTTAAAATAACATTAGAAACAATAGAGAATTTCCCTAAACAAGATGATAGGAGTTCAGTAATGGTTGGCATATTGCATATTGCTGTCTTCAGATTAGTTGTGCAGATTACCAGATATAGTTGTGCACTAACTTCTTCACATGCACCTGTGCACTTAATCCTGGCTATACATCATAGGATGAATTTGTTGGTTTTTTTCCCCTGACTTTTAGAGTCCTGAGTCCGGGAGAATTAACTCTCTGAATATTTAGGGTTACCCCTCTGTTGTATGGATACAGCAAGTTAGCTGGAAGTTTATCTCTTAGTGCTTTGGAGGACATTTACATGATATTCTTTAACCTTGTAATTAATAACCCTGGCCCACCCATCTCTCTCAGGGGGATTGTTGCTGGCTCTAACATCTGTGTGCACCTAAAGAACAAGGCCCCAGGGCTGCTTGTAACCACGCACACACGTTGTTCTCCTAACTTGTTTTTTCTGACATATTTATCAGAGAAGGTGTTATACAACTGACTGCTGATCTCAGTGGTCCCGTTTCTTCCTGTCCAAATGAATTTTTAGCTTCTAAAATGACTATTGTTGCCAGAAGACATAGGGGCCATTTAGTCTGTGTGCTGGAGGTGCTAGTGCACAAATGCCACGTCCTCTTGTCTTCCTCTTGGCTGTTGACAAAAGCCAGGAGGAAAGACAACAGAAGCTGCTTCTCATGTTCCTCAGTTGCTCTGTGTTACTATCCTGTCCGTGTCTGAGCCAAGTTCTTTCCAAACTGCTTAGTAGTTGCAATTTTGTCTTTACACAGTCTAATCTGAACCACTCCTAGGTTTCTCATTACCTATTAGTCATTTAGCCAACGTAAGTGCACATTAGTTATTTTAAATTAAAATATAGGATATCTACAGATAAAATTTAGTCACTCTGAAAGTGCAGTTCAAATTTCACAGATAATTGTGGTATTAGCAGAGAACTCCAGAATTGCTTACGCTGAAATGTCAACATTATTATATTTTTATCCTTTGGATATTATGAAAACTGCTAAATTGCCAAATGTTAAAAATGCTATGTTCTGAAATTGGAAAGATTTGGCCATATGACGTTAATCAGTCCTCCTGGAGAATATTTAGGATTGCCACTTTTAGAATAAAATTTTGCAGTTAAATTAATTTGTGAAACTTTTCCAAGACAATATTCAAATCCTAGTTTTCAATTTTCAAATAAATAATATGGAATTGCAGCAGTAGGAAGACTTCCCTCATATATTTCTCAGCAGACACACTATTTCTTACTGAGGGAAAGAAGGAAAATAAAAAATACAAATACCTATAAATGTGAGGTATGTCTATATATTGTATTACTTTTAATAAGAAGTAGAACCTTTTACATGCGTATGAAAACTATTCTTTACAAAATGTTATTTTGAGAGACTAAGTGCTTATTTAAATGATACTTTTTCTCAAAATATTGACTTGGAATTCTAATTGCCTTGAAAAGAAGTGGCATGATTTTTTTGACAAATCTTCATTCTTTGGAAGTAGATTTGGTTTGTGCAGTAGTCAAAAGTCATATGCAAACTAGTAGTAATGGGACTCCCTGGCACTACATTTACATAAATATGAAGTAAGGAGACTTACGTTTAATGGAAAACTCTCAAATTCTTAAAACTATTCTAAAGGAGGGATTCCTCCAGGATGTTTTGAGCAGTGGAGGGGTCATTTCAGTAAGCCTGAAAGCCATACATGGTGTGCAGGCCTGAGTCCTGGCTGGAGTAGGAGAATCCCTGGAGCCCAGGAGTTTAATACCAGCCTACCAATACCGCAAGACTCCATCTTCAAAAACCAAAATACATGAGACTTGGGTACAGGACGTGCATCTCTGTCATCCTGGCAGTTGTGTTCACTGGCTTCATAAGTTTTCTGTGTCCCTTTTCTCTGCCCAAACTGAACTTATGCTTCTTTGCTGCCCAATGTGACGCCTTTTCTGGGCTCCCTTTAGTACCTTTTGAGTCACCACTGAGCCATTTTGCTGGTCTGTGATTTTTCCCCCCCTCAGCTCTCCTTAGCCTCCTTGGGCTTGACTCTATTTTTCATTTATACCTTGCTTTTCCACTTGAGGTGAAAGGAGATGGGAAGAGAATCCAGGGATGGCGAGGGAAGCAGCCATTAAAAGATTTTAAATGTGCTATGTACATGTACTAACTCTCTGCAGTGAATGTGGTCATTGCATCTTCTAAGCATGAACTTAAAAAGAGAAAAGAAATTGTCTGGAGGGGATCTAAAGATGGAGGGAGGAGGAACGGAAGGGGAGGGCTGCTAACCACAGGCACCTACTGTCTGAGGTGAATGTAATATTATGTGCTGCAAATGTGTACTAATAAAAAAATTTTTAAAGATACTGAAAAGAGCTCTTCCCAGAGAAGCCCTGGGCCTCTCCTTTCCTCTAACATTGTCCCACTCATAGCACTGCATCAATCAGTTTAACAGATTCTCTGTTGCTAGACATGGGCCACTTTCTTATGGTGTTTTCTCATTAATGATTATGGTGCAGTCACAAGCTCTCCCTTCGATTTAGCAGGTGTGAACATCTTGTCACATTTGCCACAGCTGTTTTGAAAAACAGATGATGTATTATATTTGAGTGTGAAAGACAACACTGAGTTCCCCACCGACCCTGCCGCCTGGGCTCCCCTTGCTGGCAGAAGTAGGTTGGTTTATCGCAGGCAAGCTCAGGTCCAAGGCCTTCTGTGAAATTCTTGAGCCTGCTGTGTTTTGGAATTTGTTTTTATTTTAAGAAACATACCATGATGTTTGTACTGTACATAACAGCTCAGCAATAATCAGGCCAACACTCATAATCAAGTATCTTAATATTTCCATGGCAACCTGAACAACAAGTAGATTGAATAAATATTTTAAATAACTGCCCATTAGCTCAGTTGATGCCTTGCCCTCCAAAGTATCTATGAATAAACTTCCTGGGTTTGGAAATCTTGGGTACAAAAGTGTGGATATTGATTTACTTTGAAACATACACAGATATTCTTATTCTTTTGTTTTTTCTCTTGTGGTATTGGGAATTGACCCTGGACCTAATTCATCCCAAATCCTGTGTATAGATTCTTAACTACTTAAAAGTATACCCGAATGTCACCCAGGCAGTCCCTGTGGGCAGGTGGCATTCCAACCAGTCAGTTCTTTTATGAAATGAATTAGCTAAAATTGTTTTTGATATTTCCGGTTATCTTACAAAAGTTGATGAAAAATACAATTTTTTCTTATCTTTTATTTAAATAGACTGGTAAGTGTTTAATTCTGTTTCTCTATTTGCTAATTTCCTTGTCTCTATGGTTAGCACCCCTCCCCTCGCCTGCTTGAAGTGATTTATTATTTTGCTAATTTCTTGTTCGTGAGTTTTATTGTTTTCATACTGAAAGTATTTAAGGCTGTGTCTCTTTGTTCTGAATAAGGCTTTGGTTTATGTTATCTTTCTAGTAGGGTTCTCATTTTTATGGCTTATAAAATAATCTCATTACATTATAAAAATCCCTCTGTCTTAGGATATACTGTCTCAGTATGTAGGCAGTAAGGCGTTTTATAATTTCAAGGTTTCCAAATGTTTTTAAGCCATAGTCATTAATTTCAAGTGTTCCTGCATTGAAATGCTTCACTATTTATAGGGTCGTCTTAATGTAATCACAGATTTTTTTTTTTTTTTTTAAAGCCAGCCACATGGTCGTGCATGCCAGTAAATCCCACCATCCTGGAAAGCTAAGGCAGGAAAATAGCAAATTCAGGTCCAGCCTAAGCAATTTAGCAATACCTGTCTCAGGATTAAGTGAAAGGGCTGGGCACGTAGCTCAGCACAGAGGTCTTGGGTCCAATCCCCTACTTCAGTTTCTCCTTCTCTTTTCTTAGACTTATGTACAGAGTGTACCTCTCCTAAAACCAAAACAACGAGCACTATAGTTTCTTTGCCTTGTAGTTATAGACCTCAGGTTGATTAAAAATAGTGTTATTTAGTTGTTCCGTGAAGATCTCCAAAAAGCAAATGTACAGGCAAGATTTTTTTTTAAAAAAAAATCACCACTACTGAAGCTATGACAAAAATGACAGTCTCAGCCACAGAGCAGTGGAGGGAGGAAGGGGAGGCCCTTGGAAAAGCTGTTTCCTTATCTCGTCCCTTTTCCCTGAGGCACAATGATGGCAGTTGAATCAAAGGACAGTGCATTGTGAAGAGAGGTTGCATCACACTGCCTGTTGTCATCTCACATCATACCATTGTTGTTGCTTACCTAAAAGTCACAGTGTTTGCCTGAGAGGGCCGATGCGACGTGACTGTGCTCAGCTAAGCCCTGATGTGCAGCGAGTGTGCGCCCGCACTGCACTCGGTGCTCACTTTCCTGCTTTGGCTTAGGCTGAGCCTACATTTTATCCAGACATTTTTTTGGCAGGGGGTGCTTTTAGCCAAATGAGGTAAGACCTAAAAGACATGTTTCCCTTCAGAGGGAGCAACGCAGTTGATACGTTTAGGCTATTGGTAGTTTAGTGTTTTCCCCATGCTAGGAATTGAAAGCAGAACTTCACAATGAGCTATGTTCCCAATCCCCCGCCCCACCCTATCGTTTTGATTTTGAGACAGGTTCTTGGCAAATCACTTAAGTTGCTCAGGCTAGGATCAAACTTGCAATTCTCCCACCTCGGCCTCCTAGAGTGATGGGATATAGGCACACACTATTACACCCAGCTGGTTAGTGTAATTTTAGCACAAAAAGAAAACTATAGACTAGTGGTGTCTTCCAGGTGTAGCCCTTGGACTGCTGCACATGTCAGGAATGTCTCTTGGAGGTCCCGCTCCTAACTTGGCTTTGGTTTGTTTCAGTCATCCTGTTCCTCCCAGGAAAAACTGCACCAGTTACCATACCAACCAACACCAGATGAGCTGCACTTCTTATCCAAACATTTCTGTACCACTGAAAGCATTGCCACTGAGAACAGGTGCAGGAACACACCCATGCGGCCCCGGTCCCGAAGCCTCAGGTATGTGGACCTGGCCCAAGTCTTGTGTATGTTGGTTGATCATCTGCTTTTCACTGTGTTGATTGAGGGCCTTATCCTTTAATGCATGTGTTGTGTGTCAGTTTATTTTTGAAGTGCCATAAGTAGGATGGGATTTTTCTATTGACAAATGACATTACTAGTTAGCATTGAAAGGTATTGTGTTATTTCTTTTAAATTGTCACGATTTGCTAATTGCTGAGCGATTACAACTTGGGCTAGGGAGATAGCTTGGAGGTCTAAGCCCCTGCCTGGCAAGCACAAGGACCTGGGTTCAGTCCCTGGTACTGCATGTCACACAGGCCACCAAAACCAGGTATGGTGGTGTGTGCCTGCAATCCAGTGCTGGGGAGGCTGAGACAGGAAGATCACTATAAGTCCAAGCTGTATAGAAAGAACCCGTACCAAAGACAGAAAGAGAAGAAAAGAAAAAAAGAAAGAAAGAAAACAACTTGGAGCCATTGAAAATTTCTGGATAATCTAATTATAGTATGAGAGCACTTAGATGAAGAGGGGGAACTAGCTGTAAAGGAAGCATAGCAGAGTAAGAGGATAGTTTCTCCAGATTCTATCTTAAAGGCCACCTTCATCTTTTTCTTCATTCTTTATGTTCTCCAGGATTGTGAATAAATTTTGGGAGCTTTGGTCTCCTGAATTTTGTGGTCATCACATGTAGTCCACTTGACATTGAGTAGGACCAAGTTTATTTTGACCTTGTTTCAAATAATGAGTCATGTCTGCTTTTCTGGAAGAAGACTGAACTAGGGATTCCTGTTCAGGAAGGCTTTAGGGAAAGCTTTAGGGATTGACCCCTGTGGGAAGAAAGAAGCAAGACTAGGCAGATGGAGAAGTCATGCTGCGGGCCGTCCTCTTATAGCCCTCCTTCAGTGCCTCCGTCATCAGATTTGTTACACCTAGAAAGGCCATGGCACCCTGGGACACCCATGGCCTTCAGCACAGTGGCCTTCTGCAATGGGGACAGTCCTGGAAAAGATGAAGACAGCTCAAGTCTTCCCCTGACAGCAGTCCCAGGACCTGGGCAACAGGTCCTTCTTAGAAGAGGAGACTCAGGGCATGGAATATAGGAAAGCTGCAGAATTGGTGTGAGTGATGGTGTAATAGCAAAGTTTTTAAAAATAGCTTTATTATTTTAAAAATAGCTTGTTTGTTAGGTGTTCAGTTGAACATCAAAGCTCACTGACCCTTCGTCTCTTTCTTTTCATTTAGTATCGTAAAGTAATACTAAATATAGTCACATTGCATAATTGTGGTCAATGTTAGTTTTAAGATACAGAATAAAAGACAAGTTTTATCACTTCTTCCAGAAATACTGCATGTCATTGTACTGTATGCATGTCATTTTTATTTTATTAAAGTTTCTGGGATATCTGGTACAAGCTCTATCTACCCAGGAATAAAATGACCTAACAGTGTACATGTAGAAGGAAAACATTGACTACTGGAATAAAAACACACAACACTTGTATACCTCTATTTATTGTACACTATGCCTACCTCAGCATCCAAAATAAGTATTTGCTAGACTAGAAAATGGATTTCACTTATAACACCTGTGCCAAGGAAGCCTCTCGGCCCTCTCCAGCCATACATGGCAGAGCGCAGGTGTACAATAAAAGTGTGAAATTACACTGTTAAACATGTCCTAGATGTTGCTGTTTGTAGCTACCCTGTTTTGTTTTTTACTGAAATTCATCAATTGATTTCCACAACTAGGTAAGCTCATACTATATGCAAAATATAATTTCAATAAAAGAATACTTCCTAATTTAAACTGTAACAATTATTTCGTTGCATTTAATTTCTTGAATTTGCCTTCTGAATCTTATTTAATGTCTCTGCTTGCATGTATGTTTGTGTACACATGGACTAATGACTGGTTTTGTAATACAGCATTCTTTTCCTACGAAGGCTTCATAGTATTTTTGATGCTTCTGACTGTTTACAAATAAAAAGCTTATTTTCATTTCATGCTGTGGCAAGTTTAAAAGGGTAATTTGCTTTGCTTGCAGCCCTGGACGTTCCCCCGCCTGCTGTGACCATGAAATAATTATGATGAACCATGTCTACAAAGAAAGGTTCCCAAAGGTAATGAATTGAATTGAAGATGCTCAGAATCTAAATGAACAGGCAACAGAGGTTTAGCATCTGTAAGGTGTTTTTTTTAATAGGAAGTAAAGGTCCAATCCAGTTGTGACTTGTATTAAACATCACTGAAGCCTTCTTAAAGAAAATAACCTAAAAATGTGAAGCTAAGAACTGCTGACAACTCATCACTCTGTGTTTGCCGAAATGGCTTTGTCCTGAGTGGGATCCCTTGTGCCCTCGGTGCATCCAGGGGTTGCTACAGGGAGCACCTGCTATCGGAGGCCTCCTACTCTTTGGATTCTGAACCTGTTTTCTGGACCTGCTGTATCATCAAGCAGAGACCAGCTCTTCTCTCATAGTAGCCACAGATTGGTGTTTCATGAAAGTTGTCTCTTTTTGTAAAACCACATCATCACTTTCTATGAATTCCCTTTTCTTCAGCCGTTATATTTGAACCCTGCTGCTGTAGCTGGGAAGGTACGTGGCAGTATTCCCCAGTGAGACTGGAGAAAGGAATTTGACTTGGGCTAGCACACACTTTGGGAAGGCTTCCTGCCAGACCTCCTGGCTGCAAGGAGCTGCTCTCTCAGGCTCACCCTCGCCTCCCTCGGCTCAGCTCTGTGTTTTCCCCACCGGTGTATTTCTGCATATTTGGGAGAAGGCGACCTTTCTGCCGTTTCTGATCCTCACCCACCACCATTGTTGTCCTGGGCATGCAAACTGAGGGAAAGCTTAGGTTCCATAAATCAGGAGTAAAGCATTATTATTTCTAATGAACCTGGCATTGATCATTAATTAAAGCAGTTTTCACTATTTATCACATGTCACCTCCTCACCAGGAAAACAGATACTGACTACAGCTGGTTAATGCAGGTTCAGATTTGAGAGGGGAGTAAGAGAAAGGGGCAAGCAGGAATCTCCCTGATCTCCCTGTCTGTAGAGTTCACATCAGCCAGGAATAGTGATTAGGCAGTAAGTGACCACAGGGAAGGAAATGAAAGTTGGAAAGTTTCCGTTTATTTTACCAAGGTAATCCCGCTGACCTTTTGCACATGCCTCCGTGTTTTGAGGAAAGGGTACAGACAATAGAGGATTCTTCACTGACACCTAGCCAAGGAAACTTATTCGTGGCTCACTCTGCAGGCTGTGGAACGCTTGCAGCATTCCTGAATTGTGAGTCAGTAGCAATTAAAAGACATACTTGGTGGTTTTGGTTTTTTTTTTTTTTTTTTTTTTTTTTGCTTTTCAGTTCTTTTTGTCTATCAGAAAGGGACAAAAAACTAACATGAAAGTCTAATGACTCGCAGGTGTGATCAGAGTTATTTCAAGATGCTTACATGGACCATTTTATACTTGATGAGTTATAAGGGAAAGGGTATCAGCATCCTGAAATGCTCATTTTCACTCAAATATAGTAAGTCTCTGACTTATGAACGTTTGATTTGCAAACTCGCACAGATATACTTAGGAGATTCACAGGTGTACAGTGTAGAACTCACTGTCAGATTATGGAAGAATCTAACTTACATTTTCCTGGGAACAGAACTAGTTCACAAATCAGGGACTTACTGTACTTCAAATCTTTATTATATTTATTCCACATGATGAGGTGATACATCGCTTCCTTCTGCTTAATTTTCAGGGCAGTTTTAGCTAAATAGAAAAATACAGACATTTTCCATGCACACCCTGCCTCGCAGGCACACAGCTTCTCCCATCACTACTGTCCCGCACAGGAGCGTACATCCCTTGCCATGCCACCAATGCAGCTGCACGAGCACATTGCTTTCACCCACAGTCTGCGTTTACATTCAGATCTGCACCTAGTGTCATACAATCCATGGGCTTGGACAACTGCCTCATGACAGTGTTTCACGCAACACTGCTGTCTCATGCTGATGTTTGTTTTTTCTTTCTGTTGTTGTTATTATTATTATTATTATTATTATTATTATTATTATTTGGTGTGTGTGTGTCTGTGTATCTGTGGGTTGCTGGAGATAGAACCCAGGGCTTCCCATATGATAAGCAAGTGCTATACCACTGAGCTACCTACATCCCAAGCATAGAAGTGAGGTTTCTTTTAAATTTAATTTTTGGAGTTTAATGTTTTGGAGGTCCATGAAAATGCTAGGGAGCTGTAATGGTTGAAACGCCTCTGTGTACATTTGCTTATATTATACGTGTGTGTGTGTGTGTGTGTGTGTGTGTGTGTGTGTGTCTTTTAAACAGGCTACAGCTCAGATGGAAGAGCGTCTCAAGGAAATCATCACGAGCTACTCCCCTGACAACGTCCTTCCCCTAGCAGATGGAGTGCTTAGTTTCACTCACCATCAGATTATTGAACTGGCTCGAGATTGTTTGGATAAATCCCACCAGGGACTCATCACCTCACGATACTTCCTTGAATTGCAGCACAAGTTAGATAAGTTACTGCAGGAGGTAAGAACCAGGCACCACGTGTGTAAAGTTTTCTGACTTGTTTTGCATTTTCCCTAGAAAAAATATTTTATGAGACCTTTTGCGTATAAGTGGTAACTGAGAGGGAACTCACATTTCTTGGAAGCAAGAGAGAGGGGGAAAGAAACACAACCTGATTGCTGTTTCCTCTGAGTTGATTCTGGGCACTATGTTTAGCAATAGAAAATTAATGTAATAACCTTTACAGCAACCTTGGGACCCAACAATCTATGACGCTAGAATAAGTGGATTGTGAAGGATTTTGAAGCAGTGATTTTCTCCCCTTAACCATAAAGTAATAAATTGACTGAGCATATGTGTGTTCTTTGATGGTGCTATCTAATTCTAATATCTGAAAAAGCTAAATGGAAAATTGCTGGCTTTTTCCAGGCTGTGTGTCCTGTTAATTAACCTGCATGTGGTGTTGGACGTAAATGGCAACTTGTGTTTTCATTAATGTCAGTTCTTCTAACAAAGTATCCAATTTCCAAAATGACAGATAAACACAGGATCAGTCTCTGCCTACCACTCCTATCAGGAGCAGGCCTACCTCCTGATAACACCTGGAGCAGGAAGCAAATGTGTATAGTGGAATGGAATTAGCGCATGAGATTGCTCTGCTGGCTGAAATTGATCAGCTGCAGCCTACAAGTGAAACCCATTTAGCCCTATATATTTAGATTTATAATATTTCTGTATCTCATAGGGCATAAATTATGCCCATGTAAATGTAATCAGCGGTGGTTTTCTCTAAGCATGAATATATAAATACTTTCACAGAACGGAAAGGAAATACTAGTATCCTAATTTTTGGAAAAAAAAAAAAATACTTGTCCTTCTCCCAACCTAATTTAGTTCTGCTAAGATAAGGTTCCTCTCTGGCTAGCAGCCACTGTTTTTCTTCCTTTTCCTACCCAAACATCCCAGCAGTTTGCTGTGCTCTGTTCCCATTTCTCATATTTCAAGCTATGCCAGTCTACTGAAGAAGTGCCTCTTAGATCATCTCTAGGGACAAACGCATCTTCTGTGGTCTTTGTTTTAGCTAATTTCCCACTTGGCACAAACCAGGTCTCCTATCAACTAAGATGAAAATAAGTTTATAGGAAAATGCCCATGCCCTTGGGCATCCTGGCCGTGTAAGAAGCGTGTGATGCTTCTTCCTCATAGCTGTATTTAGCTCACTGTGTACTGACAATGCTGGACTGGAACCGGTCTGTGCATCACCCTGATTAGCGCTGAGCTGTGTGTTTAGGGGTTCTGTCTTTTTCATCCACCTAGGGTGGTGTGTGACCCATAGAATGACCCAGAGTTTTGCTCCATGGGTGGCTTCTGATGACCTCACTGCCATCCTTTCTGTTGGGCTCACTGGCCATCTTCCTGGAATAGACCTGTTGTACTGCTATATTCAAACTTTCTTCTGCCCACTCTTAATATATTCTCTTATTTTTGGTACAGCCCTGCCAAATGTGTGTTTTTTCCAAGTATATGGTCTCATATTTATCCACTCTTCTGCTCTCTATTGATGTCGTTGGCCATCTTTCATCAAAGTCTTTGGACTTCAAGACTGCCTGTCCATATCTCTGACCAGCAGCTTTCTCTGAGATTTCAGATTCATGTGCCCACCTGTTCCCTGAATACCTGCCTGCTTGCATAGCCCACCAAAACAGCAGTGAACACCCTGCTCCGTGGGGCCTGCAGTATGCCCCTTAGTACATTTAGAGACACTGTATGAAGCAATCTCCTCTTGGGTCTCACTTTACCAGCAGACAGTGGACTCTGTCAGGAAGAAGGGCCCTTCCTAACTCCCTGGTGCTTATTATTTCCTCATTAACAATGGAAGGGACAGAAAAAAAGAATGCCTATGGAAGCATATCAAAATATTTTATCTCTTATGATACAGCACCAAGTGATCTAGTTTTCCTATACTTTTTAATCAAATACCATGTTTATTACTATTTATGAAAATACCTTGCAAGTTAGGTTTATGAAATTTTACTTGTGAACAGAAAAAGGAAGACCCAAGCAAATCTCAGCAGTCAACCTCAGGGACATCTTTCTTCCTGAATGCCCAGTTCTTTCGAAGAATTATCATTTCTACCAGTGTAGTTCTGCATTTTCTGTTCCTTCTTAGGAATACCCTGGTAAGGGGAGAATTGTTATCCAAAGTGATGTCTATTGAAAGCTTCAACTTTTATTTCTGTATGACAGCCTGAGCAGATTGTTTCATGGCAATTAAAAGTAAATCTTCAAGTTTCCAAGATCATGTGAGTGGGCCATACATCAGATAAAAATCACTACTTTTCAGAAAAATATCTCTTTTGACTAGAGCATGTATTTATGGCATAAAGGTCATATTTGGGTAAGAATAAGAATGCTTTATCGTTCATCTTCACAGGTACATGATTTCCTTCTCTCCTTTTGTGTAGATTAAACCTATCCTCAGAGTCATGTTTACACAGTGTCCTTCCAGAGTCTGGCACCAAGCCTCTTGCAGGAGAACTTGTCCCTTTTAGATAAGCTGAAATGTAGGAACTTGCTCTCTTTTCCTGGGATTCAGTTGGCAGTACTGCCCAGCTGTGACTCTGCTGCACCCAGGAAGGCTACTGTATTGCCTGCACGTACATGTGCCATGCACACGCACACGTGCACACACACACACACCCTTACCCATTGTCAAGCTTGTGCATACCCAAAGTGAGGTTACGTAAGGCTTGAGCAGCTTGACTTTACTGATGCCACTTAAAGTCCTGAGGTCTTGGTCAATTCCAGATAAATGTTTTTATGTCTCTGGTCTCTTCTTTATTGAAGTGTATTTAGCCAAAGAAAATGAAATGCATAAAAAGTTCCAACCTACGCCCAGATCGCAGTATAGTGCTTTTTACAGTGGCCAACAGTTAAAACGCAGAGGCAAGGACCCATGAGTCCTTTCGAGGCTGCTGTTGCTAACCAGGAAGTCATTCTCTTCGCAGGTTAACTCTGTCATTTCATTCATTATTATTTTAATGAAGTTATTTTTCCCTTCTTAATACTAGCAGGTCCATAACATATTATGCTAAAATAATTGTGTGTTCTGGCATTGGATGTGGATGATAATTGTTAGAAATTGGAATGAAATTATTTTTATGATTTTTGAAACAATTTATACAATCAGAATTGACTTTAGATTTTTTTTACATATGAAATTTTTATTTCTCTTTTTAAAAAAATACCAAAATATGTTCAGGCTTTTTAGACAGTCTTTATGTTCCTGAATTTATAAAACAATTATATTTAGTAAGAACAAACTTCAGAGTCTAGCCCAAATTGTCGCTAAGATGTTAGGTTTTTTTTTTTTTTTTTTAAGGTTTTCTGGCAGTTAAACATATAGCTATGTTTCTTAGTGTTCATTGTATCTTTCAAAATCTATTTTTGTTTCAAAAGAAAAGTTGAAATAAAGCAGTTTCAGTATTTGAGATGTGCATACAAGTGTGTATACCACCTTGTAGTCTAGACTCATTATCTTCTTGTATACTTGAAATATTAGTTGTTTTGCTTTTACCTGTCTGGTTTTCATACCTGTGTGTGGGAACACTTTTTTTGTGTGTATATTTATGTATGTATGTATTTTTTATGTATTTGGTACAGCGTCTCACTGTGTGGCTCAGACATGTAGTGATCCTCCTGTTTTCAGCCTCCCGCACTGGGATTACAGACATGTGCCACCACGCCCAGACGTGGTGGCCAGCTCAGTGTGCCCCAGGACAAGGCTGGCACAGCATGTGATGCAGGGGATCAAACTCCAGTCCCTGCGCTTGCCTAAGCAGAGGACCACAGTTTTGACCTGATGGCTTACATTAGATAGATCCCTTGCTATCATTTTTCATAAATCTTTTTCACCAGCTCCTTTTGGGGGCACTGGGGTTTTACATTGAACAACCTTCATGAATCATGGTTTGTGACTGTGCCTGTCATACTATATTCTATAAGCATCACTCTGATAATGTTTTACCAATCTTTAGTGGACAGTAAATCATAAAAACTTAAAATTTAAGGAAGTCTAATTTATGTTGCCTAATATAAATTACCTAGAAATTTACATCAAAAATTGTAAAACTTCTGTTCTGTGCCAATCTTGTGAGAAATTTATCAGATTTCATTAAGAAAATATCATGGAAAATTTCAGTGACTATTAACAAACTGCGCTTTGCTCTCAGATTATTTATTGTACCTAGGCAATGCGTATAATGAAATTTTAAAAGATTTTTAGTCAGTTCAGTTTTACTAAGTTGAATACCTAGGTATAAAATTGTAATTCTCATGTATATATAAACAAAAGATTTTCAGCCAACATTTGAAATAAGTATTGCATATTTGTGACATGTGACAAAATATCTAATTTATAAGCTAATCATGTTGAATATGGGAACTGTTTTTCATGAACATGTTACATGATGAGTCAGCAAATGCAGCCCATCACTGTGTCAGCTGTTTGACACATCTCAGATGTTAGCATCTGGAAGGTTTAAGTTCTTATTTATTTGTTTATTATTTTTTCCTGTATTTTAGGGAAGCGTCTACAGGGTGTTCAGGGTCTCAGTACTAGATCAGACTCATAATGATTCTCCTGTTTACAGCCTCCCAAGAGCTGGGATTACAGCGCACGCCACCATGCCCAGTCTCAGTTGCTGTCTCAGCGCACCCCAGGGGCGGCGCCAGTACCACAGGGCCCTGCACCTGCTTGCAGGCACTCTAATCCACTGAGCTATTTGGCCGGCCCAAGTCTTAAGTTCTTGATCAGCTGCCTCTACATTAATGTCTCCTTCATTCTTAGTTCATATCAGAAGTCCTCACATGTTATTTTTCACAGAGAGCAAATCAAAGTTTTCCAATTAAAGTTTAGCTAATAGAGCTATTTTGGAGATGTTTAATAGTGTCCATTTCTGAAGAGATGATGTCTGCTTATCAATCTTTTAAGAGTATTTTCTAAATCATTTAATTTTTAATATTTGTAATTATCTAATTACCATGCTTTGCTGATTATTTTTTTCCATTTAGTGGAGCAACTCTGTATCATTTTTTTTCATAGGCTCATGATCGTTCAGAAAGTGGAGAATTGGCATTTATTAAGCAGCTAGTCCGCAAGATCTTAATTGTTATTGCCCGCCCTGCTCGGCTGTTAGAGTGCCTGGTAAGCTGTCTCGCGATGTGACTGCATTATTTATTGTTAACTGTGGGACAGCAGCAGCCATCGGAAGGCTGCTGTTCATTTACCTTCAACCAACAGTGCTAAACGGAAAGAGTCAGGAGGGTCTGGGCCTCGCAAATGGCGTGTGGTGGCACCCATATGTGACTTGTCTTTTCTGATTTTAAGAACAAATTCTAGGGCTGGTGCTGTATTAAGTGGTAGTCACATCACATTCTGGTCAAATCCAAAAGACACAGAAAACAGTGCACTTGACCTTATCTGAACATAATTTCTTTATGTCACAGCTAATTTAAAACACTTACTGTTTCTCCCATTTTCAGAGTTGCTGAGATTCCGAGAGAGGGAAGTCACCAATATATTAAATAGTGAGCTGTGGTTATTATACATTTTTAAAGGGGGCATTTTAGAAATAAGTACTAGTTGACAGCCTTTTTGGAAGAATACACTAGGGCATCAAACAGACCTGAAAGAACAAAACTTCTACAGATTAGTTTAATTTTGTACTGACACGCTTTTGGCCAGTGGCCATTTCCAATTGCAAAGTTTTGTTTTATGAAATTTTGACTTAGCTTTAAATCTGTACTGTAAACAAATATGAATCTTTGAACATAATTATTTTAAGGAGCTATTAATGTGGCATTGACACATTGTATTCACTTTTACGTTCTACTGAACTTACATTAAAATAATTATAACTCCATGTACAGTACAGTTTTGGCATTGCAAACCCACACTTACACACATATAGTTTTAATGTTTTAATGCTATCCTATTTTAACTAACATTTATGATGTGTTACAATATTTAAATATTCATGGCTCCATAAATACACATCAACACTGGATGGCGTGCAGTCAGTGGGATTAAGGGAAAATGTGGGGAGTAGGTTTTCTGTCAATAGCAGGATGCCTGGGATCACAGAATCAAACGCACCATTTGACCTCCAATTTCTGTGGAAGGGTGAAGGGGAGCCACTCTTGTGAATGCGTTTGAGGAGGAGAAGTGGGGGACTGGTGAGGCAGCTAGATGGGAAACTTACTTTTGCTGCTTCTCCTGCAGTGTAGCTTTTGAACTGTGCAAGAGTTTAATTTGGGAGAGAATACCAGTTAGCATTAAAACTTATTTTTCTGAACAACAGTGAGAGGGTAAGAGTAAATCCTGCCTTAAAAGAGAAAATGGATTTTTTATAGTAGTTACTGGTTATCAGAAGAGAAAAAGTAAAAACAGAGCTCCTTGAAGACATAAATGGGTGGACTTAGAAGTGTGTTTGGTGTACCAACTGGAGTTTTAGAGTGTGAAAGGACACCTGCTATGGACCTGCCCTGTCATCGAAGGTGTCTATAAAGGCTACTGAGCACTTACCCAGGTCAGGCTGTCCTTCACCTGCAGTGAACGTGTTTATAGGGCCCTGAGACACTCAAGTAAGGTCAGGTGAAATGTTGACATTCCGAAAGTCCCTACTTGGGACATTAATCAAAATTGGAAAGAGCTTGGACAGAAAAACTCAAAGAGTGTAACCAAAAATAACATCTGTGAATATATTTATAACTCCTGCATCCATGGAATGCATACCATAAATAAAGAAAATAGTAATAAAAATTATATCCAATTATGGGGAGTCACAGGCATACAGTCAGGAGTTCAGTGCCAGCCTTGGCAAAATAGCCAGACCCCAGTTCACAAAACATGTAGAAATTGAAGCAGACATTTGCTGGCTGTGGGGATTGAACCCAGGGCCTTGTACAGGCAACTTTTCTACCACAGAGCTACATCGCAGCCCAGACCTATTCTTTCACAATGAGATCAAGATCTTCAGTAAACCTAGTATATCTGAAAAGTTATATTAAAAAGACATCAGCGGGCCGGGGAGATGGCTCAGTGGAATAAGCACTTGCCTGGCAAGCGCAAGGGCCTGAGTTCAATCCCTGGTTCCACCAAAAAAAAAAAGACACTGGAAATGACATTATATTAGGGGTACCAGTTGCATAATGTACTGGACAGGACTGGCTTAGAACATGAATTATGCACTTTGTAAAGCAAGTAGCCTTCTTTCTGCACAACCCACAATCATGTATACAGCAATTATAAATGGAATTTATGTAATGAAACCTCAAGCCATTTTGGCTCAGAGAACTATAGCTGTGTTTGTCTTTGGTAGGAATTCGATCCTGAAGAATTTTATTACCTACTGGAAGCAGCAGAAGGCCATGCTAAAGAAGGCCAGGGCATCAAAAGCGACATTCCCAGGTATATCATCAGCCAGCTGGGGCTCAATAAGGACCCTCTGGAAGGTGAGTCCATGCGTGGGTTGACTGTGGACCTGTTTCCATATCTGAGCCTCCTGCTGAGATTCAGAGGCCAGTTTTTTATTTCCTCCTCTCTTACTGTGGCTGTCTCTTTATTATTGCAAAGTCTCTTTTTGGGCAGCGGCCATAAGTTAAGTCCTGAGAAAGAAAGGCAGATGTCCCAGTGTGAGACTGGGGCCAGGGCTGGGCCTCGCAGCCCGACAGCCTGAGAACACCAGCCTATCCCGGCAGGGATTGGATCTCAGTTTTCTACGAGTACTCTTTCTCTTGCAAAGCTCAGCTGGGTTTTTCCTGACAGTATTTTAATTTTGAAAGCACTAGTAAAGAAACTAATCATTTAAAATTGGCGTGTAAATTTAGTTTGGGACTAACGCAATTGAGGAAGTTTTTTTTTAAATGGAGTATAATATTGGTATGTATATTTTTGATTATTTGCCTCAAAGTATGAAAAATAGTGAAGTACAAGACAGTGATAAAAAGAAATGCTTTAAAAATAGCTTATAGAAGGTTGATTTAAATGAAACTATATAATTTTTTTTCTAATTTATTTAGTACAGGGTCTCACTACACAGATCAGACTCCTAGTGATCCTCCTATTTTCAGCCTCCCAAGCCCTTGGATTAGAGTCGTACGCCACCATGCCCAGTCTCAATGGTGCCCCGGGGGCAGGGACGGCTGAACACACCTTGGATCGAACCCCAGTCCCTGCGCTCTGCCTAAGCAGGCATTTTAATCTGTTGAGGTATCTGGCCAGCCCTGAAACAATATATTTCTATTAAATACAGAAAATAGTAAGCATCTTCTCAATGCTTTCTTAAAAATCTAATATTGCTAACCCCCATCCCATCTTTTCCTGTTTGTTATTGTTTGGGATTGTTACTTACTGCACTAGGTCCTGACTGCCTAAAAGCACTCATGCATAATCCCTGGATCCTTAATGCAAAATTGTCTTCCTGGTTCATTAAATTGAATTTACAAACAGCATTTTTCCTACTCGATTGTTTGTGATGGAGATAAACGTTGCAACTGAGGTTTTTCCTGTTGAAAGCCAGGGAGCCTGCTGCTCTCTGCCCTGCTCTCTCCTGTTCTTCCTGCTTTGTCTGCTCCTATGGCCATCCTATCTTTGCTTCCAGTGAAATGATGCATGCATTACTGGGAGATAATGCCAGATAAATTCATACTGTACTGAAAGCAATACCACAACAGATTCATCACTTATCAGAGACTGGTGGCTGCTTCTCTGAAAAGTTCCCTGGGGAGAGATTTTTCCCTATGGCTTTCAAATTACCATCTTTACCTTTCTGAATCATGAGTCTTCAGAAATGGTTTAAATCAATGAAATAAAAAGGGCAGACGTTTAATGGTATTTAGATGAGTTTTAAAAATCTCTTCAGGCATTACAAAATGATGCGTTAGCTTCCTGCTTCAAAAGCTGACTCTTGGTTCCGTTCCATTACTACCCACTGCTTACAAATAATATGTATTTCTCAGATAATAGTTATTTAGCAGAAACTCTATTTAAAACAGAACCATCTTTTAATTTGTTTTTTTATGAAAATAATTGGAGTGGGGGAGGCTGTCAAAGCCTATTACAGTGACTCTTCACGCCAGTGTAGTTCAGGCTGCGTCAGCCCTTGAGTTATAGATGGAGCTTGTTTTTCACAGTTTTCCTACCTGGCAGCAAATATCACTGTGGGCTGCACTGTGGTAGGTGAGTAATCAGAGGCCTATTTTGTGCCTTAATGAAGAGTTTAAAAAATAATACCGATCTTTGATGTGTTTAGAGTTTAGTAACGTAAACTTTATAGTTAGAAGGTTTTTCTTTCCTTTTAACTCTTTTGACAGTTTTCTCAATTCAGCCATTTTTAATCTGTTTGTTAGCACTTACAATGACTTCTGCAGAAAATTTAGTAAGTGATGACAGCCTTCTACCTACATTTGCTTACCTCTTCTGCGGACATCCACATGAGCACCCCAAAGGCCTGTCCCTTGAGGGTTAGGGGTGGGAGCCCTAGAGGTCTAGGGCAATTCTTGAGCCTCCTTGTGTCTCAGTTCCTTGAATAAAACAAAAATGGGATAATAACAGTACTGATTTCTTGGTGGTTTTAAAGATTATAAGAGCTGATCTCTGTCATTGTTTCACATAAGCAATTGCTTAATACATGTAAGCTGTGACTGCTGTTTTATTTAAATTAATCTTTTTTCTTGAGAACTCCTCCAGCTGAGTATGCTTTAATTTGTCTCAAAGTCTGCACATCGGAGGTATTAGGCACCTTGGATGTTGGCATCCTTTGAATGGCACCAACGAAATATACCATTTGCCCTAAGTTTATCTTTATTCTGGAATTTCTCTTGTAGGTAAGCTGGGAAGTTAGTAGTGTCAATCTCCAGTCTTGCAGAACCTGGAGTTTGTAATTTCTCCTTAACAGTAACACTCCATTACCGTTTTGCTTTATATTTCTTTTCTATTTATAAAACCATGAGTTTCACATAAGCAATTGCTTAATACATGTAAGCTGTGACTGCTGAAATAACGATCTAAGAAATACTTCCAGAGACATACAAAAGTATGTAGTTAAAAATAACTATCGTACATGTTCAATTTTGAAACATTAGCGTGCAACTAAAGAAATCTCTTAACTTTTTAAATAAAACATTTTTAAAAGTATGAAAATAAACAGTAAATGAATTAGGTTTTCTTATTTACTTACATAAAGTGAAGCATGCATTCCAACATGGTGGGCAATTAGACCCTTTGTCTCTTTTAAGTAGACCACCAGGATAGTACTTAAGCTGCTTTCAAGCATGTGGCATCCAGCCCAGAACTGAATACTTCATGCAATGTAATTAATAATAAATAACAGTCAACATTTAATGAGCACTTGATTTTTCTTAACACGCTGGAAACTTCACGTATATTATTTTGTATAATACCCATAAAAATACGTACTCCCTAAGTACTGCTGCTGCTCCTGTCCTGCAGGGGAAGACCCCAAAGTTAAACAGCTACCCAGCCAGTAAGAGCCAGTGGTAGTGCTATTCCAGGTCTTCCCATCTCCGCACCCCTCTTCACCATTATGAATCCTCTGATAAAACTATAGATTACTCTGAGCGTAGCTGCTGGTATCTCTCTCCCCGGACCTGAAGAAATGAAACAAGGGGTTCTCTGGTCAGGTTGAGTCCATTTCTGAGTCATAGCCAAAGGACCTCTAGTGCCTTTCAGAGCTTGGGAAGCCTTGCATCTCTTGGATATTGGACAGGAACCAGAGTTGTTAACACAGCAAACCCTTTGCAAGCAAAAGTAATTGCGTCAGCCAGTTACATGCTACTAGCTGGAGCAGAAGTCCCATCTCCAAAGTTCTTGTGTCTAAGTATTCGTAAGGCATGGAGTTCCAGATGCAGGTGTGCAGTGAACAAGCCTGAATTCTAAGTTGTTCCTTCTTGCCATCTTAGATGTAGGATTTCCCCTTGGGCTCACTGGAGTACAGAGTATATTAATTTCTTTCTTTTTTGTGATGGAGAAATTATTTTTTTTTTTTACTTTAGCTTAGTAGTCTTTTCTAATTGCAATACTTTTCTTAAGCCTTGTTTTTTCATTTTTAAATTTAGAAATGGCCCAGTTGGGGAACTATGACAGTGGAACAGCAGAAACACCAGAAACAGACGAGTCAGTGAGTGTAAGTATCTTTTTGGTAAAAAATACAATATTGGTTTTTTCTGTTTATTAGCTTCAGGAGTTTTGTTTTTTTTTTTCTGCACTAATTACTTTATTCGACAAATATTTATTATGCTTTTTGTGCAAGAAACTGCCAGGCACTAGGCATGCAATTTTAGTGCCTCCCTCAAAGAGAAACAGAAATTTACTACAAGAATTCATAACAAAGAATAGTAACAAGGAACATGAGGAGGATCTACAAAGAAACAAGACCATGTGCTGCTAAAACACATCATGAAGAGATTTCTGTTAGTCTGGTAGTCCCGAAAGGTGTTGCGAGGAGCTGGCACTTGAGAGAAATTACTGGGGTAGAAAGCAGGGCACATTCCAGGCCCAGTGCTTCTGACTGCTAAGAGGAAGGGAGACCGTGGAGAAAGAAGAGCTTGAGCCTAAGCTGGATCCGCAGGTCCCTGCGCTTAGGTGGTTTGTTTTGTTTTGTTCTTCTAAGAGCAACAAGAAGCAACTGAGCTTCACAGAAGTACATGTAGATGGGCGCCAACGAGGTAAACAAGGGGACGACAGGGTCAGTCATGGCTTAAAGCAAAGCAGGTGGGGTGCAGGAAGTGGACAGGTATCCCTGGAAGGCAGTGAAGTGGCAGCTGCACTGGTGCCGTGGCTGGGACCATTCTCCTAAATACTAACCCCCAGCAGAGAAGCCAAGACGGGCAGGCTGAGGTGACAAGGCAGGCACTGGCTGTTTACCGTGGTGGCTGGGTGTCCAAACTATGGATTCAGATTATCTGAATTTGAAAACTGGCTGTACCTCTTACTAGATCTGGAGAATAGGGGAGATACCCTATGTTTTAGTTCCCCCTCTATAAAATAGATATACTATACATAATTAATGAGATAGTCTATATAAAATCACTAGGGAATGTGAATAACAGTTGTTTTATTAAGTTTACTACTGTCATAATTTTGAATATGTTGAGCCTGAAGTTCCCTTGAAACATGCTGAGAGAGTTATCAAACTAGCAACTGCATATTTGCTGTCTTCTGACACAGAGGGGGTTTTTCTGGTGACGATCGGACTGCTGTAGGTGTCTTCTGTGAACAGAAAGGAAACCACTAGGTAGAGAATTGCTCGTGGGCCGGGGGCCTTGAGCATGGCCCTGCAGTCCAAAGCCATGGAGGAACAGTCCTGGTGAGCATGGCTGCGCATGCAAGTGGTTCTGGTCCTCAACTGGTTGCTGTGATGAAGCTGTGGAATGATGACTGAATTGAGGTTCTGCGTTTAGAGGTCAAGGGGAAGAGAGGAGAGATGTGACTGCTAGAGTTGACTGGGTCACATAGCCCTGAGGCCCACGTTGGTTGTGTCACCTCTGCAGACTTTGCAGTCACCCAAAATGGTAAGGGATGCCAGGCAGAGGCCAGTAGGAAGGTGGTGCCAAGCCTGCCACTGACACATGAGTTGACAGCCTCAGGGACTACTGTAGGGAGTAGGGAGTCATGGGATTCTTGCAGCGTAGTGGGCTGGGACACTGGACTCTGCACAGGGCAACAGAGGGGCTATTAACCCCTGTCACTGCTGAGGTAAATGAGGCATGAGATGATTTTTATTAAGAGCACTGTGTTTATTCTTGTCCTTTGAGCTGAGCTTCTTAGAGACCATTATTTAAAATGTCAATATGAAAGCACACCAAGGCTTTTGGTATGGAAGCAAAGAAAGGCAGGCATCCTGCATCAGGGTGCCCCTCTGCAGCCCGCTCTTTCTTCCTAGCATGGCTTACTGCAGAAAGGAAGTAGACATGCCCTGAGCCAAGGTGGAGAGACCACATCTTCCACCAGCCCTGCCAACAGCCCCTCCAGCCCATTGTCCTTAGGCTGACTGAAACCAGAGGAGAGATTGACCTTTGGGACTTAAATCACAGAGTGTTCAGAGGCTAGGACGAGATGCACTGGAATGATGGACCAAGGGAAAATAAAATGAGGAATTGGCAAAGATCTTAGTGCATTGAACCCTTGGAAACACAGGTTGCTTAGCTGCAGGAGCTCAGCACTGCTGTGGTGACCGAGCTCTGAAGCTGTCCATGCTCTCTTGAGCAGAATACTCCACATCAGCATGTTCATTATAGAATTCAAGAATTGTCTTTTTTTGCCATTCATATAGTTTTCTCAATTTCTGAACTTTTTTATATTTTGTTCCCAAGAGCTCTAATGCTTCCCTGAAGCTTCGAAGGAAACCTCGAGAAAGTGATTTTGAAACAATTAAGTTGATTAGCAATGGAGCCTATGGGTGAGTAATTCAAGAAAAGCTCTTATATTTTAACATGTCTAGTAATATATTCATTCTTTATGGGTTTTATTTTTTTAGCTTTTTCATTTTTTATGTTTATTTCATGCCAAATAGACATTATGTAAGAACTTTCCAGACCTCTGCCCTTTTCTTGGTGTGTGTAACATGCTGCCAAAATGTTTATTCTTAAGTACTCCAGTAGGAAATACAGCAAGGAACCTACGGGTTGTCTCAGAAGGCTGGAGAGAAAGATTGTATAAAGTAAAAGAAAAATGTTACATATTCCTGTTTCTATTCCTTTATTCTTCCCTACTGGGTTCCCAAGTGCCTGACTTCTGGTATGTATGTGTCTGTGTGCAATTTTATATCGCACCTACACATACACAAACCCACATGCATTTACTGTTAACCTGTACTTCCTATCTGACCTGTAAGCAACCTTGCAAAAAAGAGACAGAAAGCCTTTTACATAAGACTGTTTGAACTTTGACAGCTATATATTTATTTTTTGTTAGTCCTTATATTAAAATAGGATTTTAAAAATTGAGCCCTATCCTATAATGTAGAACTCTTTTATCCATTTTGTTTTTCTTTAAGCTAGAAATTCATTCTCTAGATTTGTGTACATGCACTACAGGATTTGCTTTCAAATACCACCTTAATTTAGGGTTAGGAAGCACTACTTTCCTTTTTCATTATACTTTTTACATACAATATACAAAATATTTGTTTCAAGAAAGGTTTTATTGGCATAATTTTATATATTTGTGAGGTACACTGTTATGCTTCAGTGCGTTCATAATAAAATCAGAGAAATTAATAGGTCCATCTCTTTCAACATTGATTATTAGTGTTGGGAGCCTTTGAACTCCTGTCGTCTCGTTCCTGGCTCTACTTCTATAGACACGCAGTTCCCCTTCCCCAGGAACAGGGTCAGCAGCCACTAGAGTCTTCTGAGTTATTAATAAATAGTTCAGAAGGGTAATTAGTGTGCAAACTATGGCCAATCCATTTTAGGCAGCCCAAGAATTTCAGTTTAAATATTAATCCCAATTCCATCTGTAAATGGAGAGCAATAAATAACCCCAGAGACATTTATTGCCATTTATCACACATATGAGCAGATGAGATAAAAGTAGTTTTTGTTATGCCACAAGAGATATTTCTATTTTTTCACCCCTAGTATTTTCCATACCATTAACCTAGTGAAGAACTTAAATATTTGTGAGTCCTTTCTATGCTTCACTGATGTGTTTCCAGAATTATGTCAAATGGTGTATTTCTTGATATGGCCCATAAATGCTTTCTGATGTTACAGTTCTGTAGTGTTTTATTCCCTTTTAGGACCTCATTGAAACCTTTGTACCTAGTAATACTGTCCTAGCATGCTATTGTCTGTGGTTTCTGTTTGCTTTTTTTAGTTCCCTCTGTTGGAGATGGCCTAGGATTTATTAGGAAAAAGTCTGCAAATTCATTTAACGAGCATATGGGTTTAACAGTGCTAAATTCTAATGGCAGTGGGATTCTAGCAAAACAGTATCTAGAAGTCCCACTTTGGTAAATCTTGGGCATATATCTTAGCAGTATTTGGAGTTCTAATTGGTTGAGTAAACTCATTTGTAGTGCAATTAAACCACTGTATAGTAGATGAGGTATATCACACTTCGGGGAATGGTTGGGAATATACAAGAAGTTAAACAAGCTGTGAATCCGTAAACACCCAGGATGCAGGCCAAGTCATTAATGGGCTCACGAGCTGCCTGTTGGAGGCTCTGCTGAGAAGCCAAAAGGAGCCTTTTCCCTAGCTTGCTCATCTCCTATTTAATCTCGCATTACATTTCTGACAGATCCTCTCTATGTTGTAATTATTTTTAATTTGAAATTTGAATGGCGCTTCCTCTTACCACGTCACCTAGACTGATGTAAACTGGATGAACAGATGGATACCAGGAAAGCTGGATGAACAAGAGGCTCCTGCGGGCTATCTGCGATATCGGCATAATAGGGTTTCTCCCCTCAGGCTGGTGGCAGAAGGAGACACCAAGTCCACAGCTTTTCTACATGACTGTCTCCAGAACTAACCCTCTCTTCCTTAGTCAGGGCCTCCTGTCTTGCTAAAATAGAAGGAACCATTTTCTCGTTGGACTTGGTGACCATTCATGCAGTAATGCCGCTGGGATGAACATCTGATTCCGTTCTCTGTGGCCCACGTTTCAGCTCCCTGGCTGGAAGTGAAGTATCACTTCATGCCAAGCGAGCCCTCCATAGAAGGCTGCCTCCATATGCCAGGAACTCTGCTAGTGTAGCTGTGTGCTGTTCTCACAGAAGCCTGGTGACAGTGGAGTCTTCTCACCTGCATGCAGGGAAGGAGGTGTTCAAAGTCAGAGTCACTCTCTTCTCTCAGTAGTATCTTCTAGTTAAAGCTTTTAGCCATCTTAATTGAAGTATAACAATCCTACCTCTTCTATTGAGCACAGCCTGGATTTTTAAATTACAACTTCAAACATTTTCAAAAGAGAAAGAATCAAATTGACTCAAAAGTAAAAACTCTAAGTGCACATGGTACAACAGTTCTCCCTTTGCGTTTCTTTGTAACCTCGATGCACATGAGTCTCATGTGGGTCAAGGGCCAGGGAGTTTGTTACAGAGCCTGCTGTAGAAGTTGAGACACACTCCTCTCCACACACACACACACACACACACCCCACCTCCTCTCCCCTTTGCTTCCCTCTCACACATACGCCCTGGCCCTCAGGCCCTTCGCGTTCTCAGTGCAGACATTGTTTTATACACACTACACATTCCTGCTCCCAGTAGAGCTGATTGTTCAGCCCTGGGTGCTGTCACCTGGTGAGTTCATTTCGCCCCGGTGCCCCTACCTTGGCCTTGCATGGGAAGCTCCCAGAGAATACAGCCCCTGGTGGCCTTCTCCTATGTCACTTTCCACCTTTGGATTTCCCTGTTGTTCAAGGAGGTTAGTGGAAGAAGAGACGGAGGCAGCCTTTTCACAGCAACCCTTAAGCTCAAAAGCAAAGAACTGGGAGGCCAGGCCAGCCCCATGCAGTGGTAGGACACCGAGCTATTTATTGCACAGCAGCTACTGTCTGTCTGTTTGCTCTTACTCCCTTTGCCTTTCTCAGAGTCTCTTGGTCTCCACTGATTATGGAGGTCTAGGACAGTGACTTACGGAAATGGAGGAAAGGCGAGTGGGAATGGGAAGCACAAGAATTATTCAGTGCCTCTTGTTCTTGTACAGTTTTGCAGAACAGTTATTTATGTAAGAAACGGTGAGGCTTGATTGAAAATCAGAATGGCAGCCTTGTGATAGTCTAGACGTGAAATTCAGAACACGCATCTAAGGGTCCTCAGTACTAGACCTAAAAGTCAATTGACAGAAGTCAGAAAGCAAGCTTCAGTCTGGTTGACTCTTAGGAACAGGCAAGCCATTATAGAAAGATGCTGCCATTTTCTTTTCAACACCATGAATTCTTAAAAAAAAAAAACAAAAAAACAATTGCTTATTTCCTTCTAATGAAAATTGTGTTGACCAATGCCTGTCTTATATTTAAGAGATGCAAAGCTACTTTTTGTGTTCCTTTGTGATCTGTGTTGACATCCTGCTGTGGTCAGAAGTAATTTAAATTATCTGTGGACTTCGGATTTTATCCAATCAGCATAAAAAGGGAAATATAGTAAAAGCCTTTAATCTGACACAGAAAGAACTACTAGTTAGTTAATTTAAAAAATAAAGTTTGTAGTCATTTAAAAATATATTCTTGAACAGTTTAACCTAAACACAAACATAAAAATTTACTGGTTTGGGTATATAAAACCATTCAAGGCAGCCAGTATAAACCGTAGTTATAATACATTATTTATTTTCAGTTTCAACCTCTTTAAAGCTGAAGTACTTGAAGTAATTTGAATGTAGTAATCTACATTGCTGTTTTTTCTTTTTCTTTCATTGTTTGGAAAGTTCACCCATATTAAATCAGAAAAGGAATTTTTTTTTTAATGTATTTTTGACAGGGCCTACAGGGTCTCACTACACAGATCAGACTTTGAGTGATTGTCCTGTTTTCAGCCTCCCAAATGCTGGGATTACAGGCATGTGCCACCATGCCCAGTCTCAATCACCGTCTCAGCACACCCCAAGGGCAGGGCCAGCATGACATGCCAGGTATTGAACCCCAGTCCCTGTGCCTGCCTAAGCAGGTGCTTTAGTCTGCTGAGCTATCTGACCAGCCCCAGAAAAGAAATTTTATTTAGTAATTTATATCTATCAAAACTTTCAAAGGGCCAGCCAAATAGCTCAGCAGATTAAAGTGCCTGAAAGCAGGCTCAGGGGCCAGGGGTTCGATCTCCAGGCCTGCCATGCTGGTTCCACCCCTGGGACCCACTGTAACAGCACTTGAGACTAGGGGTGGTGGCACACACCTGTAATCCCAGCTCTTGGGAAACAGAGGCTGTAAACAGGCGGATCACTAGGAGTCTGATCTAGTAGTGAGACCCTGAACACTCTATGTAAATCCTTCCCTAAAATACAAAAAAAAAAAAAAAAAAAAAAAAAAAAAAAAAAAAAAAACACCTTTCTAGAACATTCCCATAGGGGATTTATCACTCATAGAGCTTCTCGTGTCCACACTCATATTTCATTGGTTTCAATATTTATTTAAGTTGGTTAATTTTCTTATCAAATTCAGTCAGGAGAAGTATAAGAATACACCCAGCTATGGGAATCCTGGCATTCAGGCACTCTGCAGAGAGCCGCTGGCCATGCTCAAAGTGCTGGGTGCCAACTCTCTGACTCTCACGTTGTTGGATTTTATAGTGGAAGGGCACCAACAGGGCATCCAGTGAGTTGGTGATTAAGAAAGCTCCTGAGTGTGTAGTGAATGAAGAACTTAAAAGACAAAGAAATGGGGGTGGGGGGAGTACAGCCAAAATTTAAAAAAAAAATGTTTCAACAGAGATAGACATGCGTAATTTTTGTGATCAAAGGCAAAAGGCAAATACAAGAAAACGATTACAAAAGTAATTCCTAGTGGAATAATTAAAGAGAAAAAAATGTTACTTCTGATTAAACCACATTGACTATATTGGGATGCACAGCACTGGGTCCCCTCTTGGAGGAGCCCCTCCAAGACATTGTCCTTGTCACTCATCTTTTCCCTATGAGGTTGAGGACGACTTCCTCCAATTACTTTCTCCACATTGTCCTGCAGGTGGCCTCAGGGAGGCCAGTGCCTTGCTGTAGAGAGGGTCTGGGAAAGGCCGTGGGGAGAAAGGAGTCTGTCCTGCTCTGTTCACTTTACACAGTGCAGTTGCCTGACACTGTGGCCCTGGGCTTGGAGGAGCAGAAGTGCAGCTATGTGTGAAAGCCCTCTTTTTATAGGAAAATGCATTTTCTTTTGTAACAAGCATGGGAGTAAAATGCTGAAGTCCATAGTGAGGAAATGTGCTTCTCTTTGTTGCGGAACAGCCGCATGTAGCCTCTTATTTCTCATTTATCTGGAAAGTCCATAGGAAGTAAATTACTTTCCATTGGAAACAAGATACTTTAAGAAGCTCTGGTCCTTTTTGCAGATCCCGAGGGTATCATTTAGGAAATTATTGCTTTAGTCAGTCAAGGAAAAGTGCCTAACATATGTCTAATGCTAGCAAGGATCTAGCTTGTGATCTGTATGTAATTTTGTTAATTCTTCCCAGTTCAGATTTATATATTGGATTTGGTTTTGTTTGTGGAAAAACTGAAAACATCAGCTAGATCTTGGACAAGAGTTGACCTTGGGGACTCTTTATCTGTTTGCTGCATCTGAGAAGATGAGTTTGACGCCTCATGTATGACCTTTATTGAAAAGCTTTAAAAAAAAAAAGTCAATGTAGCCAAAAGACTTTGGCCTTGGAAAGAACTGCTTCTAGTTGCCAGCATAGCTTGTAGGAGCTGAACTCCAGCCGCCTTCCAAACTTAACAGAAACAGATGAGACCTGGTTTGCTGTATCCCCCAAACATCCTTACTTCTCTCTTCCTATGAACCCCCATACTTGTGCTTCTTTTCAGGGCAGTCTATTTTGTTCGGCATAAGGAGTCGAGGCAGAGGTTTGCCATGAAGAAGATTAATAAACAGAACCTAATCCTTCGAAACCAAATCCAGCAGGCATTTGTGGAACGGGATATTCTGACTTTCGCAGAAAACCCCTTTGTCGTCAGCATGTATTGCTCCTTTGAAACAAGGCGCCATTTGTGCATGGTCATGGAATACGTGGAAGGTAAATCAGCTACTGTCCCAGAACGCAACCCCTTATGCAGCGACTCCTCATGGTTTGTGTCCTTGAAACTGTCTGAGTTTATGCCACCTAAATGGCTGTATCCACACAGGACCTGGAGCCAGGCAATGAGATGGCTGTAGTCCCAGTCATTATCTTCTGATAATTGCTTATAAAGTGCCTACTCTACTGTAACAAAGGGAAAATTAGTGCTATTTAGGAAAAGGTTGTTTTCCTTTTTTTAAAATAGCTTTTAATCCTAACTACTTCCCTTTAGTTGGTCATTAAAGTTGGAATATAGGTGATGTAATGTTTCTTTCTTATTTTATCACATAGCATAAAAGCATTCATTGCTTTGGGTCTTCTTGAATTAAAAATATGTTCTTTTTAGTCTAGACTACAGAATTTAAAATGTGTTAGGGAAAAGGAAAGACTTTTCAAAACCCTACAGCCAAGTGTGTTTGATTTTAACTTTTTTATTTGTTAAAAAAATGGTTTTTGTAGTCTACTTTTTTAAATGTTCTAAGTAATCTTATTTCTATCTTTTTTCCTTTAAATTTTTAAGACTTTAGAATGGACAGGACTTGTTGACATAAAGTTAATGTAGTGAATAGAGCAGCAGAGGCTAAAATAATTTTCAGAGCATCTAGTTTAAGCTCTTGTCATTGTTTGAACAGAATCCCAAAACAGGAGACTCATATGTACAGTAGATTTAGTGAAATCTCCTGTATTCGGCAGATAAGTAAACTAAAGTCCAAGAAGGACTTACTGTCTATTGCGAGGCAGATTGAAGACATAGCATAGTTTGCCTGATTTCCACTCAGCACTGTGGCCATCCCACAAGTACTTTATTTTTTTAACCATCACTGTGGTACTTCAGTCCAGGTAGCCTAATTGCAAAGTCCTTGTTTTATACTGATACATCTTTAGTTGTTAATTTTTTAGCTCAATTCCTTTTAAATTTACGTAGTACTGTATATACTAAAATTATGTGAGTAGTTCCTCAAAATACAGTCCTGCTTCAGAGCCAAACCTGCTCTGTTAGGAATACTGCATGTTAAGTTCATTGTCTCCATTCTGTGTCTTAATTAGAAACATGAGTCCATTAATCCTAGTCGACGTGATTGCTATGCAATCTTTTCCTCTGTTTGACAGGGGGAGACTGTGCTACCTTAATGAAGAACATGGGTCCTCTTCCTGTCGATATGGCCCGAATGTATTTTGCTGAGACAGTCTTGGCCTTGGAATATCTGCATAATTATGGAATTGTACACAGGGATTTGAAACCAGACAAGTATGTACTGTGCTGAAACATATGTCTTCTTTTACATGAATCCTAAGCTTTCTTATGTCTAGAAAACATTTTCTTTCACTGCTACTTGCACATTTAAAAATTCTTCCATGTCTACAGTAAGTTTTTTAAAGTATATGTGCTAATTTTTAGACAATTCTCTAAAGATTATAATTCTTATAATTCATCAGGATAAGCTGACTCGAAAGCCAAAATTACGTTAGTTTTAATTGTTCAGGATATGAACTTTTGAAGAGCAGCATAGAATCCCACAAGTTATTTTCTGGATAGTTTCTACATTTGATGCCATACTCAGATAATCCTTCCCTATTCCAAAATAATATGCTTGATATTATATTCTATTTTATTCACACTGTTTATTAATTTTTAATTTATGTGAAGTTCATTTTGGTGTCTGAGATACAGATGGAATCTTTTCTCCCCCAAATGACTAGCTGTTCATCTTGACACCATTTATTAAATATTTCATGCCTTCTCCACTAATGGGAACATCTTTAAAAACATTACATGTTAATATGTAAGGAGTTTAAGCATGTTAAAATTTTTATGATAAAACTGACTCATGTTCATTCCTGAAAATTTGGAAAGTACAAGAGAAGAGAAATAAAAAAATTTCATCCATAATATTACCAAAGACAGCTATTAGAAATTTAGGATATTTCCTTCCAGTGGATTTTAAAAATCCTTATATTCATTTAGTGTTTTAGTTGATATGAGACCATATATACTATTTAATTTTTTTACTTAAAATGAAACATTCTAAATATTCACATGCAAATTATTTGCATGTATAAGAAATACAGGTTTTGGTCTGAGAAATGTAAATTAGAGCTGGAAGTTGAAATCTGAAACAATACATTTTTCTGTCCAAGTTCTTTATCTGTGTCTCATTTGAATCACAGATGGGTTGCCTGTCTTAATCTGTAATGTATGACCAGGGAATTCTGGTGGCCCTTTCTCTTCTGTTTTCGTCTTCTGCCAGTGGAAAGAAGGGCAAGTTGCACCCTTGAATTTCTCCAAGAGCTTTGGAGTGTTACAAGAAATGATACTGAGGCTGTTCCAACACCTTGTCTTTGGCCCTCTCTGGAATTACACTCAGCCACCAGAGTGACATGTCTCTATAACTTCGTCATTTTCCAGGCTGGCTTTTGTAAAACAGAAAAGTGGATAGATTTAACAGTTTTACAAGTTGATGAGGAGAGGGGGAAATCTTAAAAACAAACAAACAAAAGTGATTGTTGTCCTCTATGTTCTTTTGCTCCACAGCTTGTTGGTCACCTCCATGGGGCACATAAAACTGACAGATTTTGGATTATCTAAGGTGGGACTAATGAGCATGACCACCAATCTGTATGAGGGGCATATTGAGAAGGATGCCCGAGAGTTCCTGGATAAACAGGTAAGCTGGTATGCTGTAGCGCTCTGTGGAGAATTACAAAGTACAGTGTTGACGGTGAAGTTCAAAATCCACTTGCCTCAGCCATCTCCACACTAGGGCTGGAGGTT
This sequence comes from Octodon degus, assembly GCF_000260255.1. Classification (NCBI taxonomy): domain Eukaryota; kingdom Metazoa; phylum Chordata; class Mammalia; order Rodentia; family Octodontidae; genus Octodon; species Octodon degus. Next base: position 25,754,161 of record NW_004524577.1, on the reverse strand, counting down.
TAGATGTCTGTATAAGCCTTACATTTAATAAAGTGCAAATTGCTCCCATTTGTCTCCAGGAGCCTCTTTGAACTGTCCGCTCCCTCCACATTCTTCCCCCAGAATTATGGTCTATTAGCAAGACGAACGATCTAATTGCCCACAAGTGAGAGTGTGAGCGAGACAAATGGAAAACTGTTTTTGTAAGGAATTCAGGAGTCTCAGTAGAGTACTCAGGAAACTCATGATGCATTGTACAATCACGGATGCTAAAATCTGAGCCATGGCCCATTTCCCTTTAAGCATGCCTCATTACCATGCACCCGCAATCTGTTCATCGTACAGTTACTTAAGGTAAACACATCTCAACTGTCATCATTTTATGAAATAACCGGGATGTGAATCCATTTGGTCATATTAATAATAAAACTCTCTGATGGTGACAGATAAAAAATGCATTATTATTTTAAGTATGAGGATTATACATGTTTTAGTATTTAAAATAAGTCAAACTACAAAACAGGGTTAGATTCTCACTTGAAACTAGACATTACCATAACACTCAAGCAAAAGTTTAGACTCCCCTTGTTTAGTATTATAGTGTTAATTTGCCTTGGTCTTGCAGACGTGTGTCATTACTGTCCTTAAGGTCTTTGTATGGGTCTATGTGGTTGAGCAGGTGCAGTTGAGGTGAAATCCTTGTGTCTTTGTCTTGCTCATTGTAACTCACGTCTAACAGTGCACTTCTCCTGATACTGCAATCCTATTGCAGGTCTGTGGCACCCCTGAATACATTGCCCCAGAAGTGATCCTGAGACAGGGGTACGGGAAGCCCGTGGACTGGTGGGCCATGGGGATCATCCTCTATGAATTTCTGGTTGGATGTGTGCCATTCTTTGGGGACACTCCTGAAGAGCTATTCGGACAAGTCATCAGTGGTAAATATCATCAGGCGTTACTATTAAGCCACTCCTGGGAAACAGCTATTTAATGTCAATCTGATGGGTGTCACAGTTTCACTACTAAAATTTTAACCTTTATCAAACCATCAAGCCAGTATTTTAAAAGAATTCACTCATTGTAGCACATAACTGACTTTCACAGTCTCAAGAGAGCTATGTGTGTTGAAAATTGATCTGACAAAGTTTTGTTAACATGGAATTTGGAAGTATGCTAGCGATGTTATTCAACTTTTATTGTGTGCTTTTTTGTAAAAGAAATTAGTGTGGGATTTCCAAGTGATTTAATTGTCGTCCAGTTTTTCTTTTCCATAATAGAAAAGTTGCACCAGGGAAGAAAAGGTTAATGTGAGTAACATTTACATAAATGGGAAAAAATAGCTAATGGCACAATGAAGAAATTAACAAAAATGTAATAAACCCTAAAACAAATGTCTACCAAATAATAAATAATGAGAATGGGAAGGAAGCAAAATTGAATCCACAGATTGTTAATGATTTCATTGGTAGTTGTTATGGTGTAATGTTATTTCTGTAGCAGCTGTTCATCTTTCATTTAAAATTCAATAACCTTTAGATCTTACCCTGCAAGCTGACCCTGACTATTGTTATGCGGCTTGTGGCAAAGCTAAATGATAATTAAATGGGATCTCCCACTACCTACCTGCCGATGGTGTAAATGTCCCTGAGGCGTAGATATGGAGACCTCTCTTCCAGAAAGTCAGGCGACCGTGACAGCTCCATCAAACACTCCTGGTCTGTTCCGGACTGTGCTCGCACAGGCCAGCAATGCAAATACGGAAAACTTCACCTTGCTTAGGAGGAGCCTCTTAATCACAGCCTTATTTTCTAACATTGACTTCGCATGCCAGACATATTTGTAAACTTTAACAAAGTAGATTTGTGAATTGCCTGCAGTGTATAACTCCTGTACACAATATCGGAGCTGTTTATGGATTTATAACTAGGCTATTTTCTGACATACCAAGGCCTGAGTGGCAAGGGGAATCAACTGTTTAATTAACACAAGCAGCAAATGCTGGCTTTGTTCTCCATGCCTTACGGCTCAGTTGCATATTCATGTTTTATTTTCAAAATCAGATTTAAACGGCAGCCGAGGAAGCTAGCGGCAGCCATCTACAGAAATAACTCATGTTTTTATTGCATTTCCATACGCGCAAGCACACACACCTATCTTCAGGCAAACTCCTTGAGAGCGAGAACACATTCTGATATTTCTGACACATTTTAAATACTCCCGTTACTGTGATCACTTGGGGTAGTTCTCTTTATTCTTCAGTCTTCGCATTTTGAGGTCTCCTTTGTCTCTTAGAAACATTTTTGTAAAGAACTTTTTACTTCTTGGCTCTAAAGAACTGTGTGATCCTGGCCAAATTCTCAGTTAAGGACAGGAGGAGAAAATCTTACTCTGACAAGCTCTCCAGGAGTGGGCCTGCAATGCAGGTGTTTAGAGCTCCTGTCATATGAAGGCCTCTTAATAACCAGAAGGGGCAACTTGTTGGGAGCCAATTCTGGCAAAGAAGTAGGAATCCAAAAGGCAGATGAGTGGCGTCTGCCTGTTGCAGTCTTGTGCAGCCTGTGGGAGCCTGTGCTACTTATGTCGTGTAAAATGATGCTGCTGAAAGTCAACTGTGTATACGAGTCAGTTGGAGATCTTAAAATACAGATTCTGGTCCGACAGAATCTGTTTAGGATCCGTAAACTCTGCATTTCAAACAGACGCCCAGGTAATGTCCACACTGTAGACCTGGACTCCTCCTTGGGAAACTTGTAAAGGATTTTTCTTCTTTCCAGATGAAATCAACTGGCCTGAAAAGGATGAGGCCCCACCCCCCGACGCCCAGGATCTGATTACCGTGCTTCTCCGGCAGAATCCCCTGGAGAGGCTGGGAACAGGTTAGAGCACACGTGTTTTGATTTTACCAGTATGCAAGAAGTAATGTCTTCGTGCAGCAGTCCGAGGCTTTTGTATATGCAACATCTGTTGGTTGATGTGGGACGGGGCTATGGCATAGTATAGCAATGCTATTTGGGAATTTGTTGTCCTTTTCAGCAGTGTAGCTACTTCCAAAGGTTATTGTCTTTATGTCTTTGTTTTACAGAGCACAAATTCTTAATGCGTTTCAATAAACAAACCCTAAAGGCACATGCAAGTTTTCTGTCCTGAAAAACATGCATCTTAAATAATTTGAAACAGAATTAGATATGTAGAGCTTTTTTTGGGTTTTGTTTTTAGTATATGTTTCCAGGAGGACTTGGCCCAGCAGGCTGCTATCTTAGGTTTGGAAATGGGTTATCAGTACTCGAATTAATTACTGGAAATGAGTGCCTGGGGCCAAACCCTGCTGTCCTGTCATGGCTATCAGCACCAAGACACAAGAAAGAGAATTAAAAACCATTGCTTTTCAAGAAAAAAAAAATAGCAGAATTGTTTCTTGCTGATTATTTTTCCTGACTGTTCTGCTAGCAGTTTTAGGTTTCCGTTTCTTCCTTATAATCTGAGTAGCCAGACTTGAGAGATGCCACTACAGAGTCCCAGTTTGCCTGAATATCTACATTTGTCTGAAGGAGGCCAAAATATTAAATACGAATGCATATGATCTAGTCAATATCCATAATTGTCATTAGTGAAAATTGCTGGCTTGGTGTGTTATTGCATTCTACTCTTATTTTCTTAGACATATCAAAAAAGACTGATGAATTCCATTTTTTTCATGAAAAAGATATCATTTGTAATGGTTTCAAATATTTATATTATTCTCTACCTTCTCCAACAGATTCTTGTTAGAAGGATTTTTTTTTTTAACAAAACAAAAACAATGGGGGAAGGGGCTTCATTATCACTCATAGAAAGACATCAAATAGTACATCAGTGACTCACAGTTATAAACAGGAAAGCCCTGGCTTTTGAACTAATAGGTCTACAGCCATGCCGCCCTGAATGTGCCTGATCTTGTATGAACTAATGGAATTTGAAGTTAATGCCAAACATGGAATTATTTTTGATGCAAATGGTAAGGCTTATCCACAGCACTTCAGCGTTTCCCATGACGCTGAACCTTGTAAATAGCTGGGCGCTCACTGTTGCTTTCTTCACCTTCCCCTGAGGGACTTATTCTTGCTTACTTATGGAATGCTGCGTTGCTGGAGTTTGACTGTGCAGCGGTGCCGAACCCCTGGCACATGTGCAAAAGCAAGCTGTGTGCTGTTGAAATCTAAAACATTCTCCATCGCTACTGTGTTAGAGCAGGGGTCAGTAGGCTACAGCAGCCTGTGGGCCAATTTCAGCCCAGTGCCTGTTTTCGTAAATAAAGTTGTTGTGTACACACAAAATTTGTAGACTCTGGACTAAAGAATCTAAGAAAATGTAAAATCAGGGCTTAGCTGGGAAACATTTGTGAGCTGAGCCTCACACTAGATTCCTTGTGCATGTTTCAGTCTTTGACTTCAGGAGCCAGTCAAGGTGCAAGGCACAAACTCAGATCCCCACGTTTAAATCTGGACCCTTTGGGCATGAGCAGGTCATTTTCCTTCCCATTCCTCATTTCCTTGTCTGTGCGAAGGAGCGTTTAGAAACAGCACCCTCAGCTAATCGAGAGGCTACAAAGAGGTCATACAAGGGCAGCTCCCAGAGCGGGGCACGCCCCTGCTGGTGCCACTGTGAATTTTCTGCGGGTCAAGTCTCACGTTTTCCTTTTGGACGAATGAAACACAGCATGCAGCCCAGTATTTGCTGTTCCCTCCCACTTCCCACCCTATTTGCTTTTCCACCTGTCTGAAGGGATGAGCTAATTGGTTATTTCCCACCCTCTGGGGCCTGCAGTCAGATTTACTTTCTGGTTCAAGAGAGATAAGTAGATGTCAGAGAACTCGTGCAAGACTATGTATGGGGCAGAGTTTTACAGAGTGATTTTTGCTCACTTGAGCCACATACGAGAAGCAGTGACATTTTAAGTTTGCCCTGTGATCATACGAAGACCCATGTAGATGTCCCGTTCAGTGGACACAGAGGTCTGATTTAAAAGATATTGGAATGGGCACACCTCTTTCCTTCCTTTCCTTTTCTTTCTTTCTCTCTTTTTCTTTCTCTCTCTTTTTTTTTTTTTTTTTTTTTTTTTTTGGACCAGAAATCAACTGAAGACTTCACACTTGGCAGATAGACACTGTTACACTAAGCTGTACCCCCAGCCTGGGCACACCTTTTCTAAGGTGCCACTCAGCTGAACCCCCAGCATGGGTGCACCTTTTCTAAGGCAAGCCCAAAAGTCCTGAGCCCTTCAGTGTCTTAAGTGTCAGTTTAGAGATTTTCTTTTACCCTTTGAATTCTGCCCATCTCTCCTCTGAGAATGCTTGGATCCTTGAGGTGGTTTCGCTGACCAGGACATGGCCATGATGTCGGACGGCGCATCCATGTTTGTATGAATGACCCAGCTGCCGCAGGTCATTTCTCAGCCTATTCCTACTCACTGCTATTTTCAGTCTTTTCAGAACTTGCCAGCTTGGGGAGCAAATCCCCTAGCAGAAATCCAAAAGAGACATTTGAAAGGCCCTTCCTAAGCCTTGAGCTTTGTGCAGAAGTGATGACCAAACAGGCAGGTCCCCTGTAACAGGTCCCCATAGGGTCTGCAGAATGAGGATCCTGCAGCCCTGTGTGCTGCTTCCAGGGACAGCATTTTGTGTGAAATGCATATTTAGGGGGAAAATAATGCACCATGAAAATGTGCAAATGGACATTTGCCCAAGAGACCAGAGAGGCTGAGAAAAAGAGTGTGAAAAGCATAATGGGTTTTTAAGAAATTTCCATGAAAGGAGAGAAAACTCAAGGGAGAACGGTGGTGCCAAAACATAACTTGTCGTTCTCTTTGAACAATCCTCGCAGGCTCACAGAGCACTGAGCAGCAACTTGGAAGGCTGGCCTTCAGAGGTGTGGACGTGGAGCTGACCTGGGCACCGGTCTCCAGCCCTTGGTCTCAGTTTCCTAGTCTGTGAAATGGGCCTGGATTATCAGGCATGATGAAGTTGTCTAGTACCTCGATCCAGTCCATTATAGCAGCTTAAGAAATAGTTTCCTCTTTCTTCCTGAGGAATTCTTATAAAGCAGTATCATTACGTGAGTGATCTCCCTTTAGCTCCTGATGCCTTTACAGACAGGTTGATCCAGAAATCATTTCCCCCACCTTAGCCCTTTCATGCTTTTTCCCCTGCTTAAGTACAAAGGAAACAGAATTCAAGGATAGCAGACTTTTTCTCAGTGGTCTCAAGGGCCAAAGGATGAGAAATGTGAGCCAGTTCCTCTGTGGACTGTGACTCTCTGGGGGAAGCCATTTGTTATTGACCCCGGAGGAAGAAGTTCTAATCAGCGTAGGTCCCAGAAGGGGACAGGAGGGAGAGAAGGGCAGTGGCTGTAGACTGCAGGGGTTGAGTGAGCCCTCGGCCCTAGAGAAGCTGCGTTCTGGGCCAAGTTGAGCAGCTCAGAACACCAGCGCTGTGTCGCTACTGCCAAGGCCCCTGGGCAGCAGCTGGAGTGCTGGTCCTTTTGGGGCAGGTGCAGCACGGACAGTCTAGGAGTCCAGAGGTCTGTGTCCTGGGCCACACACCAGGCCTAGTTCTGTGGACTCCACTGTCGTCAGCACTGTCAGGGTTGGATAGGGAAATATGTAGGCCTGCTTAGCTTCTGCGACCTGCTTCACAGAGTAAAAGAGCACTAGAAGAAAATGGCCCTGCCAACTGTCGAGGAGGACAATGATTTGGGCCAGGGGAGATCCACGTGCATGGTGCCTGCAGGAGGAGATGTACCACCAGAGTGTGCCCTTCCTTGAACAGGAGCAGGACCATGGCGCAGAGGTTGGGCCTGGGTATTCTTAGGCAGACCTAGGTTAGCCCCTCTCATCCTCGTCCTTGGGGGATCTTCAGCCAGTGTGCTTCATTACTTTTCCTTAGCTTCTTCCATTTCCTAAGAATGAAATTGATAATTCCTACTTAGTGGGGTGATTTTTAATATTTCATTAAAAGAAAGAAGGTACCTAGAGCATCTGTTCTAACCATTGCCTCAGGTTGGCCCAGAAATCAGCTGCTCTTGCTGTGTTCTCAGTGTTTTACAAGAAACCTACAAAACACCTGCAGAGTCTTCGATAAAGGTTCTAGCCCAAGGCTTCTGACAGAACCCATCTCCCCTCTTCTGAGAGATTCCCTGGTTTGCTTCTCTCCCTGCGCTCCTTTGTTTTCAGGATAACAGTTTCCCTGGCTGGGTTTATAAACCAAAAGGGGGAACCGAGCCACCCATCCCACAGCCAAGACCCTCAGCCCATGTCGCACCTAGGGTGCATTTCCTGCTCTGTTCCTTTTGTACCCCACAAAGGACAGGATGAGCGGCCTGGAGAACAACTGCAAAAAAAAAAGTCATTTGCATTACACCTGGAGCTCTCCTGGAAGAGAGGCTGATTAGACCCGAATATTATTCTGTCGAGAAATCTCTCTTCATGGCCTTTCTGGATCAATTCTTTGTTATTTTTCTATCAATAGTGTGTGTGCTCATGGCAGGCGGGAGCCTGGTGCTCCTGCTGTGATTTTATGTGACGCTCACCTTGTTCTTTTCACATGGGGTACAGAGTTAATATTTTTGATGATGCCTCTGCTTCAGTAGTCCCTCTCTAAAGCCCATGAGCTTACCTTAAGGCATCTTGTATAATTGTACTACCATGCTGATTTGGCAAAAAGAAGGCTCAAACCCAGGAATTGTGATTGATTGTTATTGGATGCATTATAAATCTATCAAACAGGTTTGTCAGTTCCTTCCTCAAGACTGTAATTCACAGGACCTGATTTCTACCTATATGAATGAGTAATCCAATAAAAATTGAATGGTAAACATTATATAGTATTTTAGAAAAATTCATCATTATTAAGCTGACCTCTAGAGGAAATGTTGCTGTGAACACGTTTTGCTCCTTTTTAGAATTTTTCTGGGTTTGTAATGAGAGAGTCTGCTTTAGACCAACGTGCGCCATGTCCCCAGGTTCAGCATAATGTGATTTTAAGTGGCCGCATCATTAACCTTTGAAAAATGGAGGAAGTCATGGAAAAATTAACAAAGAAAAACTGTGCCATAGCAACTGCCGCTAGCAAAATCAGATCTCCTGCTGATAAATTAGGGGAAATTTTTTCCAGTTTTGGTTGTAGAATGAAAATGTATGGCTCCCACAATGAGGTCTTCATTTCCGTGCTGATGAGCTTTTCAGTTGTCCTAAAGCCCTGGTGTTTGCTCTGCGTGGAAGGCAGTTCACCACTTTGCTCTCTGTCTCCCTCGGCCCTCACAGGTGGTGCATTTGAAGTCAAACAGCATCGCTTCTTCCGTTCGTTAGACTGGAACAGTTTGCTGAGACAGAAGGCAGAATTTATTCCCCAACTGGAATCCGAGGATGACACAAGTTATTTTGATAGTATGTGCATTATCTGACATAAGACACTGTTTGGCCTTTACTTTGTGAAATATCATCTCAACTTCAGAGGCTTCTTCTAGTTGCCTCCCCTACAAGTTCTTAAACGAAATGTTGCTTTTGTGCAAAAACTTGCAATAAAAAATTACCTAAATTGAAAAGTGGTATTCCGAGTAATTGTGACCATTCTTAAACATTTCTGTGCAGCCCGGTCAGAGAAGTATCACCACATGGAAACTGAGGAGGAAGATGACACAAACGATGAAGACTTTAATGTGGAAATCAGGCAGTTTTCCTCATGCTCACATAGGTTTTCCAAGGTAAGTGGAGAGGGGCACAGATGGGCCTTTTTCTTGCGCTTCAGATTCCTTATGGTTTACGGAAAATCACCCCATCATCTAGATTTGTTGCTGAGGTCTACGGTACATGCGTAGCCATCTCTTCGTGATGGCTGTTCACACGAGAAGCTTGCCCACATGGCGCCCGCTCTAGCTGAGGGCCAGCCTGGCGCAGCCCTCTCCCCATCCTCAAGTGGCACAGTGAAGATGGTGAGACCCTTCTCCTGGGTACCACATGGCGTGCAGGCCAAGGAGAAGGCTCGTTCTGACATAAGCCGAGCTGACTGCGGGACAGCTCACTGTGCAAACAGAAACTCTTGTGGCCAGTAATAGAAATCATAATTTATACGGGAAAAGCAGCAGGAGGCCAAGCTAGAACTTCAGAAATGGTGGAGGATAGTAAAACTGATACATAAGATGTGTTTTACTGACAATGGTAGGATTAAACAACCACCATCACCAAAAAGGAAAATAGATAGTTTTGAGACAAGGTAGGGCCCTAGGAAAAGGCAGAAATAAACCTAGAGGGCACCCTACCTCCCATTTGCCACTTTTTGTTGCTATATATTTTCTGTTGCCATGGTATTTTTGCATGATTATTGTTTAGCTTTTCTATAGCAGTCTGTGATGCTAAAGTGCTCTGTAGCTTTTTGTAAGCAGTTACCTAGACTGTGTTGGAAATTGCCCAGTACTACCTCCTCTGTTTAGAAGAATGATACAGAGGCAGAGATTTCCTTCACAGAGGCTGGGAAGAACTCTGTCCCAAGTTGTGCTAACACTAAGAAGGGGCTACTGTTTCCTTCTTCTGTTTTTCCTGGCTCCTGTTGTTTAACCTGATCTTCCTTCTTAAGCCCAGTAGTCTGCAGAAGCTGGGGTGTGGGGGGAACTCCTGTGGGAGCCCATGCAGCTGAGTGGGGTGAAGGGCTTGCTCCCCACCCTGGGGTCTCAGCACCCTGTTCTTACCTCCTGTCTTTGCTATGAGATGACAGAGATTCAGAAATGGGCTGAGAGTCTGGGTTTGCTTGCGCATGAACCCCTTCCGGAAGCTGCCTGTGTAGTTAATTTGTATGCCAAACAAGTATGCCTGGCTCCTATAACCAAGTATGCGCTGCGGCCCTGCCTTCTCCCTGTGGACTTGCCTGCCTATACTTAATTCTAGAAAGAGATAATTTATTCTCCTCTTTGCACTCAATTTCAATTTTTTCTCCCCCCCCCTCCCGCCCTCAACCAGTGGCCATTACACCTTCTTTCTGTTCATTTCCTTTGCTGATTGACTTCATGATTAAAAAGTAATCTGAGATGTGCATTGATCTCAAGGCCTGGAAACCCCAAAGCATGTATGGATTTTTGTTTGCAGATACAAAGTCCATGAGATACGGTGAGAGAGCTCCCCACTCCCCCTGACACATACACACAAGCACATTATGAAACCATGAACCTTCATCTATGGATACAAGTAAATACCACTGCAAGTATTTTCAGAATATGTAGTCCCTGTTCCAATTGTGGTCACACTCTCGTTTTTGCTCCCAAAACTCAGGCTTTTTTTTTTCTCCTGACAGGCCCTTTCTGAAGGGCTAATTCTGAAGGCCCTTTCTGAAGATACTAATAAGCTCTGATTATTTGCCTTGCAGGTTTTCAGCAGTATAGATCGAATAACTCAGAATTCAGGAGAAGAGAAAGATGACTCTGGAAACAAAGCCAAAAGCACAACTTTGCCATCCACAGAAACATTAAGCTGGAGTTCAGAGTATTCTGAAGTGTACGTGCAATGCTTTTTCAGTACTGTCACAAACAGCAGCTACGAAGGCAGTGGTTCTTAAATTGTAGGGAGCATCAGAACCCCAAGGGCAGGGAGGAGGGCTGTGAAAACACAGGCAGCTGGGAACATCCCCAGGTCGGATCCTGTGGCCCTGAGCCCAGTCCGTACAATGCTCCTTTGGAATAAACCTCCTGGTCACATTGATGCCATCAGTCTGGGAACCATGCTTAAAGAACCATTGCACTGGATGTGCTTTGGTTAGGTTTATCCAGGTCCTATCTTTACCTGGTTTCTTCTAAGATTTGCCACTGACAGAGGTTTCTAATGTGTATTCATGGCTTTGTTTTTCGTTTTCGATCAAGGCAACAGTTATCAACGTCCAACTCTTCAGATACTGAAAACAACAGGCGTAAGCTCAGTTCTGGGCTACTTCCCAAGCTGGCTATCTCAGCAGAAGCAGAACACAGCGAAGCAGTGCCCTGTCCTGGCAATCCCCAGGAGGAACCTGAAAAGGCAGCTCTTCCTCCTGGAGAATGTGCTCAGGAGGAGCCAGAGGTCACCACCCCCGCCAGCACCATCAGCAGCTCCACCCTGTCAGGTAAGGCGCTGGGGCCCATGAGCCACCCTCATCTGCCACGGTGATAGTGGCTCTGAGTCCCTGTGTCCACAGCTGGCCTGGCCAGCCAGCAAGGATGGGTGTTTGTGCTCCTTGCTTCCCCTCTTGGGATGAAGGGACAAGCTCTGGGAACGTGGCTGTCTCAGACTCCTTCCTCTGTGCTCCGCCACACAGCCACCCCTGCTGACCTTGGAGCAGCCCTCTTATCCTCAGTGGCTTTGGTGGCACCCAGAGGCTGCCAAGGGAGCTTCTGTTGATGCGGCGCTCATCTTGGGCAGTTGCCTGTGACTCAGTTCAGAACAAGGGGCAATATCAGTCAGCTCATCAAAATCTTCCTTACAAATGTCTCAACTCACCTATAAGGCACAGTAGAAAGGCAGCTTCCCCGGTAGCACTATGCCAGGTGGTGATTGACTTGAAAGGGGTTATGGAGCCATTGCTGTGCAAACAGCTCTGCACGCGAGACTCACACTGTGCAGCGAGAGCCTGTGCCTGGAGGCTCATAGACAGGTTTCTCCATGCACCGAGGGTAGGGGAGCGGAAGCGAGTCCGAAACACCAGCAGGTTTGGGCTGGCATCTCATGAGCATATGGAGTAACTTCTACAGACCAATCCCAGGCTGTGGGTCACTGGAGTAGGGGACACTGAGGCATCTCCCTGTCTAGGCCTTGGGCCTTTCTGGCAGCACTTTCATCGTGTTAACTTCATGTGAAGGAACCTGCCTAATGATAGGAATAGTATCTTCCCAGGTGTCTAAAGTGCTTCCTGCTTCATCCTTACCTTGCTGGCCCTAAAGGAGGCAGCCAGGTATGGAACATGCCTATCACCCCAGCATTCAGGAGAATCACCAGCCTGAGCTGTATAGCGAGCTCAAGGCCAGCCTAAACTATGTAGCAAGACCCTGTCTCAAAATGAACAAGAACCACAGGTATCTACTTTAGACAGTCTGACTTGCACTTCTCCAGAATAAGCCTATGAGTTGCTTTAAAATATTTGGTCTATAAAAATATTCTGCACGGCATACCTTCTATGGGGCAGTGTACATTTCTACTATTTTAAATAATGAAACGTATATATATAGCATGTTGTAACTAATAAGTTCAATTTGATTATGCTATATTGATAACCATAATGATTCCCAAGATTTTTCACTAATATTTTATTTTAATTTTTTTCACTAATATTTTAAACTAACTGAATATTGCGGTTTTTAAAAAAGTGTCATGAAAAAATTAAATTTTACCAGCTGGATTTTAGCTTCACTAAAATGTTTAGTGCAGCATCAGATATAGTTTATTATGGTAGAAATTAATGCTGCCTTTTCCTTTCTCTTTTATTGCCTCTGTTCTGTTTCCACACTGGACGAGGAGCGTCATTTGCTGTAACTACGCAGCAAGAGAACAGCGATGTAGTGTGGTGTAGCGGTAGTACAGAGCTATGTTTAAGTCTAAGGTTCCTGCCCAGTGTTAGCTCATCTGGGTACTCGAGTCAGTGTACATCTTGGTGTTTTATATTCCGGGTTACAGAGATCTCTGCCTAGTTTGTCATTATCACACCCTGAGTACAACACACTCACTTCCGCTGAAATCATACTATCTTCAGCCTAGTTAGTATCAGAAAGGAGGTGAAATGCCTAAATACCTGATTATTTTCAAAATTAAAAACAAAATCTTCCTGGGTCTTGTCATGCGTTTTGATTAATAGATTCAAACCACTTTTCTCTTCCCCCCACCTCCACCTGTACACACACTAAAGATTATCAAAGATCTTGGGGGCTGTACAGAATAGAGATGAGCTGATTTGCTTGTAGCCCAGGGTAATTAGGGGACCTGAAAAGCGTGACTGTAGTAAAATTAAATTTGTTGATTTTTATATTGCTCCACCATCAAAAAGAAGGAACCCTTGACATTTAGAAAACATTAAGGTGACATTATCCATCATTGGCAGAAAGTGACACACATTGCTGTGCAGTGCTGGCAGTGAGTCGGCAGAGGCACGGAGGGGTGCGAGAAGACCGCGGAGCCGCACTGGCACTCGGAACAGTACAGCCTTACACCTGGCTCTCTTCTTAATGACGTTGTATTGACTCCCTAAACATTCTTGAAATAGTAGAGGTGGTGTTCAGCTACACCCCGTAATTACTCACTGTGAAGAAATTCAGCTTTTTGTTTGTACTTGTCAGTGAGCCTAAATCCCGCTAGAAAGAGCAAGGAAGTATGTAACTCACCCAAAGAGAGGTTTTGTGAGATGGCATTTTGGACTGGCGAAGCAGTTCTGATCAAGGCTTCGAGCAGCTGACTTTTTAAAGAACTGGGAGGGGTTACTTTGCTAAATGAGAATGTGCTCAGCATAAAGGGGTAGAAAGATAATTTTTTTCGTTTTATAATTTATGTATGTATGTATTTAGTACAGGGTTTCCAGGGTCTCTCTCACTACGTAGATCGGACTCCGAGTCCTGTTTTTAGATTCCCAAACACTGGAGTTATAGGCATGCACCATCACGCCCAGTCTCAATCCTGTCTCAGCAAGCCCTGGGTGTGAGGCTAGCAGGCAGGAAGGGGATCAGGCCCTGGCTCCTAGCAATCCTCCTGTTGCTGGGATTACAGGCCTACACCACCACACCCGGTTTTCCAGGGTTATAGGGCGGGCATGGCATGCAATACCAGGGATCAAACTCAGGTCCTTGCACTTGCCAGGCTGGCGCTTACATCATCAGTCCATCTCCCCAGCCCTAAAAAAATTATCTGTCTTAAGATTGTCCCTAGCCAATGGCCAGATGCACGTCACAGTACTTGGAAGCCCATAACCTTTTCTTGGGTAAATAGCCCAGCTGGTGGCCTTGGTGTCCGCTGTCTCACATGCAGCCTCCCAAGTCCAGAGGTCACTTGGCTTTAACCAGAGCTGTGAGGTCCATGCCTCCGCCTTATGCCAGAGCCAGATGAGAGCTGCCTAGCGCAGTGGTGTGTGCCAGTGAACCAAAATGTTAGTTCTGTCAAGTTAGGCCAGCTCTACCTGGGCAAAGAATGTGGTCAGCACTTTCAAACATGCTGGCTGGCCTTCAGGATCCTTCATAATATGTTACATACTGTGTGCACGCTGTGGGTCTTAGGATAACAGTGTTCATGATTTGTAAGCATAGGAGGTGTAGTAGATAGAATTTAGAAATTATTGCTGTCTCATAAATATATAACCTGTGAGATGAGAATGGCTTTTGGTAGACAAAGATGTGTCATTAGTGAGGTTTGTTTTTTTTTTTTTTAAAGCAAAAGGAAATAGAAAACAGATAATGGGAATACAAAGAAGCCCAAATGGGCAGCCACTGTGCTTATCTCTCAGGAGCCAAGCATGGCACTCTGCTCAACAGCTTGCTCTGCCCCAGCCTCTGTCATCTCCACTGCTGAGCCTTCCTGTGTGTTTAGTTTCTTGAGGGAAGTCCAAATGTCTTTACTTAAAAACAACTGCAGTTTGGGGCCAGGGATATATATCAGCAGTACAGCGCTTGCTTGGCAAACACAAGGTCCTGAGTTGAATTCCCAGCACAAAAACAAAAACAAAACCAAAACAAAACAAAAAAAAAAAAGCACAGTTTGTATTAAGGGTTAATAAAACATGAAGAAAGCATTGTTTAGCAGGGATGGAAGATGACATGCAGGAAGATCAGCTTTTGATGTACTCTCTAGACATAAGGCCAAGATGATGAAATGAGCTAAGAGATACTCTATGTCTTGTCCTTTGAACTTCGTAGCGCTTAGAGCAAAGGAGGTAGCCACAGTGGCAGAAGTCAGGGGAGATGCTCTTAGCTTGGAGCACGTGTGTAAGGTACACACCTGACAATGTGGTAGGAGATGACACAGCCATTAGCCTGCCAAGTGATGAAGTGTCTTAAGTTATTGGCAGCACTGATGATCGCTGTGGAGCAGTGAGGGCGAACCTTTCGGAGCTTGCAGAGATAACAGGCTGGCCAGCTGCAGCCTCGGGCCACAGGATCACCACCACTGCCTTAGTCACAGGATGCAGGGTGTGGTCATGGTGTTCCCGAGGCAGGACAGGCTTCGTGGCAAGATGGCAAGGCCTTCCATGATGGGGGGGTGGCAGAGAGGAGGGTTGTCTTCCTGGGTTCTCAAGGGCAGATTATAGAAACTATTCCTCCAGTTCAAAGGACGGGTTGGCTGAAAAGTTAGCCAACTGTGCGCAAGGAGAGTGCAGCCTGAATAGATGCGTCTCCCATCTCTTCCTCCTCTGCATGCCTTTTCCAAGCCGGCTGTGTGCTTTCCATGTTGACCTAATACCCTGTGGATTTAAGAGTCACATGGGAGGCATCTCCCAGCACTTGACCTTCTCTCCTCCTGTACCCCTCTGCTCTCCTAGACCTTCCTGAACATGTTTATCCCTTCTTCTTTGTACAGTGGGCAGTTTTTCAGAGCACTTGGATCAGATAAATGGACGAAGCGAGTGTGCGGACAGTGCAGATAATTCCTCCAAGCCATCCAGTGAACCTGCTTCTCACATGGCTCGGCAGCGATTAGAAAGCACAGAAAAAAAGAAAATCTCGGGGAAAGTCACAAAGTCCCTTTCTGCCAGTGCTCTGTCCCTCATGATCCCAGGAGGTAGAGAGATGTCTGCTCGCATGCCCTTGTGTGACTTGTGCATGTTGTCCCTGTGGCCCGCCCCCATGTGGGATGGTGACTGAGACGCAGGTTGACTTGAAGTGGCCAGGTGTCACTGGACCCTGTCCAGAGCGTCTGCCCGTGGGAACCAGGGCCTGCAGACAGCGCGTGTGGTCTAGTCCGTCTCGCATTCTGCATCAAGGAAAGAGCCGCTTCCTGTCCACAAACGCTCATTTCTTTTGTTGTCTTGTCTTTTCTTCCCTCTAATAATACATTTCCTTCACCAGAATGATTTTTCTTCTCTAGACTCTATTATTTATGTACTTTACAGAGCTGTTTATAGCATATGTGTCAGAAAAGTATATAGTTTTTCTTATCTGATTAGTAAGGAAGTAGACACAGAGATCGTAAGCTTTTCATTTCTGGAGATTGAGAAAAATCACAGACAGCTTTTAAATGATGTTTTGCCAACGCAGTCAGTTGAAGTGTGCTTCGTACAACTGACAGTCATGGCATTCTCTGCCCTGTTTGGAAGATCGGGCTCATGCTTTTGTTGGGTTGCTATATTTTTCCACAACCTGGCCTCGCCTCTGCAGTCACACTGGCAGAGATGAAATCTACACCCAGGGGTTGAGGCATCATTCGAATTACAGCAAGAGGGGATGCAGCAGCTGAGTTACGTTGCAAATGGTTTGTATTTAAAAGAATACAGGCCATGTATAAAAGACATTGTTTACATTTCTAAATTTCTTGTGTAGAAAGAAATTTGGTACAAACAGCTCATTTGGGTGTAGTGCGCACTCTAGCCGCCCTCCTAGGGGCACTATAGAGCGGACGCCCACTATAGAGCACGACCCCTCAGCACCAGAACCGAAGGCCCCAGCACAGCTGCACAACAGGGGTGGCAAGTGTGCATAGTCCAGGACCCTTTGGAAAGCAGGAGAGATGGCTCACACTGCGGGGAAGTAGGGACACTATACACTGCAGGGAGACAGAGAAAGCCGTCCTGAGCCAAAGGACTGGGCTCCTGGCTTCTGCAGTTCGATCTGTGCTTGCTCTGTCCTCCTCCCTGGCATGCTGTGATGTTCCCTGGCCTCCAGCTTGCCCCTCCACCAGGCCTTTTGATGCGAGAGCAGTAAGGAGCCCCACGAGGTCAGAGAGGGCCACACGAGGATAGTGGCATGCTTAGAACTTGGGGAGTATGGCCACAGTGGGGCTCACCATGCCCCAGGGGTCTTCCATAACACCAAGCACCCTGTGGCCCACTAAGCTTACAGTTAAAACTCACTGTGCTCTGTAGATTATTCTGCCTTTCCTCTCACACACACGTAGACACAGACAATGCCACAGGACCCGTAGATGGAGCAGTCACACAGACTACAAACTAAAGGCATGTCTATGTCTCCTACTTGGGCTGCCATAATAATATATCTTAGGACTGCGTAACATATAAGCAGTAGGATCTATCATTCACAGCTCGGGGGGCTGGTCCCAAAATAAAACACCAGCAGAGCTGGTGTTGAGTGAGGGCTGGGGGGAGAGGGGTAAGCAGGCTCCCTTGGGCCTCATTCATGGGGCACTCACCCCATATATGAGACACCAACCAGCTCCCAAGGGTCCCACCTCTCAGTATCATCCTCTTGGGGCTGTTTTCAGCATAGGATACTTAGGGAGACACAAACATTGAGAACACTGCAGTTCGCTCATAACACAGTAGAACTAATCACTTGAAACATGAGCTGAGTTGCTCTTAAATCTTTTCAATCTGACCTGCTTTGCCCCAGAAACATTAGATCTGCAAGTAATAGAGAAAGACCATCAGTTATAGCCATGGTAAAGAGTCCTTCTCCCATGGTGAGGTTGCCACGTTCATGTTGTCTGCGTTAAAGCTTGTCAATACGAGTTCCACACCATTCCAAAGAGCATCCAGGCAGCACCATTGCTTCCTTGGTTATGTGCTTGGAAAAACTGCGTTGAATTGATTTAGTGTAAGGTTTGGAATCCAGAATCTTTCACAGTAGTACAAACCATCTTCTACACGAACATGCACTCATATAGTAAGTTCTTTATTTAAATAAAAGTATCAGAGCCAAAAAGTTGTCTTTTAGCTAGACAATCCTTTTGTCTAGTTAATCTATCAATTAGTGTAGTGTATTTAATAGTATTGACAACTAGTTGCAATAGAAATACTTCTGACATTTGCTTGACAGACTTCATTTTTTAAATCTATACCTTGTTTACATAATTTTTACATTATTTATTTATTTTGCATTGGAAAAAAAATGGGTTTGATCTGTGGCTGTGCTCCCAAATCCTGGCTGGGCTCCTGTGGTGAGGGCTGGCTGCATGGACATTGGTGGGACCAGGATCAACTTTGACAGCTGGCTTCTCTGTTACAGATATGTTTGCTGTTTCTCCCCTGGGAAGCCCAATGTCTCCCCACTCCCTGTCCTCGGACCCCTCTTCTTCAAGGGATTCGTCTCCCAGCCGAGATTCCTCCGCAGCCTCTGCTAGCCCCCACCAGCCCATCGTGATCCACAGTTCAGGGAAGAACTATGGCTTCACCATCCGGGCCATCCGGGTGTACGTGGGAGACAGTGACATCTATACGGTGCACCACATCGTGTGGGTAAGAACAGCCACCTTGCACTCAGTAGCCCTCCTTTTCTACCAGATTGGAGGAGCTGGCTGAAGCCTAGTTCAGCGCAGCCTTCTTCTCTGTTAAGCTGGCATTTGGGACCACTCTCGTTTTCCTTTGGGCGCTCCCTCCCTCCATCTACATAGTGAAATTGGATTTGGCAAAAGCTGATCATTCTCCTTCTGCCTAGTTTCTCTATTTGATTGTCTACTCTTGCATACCAAGATGGTAGACGGATAGCCAAAGACTAACCTATTTCCATGCTTCATTCCATCCCATTTTTCCCAGCTTTGTTTTAAAAATTATACTCTTGGCCAGGGAGATAGCTCCATGGCATAAGCACATGCCTGGCAAGTGCAAGGTCTTGAATTCGATTCTCTACCAAAACCTAACTAAATAATTAGTTATACTCTCATTTCAAGTGGAACATCTTAAAGAAACACAGGAATTACTCTGTTTAGTAGAAGATTAGGAGTAGGAATGATGAAATATTTTTTTCATGAGGCACCCAGGGTCATTTCCACATTGGCTCAGAAGGTCCTACCAGGAGAAACTGTATGAGTTAAGAGTTATCACTTGTTTAAAATATCTGTACTCCCCCTTGGACTTTAGAATGTAGAAGAAGGGAGTCCAGCGTACCAGGCAGGACTGAAGGCTGGGGATCTGATCACGCACGTCAATGGAGAGCCAGTGCATGGGCTGGTGCACACGGAAGTCATCGAGCTCCTGCTCAAGGTACTTTCTGTTTTATGTCATAGTCACCAAGAGGAGGTGGGTAGCTCAAAGGAACTTGAGCCAGGAGATCGTTTCTCTGTAGCCTGCCTGTGTCATCAGTCTCATTACCAAGAAGGTATCCAGTAACCTAACGTTGAGTGCCAAAACAAAACTGCTGTGAATTCTCTGGTTTTATATTGCAAAAGAATGTCCACTTATCTGCACACCCATTTCCTAAGTGTGCTTTTCGTTCTGAATCGTACATAGTAATACCTCTTGTTTATCCACCTCACATGGTAGTATCAGTTTAGATATTACCTGTCCTAACGGTAATTTTCTTCAGTGCAGGTCTGTTCTCTATAATAGCAGACAACATTGTATTTTGAGGTCAAAACTAAAGGTTTGAGAGTTGGCATTCTTTTGAAATATAGGATTGTAAATACACACATGCTGTCAATGATAAAAAGTGGTAGTGGATAAGAAAGTTCTGGCAATTAACCTTCCCTCTCTTCTCATACAAATCAATGCAGAGTGGTAAATGGAGTGGAGGTGCCGAGTGAGGCTGCCGGAAGCACGGAGCATGCGTGAAGACAGTGTGCACACACGCACACACACTAATCTTTCAGGCAGGTCTAGGGATCTGTTTTCTCTGATACCCAGTGACTGTAGAGTAGGCCTATTTAGATGAATTCTAGTGAGTTTAAATTTTCTAAGGAAAAGGTGGCTGGTTTTGATGAGAAATGTAATCCCTATTTGTAGGATTACTTTATAAATCCTCAGACTTACAAATGACCTCTTGATTTTTGAACACTGCATTAAGACTTTGTCAAGCATGACCACCCAGAGAGATGTGAGCTTCACCCCACATCCTTTTTCAGGATACAGAGCATAGATACACAAAGCATAAATTGATATGCATGCTTCCATTAATGTCATTCAGACAGACTTCAATGTCATTGTAGACATTGGTAACAAAAGAATTAAGGGATGGTGTCTCAGCTATTTTTCTCATTGCTGGGTCGAAATATGGAATACCCACAAGTAAAGGGAGGAAAGGTTTATTTAGCTCACAGTGTATAGAGGCTTCAGTCCTTACTTGGCTAGCTCCAAGGCAGGATAGCACATGGCAGAGAACAGCAATTCACAGCAGAAGGCAGCAAAAGCAACAGGAGGGGAGAAGCAGCAGCACCTTTCTGCCCCTTTTATCTTACCTAGGCTTCTGGGATTAGGGCGGGGCCAGTCCAGCCAGTGTAGGGGTTCAGGCATCACCCACCATGAATGTAGCACTGAACCATGAATCAGTCACCAACTCGAGATTCGGCCACCTCCAAAAAGCCTGTCCACCTGTGACTGCGATTCTTGGGGGGCCATGCAGACATACACCTTAACATTCATGAGAAAAGAAGTCATTAGCTGGGCGCCAGCAGAGGGGAGACTGTCCTCCTCTTGGAGAGAACATTCTGTGAGTGAAGTGAGGTGCCAAAACCATCCCAGGCCAAATGTAATCAAATGTCTCTGCCTTCCATGTCCTTCTCCCAGCTCACACTTCCTCAGAAGATTTAGAGTCAGGCTTAGGTCCCCTGTGGGTGGTAGTGTGTATATTCTGTTGTCTAGTATAAGGCAGTAGATGGGAAGTAGTTACTGTCGATTAACTCAGACCATTAATAAGACTTTGGTCTTGGGCTCAAGCCCATGGGGACTTGTGGCTCAGTAAATCTGTACAATTAAAATGAATCATGGTATTCCCCTTTGATTGCTGTCTGAAAGTTACCGTGGAGGACAAGGCCACGTGACTATCTTTACTGGGTCCTCCCCTCAGTTTGCTAGCAAAAGCCTGAAAGTGAACCTATGCCTCTGCTATGGGCTGTAACACTGGCTCAGCAAGCCACCCTGGCTCACCTAAGGGCCCCAGGGAAGTTGGTTGTTCCTTTGGCTCTAAGCCTTTCTGATTGATAGGGACAACCCAGGCGGCAGACAAAGAAGTTTGCTGTTTCCACAATGCCCTGAGGCCTAATCTCCCAACGTTCCTTGACCCTTGACTTCAGAGAATGGGTCTATGTTGTGTAGGTGGGTTCCTCTTCTCATCCTACTGGAGCTTTTCTGAAGCTTGCCATTACTGGCTTTAAGAAGGTTAAGAGTTGTTAAATGGTAACAGATGTCTTGCCTTCTACGTTCTTCATGATCATACTGGGCTATGGGCAAAGTAGCTCTTGTTACAGCGTATCTTTATATCACACATCTGGTGAAATCAAAAGAAAGCACAAATGGAATTACATGTGTTTATACCTACGGAGAGAGGCGTGTATACATTTATTTTGCTGAAACATAATGGATCGCTTACATGTTTCGTCTTATAGCTCAGTGACTCCCTAGTTTAAAAGCCCTCTGCCAGCTCCTCTGCAGTGGGAATGTATATTTACCCTTACAGTTTCTGGCCAGGTCTCTTAACAGAATCAGAATCAAGATGGCCCTGCGTGTGACCACCTTCCACGACCAGAAGTCTTCATCCTGGACCCAGTGGCTCACTGTGTGGCACTGGCAGTGCTTAAGCATAATGGAGTGGAGCTCATTGTCACCTCTGAGGCCATAGTGTGCTCTGTCACCCGTCCAAGCAGGGGCTCCTGCCTCTGGTTCATGAAGGAAGCACTGGAGAGGAGAAACTAGTGTAATGAAACAAAGAGGGTACAAGGGATTCAATTATCTTCCCAGTGAACTGTGTAATCATGTAGCTCTCTTCCAAATTTAACTGGTGATTCTGTAGCCAAGAGAAGCAGACGCCTGCCTAGTACCGTCAACGGCTGGTAGGTGTCATCACTGGCTGAACATGGGGCTGGGGGCTCTGTTTCACTGTTCTTGAGAGCTGTTCCCACAGTGCTTTTTACCAGTGTCTCCTGGCATCTTAGGACACAGTGGCAGAATCATCCCGCTGGCTATGTGTGTCTGAAATGCACGTACAGTGTCCATCTTCTAGACGATGAACACAGTAGTCGGTCTCGTAACTTCACATTTGGCCCCATTTTCCCTCCAGTTTCATGGAGGACTTGCTGTGGACACTCTAGCTTCCATGTCTAGGCAAACCTGCCCAGAGTCACTTAGCTTCTCAACCCCTGCAATTGGTGACTAATGTAGCTTCTACTTCTAGTCCACAGTGGCAATGCGGTCCTGCTGCGAGCAGGTAACCACTTTGCAAATTGACTGAAATCATCCTTCCCTTCCTGCAGTAGCCCCCCGGCCCAGGCCTATCCCTTGATCATGGGATGACCTGCCAGGTTCAGCTTCTGCAATCCAAGAAACTTTTAACTCAGTGAGGTTGCTTCCTTAGTGTGGCATTATTTTAAAGCCCCAGTTCATAAGCAAGACCCTGAAAACAGCTCCAACTCTTGCTTCAGAAATTTCCTTTCCATGGACCCTGCAGAGCTTCTAGAATCTGACGTGGAGACTGCCATGAAGCATCTTTCCCATCCTCACAGACTTGTTCAGTCCCCAATATATGCAGAGGTTTCTATGGAGTGCTGCAGGGGTCACACTAAAATAACAGCTGAGAATGATAGATAATGGAGTGAGGACACTTGGCACCCGCCAAGCTCTGTGTTTTACACAAATAAACTCATACAGTCCTCACAGTCACCCGTGGGTGGGGCTATACATGTAAGTGTCCTTATTTCACAGAAGAAAAAGCCAGAGCAGAGAGCAGTTGATAGAGCCACCACACTCGCCTGCCAGGAAGGAGCCAGTGATGGTTTGCAGCCTGGCAGCGGAGCTCAGGAGCCCGTGCTCTTGGTGCACTACAGCACCCTGCTCCATGCACGAAGTCTCTGCTGAGACAGCACGGTCGGTAGTGTCCACCAGAGAGACGAGGGCAATGCCAGGCTGTGAGCAGTGTGCTAAATACAAGGCACAGACTGTAGACATGGCACAACTTCTAGAGAGATGACATTTCACCCGGAAGCCCAGGAAAGCATCAGACAACGGGGCGTTACTGGTTCAGGGATTTGAAAGATGGATGGAGACTCTCAGGGCTTAGAAAGGGGGCCACAGGGAAGTCTGGGCAACACAAAGAGGTGTGCAAAGGCCAGGGCAAGAGACAGCAAGGGAAGGTGTGCAGTGACCCGGTGGGTTGGAGCCTTGGCTGTGGGAATGATAGGGGTCACATGGGCTGGATGAAGGGAGTGAGTCCGGACAAGGAGCAGGGATGCACAGGAGCCCATCCACATCTGCCTTTGCAGGGAAAGTGAGATAAGAAGGGTGGAACTCAGTGAGCTGCCCCAGGCTAGCCAATAAGCTGTCAGAGCCAGCCTAAGAGGAAAGGGGCAGCCTGACTTCTGCTGCTGCATACAGTTCAGCCAGCTTAATTTCCCTCCCACTGCATACTAATCACAAAAACGCGTCGAAAGTAAATGTGACTTAATTAACAGTTAACAGTCCGCTGGTTGTGTTTCGGTTGCATTTTTGAACAAGTGCCACAGAATTCTCTTAGGAGGTCACTCATTCATCTAGAGAAATTAGTGGACAAAGAACCCAGAGTAAATTTAGGTAGTACTTGCTGTGGCCAAGTGGATCCACCAGGTGGCAGGCTTCACAAATGCACCTATTAGTTTTTCAATCATAGCGTTTTTCCACGAATGTTTCCAATTTAACACTGGCATTCTGTATCCTTTGTGTATCATCACGCAGAGAAGTTACCCTCGGTGTGTGTGCACAAGATAAATGTGTTATCCTCTGAAAGAGACATGCAGAACCAAGAGAAAACAGTCTGGGTTCTACTGGAAAGGGGACATTATTGCAGAGCCTAGTGATCCGCTCTTTTAGCAAGCCGTGCTCCTCACTGTTTTCTAATGGGAAATGTTCAGGATTTGCATTCTGTTTACTTCCTATAAGTAGAATGCATGTGTCTATCCCCTTTGACCTTGCTGTACAAATCCATCAAGTGCACAGTTTGTTCACAACGACTGGTGCTGAACCCAGGTGTACATGGTGCCAGGCACAAGAGAGGTGCAGGGAACCAGCGCACACCCTGCCCATGAAGAGTGCAGCTGGGAAGGAGGACCGTGGGGCAGGGGCAGAAGAGTCAGGCACAGGCTCTACCCATGGGCTCCTTGCCCCCAGGAAACAAGAATCCAAGACCCTGCAGTGTATCATCCTTATTTGTCCCTTAAGGATTCCAGTCCCCTCCTACCTCATAGGGCTGTGACACAACTCTTATGATTTGGTTCTGAAAATATAGACAATATGTATGACAGTGTTTTAAAAATCAAACTATGCTTTTTAAAATGTCAGGTGGAACTTTTCTCCTCAGAGATAACACACATCCGTCTGTGCTGGATTCCACAGAAATGAGGAGAGCTGTGTTCAGGCTCCAGCAGCCCTAGCACTACTGCAACTCCAGGAGTGCGCGTGTGGCTCTGTGTGGCCGCTCTGTGCTGGGATGTGGGGGAGAATCCAGGAAAGACGAGCTCCACCCACGTTTGTGGCCCGTTTCCCTCATCGAGGGGAAATGATACTTCAGTCTTAGACTTGCTCAGGCTGCGAAGAGCAGATCCGGCCTAAATAACCGTCTCGTAGACCTTACGTACTTGGTCCATATTAAAACTTTCCATTTAAAGAATACAGAACGCCGATCTCTACTCTCACATAAAACCTTGTAAAGTTTGGCATATGTGTAAAGCATTCATTTATCCTTTCAGAATATTCCTTCAGAATGAAGGGAAAAAAAGAATGAAGGAAAAAAATCATTTATGGAAGTCCAAATCCCATTTCCCTAGAATATATTCTATGAATAGAACATTAGATGTAAGTTTATGTGATTAAATGTATAAAGAACTATAAAGCCATTAACAAAATCCTAAGGCTCTTTAGTTGTAAACTGGAGGTAAGGTATGAACAGATGATTCTCCAGAGGAATATAAACAAGGAGAACAAGAGAACATCAATTCATAAGAATTGAAAAAATAGAAACCAGCTGTGCAAAATAGTTCAGTGAAGTTTGAGTCACCCATGATAGAATGTATTATGTAGCCAGTAGGTGAGTTTTTAGAGTAATGATGACTCAGAGTTTTTCATAATTATATAGCAGAAATGGAGAGCAGACTTATATGGTAAGCTCAAAGCTGTTACAGAGTATGTCTATGTGCTGTGCACTGGGGGAAGCCCGAGAAAACTCTACAGGGGCCGGGCTCGCAGCTCAGTGGTAGAGCTCTTGCTAGCGTATTTGAGGCCCCGAGTTCCAGCACCAGCCCAGGGGTGCAGGGAGTCAACTGAAATATGTTATGACCAGTTTTACCTGTGTGACAGGCTTCTTCAGGATTTTGTTACGTATTGCTTATACTGTTTCTGCTGCAATCACTTGAAATACTTGGGGGAGGGGAGCAAAAAAACAGTCCATCCCTCTTTTTGCAGTCCCCTGTCCCTAACGTGCTTCCCTTCTCATCACTTCTTTCCACTTAGAGCTGAACTGCTGGGCGCCTTCCAGGCACAGCCCTTTCAAAAGACTTTTTGGTGTGTTTTGTTTTGAGGTCATCAGAGCCATCTCTGGCTTTATAGGACATGTTTCTCCCCTGGCTATTAGGACGCTCAGGAAGAGGTCACAAATTCCCACCTGCCCCTGCAGCCCCCAGCCTGCCTGCTGTCTCTAAGCTCAGCTCCACCCTCAAGCAAGCCCTTGTCCCAAGATTCAGTGTCAGGACACAGAGATGCATCGGGAGTGACCTCACTGTGCAAGGCCTGGCTAAAGAGAGGGATTCAGTGGCTGACACATATTTTCTAGTTCTGCACACTAACAGGTTTTATGGCAATTGAACACAAACCTTTTAAAATAATTAAAAATAAAAGTTTCATTGAGTTCTGTTGCTCTGTGATTTCTAGGTCAAAGGAAAACATGAAAAGAAGGGAGAAAAAAATGTATCAACCAAGAGCAGACGGTCACTGGGCGCATTTATACTTAATACATATGGATGAAGATATTTTATTTATAGAGCCCTTGCCATGTGTCACGGTCGGAGCTGAAGACTTTACAGTTTCTTTCTCCTTTACCCATTGAATGAGCCCTAGGACAGTGACGGCGAACCGTGTCGTGCTCGCAGTGATAGTGGCCAGCCAGCTGTGGCACGTGTGTCATAGGTTCACCACCACTGTGGAAATAGGCAGTATTGCACCATTAGCCAATGCAGTAGATCAGATTTAGCTGAGGCATTGGGCAGGCTAACAGCCCGCCAAGGCCACAGAGAGGACTTGAGCTAGTGTGCAGTGCTGCATTTGAGTGCCTACCCTCTGCAGAGACTCCCTGCTTTGCCTCCTCCATTGTGTTGTCAGAACCTCACTGATAGGTTACTGAGAAACAGGAAGCCCATTCTCTGAATGCCCCTGTCTATTTTGTTTGTCTTTGAATCTCATATCTTGGATCTTCTTCACAGCATTTCCCTTTAATATCAGTTCATCTTTTTTATAGAGTGGAAATAAGGTGTCAATCACCACCACCCCATTTGAAAACACATCAATCAAAACAGGACCGGCCAGGAGAAACAGCTATAAGAGTCGCATGGTGAGACGGAGCAAGAAGTCTAAGAAAAAGGAAAGTCTAGAAAGGTCAGTCAGTTGCTCTTCTCTTGGAGTTTGTTATATACCCACATTGGCAAGAAGTTGGTCCTTAAATATTTACTTAAATATGAGAAAGATTATTACTCAAATGAGGAATTTTATCCTGTAGTTCACATATCTTGTATGTTAGAAGTTGTATTCATCACAGCATTATTTTTCACCGTGAAAAGAGGTATGTATTTCCACTGTGGAAGGTTTTTGATTCTTCTATCCCAGGTGAACACCACAAGAAATCCTTTGCTGTTTTTCTGAGCCTCTAGACTATTTCACTGAGTGACATTAAGTCTCCTTTACAGTGTCCTGTACAGTACCTAAAACAGTTATTTTTAGACATTCCAAAATAACTGCCTCTTTAAAGATTCCAAAGTAAGCCTGGATATAGGAGGGCTTTGTCCTACAGACTGAGTAGAATGAGGGACACGTGTGGGCAGCCGGCGCAGGATGAGTGTCCCTTTATGCTTTGTGCCAGGGGCTGCCCAGCGCCTCCTTTACTTGAGGACGTCGCAGCTCACCTCGGTAGAGGGCTTCTGATGAAAGTGTAGTGAGTGTTTGTAATTGATCGATACTTTGCATAGCTCATTTTGCAACCAAAGTTTTTCGGTATAGTTGTATTGGAAGAAACAGAAACGGGACATTATATTTGGCCTTTGTGAGATGGGATTGTGCAGAAACTTAGTTCTCATTCTCCGTAGTAGAAAATCAACAGATAATTTCTACAGCTAGGACAGTTTTAAAAATAGCAGCATTGGCACATGATTGAGTAGTATACAGGCAAAAGGGTGAAGAAACAGATTAAAAGAAGATGTCTTTGGGTGGTGGAGTCTAGATTTATGGAATTATCTGACTTTTTATTCCACATGCATTTACCACCTTCATTCAGATTATACACCCAAATTTTACGCTTTGCAATTGTGCAGTAATATACATAGAACCTCACAACACTCCCTGGAAGCGCGGCAGGAGTGGGCGGGGCCTCATGATGCATTGATGTGCCCGGAGGTTTCCATGGATGTAGCCTGCCTACATTCTAGGGCCTGCAATGGGATAAGCATAGCAGACAGCCCTTCATGCATGAAGTCTTACCCAGTGTCTCACCATTAAAGAATTCTATAGCCAAGATAATGGTCTTCTCCAGAGGTTCATTTTATCTCAATTAAATCATGTTAGCATGTACAGGATATGTCTTTGTCAATGCCTTCTTTCACACAAAGAAGCTCCCCTTATAAGTGAATAATTATGAATAGGAAGTGAATGTTTGTCCCATTGCCCCACCTCTTCCCAAGTGTTGAGATTAAGAACCTTCATGGCGTACCATCAAAGACTATTCCTTCCTTTACGAGTCACGAGAAAGTTTTTTAAACATGGTAGCTTCCTGTTCAAGACCTACTCTAGGTCACTGAAACCGTTGCTAGACTGAATGTGTTAATATGGTGGGGAGACAGGAGCAGCTAGAAACTGCAAATGTGGGCCCTGATCAGTTTTGTCCTGTTCCTACTCCAGGAGAAGATCACTCTTCAAAAAGCTGGCCAAGCAGCCATCTCCTTTACTGCACACCAGCAGAAGCTTCTCTTGCTTGAATCGGTCCCTATCATCAGGCGAGAGCCTTCCGGGCTCCCCGACTCACAGCCTTTCGCCCCGATCGCCCACCCCCAGCTACCGCTCCACCCCTGACTTCCCATCCGGTGAGTCTCCTGGTATGGTCTAGATGGCAAGTGCACTGGAAGGAGGTGGAGTCAGCCAGGTCCAGGAAAGCAGGGAGACTGAATTAGCCTGAGGAGAGTGGCTACAGGTAGAAGATGATGGGATTCAGAGGGAGAACAGAGACAAGGCTGTCCTGGCCACTAAAATAAGACAAGTAGCAGGACCTAGCCCTTATCTTTGAAGGGTTCATTTCATAGTGTGATGCTAAGATATGGCTCCACCTTTTCCTGGGCTTAACCTCCAACAGTCTGGCTCAGAACTGTCGAAAGCTAAAAGAAGATACTGCCGGATGCTAACAGCCCTCTGTTTTCCTTCCACAGGTACTAATTCCTCCCAGAGCAGCTCCCCAAGCTCTAGTGCCCCCAATTCCCCAGCGGGGTCCGGACATATCCGACCTAGCACACTACATGGCCTGGCCCCCAAGCTTGGTGGGCAGCGATACCGCTCTGGAAGGCGCAAGTCAGCTGGCAGCATCCCGCTATCCCCGCTGGCCCGGACACCTTCTCCAACGCCCCAGCCTACCTCCCCACAGCGCTCACCGTCCCCACTATTGGGACACTCACTGGGCAATCCCAAGATCTCTCAGGCCTTTCCTGGCAAGATGCACTCCCCTCCCACCATTGTCAGACACATCGTGAGGCCCAAGAGTGCTGAGCCCCCTCGGTCCCCACTGCTCAAGCGGGTTCAGTCTGAGGAAAAGCTGTCGCCTTCCTATGGGGGTGACAAGAAGCACCTGTGCTCCCGCAAGCACAGCCTGGAGGTGACACAGGAGGAGGTGCAGCGGGAACAGTCCCAGCGAGAGGCAACCCTGCAGAGCCTAGAGGAGACCATGTGTGACGCGCCATCCCTCAGCCGTGCCCGGCCCGTGGAGCAAGGCTGCCTGAAACGCCCGGTCTCCCGCAAGCTGGGCCGGCAGGAGTCCATGGAGGACTTGGACCGAGACAAGCTAAAGGCCAAGGTGGTGGTGAAAAAACCAGATGGCCTCCCAGAGAAACAGGAGTCCCACCAGAAACCCCTCAGCCTTGGCAGTGAGTCGGAAACCCACGCTCTTTTTAGGCTAGAAGAGAGGGAGAAGAAAGTCTACCCCAAGGCTTTGGAAAGAGCGAGTCACTTTGAGAACAAGGTGGCAGAGGCCCAGTCTCTGGGCAGCCTGCTGAAGGATGCCCTCCACAAGCAGGCCAGTGCACGGGCCAGCGAGGGGGCAGCCCTGGATGGGGCAGTAGCCGGCTGCAGCCCCGCACCTGGGGAGCACAGCCCCGGCACGGGTGACTTCAAACGGGCCTCTGCCCCTGGCACACTCCACGACAGTCTCTGCCACTCCCCTGACAGGTCAACCTCTGGAAAGGGAGAGAACTCGGAGAAGGCCTCCCAGGCCAAGGACCTCCTCCGAAGTGAGAAGCTGGACAGCAAGCTGGCCAATATTGATTACCTCCGAAAGAAAATGTCACTTGAAGACAAAGATATGAAGCCCAAGACGACTTCCAGCACCCATGAATGCCTGCCGGGAAATGCACTCCGGCCCGTGAGTGGGCAGCAGGAGGCCCCGCCATCCTCTGAGAGCCGTGTGTACCTCAGCAGCACGCATGTAGCTCAGATGAGCGGGGTCTCCTTTGTTCCGCTCAAGGCCTTAGGCCGGGTGGACAGCGGAGCAGAGAAGCCAGGCTTGGCAGCTCCTGAATCCCCCGTCAGAAAGAGCCCCTCCGAGTATAAGCTGGAGGGCAGGTCAGTGTCCTACCTGAAGCCAATCGAGGGCACCCTGGACATCGCACTCCTGTCCGGACCACATGCCTGTAAGACAGAGTTGCCTTCGCCAGAGATTGCCCAGAGCCCCAGCCCTGCTGGGGACTCAGCGGCCTCCGTGCCTCCAACTCTCCCTGGGAGTGGTGGCAAAAAGGGCGAAACTGCCAGCCTCAGAGAGCCCTCCCCTGCAAGCTTAAAGATGAGTAAATCCTACTTGCTTGAACCCCGGTTCCTGCCCCCCAGCCGAGGGCTCCAGAACTCTCCGGTGGCCCCAATGCCTGACCCAGAGTTAAAGTGGGATAGAAAAGTTATCCATCCTGCTGGCAGGGGCCCAGGAACAGTTACAGAGAGTAACCCCCAGCAGAAAGAAGGCAGAGCCACCAAACACCAGGACCGTCCCATGGACTCCAAGGTCCTCCCCGGCCCTGGGCAGACCCTGCACGATAGCCCTGCCAGCCCACAGGGACTACTTCCACCTGACAGGCCCCCCTCAAGAGGGAAACCAAGCCCGAAGGAACTGACTGAGAAGGGCCCTTCCATAACCAGAGGCGAGCGGCCTGCCACGAGGGCTGACGTGCACCAAGACCACTCTGTGGAGCTGTGTCCCCAGGAGCCTGCTAAAGCTGGTGACAGTGCCCCAAATCTCTGTTCTGTGGGAAGGACTCACCCAGATTTCTATATGCAGAACCAGGCTGTGGAAAAAGCAAGGGCACCTACTGGAAAAACAAACTACAAAGATGGCAGAGAGGATGTGAGGCCCCTAGCCAGGGATGACAAGACCTTGTGTGTACCTGGGAATCTTGGCAAAAAGGAGGTGGACACAGTAAGAAGCACTGTGGAAGCCAAGCCTGAAGCCCCTCCTACAAGGCATCCTCCACAGCCACTCAGAATTGAAAGTGGGAAGAGTGAAAAGCTCTCTGGCTTCCCCTCTCTGCAGAAAGAGGGCCCCAAGGAGCCTGAGAGGAAGGAGCAGCTTGTGCAGAGGAACCTCGGCAGTGGCCCTCAGCCCCCACCACCTGCCAAAGAGCTGCCCACACTGGCTGCCCAGCCACAGCATGCTGCTTCCCTCAGCCGCACTTCCAGCAGGGAAATGGAGACCATGCCTGGTGCTGCAGAACCTAGCCAGGGACCCCCAGGCCCTCCCAGGGCTGCTGCTGCTGCAGCATACTGGGAGAGCAGCAGCCCAAAGTCCCGCCCTGGCCCTGACCCCAGCCCTCCCAAAACCAAGCAAACAGACAGGTCCCACCCCTCACAGAAAACAGAGACTGGGGCTGCCAAGAGCAAAGAGTCCGCCGCTACTCAGCCACTTGGAGGCTCCAGCAGAGATGGGAAGGGCAACCCCAAGGTCATGTTGGATGTGTTCCTTGCCAGCCCAGGCTCCCAGAGCAAGTCCGGCAGTACAGCTGGCTGCCGAGAGAGCGGCCCCTCCATCTTGCTACACACTGAAGAGGGCCTAGTAGATGCCAAACCAAAACCCACTAGTGGCAGGCATCTCCCAGAGATGCAGGAGAAGACTGTATATTTGCCAAGGCCAGGGCACTCAGGGTCCAACGAGTTGGTAGACCAGAAACCTCCTAGTACCAGTGAGAAGCAAGGCCTGTCTCCAAAGCATCCCAAACCATCCACTGTGAAAGACAAACAGACAGACAAAAGCCCCACACAGCAGACCACTGCCTTGGATAGGAAGGCTGAAGGGAAGAAATGCACAGAAGCACTTTATGTTGTAGCCCCAGACAGTGGGAAGCAGGAAGCCAGCCTCTCTCTCACGCATGGAGAGAGCCGGCCAAAAGGCACTGAGAGGCCAGCATCAGGGGTGGGGAAGGGCTTTCCAGAGCCCAAAGGCAAGGGGCCTGGGCTCCAGAAGCCCCCGGCTGAGGTGGGCAAGCTCAGCAGCATGAAACGGTCACCCTCAGCCACTGGGCAGAGTTCTTTGCGGTCTGCTGCCCTCCCAGAGAAGTCCTTGAGCTACTCCTCCAGCTTCCCTGAGGCCCGGCTAGGGCCAGGAGTCCAAGAGGCCACCCCAGCCAGTGGTGACCCTTCTGCCAAGGCCAATGGCAGCATGCTTGAGTCTCAGGCCACCAGCCACAGGGACCACAGGAAGCCCCAGTCTGGGGGGGATGGCAGAACCCTAATGACAAAGAGTGACTCCTTGCCATCCTTCCGCCTCTCCACCACTGCCCTAGAATCCCACCAGCCTGACTTGCAGGTGTCAGGTGGAGCTGGCCACCGAGACAGGGCGCTCTCTGTAACTGCCACCATGGGAGAAACCAGAGGGAGAGAGCCCACTGCTGCCCAGCCACCCCACGTCAGGAAGCAGAACCCAGGCAGGGAGGTGACCAAGACATCCCTGACGCCACACACAGACCGCTCTGTCACGTTTTCTTCAGAGAAGGACTTTGTGGTGCGGCAAAGGCGAGGCAAGGAGAGTTTGCGTAGCAGCCCGCACAAAAAGGCCTCCTAAGGGGGCAGGGCCCCGGGCAGGACGGTGGTGACCCGGCCTGAGAATGTGACTGTCGAGACCACCTTTGAAACCAGCACTGTGGGAATGAATGTCCACCAGGCAGAGCCTGCGGCTCACTGAGGAGGGGGAGAAACGTGTAGAGGGAACCTTCTTCCAGATGCCTTCCCAGTTGTCACCGGTAAAGCTGTTACCAGAGAGTGCACACGCGTGCACACACACACGCACACATGCACGCACACACATAGATTCCTTTATGAAGTTGAGGGTTGTTGAGGAAAGAAATTTTCCCTGTAAATATCTAGCGATGTGTTTGGTTTGGGATGTAGAGTCTACACCTTGCTGCTCATTGCATCGTTCACTACAGCTTTGAAGATTCAGATCTTTGCTTTACCACTTACCATTGTGTAGTAATTTAGCCCAATGGTCCAAACTGGGTGTATGTAGAAATATAGATGCATCCACATTTGTGTCTCTATACATCCACCTACGTGTTTTGGTCTGTGGTTTGGAACTGTTGCAAGACTCCATTTTTATAAGTAGAGTCAAAGATGCAAGAAAGCCCTAAGTACAGTAGATTGTGAATTTTTTTGTGTATCTTTAACCAGAGTTTCTGATAATCTGTATCTGGCTACCGGTATTTCCACATCCAAAATAAACTGCTCCGATGGCTGCATTTGGAATCCTCCACTAGGAATGGCAAGCTCAGTGGAGTCAAGCTCATTTCAGAGTCATCCCTGTGGGCATTTTGACCCTGAGGGTCCAGCTGTCCCAGAGGCCAGTTGTCCTTCCCTGTACATTCTATGTCTGACCTTCACCCAGAGTAGAGCAGGGACTATAAACACACACATCGACTTTGTTTCTGGTTTTTCTTTCCTTCTTTTTAAGCTCTTACATTTAGGCCTTTACGCGCTGTGAGCGAGTAGTCTGAGAAGCACAGGTTGGGTGGTTGTCCTTACACCAGCCCTGCTCTGGAATAAAAAGGAAAATTCCTGGCTGCACACAGATCTGCTGGTACTTAGGTCAAGTCATAGCGTCGGGCATCGGAAGAGGTTTTCAGTTTGCTTTTTTGAGGCGAAGGAACAGGGTGGGGGTGGATTTTGGCATCATAGCATATATATATATATATTAAGGAATAATCAGGACATCAGATACATTTTAACACATAGCTGGGGCCTTATGTTGTAGATGAAGCTTGCTGTTTTTAGCAAGTTCCTGGTTTCACATTCATTTTTGATGCATCAAGTAGCTCCAAGCACTTCATAACATGATCTCTTTATTTGTATGCAAAAAATACTGTATTAATAAAGAGCAGCATTTTTGTAACAAAGAGAGAGGCTTGGTGGAGCTATTTGGTGCTTGAATGTGACCATCCTTTTTACTTTTGCTAAGCCTTATTTAAATTTTGTATACCATGAAATGTGTAGAATTTGTCAAATTATTTTAGTGTGGGTTTTCGATTTCTTTTTGTTGTTCTTGTTATTGTTGTTGTTGCAGTTTTTCATTTTTGGTGGTGGCTTGTTTTGAATTGTAAGGTAGCACTCACTGACTTAAGTAGTGAGGCATTAAGAGACAGCAGATAAGTATTTATAAGATGCTTGGGAACCATAGCAGGATTATTTTGTTTTGTAAGAGGAAAAAAATTACCAATAAATAATCTAGCACCAAACTCCCTCACGGGCTGTCTTAGTACCTTCATTCTGTAAAGCCGTTTATGTAAGCACAGCACCATCGTACAGCCCTGTGGAGTGTAAATCATCCAGCGGGGCCATAAACACTCCAAAGACAAAGGCGTAACTTAGCCCTGCTTGGCTGTCCTTCACGGAAAAGCAAATTGGCAGGGGCCCCAAAAAAGGAAAACTGTCTGCTCCTTGCCCCTATTTTTTTTCCATGCATTTTCAGCCTTTCACCATTATTTTATTGTAAAACTAAGAAAAAATATTTTTTACAAGAACGTAAATGGGTTTCCAAAGTGGTCTCAAGACTTGTAGTATGTATCTGTTTGACAATGGTCATAACCTATCCTTCTACACTGAGCATCGAGACAGGTCTGTTTGGGAAGTAACTCATGGTTTACAGCCTCTGCTTTTTAACTGTCCAGTTTTCTTTGAAGCACAACTAGCTGCTTGTTTACAAAGGATATTTTTATGTATATTTTGTATAGTGTATTATCATTTTTGCCAAATGTTTTTGCATTTTGGATGAGTAAAGCGTACTTAAGGTTGCATTCATGTAATACCTGTTGTCGTGAACTGCCCAAATCAGCTGGTAGACACTCTCCCGTGTTCTAGTTGGTCAGTCTCTGTGATTGTACGGTGTGCTCCTTGGTAGTGCTCCCAGCTGTAGACTTGCCGGCTTCAAAAGTTTGTTAGAATCTGTGCAATAAAGTGTTTGCAGTCTTATTTTCTCTAAAAAATTCCCCCCATGGATGTCATAATTGTTGTATATTGAACAAATATTTATACTTATGCAGTTGCATAACATTGAATAAAAATTTAGCATGAAAGATAATGACTTTTTTTTTCAAATATGTACATATACACCGCACCCCAGATACTGGCATTCTACATTATAGGGAGTAAGAGTTTTTATAAATTGCTTCTGGTGAACAGCATGCTTTCCCTTGTTTCTTTCGCCCTGTGCAAACAGCTCGTCCTTCAGGTAGGCCTCCTGAGTCACCGCTGCCCTTTTCTGCCAGCCTTCCTTCCTGCCTGCAGAACGTCCTGGCCCCTATGCCTGCACTCACCATTGGCACCACAGTCGCCCAGGGAGCGTCCATTCTCCTACCCACTGTGGTACACATTCCGCAGCAGGATCTAGAAGATCCACCCTCGCTGCTTTAGGTCTTTCCATGGTACAGAAACCCACAGTGGGTTCGCTACCACTGCTCACCGTCCTCCACCAGCACCTCCTTGCATGCTCCAGGACCCTGCTCCATGCATCACCTGCATCTCCCTTCACCCTTCATCCTCTCACCCTCATGTTTCCTTTTTCCTGGGTTTCCTTCTCAGCTGCCCTCCCGAGTAGTGTGCATTTGCTACTTCCTGGCCTTCCTGTCTCTCCTGACCTGTGAGGATCTGTGGCCGCCACATGAGCAGCATTGCTCTCCAGGGGTGGCCAGAGACACTCACTGAATGTAAAGCTCAGACGTCACTGATGTGGCACACCACCCCTGGGGCCCTGTTTTGTCCTTACACTCCTCTCTCCTGCTTCTCTAGCCCTGCTTTGTGTTCCTTTTTTACTTCATTTCTTCTTCCTCCTCTGAGTGCTGCGCCCTCAGTGCCAGTGTTCCCTGGTTCACCCTTCACTGTGCATATCTTTACACTCGTCTTCATCTTTTCTGTCACTATTGGACATTGCTGCTGGGTGCCTCATTCTCACACCCGCCCAAGTTGTACCCATTCTAGTTCTGCCCCTCACTGAAAGCACGCTATGCCCATCTCTCTTCCAGGCCACATCCTAGGTTTCCACCTCAGCTCCTCCCTTTACATAAGATGTAAAAACCCCTAACACCCACCAATTCCACAACACTTTCTGTCATTTACCCACCCCAAACATACTAATGCCACCAGCAGCCTCCATCTGTCATACTGTTTTCCCTAGAGGATCACCCCAGCCTCTGGACTGACTTTCTTGCCTCCACTCTTACCCATTATACCTTTTTTTTTTTTTTCTCTCTCTCTCTCTACTGGGCCAGGGAGATAGCTCAGTAGAATAAGTGCTTGCCGGGCAAGTGCAAGGTCCTGAGTTCAATCCCAGGTAGCACCAAAAAAATAAACAAATAAATAAAAATTCTCTAATGCAAAGACACTATAGTGCTATCTTTTGTTATTTTATTTTATTTATTGTCTTTTTGAGACAGGGTTTCACTACACACTTCAGGTTGGCCTCAAACTCCCAGCAGTTCTCCTGGCTTGGTCTCCCAAGTGCTAGGATTACAGATGTGAACCACCACACCTGGCAGTAATACTTTTGTAAACCTTTAAATAGCTCCTATTCTCTTGGGAATAAAAGCCAGCTTCTGTAGTATATGAGCTGGCAAAGTGAGCCCAAGGTCAGCTGCTTAAATGTGCTCCTACCCTGTCAGGCCACTTTTAGTTGTTATAACACATGAGGCTGAGTACTTTAAGAAAGCAAAAGATGAATTTAGTTTGTAGTTTGGGACAATGAAAGTCCAAAATTGAATGATGCTATTTGTTCTGGCTCTGGGGAGGGTCTGCTAACAACATCACAAAGGTAGGAGCATGCGCAGAGGAGACTGAAGCATGGGATAGGAAGCCAAAGGTCCTCAGGAGCCAGGCCTGCTCTTTTATAACTCACTCTTGTAGGAACTGAGGTCCAGTAGGGAACTATATTATCCCTTTGAAGGGATTCACCACAAAGAAGGAACCCACGTGACTCAGCCTACATAACTCCACTACCTCCAGGTAAGAATTCTGGGCCCCGGCACCTGGTGGAAGCCTTTCCTGATGACGGTGCATCTCCTTTACAGACTCACCGCATCATTGGCGAGCTGTTTCTATGCATTGCTGGACCTTAAGCCCCCTGATTATCCATCTCCTTGTGTGGGCCACGCACATAGAAAATATCAACGAGTAGTTGCCAAACAGAATACAACCTAAAAGGCTCATTAGCAGCTGGCTACCTTTGGGAGGATTTTTACCTCCAAGCACCACACTGTAGACCTCAAGTGCAGCTTCTCATTTACTCTGCATTTTCTCTGATCTGTATGCTGTTTCATTTTATCCAGCAGGAAAGCAAGACCCAGAAAGCATAGCTTAACAACTAATCATAGTAATTGGCAGAAACAGGTCTTGAACTTTTGCAGCCAAGCTAGACCACCCACATCCTCACTTCTACCATTAGATTCACCTCCCCCTTCTACAAAATAAGTCACAAGAGGAAGGAATTCACTGTGCGACATTTTTTAAAAAATTATGAAAATGATCATTTTAATGGTACTTGATAACATGCTGTGAAGAAAAGTCAGCCTTCACTATGAAAGATAAACCCATGGAGGATATGAAATACACATATCTCAGAGCCAAATAGTAGCCGCAGTTGCATAGTAACTATTAAGCAATTTAGGGTGAATACATAAGGCTGAATGGGTAAAATGGTTAGTGTTTCAAATGTACCTACCCTAGTCTGTTCAGGATATAGCTAAAGAAGTCATTAAGTCAAACATGGCCCACACTATAAGCCCCACTATTCAGCTGGCTAAAGCAGAAGGATCTCAGACTGAAGACCAACTAAAGCAACTAGGCAGACCCTGTGTCAAAAATTTTAAGAAGGGTTGGAGTGTAGCTCAGTTGTAAATCTCTTACTTGATTATTCATGGATTTTTTGATTCATTCCCCAGTAGTAAGGGGAGTAGAAAGAAGAGGTTACTCAAGGGCTGGCCACTGGACAGGCAAGCTCTTATGCATCTGGCCACTGGGACAATTTGACAAGTCACATTTTCAACATCACTTTGAGATTTCAATATGTATTTAGAATATAGTACTTCTTTAACCAGATGAGGGCTACATGCATAAGGCATTGTTTCTGACAATGTAAATAGTTTTTGACAATGTAGACAATATAAAAAGGCAATGTAATGGTGTAGATACAATGAAGTATAGCCTGCTCAAATAGGTTTTTGGAATAGGAATGAGAATTGAGGTCTGGGGAGTCAGCTCAGTAGAATAAGTGCTTGTCTGGCAAGCACAGGATCCTGAGTTCAATCCCTGGTACTGCAAAAATAAATAAATAAATAAATAAATGAAAGAGGTTGGAGTACAAGACTACAAGAAAAACTAGAGAGTTCATGAACTGGTCACAGGTATTAAGGAGAATTTTTAAAAAGCCACTACCCCACCCATATGGGGCAGTCACATTGTGCCATCAACAGCTAAGCGCTTAGAAGAGAGAAACACTTCACAGACCTGGGCTACAGCAGCACTGCTCAGCTAAGTACACACAAATCACGTGGGAACCCTGCACATCTCGGTTTAGAAGGCCTAAGTGGGGCTGAAAATTCTGAGGCTCTTAAACAGCTGTTAAGTAACTCAGATGTTATCTCTTTGACCACACCAGGGAATTAAAATCTAAAGCTTGGACTCAGGAATCTATAATTACAAAAACTCTCAGGTGGTTCCAATGTGCAGTGAATAGCAAAAAGATAAAACAACTCCCCAATACACAGGTTGATGCTTTAATTCATTCCCCTACCTCCAGGTGGTAAAATGACAGCGTTTTAAGCTATTTCCCATAGGCAGAAATGGATACCAAGCCCCTCAAGACCCTTCCCAAAGTGTAGCCCTAAAATCAGCAACAACTGCATCTCCTCATAGCATTCTAAAAACACAACCTTAAATTCCAGCCCAGACCCACTGATTTTCTGCATTTTAACATGATGGCCAAGTTGATTAAAGTTTGAGAAGTTGTTACCACTATTTTGCCAACTTCATGCAAGACAGTTACGTAGGATATTTATTAAGCATACAAATTTATACCATCCCAGATCCATTCATTCAAAAATCTCTAGGAGGGGTTGGCTAAATAGCTCAGTGGATTAAAGTGCCTGCTTAGGCAGACACAGGGGCCAGGCGTTCAATCCCCAGACCTGCAGTGCCAGCCCCGCCCCCGGGGCATGCTGAGCCGGCCATGGAGTCTGGGCCTGCTGGCGCGGCCTGTAATCCCAGCACTTGGAGGATCACTACGAGTAAACTGGAGGATCACTTCGAGTCTGATCTATGCAGCGAGACCCTGTACACCCTGTACACACTGTCCTAAATACAAAATAATAATAATAACAACAACAAAAATCTCTAGGAAGAGACCTTGGGCCCTGGGTTTATGACCAAGGCCTGGGAGGGGTGGGTGACTCGTGAGAGAGGCCTGGGCAGTGCTGGTCTAAGGCTGTGTTCATTACCCATGCCTGGATTTGCCTACAGGTAAGGTGAAGAATGATTGGAGCTTCTGTAAGCTCTTGGCCATAGAAAACCCATCATGAAAAGCCACTGAAACTACTCTATCAGGAAAGAAATTATCTACACTTAGCATGGGGCAAAATGCTTTTCCTCTGCCATCTAACGTTGGAGCCTCAGCATAATCCCCAAACCATGTGGGGTGCCCCCATCTTACAAAGGAAGACACAGAGTCCGCTGGGGGTGAGCCTATGGCATGCATGTTATTTGTCTTTAAGACACAAGATATTCATGTCTGAATGAGTTACTCTTTCTAGACTAAAACTGCAGCACTCGAGTTGAACTGCAGCGCTGGCATCTTATAACAAGTGGTTTCAGGGTTGCAGTGTGGGCACTGATCTCTAAAAGGTTCGCCATCACTGACGGTCAGCCCATAAAGGCTGCAGAGTTTGCTCAGTGTTTGATCCTCCTGTTTCTGCCTCCCCATGGCTGGGATTACAGGCACGCACCACGGTGCCCAGACTCCATCGCCAGCTCAGCGCACTCGAGAGCGGGACTGGCAGAGCACGCGGCGCCAAGGATCGAACCCTGGCCCCTGCACTTCCATAAGTAAGCGCTTAGTGCCCTGAGCTATACCACTGGCCCTCTTGGTTCTAAAACTTTTGACCTTTCTAAACAACAGGACACATCACGCAACTGAATACAAATCCAGAATCCTCTCTGGATAGTCTCAGCTGTCTTAGTTTTTCTTTCCTAACACAGATAAATCAGACAGTACTAAGTTACAAGTTTGCTGATTGGTGGGGAGACATAAGCAAAGGAAACTAATCAGTCTCTGTAGTCGGGCTCTTTTATTAGTTATAGTTAATCAGCAGGCAATTTCCCATCTAGTATTTTGAGTTCACAACACAAGTACAACATGAAAAAGCACAGCTATCTTAACTACGGAAATTTGCTTCTTGCAGTAGAAGCCAATCACTGAGAATGGGATGGTTGAATAGCTTTCTAAATTTAATCTCCTTTCCACCAGTAAGTTTAACTTAATCCTCAGCACAATCATTTTGCTATTCCCTTCTACCCCCATTCTGGTTAATATTCCATAAACATCTCCTGTATAGAAAAGCTAGAAGTGACCTAGACTATGGTGAACCCAAGTTTCATTACATTTGCCTATTAAAAGCCAATGATGGGGCTGGAGAGATGGCTCAGTGGTCTAAAGCACCTACTTGAAACAAGCTTGGCAAAGCACAGGGACCGCGGTTCAATCCCCCAGCACCACATGCCAGCCAGCCCCGCCCCCTGGTGGGCTGAGCAGGCCACACACACACACACAATAAATAAATGTAATAAATAAAAATAAATAAATAATTAAAAAAAAAAGCCAATGATCCTGACCTAGGTTCTGTTTTTAGGTAGTTCAGGAACATCAGACCCTGGACCAAGGGCCCTGGAGTAAAAACACAGCAGCATTTCCCTGGATCCTAGGTACGCTAAATCCTGAGAGACATGGTCATCACCTCCTAGAAGATCGCTGGCTAATGGAAGGCTATTAATCTTCTTAGAAGGAAATTCCTTAGACCAATAAATTTAAGTGTAGTACATTTTAGCAAAGCAAAACAAATGGTTCACAAATTGGGCAGTTCCCAGAACCAGGGCAGCTTCTGAGAACTCCCAACAATATGTTCAGATAGCACTTATAGGAACACTGAGATGTCCAGTGTTTAAATCAGCTGGCTAGAAGGCCACCTGGCCCCAGCCAAAGCTCCTTTACTGTAATTCAACTCTTCACTGTCTGGGCCTATCAGGCCCACTGGAGGGATCCCAGCCCAAATCTGTGGCCTCTGCAGGCTCCATTCCTCCCTCTGGCCCATGTTCCTACTATGTAATGTGCTAATTGAAATGTAGGGCACCATGCATGGACGCTGTGTCCTCAGACCAAACATCTGAGCTGGCATTCCACCAAGCAAGACAGATTGCCATCCAGCAGGTGGCCACACACACATCTTTGAGAGCGAGCACAGCGCATGGGAAGACTGAGGAGAAGCGTAACACCAAGAACTCGGAGCATGCTTCTTAGCCAAGGTCTTCAGGAATGAAAGTTAGATGACAAGAACAATCAAGGTGAGGAATCTACCCAATTTAGCCCAAAGCCTATTTTTTCTTAATTTTCTGTAGCTGAGTCACAACCAATCCATTAATGCAGATGCAAAGGATTATCAACTGTGGGCTCTTCCCTATTTAGCTAGTAAGGAATATATCACCCCATAGCTGAGTAAAACTGCAGTAAGGAGAGAACAAGTCTGTAAGAGTTTAGTTGCTGGTTTACTCATGTCTGGGGCAAAGGTAGCCATAAGGAAAACTTAAAGGGCTAAGAGCTTTATCATTTCACGGCTCTTCAGGTATCGTGAGAAGAACTGTCCACATCTTCATGTATCACCTGGTTCTCAGCAAGCTTTTAAAAACTAATTTAGCTTCCGAGAAAGCCCCAATGGGCATAAAGGGCACCCTTAAATGATAAGACACACACTCAAATGTAGGCCCTGAAGTTCTATGACATGGTAGGTGATGAGAAGCGTGTAGAATGATTTACCATATCAGTATTTTTCCAAAATGTATACAATCCTATGCATTCGTCTGTGATGAGTTGGGGTGCAGATTCTTTAGTAAGAAGCTTTGAAAACTCAGGAAATACCAAGCAACTGCGCAGGCCTTTCATGAGTTCATGCTTAATGTTCACCTTCCTTTCTACTTAATATAACTTTGTTTCACCAAAGCATGTATCTATGGCAGTGTCCAGTAAGCAGCACAGCAACCTGATTTGGATCAGCCTTGAAGGACTCACTCAAATTGCATGTCTCAGAAATCCTAGCCTTGCTGGTCCATATGAAGACAATCAGAGCATTTCTCTGATTTTCACTCAATTTCTATTCTGTCTGACCTTGCACTAGCAGTCTTAGGAACAGTCTGTCTCTCTATTTCAGTTCTAGGAACTCCCACCCGGCCCAACGTTAAGATCTCAAAGGTCCCAAAACCTTACTTGGCAGGGTCTCTTCATCAGGCCCCATGAGGAGGATCACACCTGAGTCCAGAGCAAACAACTACCCTCCTGTGAAATGAGACTCGAGTGGCCAAGATGAGAGAGCTGAGATTTCACCACAACAGTGATGCGGTTGATGAAGAAATTCTGTTTCTGTTGCCCGTAGCTTACAATTACTAAAATCATGCCAGACACCTGGACTCTCAGATTTCTGAGAACTTCCCATTGTTTTTGAAACACCTTACCATTCATGTAAACACAAGTCAAAGAAGACCCAGCACCATCTATTTGACAATGATTTGACATTTTTTTAAACTCAGGACCTTGTGCTTGCCAGGCAGGCACTTATGCCTCTGGGCTATCTCCCCAGACCTATTTGACAATAATAGCTACTTTGTTTAACAGATCAGGTGGGCCAAATGAGCATCTCCCTTTCACATACTCTAGGATTTCTCTGGAGCATCTCATAGTTTCTAAAGAAGGCATGGAGCATGTGAGTTTGGGAAATTACAAAATAAAAAGTTCTAAATTCTTGATCAGAATAATGTAACACTCCAAATCATAACTGTCCAGTAGGCCTCTATTATTAATGCTCATGTTGAATTTAACCAGTTTGAATACAAACATTTCTTTCACATGTCCCAGCTTCCACAAAAATACAGCATCTGTCCATCAGTTATCTGCCGTACTTTCATCCTCTCATTTTGTGACAACTGACCATTCTATCTTAGGCTGACAAAATTATTGATCAAAACACAACAGCACAGGGGCTGGGGAGATGGCTCAGTAGAAT
Organism: Octodon degus; assembly: GCF_000260255.1. Taxonomy (NCBI): domain Eukaryota; kingdom Metazoa; phylum Chordata; class Mammalia; order Rodentia; family Octodontidae; genus Octodon; species Octodon degus. The sequence goes on along the minus strand of NW_004524577.1, from coordinate 25,710,858 downwards.
AAGTGCTTGCCTAGCAAGTGCAAGAGCCTGAGTTCAATCCTCGGTTCTGCAAAAAAGAAAAAAAAAACAAAAAACAAAAAACAAACAAACAAACAACAACAACAAAAAAAAACAGCACGGGTCCAGCCAAATAGCTTAGCAGATTAAACCACCTGCTTTGGCAGAAACAGGGGTTGGAAGTTCGATCCCTGGCCTGCGAGCCTGGCCCCATCCCCGAGGCAATTGAGACTGGGCATGGCAGCGCTCGCCTGTAATCCCAGTACTAAGGAAGCTGAAAAACAGGAGGATCACAACAAGTTCAGTCTGCGTAGTGAGATCCTGTAGACCCTATACCAAAATAAAAAAAAAAAAAAAAATAGACCCTATACCAAAATAAAAAAAAAAAAAAAATTCACAGCAGAAATCTTTCACACTTTAGCTTCCTCCCCCAAAAGCTTGCCTTATCTTTCCTGCACAAGGAATTATTTCTAGTTTTAATGGCCATGTATTACAATTTTTATTTACCTCACAGCACCCTTAAATGCTAGTGAACTTATTAAAAGGTTTAATACCGTTGCTTCCCATTAGAATTGTGTAGATAAGCACATTCCATAGCTTGTAGAAGCATTTTCTCAAAATGCAACCTGTTTCTAGTTTACAAACAGAATTGAATACAAATTGCTTCTCTACACTGCATGAAACCAAGATAGTCTATCAGCAGGACTTACTTTTAAAAATCTTTTATTTATTTATTTATTTATTTATTTGGTACAGGGTCTCACTACAGAGTTCAGACTTGCAGTGTTCCTCCTGTCTCAGCCTCCCCAAGTGCTCAGATTATAGGCATGTGCCACCATGCCCAGTCTCAGTGGCTGGCACAGACCACTCAGGATTCCGGGGCTGCCACAACATGCAGTATCAGGGATTGAACCCAGGTCCTTGAGCCTTCCAGTCTGGCACTTAGGCTGATGAGCTATCTCCCTAGCCCTACCAGCAGGATTAATTCTCATTTATTGAACTGTGAGGACAGAGCCATGTTGTATTAAGAACATGGAAATAAGCATAGCCGGCCAGATGTTTAAGCCAATCATTTACTTCTTTGCAGATAATTTTATACCAAAAGCTTTGTTTCCTTTTTTCTGCATTTTTTTCATTCTCTCTCTCTCTCTCTCTCTCTCTCTCTATATATATATATATATATATATATATATCTGTTTCATCTATGACACTTAAGGAAGTGTATCTGTTCTGCCTGTCACAGATCCCTAGCCCTAGCAGAAGTTATTTCATCTGGGGCCAAATATCTGTTAAATGAACTTATTTATTTACTTAATATTTTCCAATGAGGAAGCATTACACATTTTTTTCATTGAAAGCTATAAGTAGCTGTTTGCAGAGTGATTGCCAATATCCTACCCCAGTCAAAGGTAATGGGAACATTGCTAGCATTCTGATTTGAATGAGAGTTTCCTGTCATGGATCTGCCTCCTCCAACACACAACCCAATCCAAATGATTAGGAACAAGTTTAGTATGTACCTGCAAATAGCTCAGGCATTTCCTTTATTACTTAGCATTCAATTTACTCACATCTAGACTCCAAAATTTCAAGCCACTGAGTAAAATTACTAAAATTCTGACAGGTTGGTCCACAAACTTCCATCCCATTTATATTCAGCTATTTCTTTCTCTTAACAGTTATGTTTGGAATGCTCTGAACAAATTCCTGAAGGAGTTCAGGAAACATGACCCCAAATTACATCGCTTTCCTACATTGATTACTTTTAAGTTGCAAATACTTAGACAGTGAAACAAGGCTTTGCTTAAGGACAGACCCTCCAGAGCAACTCAGCTCTTATCAAGCCTCTGAAGATTATTTCTCAGAGCAAAAAAATCTCACGATACCCAACAGACCTTGTCACAAGCCATCATTTCTGTTTCTAAGGGCTATTTTACTCTGAGCATATGCTCTTTGCCCTTTGACCATTTTACTCATTTCAGCAAGGGGGTTGGGTCATTGGGATTTGACTTTTGATTGACATGCCCGGTTACCGCCCACTGCCAAAGGACACTTAGACAGCCAACTTCCCTCCCAGCATCTGCTGAGACATCAAGTACATACATAGGAAGCCCACTTAGGGCTCAAGACAGAAACTCTTCACTGAATAAGCAGCCGGTTTAGCCATTTAGTTCTCCCGTCTCCTCCAGGTGCAGGCAACATGACTCCCTTAAAAACGGCAGACTTTTTCTATAGATGTAGATTTCTTTTGCTAAAGGTAAGTCTCCAAAATAAGTAAGCAGCTTCCCACCCTGTGCTCAGTTACCAAGTTCAAAGTAGAGCCCAGTACAGTAACAGGCACAATAGAAAAAAGCATCTCCCCTCCAGCCAGGACACCTCACATTGTTGATATGAGCTGTAGATTTTAACAAAGGCACAAAGGTGGTGAAAGACAGACCCTCTGATCTAAGGGCTCAACTTCTACAAAGAGCTGCTTTTTCCTCTCAATTTAGTCTTTTAAAAGACTGTATATGCTGATTTTAAATTGCTCTTGTTTCTCTGGGGTATTAATCATCAAATAAACAATTTTACCCAAATGAAAACTCTGTTATTAGAGCCTCTGTAATTCTCAATTATTCTCAATAAAGTTCAGTCATTGCTTTAAAACAAAGCCACATACTACAATCAAACAAAAAGCTACAGATTTCCTACACAAGAGACTGGCCAGCAAGTTGACACAATGTATCAACCACTATAATCCACCCCTTGTCAACTTGGCATATTTTTAAACCAGTCTCCAAATACACAGGTATGCATATTTAAAAAAAAAAAAAAAAGAAGAAGAAGAAGAAGAAAGAAAAGAAAGAACAAAAAAAGAATCTGGTCAGGATTCCAGATGCCACACTCTAACCCAGACAGCAACCACAAACCCCATAGCAACCAGACTTCCTCACATAGTGCGAAATGACCCTTGGTACCCGCCAGGAAGTGAACACAACAGGTGACAGGAAGTACCTATTCCTGGTGGCCTGATGCCCCCTGGGTCTCCGAAACACTGCTTCAGAGCCTGCCGACTTTGTCAAAAACGTTAAAAGGAAAATTCCTTATACCCATTCAATTCAGGATAATATATTTGAGCAAAACAAAATGGAACCAGGAAGTTCCTAAAACAAGAACCAGCTCTCAGAATCCTCACTTGCCATGTGGTCAGACAGCACTCAGTGGGAAACAGAATCAAGGCATAGAACACCCAGTGGGCTACAGCCTAGTCAGTCAAGGAGTCCACTGGTTACAGTTTAACTTGTGAGTGCTTGATAGTTCAATCAGTGCATTTGTCGGCTTTTCCTTGGTAGACATAATACTTGACACCCACAGTTTAAAAGAGAATCTTAACTTCACTCACGTTGCATGGGGGTTTAGTCTATGGTCAGCTGGCTTCTAGGCTTACACCTCAGGGCAGAAGCCCATAGTGACCAGGAGGCAGAGCAGAACAGCCCAGCCAAGGCCACACTTCCTGGAGCCAACCCTAAGGCGTTGCACCAATCCGGGGCCAGATCTCTGAGCCAATCAGGTTGACCCTCCACTGTAACCTTTGCAATCAGTTAAATGGTTACAGGACCTCTGCACCCAGCCCAAACCCAATTATTCTGATTAAACTCCACACTGCTTTGGTCAGTTAGGCCCAGTATAGGTAGCCAGCCCAAACCCACGGCTTCCTACAACATTTTATTCAACGATCTCAATAATTGTACAGAGGCGAGAGCTTCAAAAACAGGAATCTGTCCCCAGACCACAGTTCACGGCACACTGGGTGACAAGCCAGCCCTCTGTGCTTCGATGCAGGAAAAAGAAAGACCTCTTGCACAGAGGTACGAGTTATCACCCCAAAGAGTACAAAAGTCTATTAATATGGCAAAGCTGAAAGCCTCTTCAGAATATTCATCCTCTGTTCCACGAAGCGCTGCCAGAAGTGGCTGGCAGCATCTGGGATGTGAAGAACGATGTGGGATTTAAAAATTAATTTTATTGAGGACTTGCAATAATTTTCTGAGTTGGAAATGGATCTATCCCCCATTGAGACTGGGTGCCGCATTTGTGAAAGGCCTTTAACGCCTTTGCAAGATCCGCGCCACCCCTGACAACCCTTGGAACAGCTATGGTGCCCTCTGCCTTCTGGAGGAAAAGGAACACGCGCTCCCGAAAAGGTTGCCTTGACCGGCAAAAAACACAACCCTTAGAAAAACACTGCCTCCTTTCCCAGTAATTGTCCTTGTTCTTCGAACCCATGACCTCTTTATTCTTTGACTTTGCAAAATTAAATAAAGTCTTCCTTTAAAAAATCAGTTAGCATTTTCCTCTTGTCGGGAAAGTTGGAAATATAAGCAAGAAGTTACCGAAATCATAGCAAACCCATCAACTCCTGTCAGTCTTTAATTTATGAGTCTTATTTTACTGAAAATAAAAAAGTGGTTATTTTGCTTGGCTATTAGAATACAAATATATTTCAAAGTCTCTAAATATATTCTGCAGTATCAATTGCAGTGATTGCATGACATTTTGTCATATGTATGCTATATATTTTTTTCTCTCTGCGTGCATACGTGTGTGTGTGTCAGAGACCTTCAGTTATGGATGATGAAGGCCTCCTTACTCTTCAGATCTTACCTTTTTTTTTTTTTCTTTGTAGTACTGGGAATCAAACTCAGGACCTTGCATTTGCGAGGCAGGTGCTTATGCCACTGAGCTATCTCTCTAGCCCTTCAGTCTTCAGATCTTGGCACAAGGAACCTGGCTAAGCTCACTGACTTTAACCTGATATTCTCTTCCACCCTCCTGCATCACCCAAGCAAATATGTATGTCAGTAGTTTGTCTTTGGGGTTGTCTTCTTGGAAAAAAAAAATATATATATATATATATATAATTTAAAAGGCATATGTACAAAACAATTACATATATAATTTATGCATATGTAATTTTAAATTTATGTTTATGAGCCTATTAATAAATCATTTGGTTTTGACCCTATGCAGTTCTGTATGTGTTAAACTTAGTTAAATGTGGCGGGAAGCTGTCTCTATACCTAAATGAACTGCAACCTAACTTAGTATATAAACAACTCTAACCTTACTTAAGTGTATATTCATGTATCAGCTGGGTTCCAGTCAGTTGCAGAAGTGACCAATCACAGGCACCCAGCTGATCAGACCATGGTCATATAAGGCAAATGATGCAACAAGCCACACCCAGGTAAGGAAAATGTAGAGCTGTAATAAATCAAAACTTTTCTGTATGTCATTTCCTTTTTCCTATTTATAAATTCTACCACCCACATTGCTTCAGAGTATGCCCAATTCACAAGTCTTTCTTTGCTTAAGTGTTGCTAAATTTGCACAGTCTGAAAATTTTATTTAAGATTTAACCATAGCTGTATTTAGTCTATTACTTCTAACTACATTATTATGCCCAACATTGGGCACTTCCCCCCATTTTAGCTACATTTTTCTTAGGAATAACCACTCAAACTGCTAGGAACTGTCTCCTACAAATAATGCTACAATGATTTTTTTTCCAGACATGTGAAACTTTCTTGCCATGCAACCCCAGAGCAGAATCTGTAGGCCACATTTTTTTATTTTTTACCTTTAAAGAGTACAAAATTGTAAAAAAAAAAAAAAAAAAAAAAAAAAAAAAAAAAAAAGACACATTAGAAGTGATAGAAGTGACACAAAATTACTTAAAGTAATAGGAGTTCAACAACAGTTGTATTCTATAATGTTATCTTCAAATTAGTTATTTAGGTTACCAGATATAAACCTGCAAAATTGGTTTTTAAAAAAAGTTATAAAAAATAAAAAATTAAGCATTAATTGCTCCTTTCAATAGACCAGCAGAAATCAGCAGTACAATTATCCAAACCATCCTGAATATATACATGAATATATCTTTTTTCCTTCTTTCTTTTGTCCTTTTCCTCATCCCAGTTTTTCCTTCCCATGAAACAGATTCTTTCCCTTTCAAAGTACATTTTGTGCCTTTCAGATTTTATTTGCTCTTTAAGGTTCTCACACTGGTGAGACAATACCTATGTTCACACATGTCTCGGTTACTCTTCTCTCATTGCTGGGACACATACCCAACACTCTAAATTAAAAAAGGAAAGGTTTATTTAGCTCACAGTTACTGAAAGTCTCAGTCCATACTCAGCTGGCTCCAAGGCAGAGCGTCACATGGCAGAGGGCAACCTTTCATGGCGGCGGCAAAGAGCAAGAGATGGAAAGGGAAGGCCAACAGCCCAGGCATCTAGCTAGTTTCTCTTCTCTCCTTACATTGTAACGCAAATTCCCTGCCCCAGGGCAGGTGCAGCATCCACACCCACAGTAATCAATCACACACTCCAGGATTCCTCCCATGACTGCATGAGGCTTTGGGGGAACTCCTATATACAAACCATAACAACACATGTGAGTCTGATTTATTCCACTTATCAATACAGTCTCTAGTTGTATCCATTTACACATAAAAGACTCATTTTTTTTAATAGCTGAGTAATATCAGGGCGCATGTTTAAGCTAATTATTGCCAGACAGTCATGAAAGGGCTTACCAGTCTGCACTCCCGTAAGCACTTCACATGATTTCTATAACCCCACATCCCACTTACACTATTATTTAGCTGTCTCTTTATCAGCTTAATAGATATACTTTTTCTCACATTTCCATGCATTTATCTGATTATTAAATGTGTACAGTATTCATGTTTTCTACCTAAGAGCATGAAGTATCTCCCTATATGTTCACAGCATCCCCTAATTTATTTAATAACTTACTTATTTCTGCATATTTAGGTGGGGTCTGAGGAAGAAAAAAAAAGGGTTTCTCTGAGCTATTCAGAAAGCTATTCAGAAACCAATATGGAAAGAGGAAGAGATGGACGGATGCTGGGCAGCCACCTGTTCTCTGCTTACCTATGCAGGCTGCAGCCCCAGGCCTTTTTTTTTTTTCCTGTCTTTAGTACAGGGTCTCACTACACAGATGGGACTCATAGTGAGCCTTCTGTTTTCAGCCTCCCAAGAGCTGGGATTACAGGCACACGACACCACACCCAGTCTCAATCACCATCTCAGCATGCCCCGGGGGTGGGACTGGCATATGCCAGGGATAGAACCCCAGTCCCTGCCTCTGCCTATGCAGGCACTTCAGTCTGCTGAGCTGTCTGGCTAGCCCTACCCCCACGTCTTTAACAGTCAAGTGCCCACAATGTGAGCAGCATGGGAGGGTCCTCATTGAATGACACTGCTTCAACTGCCATGAGAAATGACAGGTTTTACATATAAACCATAGATGAATTCTTTCCTCATCACATCCCATAATATTTAACTTCAAGCTGTAAAGAGCTAGGATGTGGTGAGCCTAGCAGGCATGGAGCAGGGCGGGGGGCGAGGTTCTGGAGAGGAGTCCTGCAGCGGGCAGCAGTGTCAGGGGACTCAGCGCAGGGTGTTTCATCCCTGGAGTTGAAGCCTCCTTAGCCCTTTTGGCTCACTTTTGTTAAGACTTTTCCTCTATTGGGTCTGGAGCAGCTATTGAGCTCATTTGATTAATAAAACTTTTCATGCTTCTGCTACCAGTGGACAAAATTAAGATTAAGGAAGGATTTTACAGGAGATTGGTTGGCTGAGAGACCAGGACTGACCCTCGTCTACCAGAATTCCAGTCTCCAGGGATGGGGCAGACACCTGCTTTGTAAAGAATTCTCCAGATTATTACAGTGTCCAGCTGAGCTTGGACACACACTGCACCAGTCCACCTCTCTATCACCTTCAGGCAACCCTCGCTCTGTTAGACTTTTAAACTTTATAAAAGAAAAACTGTTGTACAAGTTTCAATTTTGCTTTTATTTTTTATACTTACACTATGCCATAGTTCTTAATAAAAAAAAAAAAGTCAAACAAATGATGAGTATGTTCACAGCAAAATCTCAGGCAGGTATAAAACAAACAATGAAAGATTAACGTTAAGTCATTTACTAAGAAAGAAAACCAGGGCCAGGGAGATGGCTCAGTGGATTAAGCGCTTCCCTGGCAAGCGCAAGGGCCCGAGTTCAATCCCTGGTTCCGCAAAAAAAACACTTAGCAAACACAATGTATCAGACAATTGGCTCCTGGGCCTGGCTTGCTTAGAACTAACCACTTCCTCTCTCCCAACAATTCATTTTAAGTCTCTCTTCAGCATTCAGAGCGGACAGAAAACACTGTTAATTGTTCCTCTTATATCCTATACTGATAGGAAAAAACATTAAAAAGCCGTCAATACTCATCAGAGAGTTGGACAACTGAGACTAATACAGGTTTTCTGTGTTGGCATTTCTCAGGTAATGCCTGTGTTTGGGCTTCTGCTGTACCATTAATAGCAGTGGCGCCTGGCAAGGAGAAGGTATAATTCTTTCTCAGATTGTAGGAGTTGCAGTCCACAGGAAGTCCTCTGTGATGGAGGCCCGTCGACTTTTATGGACTTCAAAGCTATTTGCTTCAGTACACTTTAAAATGCAGGGTCAGCTCACTGAGCTCCACCACGCAATAATAACACATTTTTATAGGAGTAGCTTGTCAGAGCAGCAACAACATGCAATGCATAAAACCAATAAACACGCCATGTCCACAGATTCTAGCCTAGTAACCAGATAAAGCAATAAAATTGGCAGCAGCCATCAAAAAGCTCCCTTTCTGACTTTGTGGGGTGAATTTACTGTTGTTTAGAGCCGAGGAGCTATCACAGAGCCTTAGACCAGTGTGCTGTGACCAAGCAGCAGGTTGCTTCCGGTGGAAAGGGAGCACGCCTGGCACACAGAAAGGAGGTGGGCAGTGGTGTCTCACTAGGGCTTGAACCCCTCTCGTCTTTAGTGTGAAACAATCTGCATCAGAGATTTTCTACACAGTGCTTTGGAGTTTCCAAGCTCCACGCTAAAAGGTAGCGAGGACGGTGTGGCTCTAGGGTGATGGGTTAGCAATCAGGGTTTCCTGTCTGCAGCTACAAACAAAATCCCAAAGCAACAAAATGGGCTGGCATTGACTAAGACTGGATTCTTAGGGTGTGGCACTTCTACATTCTAAAAATGAGAGGGGTAGGAAGAATAAGAGTAAGAAAGGATTTTACATGGAATCAATCACTAGGTTGAGAATTAAAGCCAACCTCCATCCAACAGAATCCCACTTCCTAGGTGTAAAGCACAAGAATACACTTTTTGCAAAGTATTCTGATATTCCTGATAAGAAATGTGTGGGATATCTGGGGCCATTGGCAATGTGGACTGAAGCTAAGGCGAAGTGGGATGGCCACCAGGGCAGAAGTAGGTGCTGGTACGAGCTCAGGGCTCAGGGGCTAGGCAAAATGCCAGCGGCCAACCATAAAGATATATTGAGTCTTTGCTTTGTCCTGGGCCTGTTCTAGAACACCACTGGGCAAAGACCTGGTCATGAAGCTTACACTTGGGGGAAACAAGACAAAACAAATCAAAGAAAGAAAAGAAGGTAATTCCATATGCTGATGAGCACATAAAGACATAGAGGGTGCTACAAAGCACACAGGCTAGGGCATAACTTGGTTTGGGATGGCTAGGGGAGGGAAGAGCTCTCTCCCAGGGAGGAAACCCAGGCACTGGATCTCCCTTGGAGATGGACTGCAGAGCCTTCCAGCCAAGCAGAGCAAGGGCAAAGGGCTGAAATCCCGCGCAGGCAAGAGGCTTGACACAGCAGGAGCTCAGTCTGTATTGATTTTCCTGAGAAAGAAAAATAGTCCAAGAGGATCGGTTTTCACATTTCCACTCTGTCATAATGTCCCCACCATCATGTTCCTACCTAAGAGATAATAAATGCTGACTTGGTGGTAAATCTGGTCAGTTTTTACTCTGATATCTAATCAGAATTTCAAAACTATAAATTAACATCTCTGACCTAAAATTAGTTGGAACATTTAATCAAGGGCTATACTATCATCCCTTGGTTGTCAGGGGAGAGTCGCCTCCAGGGCCCTCTATGGATACCAAAATCATCAGATGCTCAAGTCCCTTAGGTCAAATGGCATAATATTTGCAAGTAATCTGTACATCTTCATGTATACATTAAGCCATCCCCAGATTTCTTATAATATCCTAGAAAGTACAAATGCTTAGTATTACTTAGGGAATAATAATATGAAAAAGTCCATATATATTTAGTACATATGGGATTTTTTCTGATTATTGTCCATCCATGGATACAGAGGAGGATGGTGACTGTCCATATGGCAACGAAGTATAGAAGGTCCCAGCAGTCTTGCTTCAATCCAGACACGAGAAGATCAGGTCTTTTGGGCCTTGGGAAGGTCTACAGCCAACATCACCTCCCTCCCTGTCCTCTTTGTCTGTTTACATCCCATGCCCTTGCCCCTCGTCTTTCAATGGCACAACCTTTGCAGACAACTTCAGCATCAACAAAGCACACCTTCTCAGCAAGCCGGTATCCTTGTGTTCCCAGCAATGTCTACACAGGGATGGCTTCTTCCATTGATTTCCTTTGTGACACCCTCCAAGTTGTCAGATACCCTCCAAGTTGCATAGGCTTTTGAGGGTCACCTTGGGAACCAAATCACTGTTTATCTCTTAGGACCTGTGGGAAAGCAGTTTGTAAGGAACAGATATGAGCACTTTGGATCACAGCCCACCTGTAAATTGGATCTGCAACCTAAGAGCCGGAATACCTAACAGGCAGCTGAGAGCCTCCTGGGTTGTGGATAGGTGAGGCCAGTGACATCCTAAACCTTGGGGATGTGAGGGGGTCTTTTTGTAGTTATTTGCATGTTGGGGGTATTATAGAAACCTTAGAAACCCAGGATTAAAAAGATTAATGGAGCTTACTTGACACCAGCATTCACTTCTGTCTTTTCTTTTAAATTCATTGTGTTTTCCTCTTTCCATTTAGAACAAGCCTGGAGACTGTCCTGCGCTGCTTTTCCCAAATGGATAGATTTGTGAGAATTGAGATTCAAGCACAATGTGAAACTGCCCATGGGGAGGTAGGGAAGAGGACCGACTGGCCTCAGCACTGCCACGGAGAGAGCCCTAGAACTCTTCTTCCAGGGACAGAGTGAGAAGCCCTGGGAGAGATAGACAGGGGAGGGAAGATGCCTCCAGGTGGGAAACCCCTCCCTTATCTCCTACAACCAGGAAATGGTTCTGTGTCTCTCACAACAGCGTCTGGGGTTTGGTCTGAGTCAGTTTTCCTGCCATGGAAGGTTTGCATGAGTAAGAAGCTTAGTAAAGCACAGCCAGTCCTAGCCCAGCACCAGAAACTAATCTGAAGAGTCTGGTCACAGACCAATGACAGATTCTTCACTTAGGGCTTTTCACTAAACACATTTATTTGTCCTCCCTGAAACCTTCAACACTAAATGTGTTGATATTTCCACCTGAAAAAGAATTTTACTATATAGATGAGAAGGACAGCCAAGAAGAGCAAAAATACTGTCAGAAAGAAGATGCCCATAGCTGTAAGCCCACAGGACAGTGTAACATCAGACAGCCGAACTCCCTGTAGCGACGGCGGACTTGCGCAACTGATTTCCTCAAAATTCACAAATTTCTGCATGTTTTCTTTGTACCAGGTTAAGAAATGAATATTTGAGCAAGTGCAATCCAGGGGATTGTTACTTAAATTAATGATCTTCTGCTGGGATAAGATGGGGAGGAGATGGGGTAGGATAATGTGAATGTTGTTGGTGGCCAGATTGAGGTAGGTGCCCTTAAGCTGACTGAGGGCACTGATGCTGCTGGAGGTCAGGCTGTTGTGGCTTAAGTCTATATGAGTCACATTTCCAAGGCCATGGAAGGCCTCCTGGTCTATGGAAGAGAGATCACAGGAGGATAAAACTAAACTCTCCAAACTGCCCACCATCTGCAATGGGTTGGTCTTTGGGATATTTCCGTCTTGAAAGGAATTCCCCTGTAAATTCAGATGCCGGAGATTTGGCAGGCCTGCTAGAAGATGCTGATTACTGGTATCAAGGGAGCAGTGAGACAGATTCAGAGCCTGCAGGAGATGAAGGTTTTGGAAAGGACTTTGTGCAGCCATGATATTTAATCGAGTGAATGTCAAGTCTAGGAGTTCTAGCTGAGGGCATGCTCTGAATGCTTCATTCTGGAGATCCAAGCCTTGGTTGTAGCTCAGGTTCAGGCTTTTCAAGTGGGGTAGAGTTTTGAGCTGTATATTGCAGCAATCCAAAGCCTCAATGTCACTATGGCTTAAATCGAGCTTCTGCAGATTTTCTAATTTTTCTAAGCAGCCATCACCTAGTTGAAGTCTTTTTCTGTTGCCTTTGACGTAGAGGTGTGTAAGGGAGGGGAAACTAGCAGCGTTGATTTGACACAATTGCTCAAACTTATTTACATTGAGCACTAATTTCTTCAGTGAATTCATACCTGGAATCCCAGGTGGCAATTCTTTCAAGTAGGTACCTGTCAGGTCTAGTTCCTGGAGGTGCGTGAAACAGTGAAATGTGGCCAAGGAGAGGCTAGAGAAATAATGATTCTGCAGGTTCATGCTCTCGACAGACATTTCGCAAAGCCCCTCAAACATGCTCACACTCAGATCTTGGTCTTCAGTGTCCTCATATGAACCCAGCCAGAGTGAGTGAATAGTAGCATTATGCAGACCATTGAATATAATGGACAAGTTACTAGTCCCTCCAAAATTCAAACTTTGCAAGACCATTGACTCAAAAGTCCCAGGTTGGATGCCTTTAATGTCATTGCCGCTGAAGTTAAGGCTCAGGTTGGCAGCTGGTCTCAGAGAGTCTGTGTCTCCTCTAGAGAGGTAGTGTATGGCATTATTCTGAAAATCCAAGACTTTTAGATTTCCTGTTGGGAAGTCTTTGGGGAACTTAATTGAGGAAATATAGTTGCCTCCAAGATATAAACTTTCCAAGTTTTTCAGATTGTCTGCTGGAATGAACTCCAGGCTGGATATTCCCGTCTGGATTAAAAACAGGTGCTTCAGGGCATTGGGACCATTCAATGCTGTTTCTGCCACAAATATCAGGGGGTTTCCAGTTAACACAAGTGTGCTCAGCTGAGGATGGTTTTGCATAGCGTTTTCATGGATCCAGTTAATTTGGCATCTTGAAAGGTGATACAGTGTAACAATTATCCATTAGAGAAGAAAATAGAAAAGAAAAATTACTACTGTAAAAGGGATGTGTGTTAACCAAACCATTTTTGTATATAGTAAAATAGAATATATTAATTCAAAATCAAATATGTTATGTTTTCTTTCATACCCACAGTCTGTTGAATTCATTTTAAAAGGTAGCCTCAGTTCTGAATATTTAGATTTAGAATTTGTTCCAGGTATCTTGTCCCTATGATTTGCTAATTTAAATAATAAGTAAAAATGTCATACATGATACCTAACAGACAATATATAATATGAAATATATAATTGTGTAAACCTGTGCTATCCTGGCAAAGTTATAACCTTTCAACTTTTTTGAGGGAGTGGTAGTGCTGGACATTGAAACTAGGACGTTGTGAAACACTCTCAGGGACACTCTCAGCTACTGAAAATGGGCCTCTGCTTTCATGTATGATGTATTAAAGTGATGGCTAGATAGAACTATTGTATGTTAATAGATTAAAAATGTGGGTCATACATACAAATGCATACACACACACACACACACACACACTCCCCACTAGTATGTTTCCTTATCTATCCATAAGAGGTGGCACTATTCACCAGGGGCACTTCACAATGGTATTACAGACATGAGACAGTACTGCGGATGTGTGCATTCTCCCAACCTGCAGAAGCATAAGTGGAAGGACAGACCAAAGTGGGGGATGTCACACAGTGGGGACAGGCAAGGCCCCTTCCTTCTTCCCATCTCCCAAGCCCAATAAGCTGTGTGACCCTTTGTTTTCTTTCCATTTTTCAATAATTCTGCCTATTGGTTCTCAGATACTAGATGAGCACTTAGGAGTCTCATTCTGCTGCTAAAACCAAATAATGGGAACTCCTTTATCCAATTTGTAAAAAAGAAAAACAATTAGTAGGTGTATTTCTCCTGGGAGTATTTTCCTGATTGTCACAACCTGATAATAGCCCACTGTGCCACAATAGAGCATAATATGGCATTTATTTAGGATAAGATACACTTTTAGTTTTGTTATCAATATTCCTGAGAAGTTCTTAAACAGTATTGCTGACTCAGCTAATTTGAGAACACCCCCCCCCCAGTTTCCTCTCCATTGATTGGTGCTTATTCGAATCACAATTCAGTAGCACAGACTATTTCCTGAGAAAGGGTAAATGAACATGCAGTGTAAGCAGATAGTCCCCGAATCCAAAAGATCCAAGAATAAATTTAAATTTTGTGTGTGTGTGTGTTTGTGCATATGTTTGTGTATGTGTGAACCTAACTGAAAAAGCCAAAGCCCACAAGGAACTCATATACATACCTGGTTAAATCCAAAAAGATAAGGTTTATGAGTCTGCCAAAGGTGGTAGCTTGAATTGTAGGCAAGAAATTAAAGCTGAATTCCAACATTTCCGTGGTGTTTGGCAGAGTATTAGGAAGCTCACCGAGACCTAAATTTCCACAGTTATATATTGTGTTGGCTTCTTTCTAATGGGAGAAACAATATAAATTAACACTGAATTCAGTAACAGGTTGACTAAGTAAGCAATCCTAGATATTTTTACCCTTTTGAGTAGGAATCTTATTCTCAGTAATCTTGACCAAAGACACACTTGTAAAAACAAATGACCTATGCACAATTTCAGTCAGTATAACATTTTTGTCAGAGCAAAAGATTGACAATAACCATGGACATATCAGGCTAGTTGACCAAGATGTAGTTCATTCACAAAATGAACCCTCAGAAGCTGCAGAGGGAATGAAGAAGGTCCGCGAATGTTGACTTGGAGTAACGCCCAGGACACACCATGAGAAGAAAGTGGCAAAGCGCAAAACAGTAGACAGTGTGTAGACAGGGGGCTTCCCATGGGTATGCTTGTAGGTTCTGTCTCTTGTGTTTTTTCCATTTTTTATTATATTTGCTATACATAAAAATACTTGCATTGTGGGGAATGGATGAGTACCCATATCATGCCCAGTCATTCTTACTTCCCCTCTCTTCCTCCACCTCTCCCCATTCTCAGAGCCCTGCCTCATTTCCCTATAGTATATCTCCCTTTCCCTAGCCTCTAAAGGAAACCAAGGTAAAAAGACAATAATCTCTGTGGTGACAGAAGGGACAAGATAAAAAAACCAGGATGAAAATAAGATTTCTCTGAGTATACTTTGGTCTGTGGTTTGCCTTCTGGATTCATGGGAGTGCTTTATTTTCCTTCGGAAAACAAACAAACAACCCTAGATTAGCATTACCAAAATAAGACAATGAGATAAGTATTTTTGATGCGGTTAAAAAAAAATTAAACCTAGATCCAATCAAGAGTTGTCAGCCTAACTTCCTGTTTACAAGTGACATGGCATATTTAAGTTAAACATACCACAAGGCACAAGGTAGCAGCCAACCAAATGCAGAAAGTGGGACCAGCTGGGGGTGGGTAGACTAAGATTTAAATTCTATCTAAGAGACAATCAATTTAAAAGCTATCTAAGAGACAATTAACAGAAGAACAGATCAGCCCTTGTTTATTTTGATTCAAATAAAGTGAGGAAAGACATCTGAAGGATTGTCACAGAACTTCAAGAATGGATTAGATGCTATTAAGAAATTATGAGGTCATCCCAGGACTGATAGGAGGACAGAAAATTTAAATCTGACCTGGTAGTGATGTAGCAAGGCCTGTTTCTCAACACACACACACACACACACACACACACACACACACACACACACAGAGCTGGGGAAGTAACTCAATGAGGAGGCCCTGATGTAATGCCCAGTACTACAGAGGGACTGAGTATAGAGAAAGAGAAATTTTAAATTTTGTAAAGACAGTGGTCTTGTAGTCATGCAAAGGAAAGTTCTTAATGTTACTTAGTGGTAAAATGCCATGCTCTTTGAGAACTGCTTTACAGTACTCTGACAGAGAAGGAAGGGAAGAATAGGTAGATGGAGTAAATAGGCAAAAGGTGATGGTTGTTGAATATTGAGTACGGGTAGGTATTGTGCTGGATATTGAGCACCGTAGGAGTGATGCATACATGGTTAACTATTTTTCATACATTACACATTTTCTTAACACAATTTTAAAAACCAACCAGGTGGCACAGAACTTAGATCTTACAATCTTTTTGGTATAAACATTTCTTTATTATTAAATTTATTGGTGCAATTTAGATATACATAATGTTCACATTCATCATAGGGAGTTTGTACCTGTACATGAACGATCTCCAATTCTGTTTTTTCCCAACCCTCTTCCCCTTACCCGTTCCACCTCTTTTCTCCTCCTTATTTATAAAGTCTTTTTTTTTCCATTTTCTTCTTCTCTCCTCATTTTTGTCCTTCCTTTCCACCTCTCTACCCTTATCTTTCGAAGTATTTATTTCACAATATCTATTATATTTTGGTTCCTACACATTCAGTTTCTCAAAGAGACAAAGCAATATTTTTATGTCTGTCAAATTTAGTTTACTAAAAAGTATGGCCTGAAGATCTATAGTACTCCAGTATACAAAAAATATTTTTAATCCACTCATCAGTTGATGGGTGTTTGGATGGCTTTCAAGATTCAGCTATTACAAAATATGCTGCTATAAACACAGGGGCACATATATCTGGTATGATACTTTTAATTCTTTTGGAAAGATACTAAGAAGCAGAATACTTGGGTCAGATAGGACCTCTAATCCTACTTTCTTGTTTGTTTTTTGGTACTAGGAATGGAACTCAGAGCCTTGTGCTTACCAGGAAAGCACTGTGCTGCTGAGCTACATCCTCAGCCCCTCTTGTCCTACTTCTTTGAGGAGACTCCACACTGATTTCCTCAGTGGTGGCACCAGTCCACACTCCCA
Organism: Octodon degus; assembly: GCF_000260255.1. Classification (NCBI taxonomy): domain Eukaryota; kingdom Metazoa; phylum Chordata; class Mammalia; order Rodentia; family Octodontidae; genus Octodon; species Octodon degus. Next base: position 25,693,869 of record NW_004524577.1, on the reverse strand, counting down.
CCAATAGTAGAGAAGGGTTCCTTTCTCCCCACAGCCCTGCCAGCATTTGTTATTGGCTGATTTCTTGATGGTAGCTATTCTTTCTGAAGTGACATGGAATCTCAGCATTGTTTTAATTTGCATCTCTTCAATGACCAGTGATGTTGAACATTTTAAATATACATTTATTTGCAGCTTCTAATTCTTCATCTGAGAAATATATATTCATCTCATATACTGATCTTTGGATTAGGTCTTTAAATTTTGGGGGATTGATTTTTCTCACTTTTCTTTATGTTCTAAATATTAGTCCTTGATCTGATGAACATATGGCTAGAGGTTTTTTTTTTTTTCCCACTTTTTGTAGGTTGTCTTCTTACTCTGTTGGTGATTTCTTTTGCTATGCAAAAGCTTTTTAATAAGATGAGATTCCATTTGTTGATTCCTTGTAGTATTTCCCATGAAGTCAAGGTTTTGTTTATCAAGGCTTTCCCTACACCTGTGTTTACAAAAGTTCTACCTATTTTACCTACCAGCAGATTTAGTGTTTCTTTTTTAATATTTAGATTTTTGATTCATTTAGATCTTAGTTTGGTGCATGGTGACAGATATGGGTCTAGGTTTAGTCTTCAGGATGTGGAAAGCCAGTTTTTCCAGTACCTTTTATTAAAAGAGACTATCTTTCTTCCAGTAAACATGTTAGCCTCTGTGTCAAAGATAAATTGGTTGAGTGTGTTTGGAGTTGTTCCTGTATCTTCTGATCTGTTCCACTGAGCCTCAAGTTCTCTGTTTTTAGTTTTCTTTCTGCCAGCACTATGCTGTTTTTATTATAGAAGCTCTGTAGTATAATTTCAAGTCATGGTTTGTTATGCCTCTAGCCTTGCCTTTGCTTTTGCTATTCCATATCTTTTCTGGTTCCAAATGCATTTCAGGAATCTTTTCTCCAGTTCTGTGAGGTATGCTCTTGGTATTTTGATTGGAATTGCATTATATCTGCATAACAATTTTGGAAGTCTGACCATTTTCACTATGTTAGTTCTTCTTACCAAAGAAAAGGGGACATCTTTCGATTTTCTGGTGGCCTCTTCGATCTTTTCCAGAGCACTGTAGTTTTCTGTGTGGAGACATTTTATTCCCTTTGTTAGATTGATTCCTAAGTATGTCCTTTTTTAAATGCTATTGTGCAAGAGACAATCTTAATGTATTAATTTCAGATCTCTTGATTTATAGGCTGTGGATATCAGATGTTAGACTTTGACCACAGCCCCATACAGAGAGATTGCACACTCTGTGGCCAGTGTAGTGAGAGACTCAGAGGTCTGACAATGACTATTTAGTAGGTGCCCTGCCTGGCAAGCCTCTACCCGCCAAACCACACCAGCTGTTTTCCTCGTGCTGAGTTGCAAACAGACCTACTTAGCTGGAAACTGAACTGCACCCATCCTCCTTCTGTCTAAAGTGTGTGGCTCCAGAGATGTCGTCATTGTCATTGCTTTTCACCTTACTCCAATTTCTGCTTAGTGGTGCACTTTTCTGTAGCTTCCGCGAGTACACTCATTTATAGGACACTGTGGGTTTGCTTGAATATTGTGACAACATTACAACTGTCACTGATGAAAATGTCATATTTATATTTACTGTAATTCACTCTTTGCTTTTATAGATCCAGAGTCCTCTAGGCACTGTCACAAATCCACAGAATGTCCTTGAAACACAGCTTGGCATTAAAAACTTAGATTTAGCTGGCTAGTGGGACCTGCTGCCAGGCCTGTCCTTGGCGCCCTTGAACTTGGGCCACCCAGAGGGAATGTGCATGTGGAACTGCTGCCCCCCACCCCTTTGTTAAGTTGTCAGTTTGCTTAGAGGAGACAGTTTTCTTTCCCCAGTCTCCACTGACATAACTGACACACTTGAAGAAAGAGGACTTCCTTCAATTTGTCTTGCTCTATTGTGGCCCTACAGCAAAAGACTCAACACTGGAAATTGCCTCCTTCTGAAAATACAGGTCATGGCGACACCTACATTATCCCATGTTTCAGCCTCTTGGGAGCTTCAGTAAGCACATTACCACACTAATGTGATTCTGAAAGTTGAGGATCCACAGGATCTCTTTTTGTGCCTGTGACCTGAGGGAGAGTCTTAGACAAGGAAATGCAAGTGAATGAATAGGTCAGTTTCATCCTTGCTGTCACTGAGAACGGTGGTTGATTCTATCAATGAATATTCGCAAGAAGCACACTGGAGCCTAAGCACTGAATGAGGTAATATCAAGTTAGGTGGAAATGGTAATGAATCCGCTGCCCTGGATACCTACGAGAAAGAGGCAATGACAAAAATACAGTTGAGAGAGTATAAACACCAAAGACACTTCCCAGTGCATCTTGGGATAATAAAAATTGCCTTGATGATGGGGGCATCTAAGCAACATGTGTTCTGCAATCATCTATGAACCATTGATTGCTTTTGTTTTATGCATTTTTAAGGCTTGAAATATACAAAAGTTGTTTTCATGCTTTTTGGTGGACAGTAAATTGTAGACCTCATGACTACTCACCCCTAAATACCTCCCAGTTTTTATCTCCTAAGGATATAGACAACCATAGTGCCATTGTCAAATTCATAGTACTTAACCTAGATTTTATGTTGTCTATTGGATGCTCTATATTCAGTTTTTCCAATTGTCCCAGTATTGTCTGTGGTGGATTAATTAATGGTCAACTTGTAATACCCAGCTGAACTGAATCAGCATGGTGCTGGGTGTGGATGATCCACAAGAGGATTGTTGCCAGTGGCATAAAAAGACGACTAGAGAAGATGGTGCACTGTTGGTTCCTTTGGAGGAGCTTGTCATGCTGGTTTCCTTGATATGAGCTCAGGGGTTTTCATCCTCGGAGCAGCTCAGGTCCTTGCTGTTGCTGAGGATGGCTGCAGTTCTCTTTGTGGGAGCTCTCGTCCTTACCTTGCGCGCTGCTTCCTGGCTGCAGTGCAGAGCCTTCAGCCTAGTGGCTCAGTTCCTTCATCCTGCTGGTACAGCAGACTTCCTAGCTTCCACCATGGGCTTTTGGGCCAGTGCAGATCCTTGATACAGACTCGCATGAGTTATTGTTGTGGACTCTAGGCCTCTGGTTGAACTCATGGAAATCATTGCCATGGGCTCTAGATCTTCAGCTAGATTCATGTAGGCCATTGTATTGGGATCCAGGCCCTCAGCTAGATTCTTTGGATGTCTTCTGGGGACAGATTTCTGGTTCTCTTCTGAATTTCCCTTTTTGGGTAAATATTATAAAGTAATCCTATAAATTATATGTCCTGTATGAAATCCTTTCCCTTGTAAACTCTGACTATAATATTATCCTTCTTTAACATTGTCCTTTATACTAACTTTTGTTTTTCCAATGAAGGATCTCATGTTATATGTAGTTAAACTCCTTTAATCTGAAGCAATTCCTCAGCCTTTTATGACATTGATACCTTTGAAGAATCCGCGTAGTTAGCAGAACATTTCTCATTTGGTGGTTATATTTGATATGGATTATATTTTGCTTATTTGTTGTTTGCATTATTGGGGATTGCCTCATGTGTGGTAACCAAGAAGTCTCCCCAGCTACCAGGCTATAGATTTTTGTTAGAAATACTACAGTGGTAAGGCTGACCCTTTCTCCCTGCCAAGAGTCAGATGAAAACTTTGGAAGAGTAAGTTCTGATAGCGCAGAGCTGCAGAACAACAAAGAGATAATGTTGCAGAGAATAAAAGAACAGGAGGCAAAAAGGAGCAGACCAGCATAGTACTGACTGGAAAACAAGCTTGGCTTTTTTCTGCAGGCAAAAATCCACCATGTTCAGTGTGCTTGAGCTCACACAAACACTTCCTTTGAACCTCACCTGGTCTTTCTAGAGCTCATCTGTGGTCAGTTTCCAAAGACGATTCTGCATGCCTCTGCTTCCGCCGGTACACTACAGACAGCACTCTTCTTGTGGAGAGCCAGACCCACCAGAGCTAAGGCAAGGCCACATGGCAGTCACGACAACTCCCACCCTAAGTCAAGGGCCACTTGCTTGAGACCCTCTGTCTCCAGCTGGGTCTTGGCAACAGGGCCTTTTCCCTAGAGCAGGGCTCCTGGTATTGAGTCTTTGTCTGCAGTTCCTGTCCCAGGCCTGGGGAGATAGCTTAGTGGCATCCTTCCAGGTACTCATTTGCATTTTTTTCAATCGAGATCTTTTTCTTCTGTGTGTCTAACTCCCTCCCATCCTATTGTATTTTCCCTCCATGCAAGTGTGGAAACACTTTCTAATTTGCAAATGTTTGAATTTCACTCAGACTGCATATTCTCACCTCTGTGGATGTCTCATCTACACTTGACACATGCAGGCCTGCGGGAGGAGTCCGGGACAAGGGACACCAGCGATCCTTTTGATCACAGCTCATCTAGGGGACAGTGATTTCACTAGCAAGAGAATCCAGAGCTCTTTGCAAACAAAACACTCTCAAGAAGGCACATCCTTAGGACTCTGCTGGTGATCTGACTTTCCCAGGCCGAGTCATTTCATTTCCTATTTGGTTTCCAAAGCAGCCTGCTTGCGTTCACGTTCAAATTCTTCAAACAAAGCTAGGTTCTCGGAGTCTCCTTTGTCTCCAGCATGACCTGCAGCTAAAAGACTTATTCTGAAGGCTTATTGTGAGGAGCAGTGAAACAGCGTACCTATAGCCTATAGCACGTAGGAGGAGCTCCTACACTATGGGATCCTCACATTTTCCAAAGCTACTAAGGAGCCCTTGCTTGCATGAACTTAGATGTTCCTTCTCTAAAGCTCTGCTAAGCACCTCCACCCCACACCTAGTGACTGATGAACTTTCTATCACCATAGTTGGCTGGGATAGGGTGACAATGATAAGCTGATTTGAAATGGGAGGTTATCCAGATTCCCAATAAATTATTCAAGAGTTCACCTACAACGTTCCCACAATCCAAGCCATGGAGCAGTGGACTCAGCTGTTCTTGGGATATTTGCCAGTCCCTGAAGTCTTGGTCGTGGCTCTATAACTTTATTGCTTATCACACACATATTCGCACTCATACACATGTGCACATATACTCACACACAGAGTACGAGAGAGGGAGAGACAGAGACAGGGATTGAGAGAGAGAGAAGGCATGTAGCATTGAGCAGTGGGAGAATCCCAGGAGAGCACTGGAGGGTTCACTGCTATATCTTATGATTTATAGATAAATTTGAAATTTTTAAACAAATCTTTCATTAAAAATTATTTTTTTTACTCCTAATAGATATGTATGTTTAAGAAAATGATTCCCAGTGGATTATAGATCTAAGTGGGAAACAAATAGAAATAAATATGAAACAACAAAGTTTTTAGATGAAATCATGGTACAATAAAATAATAGTGTTGGGTAGACAAAGATTTCTTAAATAGAAGTGAAATGCTCAAAGAATAGAGGAAAAATGATACAGTGCACTATTATAAAAGTTAGAGCTTCTGTTCCGCAAAAAGAAATGTCTTTGAGAGAGTGAAAATGTAACTCATACAGTGGGAGAAAATATTTGCAATATGGTAATAAATAAAGAACTCCTACAAATTAAAACAATTGAAAAAGAAAATGGGTAAGAGACTGGAACAGAAACTTTACAGACCTAAAAATGGCACCGTAGGGCAGGGTATGTAAAGAACAGACAAAAGTATTCATATGTACTTGATTTATTATCCATCAGGAAAATGAAAATTCTTTACTACTTACTAATCAGAAAGGCTGACATTGGGCCAGGGAGATAGCTCAGTGGCATAAGCACCTGCCTGGCAAGTGCAAGGTCCTGAGTTTGATCCCCAATACCAAAAAAAAAAGAAAAAGAAAGAAAGAAAGAGAAAGGCTGATATTTAAAAAGAAACAATAGAGCTGGCCTATACCTCAGCGGACTAAAGTGCCTGCTTAAGCGGAGCGCAGTGGCCGGGGTTCAATCCCCAGCAGTTGTGCTGGCCCCACCTGCGGGGCACACTGACCTGGTGATTGAGACTGGGTGTGGTGGCATGTGCCTGTAATCCTAGCACTTGGAAGGCTGAAAACAGAGGAATCACTACGAGTCTGATCTGTGTAGTGAGACCCTATAGACCCTGCCCTAAATACAGGAGAAGAAAAAAGAAACAATAACAAATGTTGAAAAGGCTCTGGAACAATCAGATCTCATACATGTTTCTGATGAGTATAAATTGGTGCCAACGCTTTGGAAAACTCATTCACAGTTAAACATATGGCTAGCCTGTGATCAAATATATTACTTCTTAGGAACATACCAAATGAAGTTTTGTCCATTTGTTTGCTAAAGAATATAGATAAAAATGTCCAAAGAAGCATCATGTGTGGTAACCCAAAAGTGCAAAAATGAAAATATTCATTTATAGTCAAATTGATAAATGGTGATTGGCAAACGCAAGACTGCTTTTCAGTGAGGAGAATGAATGGATGCCTGCTGTGCAGATCATCAATAAATCTTACAACCTTAATGTTGAGTAGGAAGCCGGTCACCAAAAAGTATACCCTGTATGATCCCATGTGGATCTAGTTAAAACCGGGTAAAGCAATCAAGATACCAACGTCAGAAGCTTAGATGCCTTAGGGGACTAGGGACTAAGGACTAAGAAGTCAAAAGACTACACGAGAGAGCGATCCCTTGCTGAGGTGGTGACAGACAGATCCCCTAGGGTAGGAGGGAATTTTGAGGTCTGCTCTTTGGCACAAGACCGTATGGACAGGACAGGTATCAACTGGGTTATTCTGGGGCAATGGCTTGAATAAGATGTTCTAGACCATTCCCTGGCTGAGCTATTCGGCTCTTTTCTTACAGTGATGCAAAGATGCAAGGAGAGCCTGGCTACGTACAAGAATGGCCTCAAAAGAGGCCAAACCTACTGACAGTCCAAGCTCAGATTGCAGAACTGTAAGAGAATAACTTCCCGTTGTTTAAACCTTGCAGTCCTGGCACTTGGGTGTAGAGGCCCGAGAAAGCCAGGCTATGATCCCAGCCTTAATTTCCCCTAGGCATTCATGTATTTTTGGTGTGAGGACGTCCAGATTTCATCCAAACACCAGACTAACAAGGTTCTGCATTCAAGGCTTTACTCCAGTCTTGGCTTTGATTGTGTCCTGCTCTAGATCCTTCTGATTTCTGTCCAGCGACCATCTCAGGCCATTCTGTACCTTGCTGCTCCTCGTTCTGATCCTTCTTTCAGTTCTAACCTAGGAAAAGAGCTCACCAGATGACAAAGTCCAGTGGCTCTTCTGGTCTGCAGTCCTTGTCTGGCAGGCCATGTGGCATAGACACTCACCAAAGTCAGAGACACAGGGGGCGGGGGAGGGGGGAGAAGAAGGCTGGGGTGCGTTGGATAGTGACAAGAGATACCCTTCTCCCTTTTCCTCCTTCATCCACTCCTAGGACTTCCTGCAGGTTGGAAAATACCATGATAGCCCTAAACAGTTGCCTCGGCTCTGGTTGTACTCCTGCAGGTCAGTCACAAAAGTGTGCGGCTGTTCAAGGGGAAGAGAAAGCCAGCCTCAGAGTGGTCTGTGCTTGGAAGCTGTGCCTGGCCTGTCTTTACTAATCCTCATCTGAGAGGCAGGAAGTCAAAGGACTACATGGGAGAGTGGTCCTGTGCTGAGGTAGTGACAAACAGGTCCCCTAGGGTAGGAAGGAGGTTTGGGGTCTGCTCTTTGGTGCAAGGTCCTGTGGACAGGTCAGGTCTCAACTGGGGTTGTTCTGGGGCCATGGTTTGAATAAGATACTATCTGACCATTCCCTGGCTGAGCTCTCCGGCTGTCTTCTCACAGTGATGTCAAACTTCTCCATATCCTGCCACCCTTTCAACAGTGGATATTGGAAGGCCAAGGCTCAGAGAGGACTGGTGCTGAACTTATTCAGAAAGTTGAATCTGGATAAAGACAAACAGTTCAGACTCACCTCGATGCACATCTGATCTGCGGAGGTGGTAACTTCGCAGCTAGCTGAAAGCAGCATCACCAGAAAGAGGCAGCTGGCATCCGGAGCCATCCCAGGTCCAGCGCACCCTCAGCTCGCTGGGATGCTCTAATGCTTGGAGCTGAGTAATTCAGTCTGGCTCTGACGACGCTGGCAATTTACCAGTTAGAGACAGCTCAGATGGGTGCTCCCAGAACAAGAGAGGAGCAGACTGTGCAGCCTTCCGTGGCTCTGTGCTATGCAGAAAGGGAAGTTCCTTTTGCATACCAACCATCTTTCCTAAAAATAGCTGTGGACCCAGCCCCTGGGCGCCCAGCGCACTTCCTGGCAAGCATGAAGCAGTGGTGCACCCCTCTGAGACTCTCAGGGTGGCAATACTGGCTGGTACTGGAGCAGCTTCAGGGGCTGGGCCTTCTCCAGCAGCTGCCAGGCGTCTTCCTGCAGCTCACGCAAACAGGGGACCCCGCCTTCGTTGTCCTATTGAATGACTAAGTGGTGTAGTGGGGCATGGTGGCAGGCCAGGGCCTTCTGTGGGGACAGGTGGAGGGCTATAGAGCTGGGAACAGAGCTGGGGCAACCGGCACTGCTGCCGGCGTCACCTCTGCTGGCCCTGTGTCTCATCCCTGTGCAGAAGGAAGATTCTTCTTTCTCTCCACTTGGGGTGGGGGGGGGGGGGGGGGGAATTCCAGCCTATTGAAGCAGGGTAGGCGGGATCACCTTTTGTCCCTGTCCCCCTTGTGTGTTTAGCCCTTCCTGTATAAACAACATAGCCTGCCAAGGAAGCCTGCCTCAGTGCTACTTCTCAGAGATATCTCTGAAGCAGGATTGTAATTACCTTCATTCTGGTGCAAGATGTGACAGTGATTAAACGAAGTCAGAGTTGAAACGCTTCCTCCATGGGCTGAGTTTAGCTACCTCAGATCTTGTCTGTTCTGTTCACCAGCCATCTGTTGTAAGGGAGAAAGCTGGAGTTACTGTTCCCTGGCTCCCTTTCCAAGTACCATGTTCTAGGTTTCTGAGTTCCCACGCCTTCAGACACAACAGGCACATACATTAACGCCAGCAGTACAGTGCTTACGTGGTTCCCATTTATTGAGCGCTTGCTGTATGCCAGACACCAGGCCAGGCTTTATTTTGTTTTCCATACATTTCCTCACCTCAGGCTATTTCCGCAAGGGCTATAAGAGAGGCGCTAACAGTTCCTTCATCTTGTAGCTATAGTAACAGATGTTTAGAGAAATTAAATGACCTCCCCAAGGCCATAAGAACAGAAAGTGGTGGATTAGGGCTTCAGGCCCAGATGACCTCCCTGAAGATTGTGCTTCTGCTCTCCATGGAAGTTGGCGTCCTGAAGCAGCTGACGAACAGATGGGATGAAGAATGCTCCTCTTCTGGAGACTCCAGAGCAGATGCTAAACAGCAAAGGGGCTTGGAGCAGCTATGTACTTGACGCTATGTGAGGGCTTTTGTAAATGTTTAGGCTTCTGTGGTCACCCTGAAGTTATCATGCTCATCAGTGAAATCATCTCTGAAGATGCTGTTGGCTACCTGCGGCTTGAGCAAAGGGGAGTCAGCAGTAGGCCACCTTGTGGTGAGAAGGCACGGCATGGTGTGTGGAAGGAGCTGAGGACCGGAAGGCTCTGCCTCTGAGCCTCAGACCCGTTGCTCACCAACTAGGTGACCTCTGGCAAGTCACTTCGCTTCCCATTTCCCATCTGAAAAGCAAAGTTATAATTCCTGTCCTACTTACATCACCAGGTAATTACGAGGATCAAATGAGATCATATAGGGAGAAATGATTTCTTAGCCTTAAAGCATTACTTGAATATAAAGACTCTGAAGCCAAGACTCTGCTGTGTCACCAATTCCAATGTCATGTAAATATCACTCTCAGGAAATCGTTTCCTGCCCTAGAAACATTGAAAAAGCATATTACATTCCTCCTTAAAGAAAGGTTTGATGGCTTGGTTAAGGCCATAAGATTTTGTCATTTTCTGAAGCTGCATCATTTGCATATGATTTACATATGTTTGCATAATGGATTCAAAAGACTCACTGCAAGTGTATAAGAGTAAAAGAAAATAAATGAATATAAGTGACCTTCTTCCATAGCATTCAAATCAAATATTCAGGGCATAATACCCTGAAATATGAAATAGATTAAAATTTAAACTATTGCAAACAGATAGGAAAATAGGTTTTGGAGTTCAGAGGCAAGAATGAAATCCTTATTTGGTCCCAGGTTATAAAGAATCACATCTTCCTAAAGGTCACCCTACCCAAATTATTTTCATGCCTGGATTCTCCCCTCCGTACCTCTTTCCCCACTCTTCTCTGCATTACATTATTTTCCAGTCTATTCTGAAATGCCTCAGTGACAGAAAACTTACTATCCTCCAAAAGATTTTTCTGGCCAATTTTTACTGTTTATAAGGTTTTATCTGATATTAAACTGTTAAAACCTTTCCTCTAAGGTTCCCACACTTTTCCTTGTTTCTTCCAGCCAATAGAGTACATTCAAACTTTTTTCCTATCTGCCTCTCATTTGAAATGAATCTGAAAATATTCATGTTCCTAACTCTTTGTCTTTCTGGGTTTAAAAATTGCTAGTTCTTCCAACTGTGTCACAAGTTCCTGGGTTGTAACCCAACCTGTACCAGTTTATCTGAACATTTCTCTTGAGGAATGTACTGATTTGAATGTTAATCCTAGCTTGCCTATCAACTTATTGTCCCTGAGACACTTTCTGTTTCAATTTGCTCATCTGTAACATGACAGAGATAGACTAATTTATTACTAAGATACTCCTTCATTTAAAACTTCATCGCTGTATTTCAAAACTACTATTTCCAACTTATTTATGTAACAGAGCTGTGGGCTTGAGCCGATAAAATGAAGTGACACTTACTTTTGTTGACAATCTGCTCTTTCTTCCTCCAGATGATCTTGCCCCTTCTTGGTGAAGGAAAATAGAGAGGTTTAGCTAGAGCAGTGGGTGCTACGAGTGCCGTGATCACATACAGTGATCCCAACTCACTGACAGGGCCACTAAGGGTAGACAGGCCATCATCCACCCTACGAGCTCCGCCTTTCAGGTAATGAAGAGAGAGGACAAGAGGAGACAAGGCACTGGGAGCTCATTGAGTCCTGTGTAAGTGCTCCGTAGTCACTCCCCTGTGTTTTCACATACAGTCTGGGAGTCATTCTGGGGCTCTAGGATGCTTTGTTTTGACCTTTCAGACCATTCTCTGGTCATTATCCAAAGTCTCATTTACTTTCTTTTTTCTTTGTATTTTAGGGAAGGGCCTGCATGGTGTTCAGGGTCTCACTACTAGATCCGACTCGTAGTGATCCACCTGTTTACAGCCTCGCAAGTGCTGGGATTACACATGCACATCACCATGCACAGTCTCAGTTGCTGTCTCAGAATGCCCTGAGGGTGGGACTGGCCCAGCAGGCCCAGGGATTGAACCCCTGGCCCCTGAACCCTGCTTACAGGCGCTTTAATCCACTGAGCTATTTGGCCAACCATTTTATTATTATTATTATTGTTTTGTCATTTACCTTCTTTCAGGGACATATAAATAAAAATATGCTTTTCGTGATTGAAAAGTAGCAGACAACGCTAATGAGATTTCTATTTTAGTGCATGAATTTCACTGGATGTTAATCAGATTCATTATTTTCCCCTCTACATATTTAGTTTTGGTTCTGTGTTTAGCTCGAGTCTGCTTTCTCTGCCCTGCAACTCCACTTCCTCATAGCTCAACCTGCTTGCAACCAAAATTCTACCTGAACATTTTACTGTAGTCTAGTGTCAGTTTCACTCTATCCCATTATATTTATTGTTTCATTTCTTTTTTTCCCCCCAGAATTATTATGATACAAGGCACAGACTCAAAGAAGCCTAAAGCTACACCCCCTTTAAAGTTATTGCCACCTCTGTCTGAGTCACTTTCCTCACCACTGGGACAAAATATTTAACACCTGCAATTTAAAGGAGCAAAGGTTTATTTCTTGCTCATGTTCTAGAAGTTTCGGTCCTTGCCTGGTTGCATCCAAGGTGTAAGGTACAGTGGAAGGGTTTGAGTGGAGGAAAGTGTCTTATCTCATGTTAGACAGGAAGTGGAGAGAGAAGGGAAGACAGGGAGAGAGCTGCACCCTTCCAGGCCACGGCCTCTGTGACCCTCCTCTTCCAGCCAGACCAGACCCCACCGCCTAACTGCAAGTCAGCTCTAACCCACTGAACCAATCACTATCCCAAACCCCTAGCTCTGAGTGCATGAGGGTTTGGGGACACGTCTAGACACAGTGCCTGAGGAGCTACCTTGTGGCACGCTGGATCTTCTGAGTACCTGGGCTCTTCTGAGCTGCCTGTCTGCTTCACAGCCAAGATGCTGCCTTGAAAGTTGGCAGTATGTATGTGGTCAGCAGACAGAGCACATTGTGCTTGTGGCCTTCCCGCCCCTGGAAAGGGACATGGCTCTCTTCGCATTCTGCTTGATTGTGGTCAGAAGAAAAGAAGACTCCCCCACTACCCTCTTTGTTTCCAAGGCTGGAAACTACAAATCAAGCTGATAAAAGATAGATTAACAGGCAAAAGTGTGTACAAGTTTAATTTTTTTTTTCTTATGTGGCACAGGGTGTGACTAGGAAAAGTATGGAGACCAGTAGATGGTAAGGGTGGTCTGTTTGGATGCCTTCTCCAGCAGTAAGAAAATTCTTTCTGGCAGCAGAAAGGCACCTCTCCTCTGGCACTCCTATGCCCTAATTTTAGGAAGAAATTGGGAGGACCATGCACCTTTCCTGCCTGTACTTAACCATGCTGTCACCATTATTTGCTAACTTCTGTTTTGTCTGATGGGTTTCATAAAGACTGAAATGCTAAAGGCATCCTTGGGGAGTTTCTCTCAAACTGTAACGAATATAATATTCAGAGAGACAGACAGGGACGAGAATATAGGACTCTCACCTGCAAAATAAAGTTGTCTAAAAGTGCTACGATAACCTCAGAAATTTTAAAGCTAAAAATAAGTTCAAATACAATCTAATCTGTCATTTTTCTCATCAAGAATATAAATGAACAACTTAGGAGTCTCATGGGCCCAAGAGTGGAGATTATTTATTTTAATTCACAGACATTGTCCTTAGGCCCTTCTGAGACATTTTCCCCATCCTTGTTTGTTGCTGATCTCTAGCCCTTTCCAGCGAACTTGGAGGAGTGGATTTCCTGAACTCGCAGAGGTAGGCAGCAGCCTGCACTCATGGCAGCGTGGATCTTTTTTTTCTTTCTGCCAAATCTCACCAGCAGTCCATGGGCATGATGGGAGGCATTCTTGGTGTGCCATTGCTGGTGCTGGAAAGCGAGTTTTGATCCATTCCGCCGCTCTGTGGGCAATGCTGCCATCCTCTTTGGAGGAGATTAGCAGAAGATAAGAGCTCAGCAGTGAGTGCCCATGGGCTTCCACCTTCAGACGCAGACACCCCTGCGGCCTTGGCCAAGTCATCAACCTCTAAGACTTTCAACTTCTATAAAAGAATTCTTCTCCTGCCTTTCTCTCAAGAGTGCTTGTGAAAAGGAACACAACACACAAAGGCCTATGAAGAGTTCCATATAGTGCCTAGTACAAAGCATACTGAACTCATGAGAGTTTGTGTTTTTAATATTATTTATTTATTTATTTATTTATTTGGTACAGGGTCTCACTACACAGCTCAGACTCACAGTGATCCTCCTGCTTCAGCAGTGCTGGGATTACAGGTGTATGCCACCAGGCCTGCTTTTGGTGGTTGGCTCAGCGCAAGGCTGGCATAGCATGCAGTAGCAGGGATCGAACCCAGGCCCTTTCCCATGCCAGGCAGACGCTTAGACCGCTAAGCTCTGAGTTTGTGTTTTTAAAGAGCTGCTTTTTAAGTGGCAAAAGTAGTGGCAAAAAATATGATATACTTTATTTAACAGATAATTATTAGGTGTCAGATACTATTATATCACTTGACATATATTGCTATGTATAATATCCAAATTGGTTGACATAAGCTATAGAAAAGTCAACCAAGGCCACCGTGGCTCAGGTATGCCCAAGGTCACAGGTCAGAAAGTGGAGGACCCAGGAATCCCCAGTGGTCAGTGTATCCTGGACTCCCACTCTTACCCTGCCACGCTGCCTCTAGCAAAATTCCTTTGCTTGACCTGGAGAGTCCCGGCCCTCAGCCATTCAGCCAGAGATATGCATGGCTTGGGTGTCCCAGGCACTCAGCTCACGTGCCAGCCCTCCCACCTTTCCATCATCTCTAGGGATTCCTCCTGGCACTTATTTGACAATCATATTTTCACAAGATGGAGAGGGTATTTGGAAGGGATGTCAACCTTAGAAATTTAATCAGTTGGGCTGAAAGCAATCAAGATGCCATCTGGACAGGGTCTGACTTCCTGCCCGGAAGATAAAGACATCTGGACTTAGTAAATGCCAAGGACATGCTGACTTGGTCCCCAGGCCTGTAGGGCACTTTCAGTAATTGTGCAGAACCTACGGCTCTGTGCTACGGCTGCTGTTACCCACCAGGGCCTTTGCTGCTCACAGCCACAAGCAGGGTGACTTGCTGGCTGTGGAGATGGCTGATATCCGACATCCGCAGGCCCCCCTAATAGGCCTGTGTAATGACGGGGCAGGAGGTGACTGCCCCAGGCCCAACTTATTGTGGATGCAGAGCCTTGCAGTGACTGCTGATGGTTGAACCCAGCTGAGAGGAAGTATGTGTACATACAATGAAGCCAATTAAGGTGGCCTCACAGCTTTGCATAGTTGAACTCTCTCCATTCAGTCACACAAGACAGCAGAGCCTGCCTATGTGGGAGGGCCTTTTTGGAAAACAAGTCTGGGGACAGCTGGGGAACCAAAAGTGAAAAGGGCAAGATTGCTCATGGGGAAACATTTTTTTTGTGGCACCCTGTGAACCTCTGAACATATTTTCTAAACATCATTGTAGCCTAGCACTGGACTCTTATGTACCACATCTGCCTGGCTTAAAACTGGGTTAATGTCCTATCCTAAGTGCTCACAGCAACCAAATTTGGCAGAACTAGAACCAAACTCTCCCCTTCTTGATATTTCCCTGGAGACAAGCATTCTTTACTCCCAGTAGACTCAGAAATCCAGGCTGAGGAATATAGCTCAGTGGCATAGTGCCTGCCTGGCAAGCAGAAGCCCCTGAGTTCGACTCCTGGAACCAACTCTGGTGCCCCTTGTCTGCCATGAGCAGCTGTGGGACTCAGAAATCCCCCTTCCTAGAAAAAGCACTGATATAGCCTCTTCTAAATAGTTCTTTTTAGTTGCTGTGTAGTTGGAACATCATAAACATTTTTAGTGTCATAGGGAAGATTTGATAGTTTGGGGTGACTTACAATTGGTAATTTTTGGGGCCGGGGAGATAGCTAAGTAGAATAAGCACTTGCTAGCCAAGCACAGGGTCCTGAGTTCAATCCCTGGTACCCTGCCAGAAAAACCTGATAATTGTGAGCTGAAAATAATGAAGTAATTGGGCATGTTGGCGCACACCTGTAATCTGAATACTCTCTGTGACTGAAGCAGAAAAATTGCAAATTTAAGCCCAGCCTGGGCAGCTTAGTGACTTGTATGTAGTAAGATACTGCCTTAAACAATGAAAATTATTTTAAAAACGAGCTGAAAATGGAGCTCAGTGCAAAGGCCCTGGGTTTAATCTCCAGTAGTGGGGGGGCGGGGAGAGAGCTATATCGTGTATGTAAATACTTATGAAATCTTCAATTCTCACCTAAGGTCTTTATTTTTACATTTTTAAATTTTAAAGATAATGAACAATAAATGCACAATTTCAAAACAGGATGATAAGAAACTAACAAGGGTTATTATATTGCATATTGTTATTTTCCAAGCAGTTATCTTATGTATACTAAATATGGGTGTAAGATTGATGAAACAATATAAGTACTAACTGTTCCTTTCCATGAACTAATAGAAATCGATAGTACAATCATCTCAACTATCATATTCCTTTTTTCCCTTTTCTCCATCCCTGTTGTTTTTTTTCTTTTCAGCAATTTCTTTCCCTTTCACAGTATCTATTGCACCTTTGGGTTATTATTTACTCTTTCAGTTTCTTACACTAGGGAAAAAGCCAATGTTTACACATGCGGGTCTGGTTTATTTCACTTATGAGAGTAATCTCTCTCTTTTTTTTTTTTTTTTTTTTGCAGAACTGGGGATTGAACTCAGGCCCTTGCGCTTGCCAGGGAAGTGCTTATTCCACTGAGCCATCTCCCTGACCCCGAGAGTAATCTCTTGTTGCATCTATTTACCTACGAAAGCCTTAAGTTAATCTTAGTTGAGTAATACTCCATTGTATAAAAATACAACCTCTTTTCTTATTTTTTTAAAAAAGAGTACAAAATAGTTTTAAAACAAAAATTACAATACAGAATTTCAACAAGCAATATAATAGGAATGTGACAGTATTTATTATAATACATAGTGTTGTCTTCAAGTTAGTTGTTCATATTACTAGATGTGTGCATGCAAAATTTGAAAAAGAAAGAAATATAGAACAAATTAAGGTGAGAAAAAGGACAATAAATTTTAAAAAGAAAACAAAACAAGTTAAGCATTATCTGCTCCTTTCCATAGACTGGCAGAAATCCACAGTACAGTTGCTTACATACAAAGATGTATCTCTTTCCCCCACTCCCTCTCCTGTCCTTCTCAACTCAGTAATTCCTTTTGAACAGGTTAAGTTCCCTTAACCTGGTTAAGTTCCCTTAACAGGTTAAGTTCCCTTTTGCCAGTAAAAGCTTTTACTTTTTGGTACCAGAGTTTGAACTCAGGGCCCTGTGCTTACCAGGCAGGCACTTATGCCATTGAGATATCTCCCTGGCTCCAATCTTTTTATCCATTTCTCAGCTAGTCAGCATTTGGGTTGTTTCCAAGAGTTAGCTGTAACAAACTGCACTTCTACAAACATGGATGCACATAAATTACTGTGTTACAATGTTTTTGTTTCTTCAGGGAAGATACCCAGAAGGTGAATAGCTGGGTTGAGTGGGATCTCTAATCCAAGTTTTTTTTTTTTCTTTCTTAATCGCCTTTTCTTTTTTTTTCCCATAATTTTATTGAGAAACAAATAGCAATGAGACAGTTTCAAATCAAATTAGTAGGACAGTTTCAATAATTAACACATTGCATACTGTCTTCCTAGTGGTTATTTGTTGTACAAGATGCAGACATGATATCCTATATATTTATTTTCTATAATTTTATTGAGAAACAAATAGCAATGAGGCAGTTTCAAACCAAATTGGTAGGACAATTTCAATAATTAACACATTGCATACATTCTTCCTAGTGGTTATTTGCTGTACAAGATGCAGCCATAATATCCTATTTACAAACACTATTAGAAAAAATCCCTCTATTCATTAAGAGAATGTAGCTATATATCTATCTTAACCATTTTGAATATACAAATACAAAGTGGACATTCATCTGTATCCCTTTTTTTGTTTAGTTCCACTATTTGAATATTATAGGTGTGTTAATTCAGCAAAATATACTAAAAGAGTCCAGTAGTCCATAATAGTATTGGGTCTTCCTCTTGACTGGCAGTGTCAGAAATTGTTGACCTGAGTCCCCTACAGCTCAACATAACAGCATGGCTTTACTTCTTATATTTCGTTTTTATACTTTTCTGCTGGATGGTAAGACCAAGTAAAGCAAGACCTATGCAACAAGAATTGTAGCTTTTGGGTCTGGTAAGGTCAGTGAAATCCCCTCAGGATTTTTCCTGAGATCCTGTACCTCAGATTGTAGATCTTTTGTCAGTGTCAGCCATGTGGATGAGTCACAGCCATTGCTTGGGCAATGTGCTCTCTGTGAAAGCCTGAGAGAATGTTTTCTCTCCATGTGACTCTCCTTAGGCACACTCTACATCATCTATCATTTTCCTCTTTGGCCCCATCATCTCCTTGATCAGAAAATTTGGGACACTACTGAGTTACATGATGTGACAGTACAGGTTCTAATTTGTCCTGAGTCTTAATTGACCTTGGAAGGATAGGGAGAAAATGTTGGCTGTCCTTGTGACCCTCCTTTTTCACTAATTTTTGGTCTTCAAACTTAGGTTGTTAACCCTCGAGAAGAGAAGCTTATTTTTATTATCATACAACCTAGGCAGTTGAGCTTAACCTCACTATCTGAAGAATGGATGAAAAAGATGTGGTATTTTTATACAATGGAGTATTACTCATCTATAAAGAATGATAAACTCGAAGCTTTCATATTTAAGTGGATACCACTTGAAGATATACTCATAAGTGAAATAAACCAGACACACATATGTAAATATCATATAGTCTCCCTGGTATAAAAACTCAAAAGAAGAAATACAAATAGAAAGGTATAATACAATTAAAAGGAAAGCAAGAACTTGAGGACTAGACAATGAAGAAAGAGCAAGGAGAAGAGCTAGGAAACATGACAGTGACAAGCCATACAGTTATATGTACAAGATGGGCAAGGCAATGATCTTGAGAATCTTCAGAAGATTTTTGAATTTAGCAGTTAATTGGAAGGATTCTCACCCTGACTAACTATATATGCTGACCCCTGTGAACTAAGCAACTGCACTGAAGATGGCAATTTGTAATAGTAGGTTCATGCTTGGAGTGCCTGTCATTCTGGTCTTCTGAATATGTGCTGCTTGTCATGACATGCCAGTTGCTACTGTGCTGTCTCTCAGGTAGATGTTTGTTTAAAAAACTTCTTTTTTAAAGGTGGTGAATGAAGGAAGGAGACAGGAAAAGGAGTGTGGCAGGACTGTCCTGTTAGAATGCTGTATATGGTTAGATTTCTGTACTTATGTGTAAACATATATAATTGTTTATTCCTATTTTTAAAATATATTTTAATTTAATTTTTTTTGTCATATTCTGTAGGGACTTAAAGTTTAGAACATCAATACTTGATGAAAAACACCTGTTCCATGTTATGCCTAAGATGTTTGATATCTAATTGTAGTATTTTGGGGAACCTCCACACTGATTTCCACAGTAGAACCAGTCTAAAGTCCACCAACAGTGGATTCCCACAGCCCCTCCAGTGTTTGTTATTGGTTGATATTTTGATGACAGCCATTCTGTCTGGTGTGAGATGAAATATCAGTGTTGTTTTAATTTACATGTCTTGAATGACCAAAGGTGTTGAATATTTTTTCATGTATTTACTTGTCTTTGGTAGACTGCCAGCTGGTGGTCAAGTTGTTACACCAGATCAACTAAACTAGCATGGTGCTGGGGATCAAAGGCCCACCTGAGGATTGTTGCCAACAGCCTAAGAGGAAGAACTGGAAAAGGAGAAGAAGAGGGCTGATAGGAAAGCTGTAGAAACAGTTGGGAAGCTGTTAGGGAGCTGCTGGAGGACCTGGTCATGCTGACTTTCCTGATCTACTTGGCTATTCTTGTTGGAGGAGAAGCTCAAGACCTTGTTGTTACTGAGAATGGCTATAGTTCACTTTGGGCGAGCTCTAGTCCTCACCTTGAGCATCACTTACTGGCTCTAGAGAGGAAGATAGTGCACTGTTTAGCATCCTAGAAAAGCTTGTCATTTTGGCTTTCCTGATGGGAACATGGCTTTCCTCATGGTCAGAGGGACTTGGGATATCATTGCTGCTGAGGATGGCTAAGGTACTTTTCGAGGGAGCTGTAGTTCTTACTTTCAGTGTTGCTTCTTGACCCCAGTACAGATCTCTCAGCTGGCTAGCACAGATTCTTCATCACACTGGGGGGCATTGTTGTGAGCTCTAGGTCTTCAGCTGGACTCATGCAAGATATTACTGGGAGATCCAAGTGCTCAGCTGGATTCTTTGGTTTTTACTGTGTGGACAGATTTCTTGCATTCTCTGTATGTAATTCTTTTGGTTACTACTATAAAAATCTTACAAAATGTGTGTCCTATATTGTATTGTTCCGTTTGTAAAGCCCCAAATGATGACACTGTTGTTTGTATTTTTTTTTCCTGAGAAGTGTGTATTCATGTCAAAAGCCAAGTATGAATTGAGTCTTGAACTTTGGGGGTCTGATTTTTTTTTTTTTTTTGTGGTACTGGGGATTGAACTCAGGACTCTGCACTTGCCAGGCAAACACTTATTCTACTGAGCTATCTCCCCAGCCCCTGGGGGGTCTGACTTTTTAAAAATTGTTTATATGTTCTAGAAGTCCTTTGTTTGTGGGACAGTCAGCTATTATTCTTTTCCCAGTTTGTGGATTTTCTTTTCAGTCTGTTGATGATTTCTTTTGATATGCAGAAACTTTTTAATAAGGTGAGATCCCAGTTGTTGATTATTTAAGTATTGCCTATGCAGTTGTTTTTTTTGCTGAAGAACTCTCTGCCTACTCCTATGTCTTCAAGATTCCTGTCTAATTTCTCTTCCAGTATACTTAGTGTTTCTGTTTCAATATTTAGATCTTTGATCCATTTTTGTCTTCAGTTTAGTGCATGGTGATAGACATGGGTCTAGTTTTTAAATGTTATTGTGAAGGGTGTGGTTTCCCTGATTTTTCTCTCAGTAAGTTTGTTTTTTGTTTATAGAAATGCTAGTGGTTTGTCACAACTGACCATGTAGAAAGCCAGTTTTTCCGGCACTATTTATTAAAGAGACCATCTTCCAGTGAACATGTGTGGCACCTTTAGCAAAGAAAAGGGGGTTCAATGTGTTTGTAGTTGTGCCTGTACCTTTTAATCTGTTCCACTGATCCTCATCTTTGATATAT